>NC_051860.1:2687925-3353289 GCF_000002435.2 Giardia duodenalis
AGATCTTCCCCGTTCATGCTCAATGGCCACGCATCATCCGTGGCCATGGCAGACTTCTTTGAGAGCATGGAGTGTCTAAATATCACGGAAAAGAGAAATACAATGAATCTGTGAACTGTGGGAAGACTGCGAATAACACCTCGAATCCCGCAAGCAAGCGTCGCCTCGAACAAATTATAGATCATTGCAATCTCTTGTTCCTTAAGCCCGCAGCAGTCTGCGCCGACTTTTTGCCAGAGGGCAAAGGTCATCTTGTTCTGAAATTCGGTTGCACCCGTCAGACAAAGGGCTGCGATGCTTGCAAAGTTATCTAATGAGAGCCGGGACTTACTGCTGATGTTGAACAGGGTGAGGAAGATGACCTCTTCACGAAGCCGCATTCCAGGGAATTTTACCAGAGAGGCGAGTTGTTTGTTGCTTTTTCAAATTGCAATGGCTAAATATAAATGAACAAATACAATAGTAAAAGGCCAAATCATTTGCCGCTCAAATCTTTTTAATAAGACATGTCCTTTTGGAACACGAGAAGCGACTTCCGGCTAAACCACAGCACCGCTCGACCTCTGCTGACACATGAAAAGGCCTTCTACCTAGACACGATTCATCCGGTAACACAAGATTACATTACGCCGACCAGGCTCTTCCCAGTTGTTAGGCATAAAGCCCGGACGACTGCCGAAATGCGCCAAGAGATACTAGACGCTTGGGAGGAGGTGCGAGTGAAGAGCGCTGAAAAAGAACGAGAGCAGCGTTTGCTCGTTATGAAGGAAGAGGCCAAGACCCGCAAGGATACTGCGCAGCGCAGGCGCGAGGAGGCCGAGCGGCAGAGACAAATTGCGCAACGCAATGCAAAGCAAATCAGGTGCGGACGCGTCTTCTCTGAGATCTCAAGGGATCTTCGGGACTATACATTGGAGCAAATCTCTGCAGACCCAGAGCTCCAGGATCGCCTCCTTTCTATTCTACCAGGATTGCTTGCCCAGAATGCGCAGCGTATCGCGTCCCTCAAAGAAATGCTTGGCGATAAGTAAACGGTCTTTGGGCCTTACGCAAGGCCGTTGCTTTTAGATATTTAAAATTTCAGTTTCCTACATTCCCATGGCGCGCAGGGAGGACGCCAACTTCAGAGTAGTCGTGCGGATACGGCCCCTCATAGACAGAGAAAAGAGCGCTGGAGATAGGATTATTGTCTCCGCGAATGATACTCAAGTAGTGATAAAAGAGCAAACAGGGAATCCTGCTATTGACGCATATGCACCTCAGCATCGCTTCACATTTGACCGGGTTTTTGGTCCATCAACAACACAGGAAGAAATATTTGACAGCTACGTAAAGGATACCGTTGAACTAGTTCTCCAAGGCATCAACTCCACGATCTTCACGTACGGCCAGACGTCGTCTGGAAAGACGTATACCATGGTCGGGGGTTCTAGTCCACAAACGCTTGGAATTGTTCCTAGAGCTGTTGTCAAAATCTTTGATCTCATCGCCCTCCAAAGCGGAGACAAAACAGTTCCCTATTCTCGTGAGCTTGCTGAGGAGGAACACTTGCAGATCAATGCGCAGGATGGGGACCTTTTAAGGGTTCGCAGAAAATATCTCCTCTGGGTCAGCTACATGCAGATATACAACGAATCTATCAATGATTTGCTAAGCCAGGACCCCACAAAGGACATTAAAGTGCGTGAAAATTCAAAGAACGAAACCTTCTGTGACGGACTTACTGAACACATATGCAAAACCCCAGCTGATATCCTGCGGCTTGTCCAGCGTGGAAACTCGGTACGCTCAACAGAACTGACGCGTATGAACGAGCTCAGCTCACGCTCGCACGCAATACTTTCCATTGCTGTCGAGCAAGCAGTTCAGGTCAAGAATACGTCGGACAGGACCTCCGAGCCAACGGAAATCTTCAAGATGGCTAAGTTAAATTTGGTCGATTTGGCAGGCTCTGAGCGTGTTTCTCAGTCAAAGGTGGACGGGCAACGACTAGAAGAAGCCAAGCGAATTAACTCCAGCCTTACAGTCTTGGGCAATGTAATAAGCGCGCTAATAGCCCAATCACAGGGGAAGCGTAGCCATATTCCCTACAGGGACTCCAAGCTCACACGGGTCCTGCAGGACTCACTGGGCGGGAACTGCATATCCGTTCTGTGTACCAATATTAGCCCCGCCTCCAGTTGCTTCCAAGAGAGCCTTAATACGCTTAAATTTGCGGATCGGGCGAAGCAAATTAAAAACAAGGTCGGGGTTAATGAAACAGTTGATGATAACACCCTTTTGAAAAGATATGAGACTGAGATAAGAACTTTGCGGAGCGAACTAGAAAGAAGACGGGTGTCAACATCTGGCGCATTCTCATTGGGCCAAGAGCAACCAGCAAAACCCTTACAGTATTCCAAGCTTACTCCGACATTTTCCAATGCTGACGGCTTTAGTGATCCTGGTTATGGAATAATCTTGGCAACTCTCGAGCAGAGGACACGGGAGTCTCTTCAAGAAAAGAAGGAACGGCGCCTCCTTGAGGAGAAGATAGCAACGTTAGAGAGCCAGATAGGCTCCACTGGGCTAAAGGGTGCTCTTGAGCGCAACCTCTCCGCCTCAGAAGCGGATATTACAAAGACCAACAGTCTTCCGTGCAGCCCGCAGACAGCTCAGGCAAAGGCCAGAGATTATACCCGTATGAAGCAGGAGTATGAGCGCCGGCTACATTTACTAGAAAAGGAGAGGAAGGCTGTCTCTGGAGGGTCACTAGCCCTCTACGAGAATGTGCTTATGAAGCAGAAGGACCTGTTACTCGCTATTTCAGAGAGGCTATCTGATCGTGAAGAGGCAATTGAGACGTGCACAGAAGAGCTGACGCAGAGGCGCACTTATGAGAGAGTGCTGAACTGTAAGGCCTCTATGCTAAAGGAGGCTCTTCGAATCCTTCAGGGAAAAGTACAAAAGATGCTTCCTGAAGCAGGACTACCAACCTTTGTTTACGATGATGAGACCCTCAATGCAGGTGCTCTGGCTAAGATAAGTGGTGAGACAGGAGAAGAAGTGAGCTTTGATGAGCTCTCAGGTTCTGCTAGTAGTGATAGATTCTCGCGGTCCAAGAGCATTGGTAAGCTGGCAGTATTAATGGAAGCAAACCTCCAGGCTTTGAGGGAGGCTGATAGTAATCTAAGAAAGAACGACTCCGGGGCATATACTGATTTATTAGAAAAACAGTGTGATAGGATAGAGGAAAGTGTTGAAAAGTTGACCGAAGAGCTTGCTAGTCGAAGAGCTGAACTGACACGTCTCCAGAAGCTGATGACCCCCGATGGACAGGTAGAGCTAGTGAAGTTTAAAGCAACCGGTGACTACCCTGCCTTGCTGACTCATCTTTCTACTAACGCAGAGCTTCTTCCTCTACGCAACAAGATCACCGCTTATTCCAAGGAATCTACTGCTCTCCAGACAGTCATAGATAAAAAGATAGCCCCTTTGGTAACTGCTATGAAGCAGTATGCAGCACAAGAGAATCAGCAGAACCTTTGTGCATGTTACCAAAAGCTAACGACTCTGATTGATGCAACCGTCTCCGCCCTAAATGTGACTGCCGGGGACTATTCTGCAGAATAGCTGCTACACTCCTACACACAAACAAGGATCCCATTAATGAACCAAAGATAGTTCACTTGGAGTATAGCTGAACTGACAGGCCCTTGGTTGCCCTTTATAACGTACCAAGAGGGGAATGTTAGAGGAGGAGTCCACAGAATAGGATAAAAAGTAGGCGGAGCAGTGTGGAGAAGGCTCAAATGAAATAAGACATCTCTCCTTCGCGTTTCCCACTGACAATGTTTATAGCTTCTACAAAGTCTTCATGCACAACGGCTTCTCCGTGGCGGCGAAGACATACTAGTCCAGCCTCCATACAGACGGCCTTGAGCATAGCTCCACTATATTCATTAGTGGACTTGGCTATTTCCTGCAAACCAACAGCACCTGGCCTGTCACATGTTTCGGGGTCATCACTTCTTCCTATGAGCTTAATTTTCTTGCTATGAATGCACAGGATATCATATCTTCCTTTCTCGTTGGGGTAGGTAAACTCTATCTTTCTATCGAACCTACCTGACCTGGTTAATGCAGGGTCAAGGATGTCCACCCTGTTTGTGCTGGCAAGAACCTTGATGCGCTCGTCACAATCAAACCCATCCAGACAGTTTAACAGGGTGAGCATGGTCCTGGTTGAGTCTCGATCGTAGCCACCTGTGTCGGAGCGACGCCCTCCAATAGCATCTATCTCGTCAATGTAGATTATGCAACCAGCATCCATGTTCCCCTTGAGCGTGCGCTCCTTTTCAATGAGCGACTTAGCAAGATTGAATGTTTCAATAACCATTGCAGAGCCATCCCCGATATACAACTGAACCAGCTGGGTGGCCGTCAATTGTAGGAAGGAGCAGTTTGCTTCGTGTGCTAGTGCACGGGCAAGAGCTGTCTTTCCAGTCCCTGGGACACCGTACAGAAGTACGCCTTTAGAGGGCTTGATGCCAATTTTCTTAAGAAGATCAGGACGCTGCAGTGGCAGCAAGAAGCTCTCTTTGATCTGAGATATTTGTTGATCAATACCACCAAGGTCTTCAAATTTGTCCATAGGACGTTCAGTGACCTCCATAGTCTTAACACGAGCATCAACCGCTGACGGAAGCTTTTCATAAATAAAATATGTATCTTTGTTGACTGCCACCAGGTCTGTAGGGCGTAGCATCTTGCGTGGAACTGCCCCTGTTGAGGCTAAGAAGACATAGGTTTTGGAAGATGTTTTAATAATTACTCCCTCTGTTACTGTCGAGCTAGGCTTTGATCGAAGTGCCTGAGTAACCTCTCCATCAAGGCCCAGCGTGGCACGATCACTGTCTGCAAACTCCTCTTCTTTGAGCATGGCTTCCAAGGAGGAATCTGTGTTCTTTGCTGTACTTTCAGAGTCTCGATCTATGAGACTTTTCAGCTGCCGCTCGTAGGTCTTCTTTGTGGTGGCAGTTACTTCATAGTTCAGATTCAAGTGATCCTCTGAGATCTCCACAAACTCTGAGACTGTTGCTACAAGGAGTGGCAAACGCTTTGAGTTCTCTAGGTCCCTTCTATTCTTTTCTAAAAGGCCCGTGGCCTCCCGGATAATGCTCTGGTAACGTTCATGTTCACGTCTCAAAAACATGGCCTCGGACTTGATCGCTTCTATGCGCTGCGACAGCATAGCATCATCGAAGCTCTGTATCTCGGGATCGATGGGAATTTCGGGGAAGTCTTGAGACATCCACTCCGGCCCTCTATTTTTATTTTGAAAGAGTCATCGGCTCACGCTACTCCTTTCATCCACATGTAATTTACTAGAATATCAGGTTCTCTGCTAAGCGTGGTGACTGCCTGTTCTCGTGCGAGGACCTCAAGAAGAAGATTACGCAGGCGAGTGTACTGGTTTTTCAGTCGTCTGTAGCGGTCTTCTAGATCAAACGTAGACCTCTTCAGAGGAACAGATGCCGATCTCCCCACCCCCGTATGGTGCACGAGTCTTTGGTGTGCAGTGTAAGGCCGTTCTCTGAAGGAGGTGGAGCATATCAGACGCAAATTGTTCTCTGCGTCACATCTCCGGGCCTGATCAACATAGGTATCAAGCACAGGTCCAACTACTTGACTAACAAGTGCATAAAGTGCACTGGAAGATGTGTGCACAGGAAAAGACAAGGAAGGAAGAAGCCCACAGTCAGACGCATCTCCCTCTGCTCCAATCATTTTTTAATTAGCCCCCTGGTATATAAACTTCCACGTTAGCCCGCCTCGTTTGATGAAGCCGCGGAGTAGTAGATCAGATGTACATCCGAAGAAAGATCTGGTTTACCCTAACCCCTTTTGGCCTCCAACGGGGGCCTGTTGTCTACAATCGCCCTTTTCTCTGGATTACCAGGACGCCATGCTTCTGTTGTTTAGGGCCTTGGAGAGAGCTGTTAATCTCCCCATACTCCGCATGGACGATATGGCGGCCTGCTATACAGTGGCTTTTCAACGTCTTTCACTTTTAAGCTTAGACCATGACAAACTCAATATCTCATTTACGGACCCCGATAGTGATGCAGATCTACGTATGAAGAAGTCGGCTTCTGATGCCATCTCTTCTGAGGGACCGATAAGCTTTTCCAACGCCATTCCTCTCAGACGTTCCACATTACAGGTACTCACAAGTAACCCCTTGGATCTTCTTAACTTGGCCACACAGTTTTATGACTTTCTAAAGTTTCAAACAAGACTCCACAGTGAAATTTTGGCACTAATCTATTGTATTCATCGCATCCAAACATGGTCAAACTCTAGCTCAGCACAGGAATCTAATGCATCGTTTCGCAAACGATCGCATGAGTATTTTAGCTCTTATCTTTCTACATCTTTACAAAACATCAACACTATGATACGGGATTGTCCGCTATTGGTTGATGCCTATCTGTCCAAAATGGTGTGCATTTCTCTATTACGGTGCTTAGAGCCACAGATTGATACGGGACATAAGGATATGCTAAAGGAATTATTGGGTGTGGCTAACTCAGGTATTGAAAACGGTAGTGTGCTGCTTGCCCTGTACGATCAGGTGGAATACTACTCTACCAATGAATTCACTGGAGTATACAGTGAGTCTTACCTAATGCATCTTACCAATACAATGAAGTCCCTTACACACGGGCTTCTGCTTGGCTGGCACACACTGCGAGCATACAGAGTCAATCTCCTAAGGCAATTGGGAAGGTTTGATGATGCTTGTACCGAGGCCCGAGAACTCATTAAGCTAACCATTACGACCATGCAAGGCGAGAAGCACCTTTCTGCTTCTCTTTGTACTTGTGTGTCAGATACTCTCACTCTTGAACCCTTAGATCCTATCATGTTTGTTGCCCAGCAAACTAATTTTGTCCCCGTGCATTCAAAAGGGTACAATGGATTTGTTCAGCTCCCACCTCCCTTTCAGTTAGAGTTGGATAATTCCTTATCTTCATTCAGTAGTCAAAATGCTATGGGCAATACAACGACAATCAAGTTTCCCTCACTAAGAGATATCTACATGTCCTCGCCAATTGGCACTAGTCTGCCACCTGAGCCAGAAAGCTCCAACTCTAATGACCCCGTCAACACCTCAATCAACGTACCCATAAACGTAGACCAGTCCGCTTCTTTTACTGATAAGATGAGTAGTCGGCAGAAGACAAACGCCCAGGCTGCAAACACTAAGGCTAAAGATTTAAGCCACAAGGGCAGATCCCTGTCAGATACTAGTAATATGGGATGCCCAATCCATAGCGCAAGCTCTAAGCATCTAGACTATCGCTTGACTTACTTATTGGCAGTTTTGGAAGCAGGCTATGATGACGAAGCCTTCGAATACCTCATGTCTGGGGTTTTCCGCAGCAGGCTTTTCTCAAGGCTTAAGGCCAATTTGGATTACGGCACCATTTATACCACTCCCAAGAAGTCCGATTATATTAGGTTTGAAGTTCAGAACGACGAAAAGTATCACTACCATACTACTGCCACCTCTGTCAATCCTTCGCCCGTGCACTACCCAACTTATTATAGGCATTACTCAGAGGGTCTGAATCACAAGTGTGTTGACGACTATTTTGCCAATGGCCCGCAACCTGTATGTAAGGACTGCACGAAGAGGACATCTCATGGAGCGCGTCCGCATTTCGTTGTTAGGAATGATGGTGCCTACAATCAGTATACTATGCATAGCTTCCTAGCACGACACAACAAACTCTTGACCAATATACTGTATCAACGCGCCTACAAGCACATCAACCACATGTTTACAAGCAAGCACGGTACCATTCATAATAGGAAGCCACTCAGCAAACTCTCACTTGGTCGCCTGAAGCCGTCGACAAACTTCGTTCACAATCTGAGGATGTCATTCGATCCCAAACTTCTTACTATTATCAATTGTTACTTTTCGAGTCAGATACGTGGACCTCTGTCTCGCATTCTCTTCTACGGGCCATACTACCAGTTTAGATGCACAAGCGATAAGCCCTATACATCCTTTGAAGACATCCAGGACGTGATTGATATAATATCATCTTCTAGTCACCACGCTGAACAGCTGCAAGCTCAAGCAATATGGTTTAATTACCATGCGCACAACAACCAAGTAGGCACCACCACACCTGTGTCTTACTCTATCATTGATTCCCCAGCAAGCATATTCCTATGCACATCAGAGACTAAGGCGACCAACTCACTATTGCGCACAACTCCACTGACCACTACGGTAACAACCTATACACTATTATTCTTACTTCTGAAGAGGAGGGCAACATGGGCTAATAAGCTTGCGCAGTCGATCTTTGCCGAAAGGATGCTCGGTTGCAATTGTGCGCGGTCCTCTATGCTTTTCAAGAGGTCCATGAATGTGATGGACCTAGCTATGGCATGGCCAAAGAAGTGTCTGCATCTTAAGATTATGCCTTCCATGTTGCTCACGGATTTGGGAGTACGGCCTGCAATACCGTCTACCAAGCTGCTACAACTGGCTTTCTCAACAAATCCGTACGTCGTTGAGTATCTGTTAGCAAAGGCGGTCTTGCCAAGCAAGGTGGCGTTATATGGCCTGACCCTTCTATTCGATGCCAGCGCCTGTGAAGACCCAGATTGCCTTCTGGTTGCCCAGTATCCCAACGAGGACCTTCAGCTTAGTACATACAGACATGCCGTGCGTGCGTGGCAGGATCGCTACTGCAGGTCATCAGAGGAGAAGCAAGGCACATATACTATCGACCCAAAAGCTGCCTCGTGCACAGAAGCCAGGGACAAGGACATGAGGAAAACTGCCTCGCGACTGCGCCTATCAGAACGTCGTAGGGCTCTTTTCCAGCTAGTGCAGGATCAGCGTAAGCTGGAGGCAGCAATCTACGCTTCAGAATTTGGTGGTTTATGGGGATCAAACGCTCTCTATTTGCAAATATATGCACTTGCAGAGAAGCTAGCGACGGAAGACGGTATAATGGCCGGTATTCCTTTCTCGTTTTATATTCGCTCTTTGCGGATAATCACTTTGGGGGCTTGTGATGAGTGTGGGAACAGCTTCCTCAATGGAAAGGGAGTGCAGCTATCCTCGCATGGATATCTGCATATAGCCTCATTAGACTTCTTGCTACAGGCATATGTGCAGTATTTGCAATTCGAAGCGGCCAGCACTCTGAGATCTTTAGCAATTCATACGTCTATTACAGCAAAGTCATATCCCGCAGACATTATAGATACCACGGATGCCTTGGACACTAAGGATATTAAGGACACAAGCACATCGCTACGAGAAGCATTCTTCAAGAGATGGAGGCTAATATGGAGGGCGACGCTACTGCAATTCAAGGGATACCCGCCATACCTATCTCTTCGCTCAGCCCAAGCCATGAAGGAGCTATTTTATAACATGATATTCACTCACAGAAACGTATCTACTCCCGATAAGCCTGGCATGCTCAGTTACGTTAACCCTCTGTTGTGTCTTCTAAACACAAATTCACAGTTCCTAGACATCATGACACTTGCATCTACAGCCGCGAATGACAAGAATGGCTTACTGTCGCTTCTCCAGAGCTATCTGGTGGCATTCATGTCTGGCAATCAGAAGGAGCTATTTTCTGTCTCAGCTATAGAATCTCAGCCAACAAATGTCTATTTCGATATGCCTATCTTTGTCGTATTCTTTTCGTTGACAATTATTTCCATTTTAGAGTTCAAGCCCTCTTTCGCACCTGGCAGCCTTCTGTCGGAGTTCACCAGACTTACTACTTTCTCGCCTATTACCGACGCAACCACATCTGCAGGACTACTATTTTATTCTGCAAATGACTTAAGCCACCACTATATTAGTCCAATGAGCAAGACAAAGAAGCATATATCTTTAACACTATTGAATTGCATGGCTCTCGGTATGCTGTCCAGGAAGGAGGACGCCTCTAACGCCCAGATAATAGGCAACAACGCCACGTCATCGAGCGCAGCAACATTCATAGCAAATCGTGATGCATACAAAGCGCTGCAAGGCTCGACTTGTGATACCCTTGACAAGTGGCTGTCTACTAAAGTCTTAGCCACAAGCAAAATATCATCTCTATCGTTTCAATCAGGATCTAATACCCAGCATGATGTGCGAGGAAAACGCAAACCTGCGCGTTATATGAAATCATTAAGCTACCAGCACAAGCGATCACCACCGCCGTCGCGTGCACTCGAGCCACATCATTCGCAGAATATTGACGATATATTGCTGTCTTCGTTCTATATTGATGATGAGAATAGGCTTTATAGGAGCTTTCTTCGTAACCCCGGTCTTTCCTTGCGTCTTTCTAGGCTTCAGCGAACTCAGTACTTTGGACTGGCAACATTAAATACTATACTGGAGATGGAGGACATCATTGAGCGCATGTTTGTTACAGTTAACTATAGCGTCTCAGATCTTATTCTCATATACTTCATGGCACACTCTTTCGATCATACAAGTAGAAAGGCTAATCTGTCCTATATTTACGACTCGGACGCGGTTCTAAACTACCGATGCCCAATATCTTCTTTTGGAACGGCCAACATGCCACCTATCTACTATCTTGTGGAGACGGGACAAGATGAAGTCTTTATGCTGCTTATGGAACGAGTGATATCAGCACTTTCTTATAGAAACCACCTTTCTACCTTAGAGGAGAACTCCACCTCTACCGCCAGCGATTGTCCTGTCCTTCCCGAAGAGTTTTGTGGATATTCCTTTTCACTGGCCGAAGATATGGTCCTGAAAGTAGACCATGAAGATAGTGACGTGGTGTTAGAGGCTGATTCTAATTCACCACTTCTAACGTACTTGGCGGCACGACGAAAGGCCAGACTAGGACCATCCTCTGATCTAGATTTGGATGCGTTTGTTACCCCTAGTACAATCTCCTTCGGTGGAACTCACAAGATAGCAATCTATGAGGCTCAAGCAAAGATCTTGAATATCCCCTTATCTAGAGCCGAGATTGATGCCCTCTATACCGCCAAAACGTTATCTAAACAAGAAATTGAAACCTGCCTGAACCCCCTGTGGGCAAACATAGTTGGATCCACCAAGCTACTGCGCAGTAGTATTGATAGCTTGGTCCACTGCTGCTACAAAGGAGAGACGCTGCTTCATGCTGCATCTAAGAGGGATCACCTACATATTATTGAGCTAATTCTATTAATTTTTCCAGTAGATTGTTATGATCTATTACGCTCTTTTTATGCAGCTCTTCTGAATCACTCGTCGGGCGCTCTTCGTCTCTTTCTTCCCAGTCCACTTCATCCATCTCTTGAAGGTGTTAGAGATATAGCAGCAGATATAAAAGAGGGCATTTCCACAATCACCACAGAGACTCCGGAGTGCAAGTACTTACTGAAGCACTCCATAGCCGCTGCCTCTGCTCTCTCTGATATGTCTAATATTCTACTGAACTCGTTTTCGTACGATGTCAATCCGCTCTTGAAACTTGGCTCAGGCGAGTCTCCTTTCTCGCCTTTAGCCAACCATGAACAGCTAGCCGATAAGCTTCAAGAGTTCCAGCAGCTCGTCTCATCCAGTCAGTATTACTCCTTTCTTGCATGGGCACACCTTGTTAGGACATTGCGGCCATTCTGCTCTGGCACTACAGGCGGTGTCTCCTGCTTACACTGTCATCATGCTAAGTCGAGCCCCTGCAAGAAGAGCAATCTCCTTAAATATCTGTCGTTCGCGAAGACTCACTCAGCTACGAGTGAAAAGACTGAGAAAAGGCACCAGCTATCTACCATGCAAAAATTGCTTGCCCAGCAATGCTACTTTTCCGGTCACTCTCTCCATGGATGCATAGATTTACTGCTAAGCGCTAACATAGATATACGGATATGTGCCATGCAAAATATGGAACTATATAATATGCTCAGCACATTCAACAGAGCTTTTGTTATGGAACAACTGCCAATTAAAACGTCCGAGCAGCGGACAGAAATCTCTTACCCAGACCCCATAGTCTTGTTGAAATATCTTTCATATGTTTACCAAGTATTTGGTACAAGAGGATTGCCGAGTAGCAATAATAATCTGAATAGTATAGTCTTTGATCGCTTCTGCACTCCTATGTCAACGCCCTTGATTATGGCAGCCCAGTATGGAAGTCCTGTTTGTCATATACTTTGCGCCATCATAAACTCTCTGACAAAGTCTACCACTGCTGAAAGGGTGCTCAGCAATCCAAGTACACTGAGCGCATACGTCAATCATAGAGATGCATATGGACTCACCGCCCTTCATCATGCAACTATTCTGTTCATTCGAGCATTTGTTTCCATCATCAAGCATAGCCTTTCACCTATCATCTCACTAGGTCTTAGCCTTACAGCCTCTTTCCCAGCCATACATAAACCAGAAACGGTAATCTTTGATCATGAATTTGCTTGTAGTATCTTGGCCCTGTCACGGGCAAATGTTAAGGCCCTAATGCTGGCTGGAGCTGACCCTGGAATACCCGATGCCACAGGAGTGCGCTGCTGTGATAGACTCATTGCTATGTTGCTAGAGATGAATATGATACTGTTTCCACCAGAGTATGTAGTTGAGCGCTTTCATAAGGATCAGCCGACTGACATACTTATGCATCTAATACTGTGGTCAGAGAAGCACCACAAGCCTTCGCGTAGTGATGCAACTTTGAACCCTGACTCTTCTTTGACCGTTCGCATACCAATCTTAATCGAGGCTAAACACGTTAATTGGAGAGAGGAATTAGTGAAACTACAGCTCAGACAATTGCAAAGATCTGGACACCTTACAAAGGATGTGTTGTCTACTGATCGCACATCTCCACCACTAGCCCTTGATCTACGTGTCCAGATTAGCGTTGAGGTGCACCCGAAAATCTCTTCTGTATCCTCTGCCATGCAGGTCATAATACAATCCAATTGTACCCGTGTGATCTCCGAACTGTCTATCGTGCTATCAATATTCCTCGGGCTTCCCGAATATCAAGATCGCAACCAGGCCTTTTCTAATGATATCATTACCACATCCACTACCACCTTCATTCCTACCCCTGCGGAGATTGTTCCTCTCCCTTTTTGTAGTGTTAGTGCAGAGGGCATTCAGCACTATCTCGAACTCTGGTCCTCAGTGCCGGTCTTGGAGATAACGAAGCAGCCACCCCTCTCTTCACCTATGCCACCTATGCCAATGCAAGAACTACTTCTTTGGGCATACAGTCTGTACTCTGTCTATGGTCTCCGGGACTGTAGGTTCATTGACGAGTTTCATTCTAAATGGGCCACGACAGGTAACGCTTTCATTCCGTGGGATACTCAGGTGTACAGTTCCGACGCATCTGCAGAGGAAACCGTTACTTGTTCATCAGCTACAATACCTGCAGTTGACCAGCTGCCGCCTCTACTGCACTCTCTCTCACTAGAGTCTGCTATCGGCAGACTAGCACTTGGGGACAGTAGGGTGGTATACACTCGGAAATATAATTTAAAATTTTACAATAATCAATCTAATTGTCAATATTTTTCTGTACATAGATTTAGAAATCAGGTGTGGAGGCGGATATTGGGGAACTTAAGAGCTAAGCCTTCAATATGTAATGAAAGCGTACACATCCAACACATAGACTTAGACAAGACAGGGTCTGCCATAGTCGATACCATAACGATGTCCGTGTCGCACACACTACTTCAGAGCTCACTACTGGACTTTCCGAACCAGATGCTATCCACTGCAGACATCTTCACTCTTCTCAAGGAGTCCTTAGTTATATGCTTCCATGAAGAGGAAGCGTGTATAGAGTCTGAAGGCCGTGACTCACTGTGCGCCACTGTTACCTACAGAGATGTACTCGGTCTTTCTAGCTCAGCTGACGACTCCGTTCTTCTGGATCTTCGAACGATATTTCGTCGTGCTAGGGTGCTCTCTATTTTGGCTGACAACATCTGCCCGCGATCGACTCTTCTATTCTGTTCGCCCGATGATCTGTGCTTCCCATCTGCGTGGATGCTGTCTCAGTGTTTCGCGGGGTCGAAGGTGTTCCTTGAGTCACTTTACTCAAGCAACTGCAACAACGATCTAGCGGAGGGCATAGACGAACTGTACGCTCCAAAGATTCCTCTGTTGGACGCTATGATTGATAGAACACTCCAGTCTACCAAAATATGTTCCACCCTCTTTGACGGCAGAGTCACAGAGGAAGCGGAGCCCGTAGACAAAAGAACTGTACTGTTCACACCGAATCGGCTAGGCTTCGCTAGGCTGCAAAATAAACACATTTAGCCGGACATAGACACCGAAACTTAGTTTTTGTACACCGAAGACGCATCTTGGTCCATCTGAGGGAACATGACTGCTTGATATGGCTGGCCGAAGCCAGCGCCAGGGGGCACACCCATTACCGGCTGACCACTGCCAGCAGCCGGGAGCCAATACATTAACCACTGGTATGGTACCGATGGATGATTTAAGAATCCAGGGCCTGCAACTGGCGTCTGAAGAGACAGCTGTTGCCATGCAGTAGGCACAACTGGCCCCTGGCTTGGAGCTGGCGAGGTAGAGGCAGCAGCAGCAGCAGTTGCCGTTGCAGCGGTCGTGGGGGGAGAGAAGGCCGAAAGGCCCACTGGAAACACCGGCTGCGAGACCATTTGGGAAGAGGAAAAAGGTGGTTGTTGTGTAAACGAGTTCGTCGCCGGCTGATCAGCTGAGTTGGCAGTACCGTCAGTCGCAAGGGCAGCAAGAGTCGGCTTCTGATCGGCCGGATGTTGCCTCGTTTTTGACACAATAGAAACCGCGTGACGCTTAGTAGGAAGCGTAATTTTCTTGCGGCTCAGAATACGCTGTATGTCACGGCTTCTGAGCATGTTGTTGTAAGTCATCATAATCTCCTGTCGAGGATACTTGGACTCAAATAGATTACGAATTGTAAGTTGAAAACCATCCTCTAAAATTGTTTGAGTCTCAATCCCCTGGATAATAGCGTCCTTAATTATTTTCTTGTCTTCTGCTGACATCTTAATACCGGATATGCGACGCAGATGCGTTTCGTTATACCAATGATAGACACTTGCGCGGGTCATGCCCAAATCCTTAGCGATACTTGGCCAGTTAACACGCATTTTGGAAACATAACTATGAAGCGTTACCGGATTTTTAATAAGCTGCTCCATCGAGTGCTGGGGATCTAGCGTGGCGATGACTTGTACAGCAAGGGCACGCAATACTGCACGATGAACATCGTTATAATCATCCGGTACAAGCATTTTTTTCAATTCAAGACCGTTAATATATTTTGTGGTCTTTAACAGTCAATGTGCCCTAGAAGCCGCTATCCCGTTAAAGCGCCTCTTTCAGTTTATAACCGAGCAAAAAGCTTCGTTCAGGCCCTCGAGTCATGTACTAATCATGTACTGTCATGTACTATTTGAGTTGTAATTCGTGCAGTCAAGAAGTCATGACCGGCTCAACCCTCTGCTGTAAATCTCGAAGCATATGTCACCGCGTCGTGTGGTCTTCTTGACCGAGCATCTAAATATTTTCGATGACAAACCTTTAGCTAATTTATAAAGGGTTTCTGTTTAGGCAGTATCTTTGGCACGATTCTCCTCTTCGCCCTCTGGGCCCTGTCTATTTTCCCCTGTCAGAATGGTTTATGTATGGCATATCAAATTTTTGTCAAATTATATAGACCATTCAGCTTAGAATCTTGCTTAAGGAAGTGTGCTTCCGGTCTAGACGGTGAAGGTTTACTTCGCTAGTATTTACTAGTAATTTCTTTCGGTATAATCTTATGAGATCTCCTACTCTTGAAGAGTACATCTCTTACTTTCGTTCTTTGCAAAGTGCAAAAGCTTTTGCCTTTCTCTTATGACTGCAGAGGGCTGTAAGGATGGGATGGCCGAAGAGCTTTGAGGAGGTTTTTGGGGGACCTCGGGCTATGGCTATAGCCTCAGAAACAGGTCTGCGCAGCCATAGTCAAGATGCTGTCTTCTTCCGACTGTCCATTCCAGCACTGATACGCTCGACTTTGGAGGATGCGCCATGTTCTGCGGCTGCAGGCAGGCAGGAGATGAGGCCAATAGTTCATCCATGCTGGGCGCAAAAAGGTCTATAGCCAGTCCACTGTATAGTTTAGCTGAATCACATGTTAATTTATATGCCTGTCTAACTCTGTGTGCCACATGGAATAGACCTGCAAACAGAAACGAGGAGGCTACGCCAGCTCCAAACCGATAATAGAGCGCCTCGAATAGCCCCTGAAAAGCGTCAGAAAGCGTCCTATCACATAAGTCTAAGATGTTGGGGAAGGCCATCGAAATTAGATGGTCCAGCAGAGGAGACCCTTGCTGAATAGGGACACACGATAGCATCATGCTCTCTGCCACCCGCATACCCATCAAGCGCATAGACCCGTCTCTCTCTGCAAGCGCATGCGATGCAACTCCAACCGTACCCTCCAAGAGTGCCATGTATGTGGTGCACCTTGTTTCACAGCTCTCTCTACTGCTCTCAGGCAACATCTGTGTACTTGTTAGTGATACCATGTTAAATGCGTAGGTTATTGTGCGAAGTATTGACAATTTAATGGCCCGATCCGGTAGTGCGCCATATTGAACGAGCAGGAACGGGAGAGCAGCACCAACTCCAGCAGAGAGCAAGACTGCAGCAGCTGCATGACACAAGACTAGTCTTGTTGATCTAGAAACAGTACCTTCGGTGATAAAGAGTGCCCAAAAGAGATCGTGAAGTGGACACACCTTACTTGCCTGTACTACTGCTTCTACTGCTAATTGCTCCAAGACACGAACACTGACGCTCTCTAGTGCATCGGGAATCAGACGCAAGCATTGAAGGATGTCTGGTCCCATGTTCTCTACCAGACTAGAGTGCAGCTCAAATTTCGAGAGATGCTTGTGTGCCTGAGAACTGACTGTTTCGAACACCTTATATGTCGCACACAAGTAGCTACATGCATCTTTCTTATCTGCTTTCATCCGCTCAGAAATCATGGTCTCGTGGATCTGGGCACATATAACAGGTAGAAACGACACCAGTGGCCGTATCTGAGTGTGCGAAAAGGAGATGCCAGAGTTCATGATATCTACTAGGAGCTCACACACGATACTGAACCGCAATGCATCTGTGTCTGGCCTGAGGAGTTGAAATTGAGAAGCTATGAGGACAAATGCCCTTTCAAATAGCTCAGCAACCCCACTAATAGTAACATCTTCTAGGCTCTTTGATTCCACCAATAAGCGCAAGTAGATGGACAAGGGACCCAGGTACTGCGCAAAATCATTGCTGCACAGGTACTGCCTGAATTGCGGTAAGACGTGCTCAACTATGAGCACGCGCAATACACCAGGCGTAAGACTAGCTACACTGATGAGACCCTGATGAATATCATGTAACAGTGAAAGGAATCCGTGATCAGTCCGGTGAATGGCCAGGATCAGTCTCTCCAGTGATTGTAGGAGCTGGAGAAGGACTGGTTTGGATAATGATTGATGCTTAGTTGAAGAGAAGCGTCGGAGGGCAAGCATTATTATGGAAAGAAGCGTTTTATCTGATGCTAGGTTGTGCATTTGTCCCTGTCTGCGTCTTAGAAGCAGGAGAAAAGCATTGAAGATAATCTCAGGGAACAGAAGCGCAAGGTCTTGGAACACAGATGTAAAATGAAAATAAACATCACCAGGATAGTCTGACTTAGGAAGTAGGCATAGCCCTAAGATATTAGCTCCTTTTCGTTCAAGAAATCCATACACTTTCTCTCTAAAAGACTCGGCAACTGGAGCTATTCTCAAAAAGGCATTGAGAAGGAAGCAAACAGAACGGATTCCGTGGGCAGAAAAGACTTGATTAACACTGCTAAATTTGTTACCAAGAGTGTCAATAGCGGACGAGAAAAACGCACAAAGGCGGTAATCCAAACCACATATAATGGTGTGTGCATGCACAGACCAGCATATGGCCTCAATGTAAACCAATCCGTGTCTTATTAATGAGTTTGGGTGGGAAGCCAGCGTCACGAAGTGCTCATGCATTACAGAGATAGCATCTGGCGTTTCCCCTAAGCACAGCAGAATTTTCAGTATCTCTTGTGCCTGAGGGAGAGTTTTATCTAACTTTTGACAGAGACAGCTGCACAAAGTCAGGTAGTCAGTCCAGGCAATGGTTGTGACGCAGTTATGACTCTTCAGCATCCAAGTGGTGAAGAAGTGCAGGCCATCGATAACAGTTTCGCATGAGAATGAGACAGACTTTGAGAATCCATCATCATCCTTTCTATTGTTCTTAATGAATGTGGTAGTTAGTTCTTGAACAAGCCAATCAATGAAAAATGGGTTATATGCCTGCTGCATGCGTAGAACAAAGCGGAAGAAGAACGAAGCGTAGAGGTCAATAGCCATCGATGAGTCCGGTCCGGTCTCTGCCTTAATGCCCTCAAGTTGCTCTTTAATGAAGGATAGAACAAGCGAGATAAACGTGGTCATTGGGGTTGTTGTTTCAAGGACAGTGAAAAGAGTCGCAGACAACTTTCCAAAGGTAGCGATGCCAGCCTTACGGTCGAGCCGAGAGAATGCGGTCTTTAAGATGGAAAAGCGAGAAGACTGCCTTACGATATGGTGAATGTATTCACGATACGGCAGTTTTTTGCTTATGATGGCAGATAAAAGATCAAGTTGACTATCTATCTTATCGCCAAGTGGGTGCCGGCAAAGTCTTGCTATCAGCTTCTTAAGAATTTGCATGTGGATATTTGTGCTGCACTCGGGAATATAATCTGCTAGGATGCTGCAGATATCTTTAGAGCTATTGCGGCGAATAAATTCATCATAAAGGGTGTTTGGGCCCAAGGAGCCATTTTTGGCTTGTAAAGCTGCATCTGTAACAAAAAACCTAACAAGTTTTCCATGGGTGCTACACTTAAGTGCTGGTTCGATTGTCGCTGGTCCCGGCAGCATTTTAAAAAGAACTCCCTATCGCTCCCCAGGAATGAGCTATGGGTTTATTATGGGACTTTGCATGGCCTGTACAATGCTCGGGGTCTCTATGAAGGTCAATGCAGTGGAAAAGATGATTGCAGAAGGCCCGTTGTCGCTATATGACGTCATCATATACAGGCCTAATAGTGGTCCGCTAATGCTCCTAGCCATCTATGTACTCCGAAGGCTGGGTCCCTACAGTCTGCTTCTTCATTTCCTTTGGCCGGTTACCCTTGATCTTGTCGTTGGAGCCTTGTATGAGCACACAGCAAAGAAGTTTTTTAGAGAGATGGCTCGGTTGCTTAACCGGTATCTCAAGGAGCCCGACAAGCAGCCCTATAAACGTAAGACTCTCTCCCTAGTAGTATCTTGCTTCACAGCTCCCGGGGTCTCTGTTTTGGTCTACATTCAGAGGAAGATGATGATCACGGAGCTTTTCCTTCTCAATGTCTACTTCTACTTGCTGCAGGGCTCCCATGCTCCATACACGGCCTGCATCAGCACGGCCCTGGTAATGTTAGACTCTAATTACTTTCCGATAGCGGTGTTTACCTCCGTTTACTGCCTCTCATGGACGTTCCTTGTGCCACGAGCTTCTACGAGGCGCTACAGGAATTACATATTTAAGGTTGCTGGAAGACTTCTGCACATTGTTATTCTTCAACTGGTCCTTATTGCAGTGCTCATTGTCCCTTTTGCTCTGATGCATGATGATCCTGCAGAACTGTTAGGATTTATTGGTAGCAGGTTGCATGCCATGTTTGTTGTAAGACCAGAATCGGTGGCACATTCCGGAAACAATATGCACGACCCTCACTCCATACCCCTTCCTTCCTTCTGGGACATTGTATGCTTCCTGAAGGCCATGACATCGGGCAGATTTGATGATCTAACAGATTACATAGAAGATAATAGTCTTTGGGTGTGGAGCGCAGTGACCGTCATAATATTCGTTGGGATTAATCTTTCAATCATGTTCGCGTGGATGCGGCGACACGCAAGTGTAGAACCCATACATCAAGTCCTATTGTGTTTTAGTACACTAATGAGTTTCGTTGTGTTTATCCCAGAGCGGAGTTTCACGATTATTTTGCCGGTGTTGACAGCAATATATTACATTTTATTGGATCTCATTTCCACAACCTCACAAACGGCAACACAGAAGGGTCTGGAGCATGCTGTGGCAACGGAAAGGACGCATCTTGGTTTGCACCCTATTGCTACCCAGCGGGGGTTGATGAGACAAAGCAGGGTGACAGGAAGGTGCAGATGTACAGGGACAAGCACCAGCCTGAAGGACGTAGTCAACATTATTCCTACTAGCTTGGCATCTATCAGCGATACTCCATTTGCCTGTTTAAAGAACGAAAATTCAAGCTTTGACACTGGTACCAGCACCAACAACGATCCTCAAAAACAGCTTCATCAAAAGTGGTTGAAGAATTATAACAATCTTCGCTACAAGCATCTTTCACAGAAGATTTTGGCAAATCGTAATCACATGATTACACACCCCTTCAATGACCTCTTCGTGACCAATGATCTGATTCTCGGTAGCAACGTCTATAGAACTTTAAGCACAAGGGATAAGTGGAAGAGAGCAGATCAGACGTCGAAGAATAGAGCAGATGAAAGTCAATCAGCGCTCAAGTACATAAGGGACGAGAGAGCGGATAGTCTTTTCGGGAACGATGAGGCTCTATGCAGTTGTTTCTCTGGAACGCACCTGGCGTACTTCAACAAAAACATCAGAAACGGAATAGACACGGCCGGGTCTCACTTCTTGGACTTTCTTGAAGAATACAGAGACAGGCTCTCTCACTTGCTTCCATTGATTCTCCAGATGCTTTTTGCCTTCTACAACATGTATTCATCCGTCCAGAACACGGGAATAGTGCGCAGGTATAGCCAAGTGTTTAACGTAGCGTCATTCCTTGCGCTTCGCAGGGCGTTCAAAGAGAACGAGAAAACCTTAATGTGGTCTCTGCCGTTCTTGTGCATTGATCTCTTTGGAGTGGAGTGGGTTCTGCTCAACAGAGGCGTCAAGATGATTCTGGCCCTCTTTATGATCATGTGCAACACGGCTCTTCTGGCATTTGTCGGCTTTAAGTTTCTGGAAATTTAATAAAATTAAATTGAATTCTTGCAAGCGAAAAGCGGCTCAGGCGAGCTATGGCCAAGAGGACTAAAAAGGTTGGTCTCACCGGGAAGTACGGCACTCGCTATGGGAGGGCTGCCCGCAAGCAGCTCCTCAAGATAGAGACCAGCCAGAAGGCGAAGTACACATGCCCTTTCTGCGCCAAGGACAAGGTGCGTAGGACGGCCTGCGGGATCTGGACCTGCAGGTCCTGCTCCAAGACGATGGCCGGCGGCGCGTACAGCCTCCACACAGAGCCTGCCAACGCAGCCAGGGCCACGATCCGCCGCCTCCGTCTGGCCCGTGAAGACGCACAGTAAAGTAAACAGAGTGGACCTGGCACTGCGGTTTGCAACTGTCTGCATAGCTCGTTTACTCGTCCTCGAGCCAGTTGCTGTCCCGGATGAAGGTCAACATCTCGAGCACAAGGGAGTCCGTACTGTGGATGCTTGCGTAGAGGAGGCGGTCCATGAGGGATGGAGGCTTCTCCACAAGAAGCACCTGAGACCGCCTGCCACGCTCGACCATCCTTTGGGTATACCCCTGCTTGAAGCGGTTTGTCTCTGGAGGACTCGTGTATGCCCCAGATTCTCGGAGGCGTCGTCGTGCATCCTCGCGCTCCTGCTTGTTACGCGCCGTAGGATAGTTTCTTTTGCGCTCACTAGTCCATGTTTCACCTCCCTCTCGCTGCTGTGGGGTCAGGCGCCGCACGGTCGCCGGTATGAGCTCGCTAGACATTTAATCCACTAATTTTGCTGCGTGCTCAAGCCTCCTGTTATACAGTTCCATCAGGGTGTCGTACTCCGAGTCTGCAAAAGGGTCGGTGTCTGGCACTGCTTGCGGGGGCTGCATCTGTGCAGGCGCAGGTGGGGCAGGTATATATTTCTGGCATCCATCGACCATGTAACACAGCGGCTCGAAGGAGGCAGTCGGCCGATCCATAGAAAATTAAAGATGCACGTTGAGGTTAGGGTCGGACAACCCGTGCCCGCCAGCCTCCAGAGTGCTTTCGATATTCAGATACGGCCCGCCCCAAACCTGGGCCTGGCAGTAGAGCAGGCGGCCGAGATCCAAAGCTTCCTGGAGTCTGCTCTCCCGCCGTGCGTGGCCATGGAAGAGCTGCGAGGATTCCAGACGGCGATTACCGTCTACATTATGCTCGTAGACGACGCCTCTACGGATGCGTTCGCAAACCTCCTGGGAAGCGTGCTGCGCGCACTCGAGCGGGCAGGAGTCCCCGTCCTGGGCATCCCCGTCGCGCAGCCGCTCTGGGGGTCCTTCACAGCCCTGACGCTCCCCGGCACAGACCTAGTCGTCAGTGTCCAGCGCGGGAAGTGAACTGCAGGGCTTGTTTACTGGGCGGGGCTTAGAGCTCGAGGGCTCCCTCCGGGCAGGCGGACACGCAGGCGCCGCACTCGACGCAGGCGTCGATGTTCGGGGTCAGGACCACCTTGGCGCCTTGGGGAAGCTCGAAGACAGAGACGGGGCACGCGTCGACGCAGGCGCCGGCGGCAGAGCACTTGGAGGCAGTGAGCTTGATGGGCATTTTAAAATCGCCATAAAAGTAAAAACTCCTTTTTGTGGCACCACAAATTTTAAGCACCCGGACAGTTTGGCGATTTCGCAATATTGAGTGTATCGTGGGCCGGCTTTCATCATAGCCCATTAGGTACATAAAAACAGAGTTTTTACTTTTTGAACACGCTTTATACTCATGCGCGGAGTCCTCTCTGCTCTCCCCAGCACTTTCCACAGCCACTTTGTCCCACCATCCGTGGCACCGCTTCCTAGTGCTGGGCCTAAAAGTGCCTCGGAACCTTCTCTCCCCCTCGTTGGAGACCACCTGCATACTCTCGAACCATATGCACAGCAGCTCACAGCACAACAACAGAAGCGTCCTCGGTTCCGGCTGCTGGTGGCAAAGCTTCCCCGGGGAACGAGCCCTCTCCAGCTAACAACACCACTAGAGCAGGCCTTTCCATGTAGTGTGGATAATATTACACTACCCTCCAGTAAGCACGGAAAGCGCCCAAGGAATTTTGCCATAATCGACTTGCACTACAGAATCGATCTCTCTAAAGCTCAAGAGGTTTATAGACAGGCCAATCTAACCATTAAGATGAAGGCTGTGGACGTCAAGGAATCTGTGTAATTCCTTTAGCTTTTGATCAACGCTCATTAAGTCGGCGTCCCCAGCATAGCTCCCGAAGCTATAGTCATACGTTAGTGATTGTTCCAACAAGGCGTTGACCTTGTCCAGAATCTGCCCCTCCGGCTTATCTGTAGTGACTGTGGGGCTGCTCAGCACCAACCCCGGCTCATCTGTATGATAGCTATCCCCATTGTTCTCGTCATTGTCGTGCACGCGCAGGATTGCTGGGGTTTCTCTCACGTCAATCCCATCTTTCTCTCGTGCAGTGGCGTACATTGACTGCAATTCTGTGCTCATCACCTCTGGGATCTCGCTAGAGATGATCAAGTCGCAGATTTTCAATATCTTCTGCTCATCTGTGCAGCCATCGTTAGAGTTGATGACGTTCTTGGATATCTCGATAATCAGGTCTATCATTTTCTGACACTTGGGGGCCATGTCCTTCAACAGGGCTGTCATGGAATCAATTTCATTTCCAAATTTAGCGTTCAAGCTTGCGTTTTCTGCCTCCAAAGCGCCGATTTTCTCTGCTTGCTCATCTACCTTAGACCTTTCTTCCAAGATCTGCCCATTGATCCATGTGAGCTCATCATTTAAGCGATTGATCTCTGCTTTTAATTTATCTCTTTCCTTATATAGGCCTATACACGTTTGACAGGTGGCGTCTAGAGTCTTGCTGCCCTCGCCAAAATCGGTGTTCAACACTATTCTTTCAACCAAGCTGCTGATGGTCTGGCTCTTGTCTAGCCCGACACCATAGGACGGTGCCCCACTGCCACTGGCATCCAATTGCTCCACATCGAGCGCGCTTGATATGATATCCTGGTGGTCTGCTGGAACCGGCGTCAGCGGTGATGTTTGAATGCTCTTGTCACCGCCTTCTGTGCTCACGGGACCAGAATAGGCAGTCTTTGCTTTCAGAGAAAGAGATGCGGAGTCGTGCTCTTCCTTCCAACGAAGCAGTTCTTCATACTTGTCCCTCAGTTGGCCATGCTCGACAAGGAAGTCGTTCTGAACGGCTTGTAAACTATTATTCAACTGCACGGCGGTAGCATTCTCCTCCAGTAGCTTGTGAACCTTGTCCTCTAAGTGATCCTTTCTCTCGGTTAGTTGCCGGATTTCTGTTAAAAGAAGTTCATTGCTATTTTTCTGTCTGTGCATCTCCAGCAGCTGGGCTCTCAGATGCTTCACTTCCTCTTGCCTCTCTGCTAGCGCATCCCTTGCAATTTTAGTGGCATTAGTAATTTCAGTTATAAGTTGCTTGCACGTAGCGTTCTTGACGCGAAGCTGCTGATTTTCAATCTCAAGATTTGCTATTTGCTTTCTTTCCTTGCAGCCGTTTAGAATGGCAAATAACACACGTTCATCCACTTTCAAATCAGATGCTCGTGCCTTAAGGGCCATTTTCAGTCTGACAATGTACTCTTCTTGGAATTTAAGCTCTCTAGTCTGCTCAGCTGCAGCCTGCTGTACCTTGAGGAGGTCTGTCTTCAAGGACGAAATCTGTGCTTCTTTTGCCACGATGTCCTTGCGCAGTGCCTGGACGTCCATTTTCTTGGTGAAGAAAGAGTAAAGCCGAGTTTTTTACTAGAGTGCAATCTTACTACAAAAGCAGCTAGACGAGTATGATGTCTGTAGGGTCATCTGGGCGCTTGCATCGCTGCCAGAAGCCTATCACTGATGTTGTAAGCACGAAGGTAGTCGCAATTGCCCCCATGGCGGCAACTAGAGTGTCTCTGCTAAAAACAGGCCCTGTCCACTTCACATTTAGTAAGTCAGGCACTTGGTACACAGTGGCGAATGGGACATCTACACATTTCTTTTCATTTCCATACAAAGGCAGGCAGTACTGCGTGCGGGTTGGAATCACAAGAGGCACGAACGTGTCCCAACAATAGTGTTCACCAGTGTAGTCAACCACGGGCACTCCAGTCCCGCAGGATTCGCAGTTTACACAGGCAACCAAAAGGAGTAGGCAGCCAAACATTCTCGACGCTCAGAAGGTTCTAAAATGGCCCCAAAATGCTTTATTTAGCTCATCGGCTGAAACGGTAAACAAGTGAAGCTAGTACACAAATACAGCTTACATGCCGAAGCGCCACTAGAACTCAAAGTCGCCAAATTCATCCTCCTGTATATTTTCATAGTTAAACCCGGCAATTGGCTGAGTGTCGTTGCTAATGGTGACTCCGAGGCTTAGATCACCGTAGTTATCAAGAGTATAGTCGCCCTGCGAAGGCTGGGCTTGCTGCGCGGGCTTAGTGCGCTCCAGCACGATTCCAGAGACAAAGTCGCCACCGGCCATGAACTCCGAGTTGAGACTGGGATGTGGTCTCGTTGAGATTGCGTCATCCGTAGCAGCGTGGATGCTGCTGATGTCTTTAATATCGTTTAGCTCTGATGCGGCATTGGTTAAAATGCTTGTTGTTCCCTCTGGCATGCCAATCAGCCGTGCTGCCGCTTTCCCCGCCACCAGGGCCGAGTCCACAGCAGCGCTTTCTCCCATTGCACTGAGGTTGCTGTCGCCAGTCAAGATAGAGTCGGCACTCGGCCCAGGCTTCTGAACCATTGAACCAGGACCAAACCCAGAGTGAATCGTGCTATCTGCGGGTGTGATGGTGCTGTCGTACGCCTGCATATCTCGGCCTACTGCGTCCAGCAAGTTTAGTGTGGCTTGGCGGGTTGGTCCGCCCGTTGATTCGGTGATCGCGCTGCTTAACGACTCAGTATAGCCAGAGCCCGCCTTACTGAGGGTATCGTCCTGCTGGAGTTTTGCTAACGACTTTATCCCTCTACTAGAAGAGCTGCCAGATGCAGATACATCGCTGTCCTCAACTAGAAGGGCGCTTTGAAGATATGCATGACTGCTGTTGTCATACATACACGGATCAGGAACAACGAGCTCGGTCACAAGATGCTCGCTGTGTGCAGCTGACTCTGCATTCTCCTGCGCCTTCGTAGGAGACATAGTCAGATCTCTATTAAGCTTCCCCTGGATCTCAGCGGCTCTACGGGCATGCGCAGCTGTGTCGGGCGAAAGCATGGAATTTCGCGCCAAACTTCTATCTGCATATTTGAACGAGAAGTCAGTCATCCTGCTGGGGCTTTGCCTACTGCTTGAGGTTTCGTCTGGACCAAGGGAAACCCCCGGGGCCATGCTGGCGTTCGAGATGGTGAGATTGGCTTCCTGAGACTGATCATCTCCAAATGGATTATCTTGCTTGAGAGTGAACGCAGACCCCTTTACCGGCTGAGTCGGGATAATTTTCTCACAGTCATCGTGGCGCCTAGGTGAGGCGGTGTTTCGGGCGGGGCTCGTGTACTCAGAAATAGGCTCCATGCTCATATCGGAGAATGCAGCACCAATATCGGAATGGCCTGGAGAGTGCGTGCCGGGAGAAGACATAAATTCATAACTGTCCACCTCTGGCAAATCACTAAACGGTCTTCCAGATTCTAATTCAAGGACCTTCAAGGTGTTCACCATTCCTTTGTCTGTGAGCCACTTCACCAGATATGCAAGGACCTTGAGATCCTCGTCACAAATAAAGTTCGCTGCCTGTAGCAGGGGATCTACCTCGTTCAGTTCCCGGTGATGAAGGATGCCCCAAACCTGTGCGTACATGAAGGCCTTAACCTTAGCTAGCACCCCAGCAGTGTCTAGCGCTGCAAAAACGCCGCGCTTAAGATCCGGGGACTCATCAAGACTCATTGGCTTTTTGGTCCTTGGGTTTTTGATTTCTTCAGGTTCTTCGGTTCCTTCGCTTAATGAGAGTGAGTGATCAACCCATCTGGTATGCGCGGTATTACAAGAGAACATGCAGAGAGAAATTCGCTCCATAGAAGATGCAAGATTGTCTCCTTCTGGGTCAAGGCCAAGACGATCCTGGTAGAAACGTGAGAGCCCCAGCTGATCCCCAGGCTGGGTGTAACCAGTCTATTAGAGGACATTACCACGTCGCGTGAAAACGTGCGGTCACTTTTGTAAGATATTTGCACGGTTTCTGGGAAGAGTAGAGAAGTGAACGGTACCACCATAGACTCCGAAATGAGAGTGGACTGAGAATCGTTAGGGTCACCATGGATTAGTAGCTGATTGCTAACTCTATCTTCTCCACAATCACTGACACCCGGGATTACTGGCGTATAGACATAGAGCTGATCAGTTGGAAGAGTGTTAGTAGGAAGCCGGGGAAGAGCATTGGGAATAGATTGCCCCGGGAACTGATGTCTTCTAGAATGCTGCTGTGCAGATGAGGCTAATTGAGGAGTTGCAATGTAATCTCCCACGTGATTAGTCAACAGCACGGCGAGGTTCTTCAAACACGCAATGTTGAGCAAAGCCTGTCCCATCTCATACCCCGGATTATTGAGCTGAGACTCACTGGAGTTTGGCTTAGTGTAGAGAATGCGCAGGAAGCCAATACTGTCTACGCAGATAAGCTTCAATGCAGGACACTGTCTGCACAACTCCCAGACTTGGCCCGATGATTCAAAGAGCTTTACAAGGCCAGTAGGGGATAGTTCACGCAAGAAGTACAGTCTCTTCAGAACCATCGTTGTATTCACTTGAGTGTCAGTGAGAAAGGGGGAAAGATAGGTCAGGAGATCAACGAGGGTGCTGAGGACGTCTTCTACCGATGTTACTATTAAGGCTATGTAATGCTCCGTCGTCAAGAGCACCACGGAGATGACGTACAGCAGTATGCGCGTCTTACCCGTGCCAGATTCCCCTGCAATCTCAGTTATGTGCTGCTCTCGTATAACGTTTGCCAAGACCAGATCAAATGGTGACATAGTCTTTAGGTGCTTAAAGTTGGGAATAAACAAACTAGACTCCGGCCTTAACCCTGATCCTGCCGAGGCGAACAATCTAACAATGCCGCACGCATCACAGATTTTAGACTTAATTTCTTCAATCTCTCGGACTGATTTATTCTGTTTGACGGCCAATTCATAGCTGTCAGAATTTAGAAAGTTTGCAATTGTGAGACCACCAAGCTTTGTCAAGAAAGATGCGCGTAGGGCCTCGCCAAAATCTAATTCATATTTGTGCCTATTCATTTTAATAAATGACAAGCTTTGTGTCGTCCTTTTAAGAATTAAAAAACACCCTCCCAGCGCTTACCCAGATATGGTAAACTTTGAGGATTGCTCGTTCAGCAATCCAGTCACAGTTTCGGCCAAGAAGAATACCTACCTACAAGATAAAGCCAAGATAGAGCTGTCCCTTTCTTGTAACTCTGACGGCACCCTGACTCTAGAATCCAGGGGCAGGCAGCGAACCAAAATTTCTAAGGTAGTTGCAAGCAAGGTGGGATTCTTGAGGGCTGAAGGAAGTGACGCCAGCGGCGTCTTGCAGATTGCCACCCACTTGAAGATTATATTCACGGACAACAAAATCGTGGATAGCGGCTACGACCTCCTGTCCATTAAGTTTAATTTTGCAGGCTTCACACCAGACATTAATAACATGAAATACTTACTGAGCGTTCTGAAGGACTTGCCAACGGACAAATCTACTTTGCCGGGGAACCGGCAATCCACTTCCTCAGACATGACGACAGCCGCTGTAAACTCTGCGGTCACTAGATTGCCCTTGGCACAAGATCAGTCCATCTACACCTTCTTGATGGAGAGAAATGTGCAATGTGAAACGCTCCCTTCTTGCACCATTATGGCTGCAGACGATGAGTCGGCCGGCTACGATGAGAGTTGTGAGATGAACGCACTGTATGTCGAGCTGGCCAATTATGAGCCGGTGCGATTGAGTGGAGCCAATTCCTCACAAAACGAAGGCTATCTCTGTGCAGATCCTGACCCAGATCTCAGTAACATAGGCTTTAGACTCATATTTCCCAAGGCTAGCATAGTAGAATGCGCACAAGGAGGTGACAGAGGTTCACTCACAAAAGCCGACAGTGATGAAGGAGAGAATCCTTGGCTTAAGCTGGTAAGACTCGCAGAGAATACTTCCTTCAAGGGAGCTCCAGAGTTAGTATCGGAGTCTGGCCCTATCTACCCTGATCTGGAGCAGGAGCCTAGCTCTCAAGAAGAAATGCCCGTTGAAGATGCATCCTTATCGACCTCCTTGCCCGTTAGTAATATGGTGAGGGCTAGCAAACCAAACACTCAAGCCACCTTCAGGCAAGAGTCTATCAAGTCAACTGATGGTAACAATAGTGAGCAGCAGGAACCTGACAGAGCCTTGGTGTCCTACTTCTCGAGTGGTAAGAACTTACAATCCTTTTATAAACATTAGTACGAGGACTTTGGTCCGCACTAACCGTTATTCTGTCTTGCTCGTTAACATATCCTGGACCACTTGGCACAGCGGCTCAAAATCGCGCTCGACGTTTTCTCCAACAAGATCTCCGTCCACATTATAATACTCGCCTATACTCTTCTCTAGGAGTAAATTCTCCTTGTGCTTGACCGTATACAGTCCTGTCCGGGGGCAGAGGCGTCCGGAAATTCGCACCGTCCGACCCTTCGCATCAGTGAGTACGAAGATGGTGCTGTCCTTAGCCTCCAGAACCTTGTGGATTAGATAGAGAGACCAAAACAGAAGTAGACCAACGACAATCGATATGCGGCGAGTCTCTAATGGCACTTTCAAGACCGTCGGAATTCCAATAAATACGCCGGCTGCCAGGACCGAAGACCAGCCAAAGGCCAGGGCTGGAACTCTAGGATCGTACTTGGAACGAATATTATGGCGTGCAAAGAGCTCCACAATTGCAGAAGTTAAAACACGGACAACTTCAAGATTGTTATCGAGGTTGACGTGTGTCCGGTCGACGCTCAATGTGGACTTGCAGAACGAGGGCTTGGGCGGCATTTTCAGTTTCAAAACAATTTATCCTTTAGTACAGCCATTTTCATCTGTAATTTCTAATGATTTATTTTTTGAAGTGCAATTTATTGATGCCCCGCTCGAAGAGGTCTAAGACAGTGGTCCTTGCAAAAGTGGAGAAGAAAACACGAGAGGCCAAGCAGGAGATTATCAAGCAGATTAGGGAGGCATTCGACACATACGACACCGTCTATGTGATTGACTCTCATAACATGACTAGCTCGTCATGGCAGCAGCTTCGCACGAGCATGAAGGGGTATGCGCGTATTTTTATGGGTAAGAATCAGCTTATGCGATATGCCCTCGGTAAAACTGAGGAGGAGAGCTATCGGACTAAGACGTGGCAGCTGGGACGCCTCCTCAAAGGCATGACCGGCCTTCTCTTCACTAGCGCGCCGGAGGAGAAGGTGCGGTCAGCCCTTGCGTCTGTTGCGCGGCCTTGTTTGGCCAGGGGCGGGGACGTTGCCACCAAAACGATCGTAATCCCACAGGGCCCTCTGGATAGAGACAAGTATTCATTTGCGTTAGAGCCAGAACTGCGTAAGCTTGGACTACCAACGAGTCTGCAGAACACAGTCATCCATGTCCTCTGCGACCATGTGCTGTGCAAGGAGGGCGATGTTTTGACATCTGCTCAGGCAAGACTTCTGAAGCATTTCGATCATGTGTTGTCAGAGTCTAGTGTCACGCTCCGGGGCGTCTGGCACAAGGAAACAGAGGATCTTGACGTCCTAGACCCCAACTGTCTCTACCTTCTGGACACGGCTCCTGCAGAAGAGGATGAGCAGAGCGATTGATCTGCGCTCCCCTCTCTGGGGCATCTTGCCAGACCACAGAAACCACATAAAGAGTAAATGCTGTGACCCTTTTGGAACCTTTCGTCTGCGCATGGCTTACTGAAGAAGCGGCAGACTGCAACCGGATGAAAAAATAGTTTTCTGCGCGGGAATGTCCGGCTCAGATAACAGGAGGCTACAGAGCGAGGTGACTAAACTGGTGCGGATTCTTCAGGAGCTTGGTTATCCAGCAAGATCCCTGGGCCCCCTTCAAGACAATCTTTTGCCCCCGAACAGGTTCGAATTCACCTCACTTGCCTTGTTGACCCTAATCCGATGGCTAGAAACAGATTCCCTTCCAATCTACACTTCGTTTCTTTGCGAGTATGTCGTAGACCCGAGAACGATTCCGGATCAGACGGTTATTTACTTAATGTACAACGCTCTCATCGATATCCTTCACTATGAGCCGAAGCTGTCTGCAGAGGCCTTTCTAGATAAGATAGGCGGTACCATAACTGGTGAGCTGCGAGATCTCCATTACTATCGCGTACGAACGGTGAGAATCTTTGCTAAACTCTTACATGATCTTCAGCTAAGATGGATTAGGCACTCCTCAGAACGTATGCGCGGAACAGACGGTTTTATCGTTTTGCTCCCTCCGTCCTTGAAGCCGCAAATGCCTTATGTAGCTCAACGCTGGACCTCTCACCCGGCGGTCATCATGCATCAGCCAGAGAATGCAGCATATCGAGGCATTGTTTCGGAGACTCCGGCAGATATGCCTAGAATTCATCGCGCCCCATCTTTTCCTGGCCTACAACCTCACTATTATCCTGATCCAGCACATAATGCATCACATCAAATTAACCATCTCGTTGATATTACTCGCAATGCCGTAGCTGCTCACTCCCATCCCTCGTCTTTTGACGTGGCTGTTGGCATGGACAAGCTCCCCGGTGACATTCAAAGACGCCTCCACAGTCAGTTTTCTAGTCAGTCAAGGAAGCATAAGAGACACCATTCAAGCAGATCTTCATCACGGAAGAACGAGTTGGCTAGGAGAGAAGCCAGAACTCGCTCTAGCCAGGCAGGCCGTCATCGTAGACGTGCATCGTCAACCTCTTCTACCTCGGTCTATTCGTACAGCAGTAGCTATTCCTCAACCAAATACTACGATGATTCAGACGCATATTCTACCTACTCTGATTCAGTAGTGGAAGAAGCAGATGAAGAAAGGCGCACAACATCAAGAAAGAGATCTCACTCACAGGGGAGGATGTCAACAAGGACGAACCATAAAGTTAGCAGCTCACAACGAAGGTCAAAGAGGGAGTCTACCAGTCACTCAAAAAGGTCTCGTGGCCAATCTGCCCGACACCGACGCAGGCCTTCCTCCGCCACAAGATCTAGGTCAGCAAAGTCAAAACCTGCAGACAAGGTGCACAGTGATTCCTTTATTGCAAAGGACGCGCACCAAAGAAGCATTTATGAGCCCAAAGAAAAGCCTCTTTCTCCCAGAAATCTTAATGCATCGAATCAAGCTTCAGTCAATGTTCCGTCTGGACACCAAACCCTTAATACTGGCATGGATTCAAAAAGTCAAGAGGAATATATGTCAGATCGTGAGCTACTTCTTCAATTGGGCAGAGCCACAGCCAAAAAGTATGTGACTTCCGGCGGAGAATTCTACGACACGACTAGGCAAACACCCACTTCCTTGCAGCAAATGTCTGAGTTTCCTGCCTCAAACTCTGACCCTACTCAGTTGCATGTAGATCTATCGCGTTACTCTGTTAAAGACAAGAGTATTCTTGCAAACACAGCAATTGATAATGCAGATCTTCAGATCAATCATCTCAATGCCGTTCCGCTGCCACCGCGCGCTGGGCCCTTCTCTGCCGGTCCGCCAACTCTTCCTGCAGTCCCGGTAACCAGCTCCTATCCACCGAGCTGCCATCCGTCCATTAATCCGGTATATAATGAACCTTCCTATAACATACAAGCAGCGTGTCCTGCCACACCTCTTTACATTAATCCTCAAAGAGAAACTGGAGCAGAATCTGTTGGAACGAGCGCTGCTAATATGCCCACGTATAATTTCCCGAAGGATGGAGTATACGTCCCTGGATATCCTTATATTGTTCCGACTGAATTTGGTGATGCGCCCTCAAGAGAGCCCTACAGTGATGCAGAAGCTTCTGCTCTGCCAGCGTCGTTTGTTATGGCACAGAGACATGTCGAAAGCACCCCAATCATGAGTAACGGACAAGACCTGAGGCCACTCCTAGATAAGCACCCAGACCCTATGATGGAGTACATGATAGAAGCAGAGATCAGACGTGCAGAATCAGACCCGCGGCAATTAGAGGAAATAAACAATCTAGCACAAGAAGACAATTATCGGAAGAGCGTTACATCAAGAACAACCACTCTTCCATTGCCCTCCACGTCGACATCAGTAGCTCTGAACAGCGACCATCCCACCTCAGTTCCTGCTACTTCTCTGCCAACACCATCCTATTCTGGCTCTGCGCACATGGGAAGGATAGATTCTCGCACCAATGAGCTTCTGCCAGCCCCATCAGTAACCAACAGCAACACTGTCGTTAGCGCTCGTGACGGAGCGTCCAGCCTGCCTCCGCCAACGACCACAAACTCAGGTATCTCCACAGCTCCCCTGAGATATCCTACGAGTACTACTGTTGAGACGCTCGATGATTACACTGGGCTCGTGAAGCATGCCCTCCAGAACACCCCATCCACTGCACCGTCACATCCAACCACCTCTGGATCCCACACTTCTCAGAGTTTTTATGACAACTTGACTAGCTATTCTGGGAAAGAGCTATCTAGTAGCTTTAGGGAGCGTATAAACAAACTAACCAGGGAATCCAGTTCAACGCCAGAGACGGCGTCCGTTTCAGCTAGAGAAGCGATTCCAACAAGAACAGTGGCCTCTTTGAATAACAGAATACTGGTAACCAATGGCCTCCCTGGAGTATCCTCCACTCCCACAGCGACAGCAGCAGTTCCATTAATGGTCAACAAATATGGACAGGTCCAGGTCAATCCAGATATAGTCTTTCCGGAGATACCGGCTTCAGAGCGCCACAAACCAGAGTACAGAGCAGCTATTGAAGCAGAGGCCCTGCGACAAACACATGCTATCGTCCCAGATACAGCCAAGTATCACTCGGTAGGCGATCTTACTGAAGACGATCTTAAAAAGAGTGGCATTGCGTACATCAGGGAGTCGTCTACCACTTCTGGCTCTTCCAGTATCCCAGAGTGTGTGATTGGACACTTGGTAGGAGGAGGAAGTCGCTCTACCCTGTCGATGACCAAACCCACAGTTAACATAGAAGCTCCAGAGGTGGCTCTACAAGAGACGTTGACTGCTGGCGACAAATCATTCCACAAGACCAGTAGACAAGATTATCCAGATCCTTACTCTGTGCCAAAACCGTTCAATAATCTACCCACTGCTAATGTCTCTGCTGTGCCGTCCACATCTCGCTCGTTGTACACACATAGTGTCAGCATTCCAGAGTCCATCCCGTTAGGTGGAAATATTAAGACTGCCATCGAAGCGATAACTGATCGAGTTGAACACGTACAGTCAGAGCTTACAGCGGCAACGGCGGCAACTGCAGCAATAATTGGATCACACAATGGTGTTGGTGGTAGCAGTAGTAGTAGTGCAAGCGTTGCCTCAATCCGACAGCCTTATGACTTGTCCAAGACTAGCACTGGTGCACGGGGATCCAGACGTGATGATACACCAGTGACGAGTGGTCCGAGGGGAGATAGCGTGCTGAGTAGTATGAACACAATGTCCACAAAAAGCGTTCGCTTTGCTGGCCAGGACACAACGGACTCCCACGATTTATCAGAGCACTTGTCATCTGTCCGTGACGACTTTTTAAATTTAGAGCAGGTATCTAAGTCGCCATCTGACAGGGTATCTACATCTATGCACCAAATGACGAAAGAATCTAGTTCAACTACCCTGCCACTGCCCTCCACAAATACGACAAATCCAGAGAAGACACTAACATCCAACCTGCCTGTGGCGTCAAGCACTTCCCAAAACCACAGCTATGACATAGATAGTAAGCAGGCCCTCATAGAATCTGCTCAATCTCTTGGCAGAACAGCCAGTGCTCTGCAGAGACTCCAGGCCAGTGGGGTCTCCCACTCCACGCCAGCAACCTCATCTCCAAAGGAGTATATTGGACGCCGGTTCGACTCTACGCCCGAGACTACTGGTGGCTCTCTTCCTCCTCCCGAAAGCGCGTCATCAGTGTCCAACCCTATTGGTACTGTGATGTCTGGAACCGGAAGCGTATTGATTCCCCCGTCTAGCACAACTAACACGGGTGCGACAGGATCAAGTGCTCGTCCAAATCTGTATCTTCCTAGCCTTGGTCAGTCTACTGAGATGATTTCCTCTGTGGAAAATCCCAATCTTGTACTGAATAATAGTACACTAGTTCTATCCGATGGCATAGCAAATTCCCTAGGACGACGACTTAATGCCGAGATGCACACAGAACCGAAGCATCATATTCCCCAGTATCCTCCTATGGGCCCTCCAGCCTCCAATGTTCCTCCAGCCATTGATAAAGCAGCAGATGAACTAGGTGCCAAGCCAGGAGCCACGTCACAAACTAGTATCATATCCGGGTCTGCTGGGGGCTCCGGAACATCTAAGAGCTCTGGTGGATCAGGTAGCTCAACAAACACTATAAAACACTTATCTCACGGATTAAGCGATGATGCAAATGGCTTGGGAACCCTATCAGTTAATGCGCATCGAACAAGTACAGAAAGCCCCCCTAGTAATGGATTAGAAGCCAGTAGGATACCTTTGAGCGGAAGCCGCCTCCGAGAGCTTAAGGCGCAGGGAGAAAAGCTTATCAGGGCTGCAAATGAAATCGAGACAGCGTTTGTTCCTCCCTATCTTAATCAGGGGTCGTCTACAGGAACCACAGTGATTGGGCCAAGCAGCCTTGGAAGCACGAGTGCAAATAATACGACATACTCCAGTTAGATGCGCGACTTGTAAACTTAGAAAGCTACCATGTTTGTATCCTTCGCTCGTAAGAGCTACGTCGATCTGCTTCTTTAAGCCTCAGCCTATCTTGATAACAATCTATCCAACAACAAAAGGCGAGGTGTTGAATAAATTGATTGAGGCGAAGATCAAGCAGATTCTTATGTCTAGTCCACTTGTCCGTATAAAATTGTCCCGTCTCAAAGATTTCCTGCGCAAATTTTGCAACTAATCTGTTGCAGTCTCTAGCAGCCAGCGCCTCAGACCATGCCCTGAATGCTCGCCGTTGAAGAAGATGGTTAACTAGCAAAAAGCCCGCATCATAGTAGGCATGTGCATACCGTGAAATAATATGCTGATTAGCTGCGCACGCAATAAGAGACTGCCGCTTGTAAATCCGCTGACCCTTGAACTTAAAATGAGGAGCTGTTGTGTCCTTGATTGTGTACCGAGACCAATCTATGTCCGACTGAGAGTCTGTATCGCCAAGTAGATTCAGGGATGTCTGTTCATAGTCTAAGTCCGATGTGGTAGGACTCGAAGGCGCCGAAGGCGGTGATGAGGGCCCTTCTTGTGAAGCAGGCATAAGCTGAGTGACAGTCTTTGGGGTCTTGAAGGCAGTAGGAGATGCTTTGGGTGGCTGAGAACCAGCCTGAGCAAGAGGTGAGAGAGGTAGTGTATTCGGTTTAGTTGAATCTGTGAGAATCGCAGACTGCACATTGGTATTTTGAGATGGGTTTGATGGTCCAGTAAGACTCACTTCCTGGGGTAAGACCGGCTTCCATGACACGTTTCGAGGTAGTTGACAAGATGCATAAGGGTACAAAATCTGCCAGGGAGAGCTCCTTTGAAAGAGGACCTCAATACATGTGGTAATTAATTCCCGCTCTGCACCATTTGCGCCCCAGTCAGCCCCAGGAAGGACGGAGGCATAGTTGTCACACAAATCTACTGCTATAAGGAGAAATGACAACTTCTTCTTTGCATTTTCATCCTTCGAACACCTTTCAACAATTGCCTTGTGCACGTGCCACGTTTCATTAAACTTTGAGATGAACTTCACGGACTTCTTATGTGTCTCTAAAATTTCCTCCATGGACCTCAGCAGGTATACAAGTCTAGCGTGGTATCTGCTTTTGATAAAAAGGGCGTCAGCCAGATCAGTCAAGGGTACAGATCCATTGTCTTTTGGGACCTGAAATACTTTTTCTAGAATTCTATACCGGAGTAGCCCTAAGATTAGGCACGCGGAAGAAGCAAATAAATGCCGTACATAGTCATTCCATGTCAGCGTTTGCTGCACCTCTGGAAAGTTATTGGACGTAAGCAAATTGTCCTGGATGAAGGACAGGCATTGCTCTAAATTGTTATCTTTGATCATCTGCTCTACTGCAGTATACATCTGCTGAATTTCTGCCCCTACAAGAGTCCTTCTTTTGCACTTTTTAGAAGGCACAACAGCATTTGTGAAGTAGCAGAGCAGATGAAATTCCCAGCCAAAGCTGCTTGCCTCACCTGATGCGTGTTTTAGAAGTTCAATGAAAAGCTTATCGTAGAAAGGAAACTCGATGGCTAGCGCGTTGCCTTTGGCTGCCTGAGATAGCAGATGCTTCGTATAGGCATAGATGGAGAAGGGCATCATGAGACAGTAAAACGAAAACAGCGCCATCGTGTGAGCAGAAATGATGGAAGCGTCTTCCTCCATGGAGCTTTGACGAAGCGTAGCGCATAGCTTCCGCGCACTGATGGGGATCACTTGTAGCCGTGGAACAAGATACTTAAGAATCTCCTCTATTCCATACGGCGCATATCTAAATAAATCAAGAATCAGATAGAAGTATGTGTGACAGATTTGGCTCTTGTTCTGTTCTGGAAGAGTAGTCGAGCTGTTAGCCCGTTGATAGGCAATTATTAGCCTCCAGTCGTTTGGCTTACCATTGAGCTGTTCGAATTTAGTGTCATAGTTGCGGTTAGGGTCGGGAGCTATTGAAAAGAAGATGTTCATTTTTAAAACAGTTTGGTCAGTTTTTAGCAAGGCACGGAATTGCAAGGCCAATATCTCAAGTTAATAGGAGTGCAACTTTCTAATACTGTAAGCTCCATTTAACTTTTTGAGCATGGATTCCCGGCTCAGGGAACTTTGCCGCCATAGAGATTTAATAATAAATAACTGGGATTATAGAGGCATGCGCGGATTGCTAAACGTTATGTTGGTGAACGCCCTCGGTACCATGAGAGCCGAAACAGCAAGGATTTCAAAATTTGTTTACCTCACAACCGATAGCGAATGGTTGCACCGACCTCTCAGGGCCAACAAGAGGCCGAGAGCTCCACTAGCGTGGTAGAAATAACAACCGGGACTACTGTTCATCATATTACCATCCCAGCCAGACCTAGGGCTGCCAAGTCGCCGCCTTTGAGATCGGCAGTTGAAAACTTGATGAAGGGGGGTATCTTTTCAACAGCCCAGCATACAGGCTCAGAAGAGGCAGCTACAAGGGGTCTATCTAGGGGATCGGGAGCTAAATCGTCCCTGGGAGACAATGGAAGATCTTGTACCAGGAAAAAGCGGTCCAGAAGCACGATCTTGAATATGAGGAAGGAGCTTGACGATATCCTAGCGCCACTAGGACCCCCTGAGGGCTCTTCTGTTGCAAGCCCGAGATCAGGCCAAAATATACGATCGGTTTCTCCTCTGGTTGCAGTTAATAACATAGATGATACCGACACTGCAGCAATGGGTGGGAGGACTAAACTGATGATGGCTGCTATTGTAGATGACGTACTCGCTGTACAGAAATACATCACTGAACAAGGGCAGCGCACTCCAGACGGAAGGACAGCTCTCATGCTTGCAGCTGAACATGGATCAATTGCGTGTATCGATCAGTTGATCCCCTGGGAGTCCGGTCTGGTTAGCAATAATGGGTGGACAGCAATAATGTATGCCATCGCGGCACAGAAGTTGCAGGCAGTGGAGCTCCTGGCTAGAAAGCCAAAGGAGCTGACCTCGACAACAGCAGACGGACGAACTCCGCTTATCCTGGCCGCTGAGATTGGCAGCGAGGAAGTTGTACAGCTATTTCTGGAGTCCAGACTCATTGGAATGACAACAGCTGACGGCAGAACAGCACTTATGCAAGCCGCGTGGAATAGGCATTTAGATTGTGTTCGTTGGTTAGCAAAAAAGGAGGGTGGAATACAAGACTCAGAAGGGAAAACGGCTCTTATGCTGGCCATTGAGGGGAGATCTATCAATAGGCAACAACACGATAAGGCCAGGACACAGGATTTCGTTAATCTGCTGGCTAGTGAAATGGGCAAAACCACAGCCGACGGAACTACGGCACTAATGTGTGCTGTGCTGAACAATGAAGAGGATAGTATCCCTCTGCTCAAGAGTGAGCTCATGAAGAGGCAAAGGAGTGGACGCACTGCATTGATTCTGGCCGCCAGACAAGGCACACTTACAAGTCTTCATGATTTGCTGCCTGAAGCTGGAAGTAGGGACGGCTCTGGAAAACCAGCTTTATATTATGCACTGGAAGGGCGAAACATGACTCATGTGAGGGAGTTATCTGCAGAGTATAATATGACGATTGATGACGATGTGTCCATGCTCATGTCGGCAATAATTTTCGGCAATGAAGAGGCAGCCCTTCTCATACTGAAGGAGCTACAAAAGCAATCACTTACTACCCCAGCCAAAGGTCCTTTGCCCCCGTTGCATGTTCCAGTTACCGAAAGAGAGCAGAAGACAGCCCTGATTCTTGCCGTCGAGGCAGGAAGTCTCGCACTGGTGAAGGAGTTATCCCTTACAGAGCATTCTTTTCAAGATGTTAAGGGGACCACGGCTCTGATGTACGCTGCAGAACGAGAGTTTTGTGATGCAATTAAGATTCTCTTGCCTTTGGAGGAGCACATGAAAAACGTTGCAGGCCACACAGCACTCATTCAGATGGCCATGAATAACAACATCCTTGCCGTATCCTTCCTTCTCTCAGAGGCCTGTGACACTGACAATTCTGGAATGACAGCGCTTATGCACGCAGCACATTTGGGGCACCATAATATAGTGAGCATTCTTCTCAGTAGCAACGAGGTCGGGATGGTCGACACCCATGGGATGACGGCCCTCATGCACGCTGCCATGAACGGCCATACACAGTGCGTCTCTCTCTTGGCCCCGAAGGAGCACCATTACGCGCGGATGTACCGCTTATTGAAGGATAGCAATACTGGCATGACTGATGAGCAGGTGTGGTCCCACCAAAGTTTCTATTCCGGCCGGACGGCATTAATTATAGCGGCCATGTATAATTCGCTGGACTGTGTCAAGCAACTAATTCCTTGGGAAGCCTGGGTTCTCAATGAATACAATCGACTTCCCTCTACAGTGATAAATATAGGAACTTATTCTAACGACATTCAGGACGCTCTTACCATTCGAGGCATTCATAGATTAATGAAAATGTATTATGCAAGACGGCGTAATGAGCTGGGGTCCTGCAACATCTGCCTCAACAAGATCTCTAGCATGAAGTGCTACCCGTGTAATCACACTGTTTGTTGCGAGGAGTGTGCTGAGAGGCTAATGACAACAAAAAAGCCATGTCCCCTTTGCAGACGGCCAATCCTGTTCTGGATCACAGAGTGTTATGATTTGGCCACTATGTCATTTACTCTAGCCCCAAATTTCGAATGGATCGACCTCCCAAGCGACGACGACGATGACGACAGTGATAGAAAACATTCCAAAGATGAGGATACTGATGACGAGCTGTATGTCAATATACACTTGGACCACGAGATAGAAGTCTCATCGTATTCATGGTTTCACTAGACTCTCTCAGCTCCAAGACATGGATACAATGCTTAGAATATTTCAGCTAGAACCCCAAGATCGCTTCTTAAGTGTAGTAACAATTTCGGCCCTAAAAGTCTGAACCTGCTGAACATAGCTATCATCTAATGGTAACAGCTCATTTTGAAATCTAGACACTTCTCCAAATACTCCAAACATTGAATATTTTACAACCAACGCAGAGAGTGTGTCATACCATGGCGGGTACAAAACCCTTACTTGCGAAGAAGAATGTTTGCCCAGAGCCTCCCAACGGACCGAAGGTCTTTGCTCAAGAACTCTATGTCTTTGAGCCACGAGTCCACCGGTACTTCTAGAACATTTCCAATAACTACTAGAGCCTGCTCGATTAGATCCAACGGGGGCGAGAATACATGTAGAGATTTGGCATATTCTGTTGGTGGAAGAAGATCCATATAGGGCGTAATGCGAATGAGGTACGACTCGTCTGTGTATAACGAGTACGTAAGAATTTGTTCCTCATGTCTCTTTTCTGCATAATTGAGGAGGGACAAGTAGATAGCATTGGACTTATTCGACAGCTGATCAGATTGAGCCACAATTGCAGCATAGAGGAGGCACACCCGCATAGAAAAATCACATACAGTGTCCTTCTTAATAGGATGCTCCATTTCAGACAGCAGATGGACATAGCTGCTCACAAGCGCCTTCTTACAGATGGCGCGCAAGAAGTTTATGTAGACCGTACGGATTATCCTGCAAGTAGACTGTGGGATATTAATGAGAACACCGGATTCTCTCATCAGAATCCACCCAGAGGCAGCAGTGTAGTTCATTATCGGCGATCTGTCATTGTACACGCCTGCGAGCCACTGCTGGGACGAAATGACGCCATCCTCTGTGTATGCAACATGGTTGAAGTAGGAACAGGCTGCCCCTAAAAGCAGGCCTAGAATTTGTGCGTCTGACAACAGGCCGTGAGAGCCTTTTTGGAGCATGGCTAGAAAGATGAATACTTGCCTTAGAACCAGGATAGACCGTGAGCTGCAGTAGTAGGTGCTGGAAACCTCATTGGTCGTGAGCTTATAGCAAAGATCTGAGAGAGACTGGGGAGGTATCTTATAGTGCGACAACTCAAAGTATTGAATACAGGAAAAAAGAAGCCTGAAGAGCTTTTTATGGTTTGACACGTTACTCCTAAACGTGTACAACGTATGTTCTAGCTTCTCGGGCCTCTCTGCCTCCAACTTTTCATCTGAGACACTTCCATTCAAAATGATATTAGCCCAATAAGAGGCCATAGCCTCGTTGGTCATCTTCTTGAAGTTCTTGCTTACCTTGGCTGGAAAAAGCGTTCCAGTTGTGTAATCCTGGTAATCTTCGCATCCTTGAGAAAAGAAGCTATGAGGGTACTGGCTATACACATCTTCATTGATTTTCATTATAAAATGCTCTGTGTCGACTATTTTTGATCTAGAAATAATAATGGACTTTAAAAACGCCTTTTCACTGGCAGAAAGCTCCTCGATGGTCTTGTAATTCTTCTCCGGTATCTGAGGCGTTGGGCAGGCAAGATACTGTCCTCGTACCTTTACGCGCTGGCCTATCTTAGCTTGTCGGACCATGTCGTCTGCACTGAAGCTGTCACGAACGAGCGAGTAGGACAGATGCCCCCCATCGTCTGTTATAGAATCCCGCGCACAAAACGTACCGGACAAGAAGGCGTCGACGGCATTATCAATACTCTGCTCTATATGAGTGACCGATGAACGAAGGTCTGACAAATAGTTGTTAATGTTCATCGTCTCCTTCCTGCTCCTGTCGTCATACTTGTTCAGCAAAGGATTTCTGAGAGATGCGTTGTTCCTCTTTCCTATTAGATGACCAAAGAAGTAGTGGATTGTCTCCAAATGAATATCCTGGTCTCGAACAAAGAGTTGGTGCTGTATCTGTCTCATGAACATTTCTTTCAGATACAGTCTGATCAGCTTTTTCTGCGAGTTCGTGATAGCATCTGTGTTCAGAAGATCGATGGACAGGGCCAGAAGCTGCTGATGGGTCTCTTGCACTAAAAACCTAGATTTATACTGTAGCGGTGGCTTTATATCACCAGAGGGGGTATAATTGATCTCGTGTGCTGGCAAATAGAGAGCTATAATGTTGGGTATGTGCATTATCGTGTATGGATTCGAAGTAACCGTGTCGACTATCTCCTTGGTCTCAACTGCGTCACGCTTCAATGCAAACACATTTGTTATCAAGTCTTCTGCCATCTTGTCGCTCCGGCACGGCTTTGCAAGACAGAAAAAGGTGTTATAGACATATTCCATGAAGCCGATGCGCGAACGCTGGTACTTTTCCAAGAGGATATGTGATATGTAATGCGACACGCTTATCTCTGCGTCCCTTAGGCACCGGATGAATAGTTTTTTGTACCCCTGAAGATCTCCGTCAGAGTGGGGCAGAGACAGTAGGGAGATAACTGTTTCAGTCACCGAATTGTATATCTCTGTAGAGAAGATAGGCGTTTTTATAAACCAGGCGTAGTAGACACGAATCAGAATGTCTTTCATTTGAGTCGTATCTGTCGCCACTGCTACTTCATTTTGATATGCAGCTGCATCAGTAAGAAAGAATAACTGCTGATTGCCCGCTCCCGTCTGTGTGATGTATATATTAAAGAGGTGTCTTGAGCGCTTATTGAACAAGATCTCGCAAAACCTGGCCGCCATCTTGGGTCGCACAACGGGTTCAAATGTTATTGTGCAGGTCACCAAATTGGCTAGGGGAGCGAAAATCCATATCTTTTGATACACCTTAACCGGTAGAAATACATTGAGGAAGGTAAGGAAACGTGTCAGTAGCGTCACTGAAAGATATTTCACATTAAGGACAGTAATTACTTCCAGCAGATTTTCTGTCCACTTCGTAAAAGTTGATTCTTGGCACAGCATATATAAGCACTTCCGCGATGTCACAGTGGACTCCAGAACCTTGAGGAACCTGCTGCGCACGGTGCAATTGATGAAGATTGTCATGATTATGTTGAACACAGCGACAACGGAAAGAGCATGTATAAGTACATTGCTGGTGTATCCGGAAGAGGTAGAGACGTAGTTTGGCTCGGAGTTAAACTCATAGATGAGACCCAGCAAATAGATCACACAAAGTGGGGGAATGCAGAGCTTTGCGTAGAAGGTTGCATGTACGGGGGAAAAGGCAAATGAAGTAAACAGGAGGCAGAGAAAGATGGGCTGGAAAATGTCGATAAAAAGAAATATCGTTCTAATATAGTAGTAAAACATCTCGGAGATAAAGACCCCAGCATTCTGCAGTAAGTTTAGAAACATGTATGTAATAATTGGAAGGTAGCTCAGTGTCACGATCGCAAAGAGCAGGGCGCTAGAGTAGGGATAGTGCACGGAGTCTTCGGAGCGTCTTGTGCGAAAGCTTAAAATTTGTCTTATCACCCGCGCATACCCAGCGATGTAAAATGCTAATGAGATGAATATCCACTCCTCAACTACCAGGCGCGCTATGCCGTGCGGCTCCAGCTCTGCCATGCGCCTGCCAATAAATAATCGGCCAAAAAAGAGGACACAATAGATTAAAAAGTAATGTAAGTCAGGAAAAATGCATAAAAATTATGAAATGCCATGAACGCTAAAACATCATAGGCACCTTTCCGAGGAGCTAGAAGCTAGAGGAATGCACGGCTTGCACAGCCGGGTTATACGATGTTGCGCTTAAACTCCAAGCCATTGCGCAGCACCGAAATGAGATTGTTCAGCTTTCCTCGGTCAAATCTATTGTACTTATGTATAACATACTCGCTCTCTTTCACGGTGAGTACTCGCCCAGACACACCGTCTATGGTTGTTATATCTCCATATGTGGCGTCTATCAATTCAACAAAGTGGAATGCATACTCGCAAAGAGCTCTAGGGCTCACTTTTGCGAAATTTTTGGGCAGTAACGCACACTCCTCCAACGGCGCTTGTACCATTAGCGTGAACTCCCCAGCCTTCAGTTTGGCCACAACAGTTTCTCGCTTGATTCTCTCGGCGGTTCTGGTGTTTCTTAAAACATTGGTAATGTGAAAGCATGAAAACGGCAACAGCATGCAACCAACAGCACCATGCATCAAGCAAGAGAGTACATGAATGGGGACGGAATTGATGAGCCAAAGTGCCATAAACTTAACAGATATCTTCTTAGACCAGGCTAGGCTCAGCACAGGGAGACCAGGAAGCGTTAGGACTCGATAAATGGTTAGAGCATTAATGAGCGCAGTGTTAATGAGTGCCACGGATGTAAAAAAGAGAAACCCGTTGAACCACAGAAGATTGTTTCTGCCTATGCAGCTATTAGTCCAGATGCAGTGGTGATCAAAGTCCAGCACACACCTTGAGCAAACGCCGCAGTGATGAGAACGAGGCGGTCGAGGAACCATGCATGTAGAGCATACTTTTCTGGGGTACAAAAAGGTGTCATATGCACTGTCGGACTCCAGGTCCGAAGCCTCCTTTCGGGCGTCAACCTCCGGGTCTGTCACACCAACAGAATTGTTAGCACCAGTGCTAGATTTATCTGGTGCCACGGTTCCAGGATCCAGCAGGCATGCCAGCGCAAAGGAGGTTGCTGATAAAATATTAAAGGCAGGTACACTGACCATACGAACCTTACCAACTATACTAACCTTACTAGGGCTAGACGAGTAGGGGGATAAATTTAAAAGCGCTCGGGTCCATTGATACGCGCCTTCCTCTCCACTTCTTTCTGGGATGATTACTGTTAGAGGTCCTAGAATAGTTTTGAAAAAAGAATACATGGACATGATGAAGAGCAGCCAATAGAAACATACGACAAAGCAGTTGCGTCGCTGAAATAAGAGCTGGTCAAGGTTCAGAACACACACACCCTTCCTATTTCTCTCTAAACACAAAAGACATTGCCTCAACCTATAGAGGCGCGACGTACGCGGTGCTGCAGCTGCAATGTTGCCAATAAGCACCCCGAACGCAAGAGATAACGGCGCTGCTATGACTAGAAAGACCAATATGGCCATCGAATTTTATACATTTATAAAAAGTAGAGAATGCCTCCAGATCCGAGCATGATCACAAAGCTTTTGCAGCAGGCCGAAGTGGCCTCGGCCCAGCTAGGAAGCACACAATCAAAGCTAAGTCTCAATAAAGCCACTAAGGTCTCAAAGCGGGCCACAACCACGATCACAACCACGGCCACAGCAGTCCCCCCACCGGTGCTTCCAGAAGAGGAGGAGCACGGCGATGTCATGACATCAACGATGGAGCACCTTCTGCGAAACCGGGGATATGAGTATCTCACTGAACAGAATGAGTTAGCCCAAAAGAGCAAAGAGGACGCCCGCATTCTAGTTGAGCAAGGGGCGAAGGAGTTTTTCTATGGCAAAGATCTTCCGCCGATCAGCTTAACGCAAGACCCGGAACGCTACGTCAACAAGGTTTTATCAGATAACTCAGCGTTTTACTCGAACATCAGAGAGTCGTCTATCACCAACAAAGGCAACACTAAACCAGGCTGCACTTTAGAGAACACTGTAAGGAAATGCAGCTCTGTTTTATCTGATGCATCGAGCAACCCTGACACAGTCTCAGCGAGCGGCACAACAGGATCTACTCATACAGGAAGGGCTTCTAAAGAACCAGGCGCAGTCAGGCAACGCAATCATCGCACACTCGCTACGTCTCTTAATATCGTACAGAAACTGCTTAACGAACCAGTCACTCGAAAGCAGTCTATATTTACACTTTCTCAGCGCCACTTCCTCACAGCAGACTTCCTCATGGGCGACATAATCGATGCTTTAGCATCTGACTCCCGTGAGATGCGAGGTGCAATGGAGATGGCCAGGAAGATCTACACCTCAGCTTATTCAGATAACAAGTGTGGAGACTTTCTGCTGTCGGCGGAAATAGTACGCCTGAAGCAGGAGTTACACGAAACAAAAATAGCATTAGAAAAGCAGAGACAACGGGCAATTGTCTTGCTCACAGCCATGGATGACCGGCGCAAGCTGGACCAAAAGAGAGCAGAAGAAACCGTCAAGAAGGTGGAGGAGCAGAGGGCCATAGAGGTCAATGCTGCAATGCAGCGGACTCGTGACTACGGTGAGCAGGTGCGTATACTGCGGGCTGTCATTGAAGCAATTAAAAATGACCAGCAAGTGAAGGAAGTAGAGACCCTCAAGCAGAACCTGGATTCCTCGCGTGCGCTTACCAGGGAGTTGGAAGGCAAAAACGTGCAGCTCATGGAATCTCTTCAAACACTGCAGGCAGCGTACAGCGATCTTCAGATGGAGCATCAAGAGGCTGGAGCTGTAATAATGCAGCTGAGAGCAGAGCTAAAGGCTGCTAACAACGAGAGGGAGTACTGTAAGGGTTGTTCGAGTAGGATCATAGAGAGGTCCAAATACGTCGGTTCTGAGATAACTAATCGCGTAGAGAGGCTGGAAGCTGTCAGTGCCATACTCTCTGGACTGCAGGTCAATAAGGAAAAGCTTCAGATGTCTATTGATAACCCAGGAGTGTCAGAGTATCTCTACGAAAAAGAGAAAGTAGTGTCTTCCTTCTTCGATGATTTAAGGGCAGCGGAGAAAGAGAAGCTGCACCTCCTGCAGCAGGAGCCGCCTGATGCTCAAGCCGAGCATCCCGAAGGACAGAACAAAGGGGCCTCTGTCGTCGACAGAGTAGACGAGTCGTATTACCTTATTGATCTCAGCAAGTTGGCACGCTCACTCTGTCTTATAGAAATGCGCCTGGAAGCGGCGCCAAAGCTTCAGCAGTTAGACGATGAAATAACTGCTCTGCGGTACGAAAACAACAGGCTCAAGAACGTTGAGCAAGAGCTCACCGAGCTAAGGAAGGTATACCGATCTGTTATTTCTCGCACCCAGGCTATAGAGCCCAAGGCTTCGGGTGCTGACACAGAAGCGGACCCCAAGGGGGACTCTACAAAGGAAACTCAGGGCGCTTCAGCCGGAAAGATAGAGGGGTCGCACTTAGCATCAGCTCAGAACCAAGGTATCTACGAGAACTCTGTGACTCTTCTGCGCGAGCAGCCCTTGCAACTGCTTATATCTAAAAATTTCAAGATACAGCTAGTAGAAAGAGAAGACAGAGACAAGGAGGGATCAGAGCTTACAACAACACCAAACTACGTCTCCGCGGTTATTTTGAGCTTTCTCCGACACCTCTGCATGTCCTCTTTCACATCAGATACGTCGATGTGCCGCCAGCTGACCGGGCGGTGCATGCCAAAAGCCGATGGCACACCCTATCCAACGACTTATCCCATACAGGCACTCTTTACGGGCTGGGTTCATGCGCAGTATCACATCGTTCCAGAAGATAGGAGGCAGTTTGAGGTCGAGCTACTTGTCAACAAGGTTTCTTGCTGTCTACAAGCCTTTCAATCTCTCACATCAGACATCTTTATTGAAGACGAGTCAATGCTGCTCTCCCTCGGCTCCCTACTATTAAACACCTCCATCAGCGCAGACGAGGTGAGTTTCTTGATATACATTACCATTCTAACACACGGTGGCCTTCCAGACGCCCACCCTGTGCTTCTCCCTCACCTGGAGAAAGACGTAAAGATAACCACAGCGTACATCTCCCTAAAACGAGCAATTAATATTATTCTTGCTACTGTCTCCAAAACTATTCAGAAGGGCTTTATCGAGTTCTTTATCCATCAAGGCCGGTCGACATCGCTGATAAAAGACGTCACGCTGGCCGACATCTCCTCTGGGAGGGTCTTCGTGGTCGACGTATACGAAAACCTGGATGGGGATGACCTTTATGACGCGGACATTCGTGAGATTTTTGCAGCCAACAAGGACTACTTCAGCGATACTGGAGCGGCGTCCTCCGCTACCGTTGGACTTTCCTCAAGTGTGGCATCACCCATCAAGAACCTACGGAACCGTGACGATCTAACACGAGTCTCCATCATTAACGCAAACTTCTTTTTGCTGTCCATGCTCAAGGCCTACCGGACAGAGGTTATGACGCGCCTTGAAGCTACCAGACTGATGTATGCGGGAAGTCTTCTGGAGACCTCTACATTGTTGCGCTCTTCTAAGATGACCGCTCTTCCGGACACCATGAAATTCAGGATTGTGAGGGAGATAATAAGGATGATTAACCCCATCTGTGACGATAGCATGATTGATGCTGCTTATTTGGATGTCATTTGGAGGAGCCCGAGCGCCAACTGGAGCATCCTTGTCGACGCGTGCAAAACACGTGGCGTGTTTGCAAGCGCATTGAAGTTCCCGCCCATCGAGGTCATGATGCCTTTGGTGGGAGGCTACTATACAGGTGCTACAAACCCTGGGCTGTCATCTAACCCGGGTGTTGCTCCAGCAAGCATAGCGGCGTATGCAAATGACTACGATACTATACTAAGCCAAGCAAGAAGCCTTTTTGACAAAGCAAAAGTGGCCCTTCTGCACCTGTCCAGCGCAATGGGAACGGAATCGGCTGTTTGCACCAGGTCCATTATTCAGGAAGTATCAAACATAGAGAGGACAGCGCTTACGTTTGACAATTTAGGCCTTGTCATTAGTGCCCTCAAAGCAACCCTGCTCTATGCAGTAGAGCTATCCTTCTCCGTCATTTCTGCCTGTGGAAGAGACTATGGAATAGAGTCTCTGTCTGTGCGTAAATCCCTTGCAGAAGGCAAGGGCGTGTCTCTTCGCAAGGTGGCCCGACAGCCGACAGAGATATGGATCGACAGCCTTTATTACCTCACAGGGGCCCTTGCAGCCTCCTTGGGGTGGGAGACGGACTCCGGCATGTGCGTGGCGAGCATGTCTATGAAACGGAAGCTATCATCTCGTGGAGAGTCGCGGGCGTAGCGGGGACGGTTTACTTGCCTAGTCAGCGAGGGACATGGTACGGATGTCCTGGACATGGTCGAGCTGTTCTTTTTTCCACAGGTCAGGCGTAAGAATGGAGTAGGAGCTTTTCAGGGCGTTGTAAACGGCCCCCACCGAGTTCATCAGCGTTCTTGAGTGGCCACTCTGCCTCGTGAAGACATCGGATACGCCCGCGAACTCAAGGACTTTTGCAACCGTGGGGGACGCCACAATGCCTGCGCCGCGGGGCGCGGGAATAAGACGGACCCGGACGGAGCCGCACTTACCTGAGAGCTTCGACGACACCGTATGAGGATCTCCAAGCTTTCCGCCCCAGAAGCCGCGCCTGACGGGAACGATGTTGAGCCTGGCGTTCTTTGCCGCCTTCTTGATGGCATTCGCCACCTCCTTGGAGACACCTGCTCCATAGCCGATGAATCCGTCACGGTTCCCGACTATCACATGAGCACGGAACCTCGTACGCTGCCCGGCTGTGGTCTGCTTCTGGACAGACATGATATTGCACACCTCCTCCGCAAGCTCGCTCTTCGGAAAGAAGTAGTCAATGATCTCTGTCTCCTTGATGGGGAGAGAATACTTGAAAATGTCATAAAGGGACTCTATCTTTCCTGCCTTCACCAAGCGGCCGAGTTTCGTGGACGGATGCCACTCTTCCTCCTCCATCTGACGAGGTCCGCGCTCACCGCGCTCTGGTCGTTCTGGCCTGGGAGCACTTTCAGCCTGCATGCTACGCCATGGACGTTAGTTTTGGGCTACAAAGTCAAATCAAAATTAGAACGTTTTTTTAATCGCTGGTCAGAAAAGTGGACGAAATTTGAAAAGTGTGCACCTCTAATTTCAGTGTAATAATTGCAATGAGCACAAGGGACCGAGAGGCGGAGGAGGCTCTTTACAAGGACGTGTTTGGGGAGTCTGAGCTCCTGGACTTGTGCTCGGACAACAGGGCTCTGCAGGAGGGGTCTGTGCACGCGTCTCCCGGGGCATCTCCTCAATCTGGGGACGGGCGATCCGAAGCGTCTGGTTCAGTCCTCTCCGACGACTCCTTTTTTGATGACGAAGATGTCGATAAGACGGAAGAACAGAATATTCGCAATCAAAAGGCACGAGGTCTTTCCTGGGCCGTTGAACGGGCAGAGGACGATGAGTTTCGAAAAAGACTGGATGAGCTAGCCCGGGAAGAAGCTATCAATGTATTATCTTTGGGGACAGAACCCAATCTAAAAAGGACCGTATTAAGCCAATTGGGTCCTTCTAGTCAACTGGAGTTAAAGCGGCTCTCACCACTCACAGTTTCTGATTGTCCTATGCACAAGGTAACGTCGATTCACGTGCACCCCAATGGAAGACTAGCGATTGTCTCTTCGCTGGACAATAGGCTCCGTCTCTTCGAGATAGACGACCCTACAAACCCACTTGTCAGCTCCTTCCTATTCACGCAGGTTACCCCCACATCTGCCTTCTTTTCAGACAACTACCGGTGGCTGGTGATTACTGGCAATACAAACTTTTATCACCTTTTTGATTTAGAGACGGGGACTGATGTCAAGCGCAGGCTTCCCTTGCGAAAGCGGCACCTCAAAGATGCTAGCTTGGACTATTATCTCAAAGGGAGGAACCGTGAAGTCCTAGTTCTCTCCATGCAGAGCTCCATTCCAGGATGGCCAGGGAGTTCGCTTATATTTTTCAGCGAGTGCAGTGGTGCTGCAAATTATAGCAGGGTGAACAATTTGGCACACAGAAATGTTGACCCTGGGAAAACAAACGGCATAAAGGCAGGCTATGGGCCCCCAGACGCACAATCGGAGACCAGAGAGACAGACAGATACACCTTTGTTTATGGCTTACACTTAGAGACCAACTCATATGCCTATAAGCTGCAATTCCCCTTTGCTACAACGGGTCTTATACGACTCATAAGTCCGTCTAACATGTCCCTGGCGCGGATATCGGGCCACACAAATGAGCACCCTATCCTGGTGGTTTCGGGGCGGGGACATGGTAACATTGCCTTGGTCGAGTTCGATGCATCGAATTTCTACTCGGTGAAGGATCCTATAATCTTCGGTGACGACTCCTTCAATATCACGGCTATGGCGGCCAGCCAAGTGCATATTGCTACGGGCGATGAGCACGGCTTCATCAACATCTATCGCATCTCAGACGTTTACTCAGCTAGTTCCACCAATAGTTCCTTAGAGCAGGACGCCTCCTCCATCTATCGGCGGCCTCTGCGCGTTGCCCCATTATACGTCATTAAGAACATCGTCACTGAGATTATTTCCATGGAATTCAATCCGACCGGAGAAATACTAGTGGTGGCTTCTCAAGCCAACGAGACTCGCTTTATCAATCTTCACACTGGCAAGGTCTTCGACATTCAAAAGCCCCCCAGTGGTGCGTGCACGTTCGCCTTCACTCCGGATCTCAGTAGGGTCTTTTGCGGGAGCCGACGGGGTGTGGTGGACACTTATGAACTAGTGGCTTCAAGTTGATTTTCTTAGAGAGGTGACAGAGAAGGTGAATCTAACAGTGGTTTTACAGAGCGAAAAGACAGACGAGTAAATAGGTACACAAGTGAATTAGAGGAGAGTGAGCGTGGCCCCGGCAAAGCCGATTAGCATGTTGAGCAGCGCCTCGTTGACACTATATGGCCTGTCTGCAATGAAAAGGGAGGCTTGCTTGGCGAGTCCAACAATGAAGATGAATGCACCCGTGAGGCGCATAAAATTATGTGGGCCAAGGGCAGGCTTGCGAGGGATGATACAAGCTCGCAGAAGAGTCCAGACAAAAAGAAGAATAGTTGCTGAAAGAAACAGAGTCGTTAGTAATGGATTGGGGAAGCTGTGAATCATCAGGCTGTTGCGTAGTATCTTTGGGAAGAGCGGCACCTCCTCTCCACGAGCAAAGTAGTCAATGCGAAGGTTAGTCACCATAAGTGCGTATGGGTTCGCTGTTTGCTTTTTTCCAGGAAAACAAACCAATTTACAATGAAAGCTGGGGTGCATGCCACACACAAGCCATACGAGACACGGTGGAAGGCAGCATAATTAGACATGCTTATAGCGTAGATATTCTGTTAAGAAAACCATAAGACGCTTTGTGAAGAGTAAGCACACACAGAAAACTGCCAAAACTACTAGAAGGACCATATTCCGCTTATCGGACCGCCGCTTGGCCGCTGTATCTTCGAAGTATTTCTCTAGTTCAGTAAGATCCTTCTCCCTCCTATCCATGAGCCGCTTTACAGTGTAGATACTCATCGTGAGATATTCCTTAAGATCCGAGTTCTCGGCCAGGACATTGAAAGAGCGCGTAGCTTGGCGATGAACATTTGCGTACAGCTGAGTGTTCGTCAGCTCCGACGGGACATCGCGCTTCTGTTGTTGCATTTGTAAATTTTGTCCTCATTAAAAAATGTTCGAAGAATTGAAGGAAGAGCGGGAAAAGTTCGCAGCGAAGATACAGTCTTTACAGAGGGCCAGACATGAAAGCTTAGTCCGCTCGTTCTATTCTCTCCAGCCTCAAAAGTCCCAATCCCTATCGCGACTTTATAGCCAGACAATTGAGCCGGTATTATGCAGTAAAAGCGGTGATGAGACAAGAGCAACCAACCAGGTCGATCTCCTTGCCGAGTCAATTACTGATCCAGAGAAGATATATGGTGAGAAGCTCGATAGCATTGCTAATATTACTAATGTATCACAGGATAAAGCGAGCAGCACAGTGCCTCCGGCGACCACAGCCGATAATTCATCAGAAACATATTGTTCCCCTACCACATACAATGTAATACGTAGCGGATACCAGCTGTGTGACAGCGATAGCTCTTTCGGCAACTACAACACGATTGATGTTCTCAACCATTTAGCTGTTCACAGCCAGGCGACAAACGAAGAAAGAGACGAAGAAGTAAGTATCCCGGCGGCTGTGCACACCCCAGTGACGCGGCACACAGAAACTGTAGCTCACCGTGTGAACGTGACCAAGAATGCCGTATCTGCGAACAAGATAGACTATCGGCAGGCTGGGACACACACCCCTAGCAGAGATCCATCAACACAAAGTCACAAGCAAGCTAACAAGGGAACAATGACGCACAGCCTGTGTCTCAAGTCAGTCGCTATACAGGTCCATAGCCAGCCACCAAAGGCCTCCGACCACAGACAAGATGTTAAAAAGAAATTAACAGTTTCAGCCTTCGTGCACCCCATTAGAAAACAGCCCAAAATAGAGTACCACCCCGGTGCCATATCAAGCCTGGTGCATCCTGCGTATAGCTCTTCTGTGCTCCAATCATACACAGAAATATATAAAAGCCTCAGCAACACTAGCAAAGCGATACTGAGCAGCTAGTAGTCCATATTCGTCAGTACATCCTCCAGGGCATTGATGAGTTGCCGTGCACCAAGGCTTGCCAGGCCAAGTGGGGTTCTGTGAGTTTCCATGTATGATATCGCCTCATTCACCATCTTCTCTATCTGCTCACTAGATTGGCACAGCGTCGTTCCTAGCAAGGCGTGATGTTGTATTAACGGGTTTGTTAGCTTAGTCTCGCTATAGTTAACGACTGTCTGCCTGTGTACCTGCTGAGTCGTGGAGACGTCCAGAGAGCCGGGATTCAGAGACACCTCTTTGGCAGTTGAGTCTCTTGCACTGTACCCGACCCCTGGTGCAAAGATCAACGAGCTCAACGGCATAGCGCTTTCTGTGTTATAATTGATAAGCCCCTCCTGCACCACAAACTTATAGATCTTATGGATTGTGTCAACTGGTACAGGAAGGATGTCATACAGTACAAAACATTTGAACGGACGCTTCTGCGTGGTTAGATAGTAATGTATTATCGTATTTCTAAACAGGATATAGTCTTGTTCTCGTAACTTCCCATTAGACAGCTCCGATGCGAAGTAGCCCTTTTCTAGCGGATACATGATAGTTACATCTTCGAACCACTTGTTCGGTGTCACCTGGAACAAGCTTGAATAGCTAGAATGAGTACGGGGGGCTGGGCTTTTAAAGTCAAGCATGCACTCTATCTCTCCATCCAGTACCTGTCTGGCCACAATAAGCCCTGACCCGGTGTGTCCATACGCCCTACCGTCATCGGCAACCCCCGTGAATTGCGGACCAAACAAGAGGGTGTCTAGGACAGGTGGGTACTTATATTTATGGCACTTAAACTCGTCCATTATCTGTGAAACAGGGACCAGATTTCCCTGTTCATCGGGTATCTTCAAATATTTGCGCAACTCTAGCTGATTATCACTACACCGAATTATGGATAACAGTATCTTTTCGGTATCACTGTCAAAATTACTATTATAAATATAGCTAAATGCTGTCAATAGAAAGTGCTCTTTCAAGACCTCACACTTTCGTCCCAAGAAGCGCGGGTTGCTCAAAGTCATAGTGCACTGAGCATCGTCTAGTGCTGCCTTTGTCTGATGATCTATTAACTGGCTCAGCACTGGCGAGTCCTCCTTAGCACCTGCCAAGAGAGCATGTGGCAGGTGTCCGTTCTGCCACTTAGATGGGTCTGAGGTTGGACTGAACAGAATATCGACAACATCCTTGGTCGAAAGGACACCGTGAAATGATAACATCCTATGTTCGTTTGGAGCATCTCTAAAAGATAATGTGCCAAAAGAGAGTGTGACATTTATTTTTTCATAGTTATATGTCTCTGCATCTCTCTCGTTTATGCCTGATTGACTGTCAGCTGGACTAAGGGTATATCCTATGTTTTTCTTTAAAAGATTCAAGGAGGACTCGTACTTCTCAGGATGGGCTCGCATGTTAGTGTAGAAGTAACTAAGATTGGGGCTCGTAAACTCAATATCTCGAAAAACAAATCTACATCCTCCACAGTGGCATTCGTAGTATTTGCAAGAATTATCTGAGGGCTGTGATAAGGGCGCAGCCGCCACATTCGCTGACTCCTCGAGGGCAGCTATGGGAACGTAGGTTATGTTTTGCTCGGTATAGTCTGATAGCTCACATAGCTCATTGTAGTTTAACGAATCCAAAAGCCACTGGAGCGACAGAAAGACAACTTCAAGACACACAGACCTGGGTGAAACAGATTCATGGGTGTCTGATTGTGCGGAGGCATCTGAAGAGAAGGTGTCCAGAGCATCTATAAAGTTCTGTGCATCAATGGAGTTGTCAAAAGAGAGTAGGGCGCGGGACCCTAGAAGGGGGACTACCTCACTTGCAGTAGGCTTTACCCCCTTGGCCTCTGCAACAAGCTGCTTCTGTTCCACTGTGTCGTACGAAGGAGGAGACCGTAACATGTGCACCAAGTACTGGTCTTCTACAAATTCCAATATGCGGAAGGAGATTCGTGAAATGGCGAGATTGTCCTGCAATCGTCCTCGTCTAGGCTGAACAATTACTTTTCGCAGCTTATCGTCGCCACTCGGAAACCATGGAGCACACAACACAAGTGGGACAGCTGAGGTAAATACTTTGCCGAGCTGGTTGCAGGAACTAAGTGAGTCATCATCCTGCTTTTGTGTCGTATCCCGATCCTCATCGTGATAGTAAATTTCGTCAGCGTGAACTGAAAAGGAATGCTTGCCTACTACTGCTACTGAAGATGGCGCAAAATAGGACGAGATTTTGAACTTGTTACACGCCTCCCCAAGCAATCTTTTTAACTCTACTGGCATGTGAGGATCAAAGATCAAGATATATTGCTTGCCAATCCTCTCTTCATTAATAGCTGCATAACACTTCGCATAGAGCGATAGGAACTCGTCAGTTGCCATGGAGGAGATGTGCTGGTAAACAGCGTCATACCTGAGCATGATCGATGCCTCCGATGAATGAGAGATAATCATCCGCAGAATAAGGTGAAGCGTCTTATTGCGTGTTTTAGTATTGCTTAGGAGATAATGGGGGATCTTTGTTTGAGGCTGCACCCCTGCCTTCAACCCAAGAAGGGTGTCTGCACGCTCAAAAAAACACGAAAAGATACCTGAGAGCTTGTTGGAACAGTAAGCGTCCGTAAGTTTCCGACCGTCTTCAAAGAATGAGTGCGGAAGTTGCTGAATAAATGAATGAATATATGGCTGTAATAGCGTCTCCAGATAATCTTGAGACCAAGTGGCCTTGAGAAAAACCATGATAATTTATTTTAATTTCAGTAAGCCAACGGTGATTGCTACATGCCCCTCTGTTGCACAAATGCAGGCCGAAACAGTGTTCCTCGGGCAATGGACACGAAGAGCCCTTTTAATTTTAAAGTAATCTTCTGTGAGCACTCTGAATCATAGTCAAAGTGTGCTGGCATACAGATCCTACGAGATAAAGTGTGTTGAGAACCAATATTATTGATATTAGATTACTTAACTTAAAAAGCCGAATGGAGGCCTTTGTTGATGTTCGAATGCTCGGTTTGTGGGCGTCGTCTAAGGCGGCTACATGTACTAACGAGATCTCAGAGTGCCAGGATGTCATGCACTTCCTGCTGGCAGCAGAGGAGCTACTGCTATCAGGAAAGAGTGAGCGGAAGGTTCTCGTGCACTTAGGTTGCGACGTCTACGAGCCTGGTCTTTGCGACTTAAATGGGTGGATAAAGATCCACCTCGGCGCAGGGATTGTGGTTGAGATGACCTATGCAGAGGCCAAGAAGTATTTGACACGGCGGATTCGTGATCTTACCGATGAGATAGACGAACTTCATAAGACCATGGCTGATTGCGCAGCTTTATGTTCTAATTGAGACCTATCCTGTCTTATTCACTGTCTACACCTCAAGATAGCCACTTATCATTCTAGCAGCTAGAGTTCTCAACTCTCCAGTGTTATGTCCTTGTTGGATCGCCCATAACTATCTGGTGCGTTGTACCGTAGTTTTCGATGCACGTATGCAATGCAGTATCCGATTGTATCTCTATTCGGCAAACGTGAGATGTACTTGGATTTACCCTTGAGGCAGAGTATTCATCTTATTAGACGCAACAGTGCTGCCGACCAAGCCACTGCTAGGCAGAGCACACGGCCTGTATCTGCTCATCTCGTGCTCTAGCCAGCCACCCTGCGTGAGCATCTGGAGACATGCCTGGACATATGTGTGGTATTCTGCGGTGTGTACGGTCCCGTGTCCACGCAGTAGGCCAGCCAGAGAGCGTGTGCAGGCACGCCATGTGGCACCACGTCCTTTGTGGAGCGCTGGAGGAATACACAGGTGAGGGTCTACCATCAAGATGCGGACACGTTGCTTCCTGACATGGAAGGTCAATGAGGCTATCCAGATGGCCCAGCTATGGTAGAAGGCTAGCAGATGTGATCGTATTGGCCATCAGCACTGTCACTAACACCAACATGCATGACTAATGGACCTAGCAGGGCCGCAATGTTGCTACTAGTTCTCTGCTTTTTGATGAGCGCCCTCGCCGCGCAACGCACTAAACAACCCACATCCGACTGCGGAGTCGCAAACTGCGCCCAGTGCAACGCGGACGGCAGGACGTGTGATCAGTGCAGCGAGGGGTACAACCTCAACCAGGAGAAGACCCAGTGCACCAAGGCGTGCGCGGTCGCAAACTGCGCCCAGTGCAACGCGGACGGCAGGACGTGTGATCAGTGCAGCGAGGGGTACAACCTCAACCAGGAGAAGACCCAGTGCACCAAGGCGTGCGCGGTCGCAAACTGCGCCCAGTGCAACGCGGACGGCAGGACGTGTGATCAGTGCAGCGAGGGGTACAACCTCAACCAGGAGAAGACCCAGTGCACCAAGGCGTGCGCGGTCGCAAACTGCGCCCAGTGCAACGCGGACGGCAGGACGTGTGATCAGTGCAGCGAGGGGTACAACCTCAACCAGGAGAAGACCCAGTGCACCAAGGCGTGCGCGGTCGCAAACTGCGCCCAGTGCAACGCGGACGGCAGGACGTGTGATCAGTGCAGCGAGGGGTACAACCTCAACCAGGAGAAGACCCAGTGCACCAAGAACCCAGAAGCGCGATGCAATACTCCCAACTGTAAGACCTGTGACAGCCCCAAAACAGACAGTGAAATCTGCACTGAATGTAATAATGGCAACTACCTCACCCCGACAAAGCAGTGCACGCAGAGCTGCGGAACAATAGGAAGCTACTACAACGGAGACAAAGTGTGCGAGCCCTGTGATCCTAGCTGTGCTGCGTGCATCACAAAGGGACCAGCGAAGTGCACGCTGTGTCCTCCCGGGAAGAGGCTCCAGTACACAGATGAAGGAGCCACTCAGAACGGCGGATCCTGCGTAGATGAGTGCAAGCCTGAAGGAGGAGCTAGCGGATGCGAGACCTGCGGAGCCACCATCGGAGGGACAAAGTATTGCTCGAAGTGCAGCACATCCACGGAGGTCCCCGTCAACGGGGTCTGTACAGCAGACAATGCCCGCGCAGCTGCGTGCAAGGTGAAAGATGGCAAGGGAGGGTGCACTACGTGTGAGAGTGGATACTTCCTCCAAGACGGCGGTTGCTACAAACTCGGTAGACAGCCCGGTGAGCAGATATGCACAGCAGCCAGTAGCGCTGGTAAGTGCGAGACGTGCGCCAATAGTCTTCAGCCCAATAATGGAGCATGCCCCTCGTGTCACTCGACCTGTAAGACATGTCGTGATGCTAATTCTGCAAATGCTTGTACAACGTGTGCAGCTGGGTACTATATGGTCGGATCAGCAGCTGGACCATGCACTTCGTGTGACAGCAACAGTGGAAGTGTCAAGGGAGTTGCTGGCTGCATGAGCTGCGCTCCTCCATCGTCTAGTACTGGCTCCGTCCTTTGCTACCTCATGAACGGTGACAGTGCCGGCGGAAGCACGAACAAGAGCGGCCTTAGCACAGGCGCCATCGCAGGCATTTCTGTCGCAGTCATCGTTGTCGTGGGGGGTCTTGTCGGCTTCCTCTGCTGGTGGTTCCTCTGCAGGGGCAAGGCGTAGATGTGTACTTAGGTAGTAAACGCGTCATTGTGTGTGGCTTATATAAATGTGCTGCTGGGGCTATCTGAGCGTGGCCCAGAGGTCGTGCGGGTGAGCCCGCTCCTTCCTGGCCAGTCCAGGAACGATGGCTGGTTTTGGATGATATAATAGGGATCTCCCTTCACTTGTATACCAGGAGTCTTTTGCGTCCCTCAGTTGTTCCGCAGAGGTGTGCTCAGTTCGAGTGTGCGCGTCGCTCAGCCCAGGATTCAACTTACTTGTCCATCTGCATTGTCCACCATTGGTGCCACTTCTTGGTCTACCGCTCTGATGCCGGAGGGTCCCAGTAGTTGATGACCCTGGACTGACGCCTCGACAGACCGAAGCATCAGCCCAAGTGTGCTGTGCAGTGCAGATGGACCAGCCCACACGTCACTGAGCCAGACGCACTGCACAGGGTGAGCGTCGACACGGTCTCGTACTGGATGACGGACCACCTGCAAGAGCGCACTGCGATCCATGAGCAGAGGACCATACTTCTCCCCCGATACCAACGCATAGGAGCTGTCCGCCGGCATCCACGAACGCGTACTATGACTCCAAGATAGAGGCGCACGGGGAGCATACCCTCCGATCATACTCGGAACCGATGATCGCTTCATGGGGAGACAAAGAGGTGCCCCGAGGAACGGGATAGGCACCCGAGGTCGTGGCGTGCGATCTTCGTCACGGAGCACCAGGGCCACGTGGAGGCCAGGCTGCTGTGACCGACGGTAGCCCCGAGACAACAGGTGCTCACTAGATATCAGACGATGGTTGACCCCGACGGGCCAGAGGATGGGAGGAATCTAGAGGCACCGCGAGGAGCGGCAGGTCCCGGGGGAGACAGGATATAGGAGTTCTCCCGCCGGGATCGAGGGCATCCGACTCTCGGATTTCTGATCTCAGCTATTGTATGAGCGAGAGGCTTGCCCAGGGCGGCAATGGCTCGCATGAAAAGACCACTCCGGTAGCAGGCGACAACCCCGCCTCATTAAAATTTACTCTTCCCTAACCTCGTCTCTCTAGATATCTGATGGTAGGCCCATTTGACAGTCTTGCAGATGCATTAATACGACAGATGAACCTCCAGTTGGAGGACATGCGGCACAATGGAGAATACTCTCTCCTTCTAAGGATCATTCGGGGCCAGACCTCATTAACAGACAGAGTTGCCAAGAACCAAGAAGCACTATCTGTTGCCCGGAAGAAAGCAGGGGCAATTTTGACTGTATCACGACCTAAGCCACAAACTGACCCTGGATTTATTCAGAGAACGCAAAAAGCCCTTGAAGAAACACAGGACGCTATCCAGGAGACTCAGCGAAATATAGAGCGTCTCGAAGCCCAGCTAAAAGATGTTACTGCCAAGACTGCAAACAAGGATGAATTACGACGTGCTGCATTGACTCTAGCAGACAGAGAAAATGCGGGTAGGGAGGAGCTCGTTGAACTTTATCACAGCATATCGGGAGTACACTGGGATCAGCCCGACTTGGGATATGTGCTTAGCGAGGAGATTGCAAAACCCATCCGTTTCAGCTCCTGTGTCGATGCCACCAACCAGCTCTGGGAAATGATTAACATGTAGTGACTACATTCACTTCTTACTATGGCTCCGGTCATCTTGCCTTTTTCCATCTACTATCTTTGGTAGGAATGCGTACGGGTTCTGCTAGTTTCCCTTTGCCACGCCCCTTTCCGATTCCTCTGCGAGGCATCATGGGCTTTCTCACTGGGCCCAGCCCTTGTTTCATTGCCCTTGCTGCCCGTGCATCCGCTCTTCGCATCCGCTCTGTCTTGTGTGACCCGATTGCAAAACTTCCCTGGTAAGTAGAGCGTATTCCCTCTGCATTGGGAAGTAAATAAGAGGGGACGAATTTCAGGTGCATTGTCATCTGACGTTGTCTTTCTATGAGGGGGTTCGTTTTGATCCGTTTAATCAGGGCCATATCTTTGCTCTGCTGGCTGAAGTACTTTCGTAAGGAATCTGAAGCCAAAATCTCTGCCTTTATCTCAGAAAGCCGATATTCCTTAATGGCGGAGGGTGTTAGTCCATGCAGCACATCCACAACACGGTAGCGGAAGCTCTCCAGGGCTTGGATATTGAACTGAAATGGTGCGAGGAGCTCTTTTCCAAACTCTTCGCGCTGCGCCCGCAATACGTCAAGGACGACATCACGATTATCCTTACTATCTTCATGGATAATAGTTATAGCGTGCCCGCAAGGATTGGCGCCACGCGCTGTGCGGCCTATTCTATGGATATAGTTTATGCTAGACACTGGGCAGTCGAAGTTTAGCACTACATCGACTCTCGTGAAGTCCAGCCCTCTGAAAATTCCGGCCTCCTTTGAGGCTGATGGCGCTGATGCTTGCTTCTCTGCTGGGGTGCTAGGGTCATGCTCGGCAGCTTTTGTTGCCATGCTCGAACTATCTGCCTCTTGCACACCTTCAGTTTCCTTATTATCAGAAGCTTTAGTACCATCTTTGGTATCACTTTTGGTATCATCCTTGGCACTATCCCTGATACTGTCATCAACCGCAATAAGAACATACTCTGCTCCAAGGTTGTAGCCTTCAATGACTGCTTGCCGAGTCGAGACAGGAAGCTCTGGATTATAAAGAAATGCCTTCTGGCCGAATCGGTACAAGAACAATTTAAGCTTGTACGCTGTAGTGACAGAGTTGACAAAGATCACAATGTATCCGCGAAGAATTTGCAGCTTGACAAGGGCATATATTAGCATGTATTTTTTCTCTGTTGTGTCTAGAGATATTAGATGTTGGACTGGCTGTGTAAGGAGCTTTTGCTCCGTCTCCTCTAGCTTGATAAGCTTTGGCGATCGTAAATGTAGATTGACTATGTTCTCCAGTTTTTGGTCAAGGGTTGCTGAAAGAAAGAACTTCTGAGCTGACGCGGGCAAATATTCGAGGAGAGCCTCTAGATCGGGACCGTAGTCCATGTCAAAGATCAAGTCTGCCTCATCGCATACAAACTGGACGATGTTCTTGAGAGAGATCTTGCTGTCTTTGATAAGGTTCATAACCAAAGATGGAGTGGAGATGAGGATCTCTGGCATAGACCGCAGAGTAATTGCTTCTGCAGAAGAATTTTCTCCAAGATAAATCGCTGCGCAGGTGACAGTAAATGCGTTGCTTGAAAACTCCTTTATTATGGCAAGTAGGACCTCCTCGAGCTGGCGACAGAGCTCACGTGTGGGGACCACTATGAGGGCCGTTATGGCGGCCATTGGCTTAACACTCCTAGAGCGCCCCTGAAGAATGCGATGAAGAATGGCGGTGAGATATATGACAGTCTTCCCGCTACCCGTAAAACTCTGGCAGAGGATATCATTGTGTGCTAAGGCCTCGGGTATTGCAAGTTTTTGTATAGGTAGTGCCTCATATAAGCCAAGGTTTCGCAGTGCATCGCAGAGTCTAGGATCAATACCGAAGCTCTCCCAATCCATTTTTTAAATTTCAATTATTACAAACTCATACTCATTAGAAAGCTTCTGAATGTAGGAGTCTGCGCTTTCTCCGGCCAATATATTTATGTTCCGCCAGTCTAAAAAGCAGCTCGCATGCAGTTTCTGATGGATAGGATGTGGCTTTCTGTGATCGGGGCCACAGAATCGAAACGACAATCAAGAGTGTCATACAGTATTACCATTCGCTCATCATTATGTTGGATTAATTGGCCTGTAGAGAAGCATTATCACGAATGAATCACCTTGCTTCATCATTTGGAATTACTTTACAGGGCCACTTGCATCATCCTTGTTGCTCATTTTCTTTTCAAAAAGTGCATATAAATTGCTTATGCTTTCAATCTGTTTCATCAATATAGAATTTCTAATAAGAATGTTATCATATCTTGATAACTCGGCTGTAAGCTTATTAAAGACCATCACATCCTCTGGTATTAGTGGATCCGGTGATATCAGTGAAGCAGATTTATCGGCGGTCTCTGCCTCTACCTCCAGGGTGTCATGTAAAAGAGCTACAGAACCAGTGGCTCTTGAGCAGTTTTCAGCGTTCTGGATCGTATCCTTTGGCGGCTTCCTGCACAGCTGATAGCTAGATTTGCATGGCTTACAGCAGCACATAAAGCACCTGACACACAGTGGGCAAAGCCTCACAAAAAGGGGGACAAAAATGATGAGTAGGATGATTGACATGATAAGCAAAAGAATTCGCCCAACCCTCGTCGTAAAAAACAGCCTTACAATTTCAAAGAAGCCCTTCCCCTTCAGCTTTTCAAAGAACTCTATTACGTCCCGGAAAACTGTGTTTTTCCACGACGGAACTTCAGGATCAGCAAAAACAAAGTCGTCGAGACACATGTAAAGCTTGTTATCTTCACGCGTTTCATAGCGTGTTGCTCCCTCTGGGCAGACGCATGGAACTGCCAAAATGTTGGTGCTATTATTTTTCTTTCCCTTTCCACAATCTACAGAAATATTAGTAAATGGTATGTACTGAGGGATGAAGAGATCGTCTGCGCTTACCCCATCTTCCGCTGCCTTCTCCTCTGTGGATATGCACACGCCTCTTATGGACGAGAAGTATGGACGAGAATGTCCATACTTAGCTAGGCAGTCGACCGGCCTGCATGACGGAATATCACCCATTTCCATGGTCTGATCACATGAGCAGGCGACTAGGCATACAAGGGTGGATGTTTGTGGAGCTGTAAATCGTATGTCTGGGTCTACACACTGTACAGGAGAGTCTATCCTCACGTAGGTTCCTGGCGCATATCCAGATACTGTCCCTAGCCAAGAGATAGTGGCTTCGCTAGTAGCCGCCTGGGACTCGCTTTCGGGCCCCGCGGCTTGGAGAAATTGTATACTACACCTTCCTGGGCTCAAAGCAAGAGATTCGGCAACGATGACATTTGCCGGGCTCGTCAGCAAAAAGCTGTAGATGGCTGTCTTATCCACGTCAATGAAGTGCTTGATAGGCTTTCCTGTATAAGTAAAGGACCCAACGATTGGAGAGCTCGAAATGCACCGAAGAAGCTTGACTGTCACTACTCCCGGCATCATGCCTTCGTTCCCAACTGTAATGTTCAAGATGGCCTGCCTGCGGACGAGACTCACTACCGATTGAAGCACAACCGGCTTGCCTATGAGTTGTGTGAGCGTGACACTGTCTGCTGAAATGTGTAGACTAAATGCCAATAGAAGAATATCATCGCTGCATGCATACTTTACGGTTTGTGCTGAATCGCCACTCATGTTACACCCCTCTACACAGTTGCAATTGCTTGGCAAATAAGGTGAATCATCCCTGTAGTTTAGTAGCTGATCGGCAGGAAACACGTCAGGGGTTGGCGGACTGCCTATGAATGTCAGCTCATTCGTCCTGGTGCTAGAGTCTGAAGCTATAACGGCTCTCTTCCAGACGCTCGGGAGCATGCCCAGTAAGTTTGTGCCACCAAACCCGACAACATCAAAAGGCACTGCCATGCTATTGAGCACTCCCTCGTTTTCCCTGTGTATCACGTAGCAGCCAAAGCAGAACATGTTATTTGTGGAGCCTGTGGAAACAACCACGGTCTGCATGTATGAATTTCCATCTATGACAGGTCCCTTCTTGTTGTGCTCGTTGAAGATGACGTCATACTTGTTAACCGTTCCGTCTTCCTCCTCAATGGTTATGACAGCAGTCACTGTGTATGATAAACGTGGGAGACCTGGCTTCCACACTTTGTGTGGGTCGACCTGCTGCAGTTTGCGAACCTTGTTCCCATAGGGCGTTCTTTTGCAGTGGCCGATATTTGTATCCGTGAAGTCTGGGCATCGAAGGGTAGTGATTTCTAAGGTCTCTGCAGCATTATACGCATCGAAGCGCTTGGCATAATCTATGACTGCGCGCGCTTCCATCTTGATGAGGACCTTCACCAGGGACTTAAGCTCCCATCGACTGACAACGTGCCCATCCTTATCGACGATCTGGTAAATCTTAGACGTGGTATAGGAAAGCTGCTTGTCGTAAGCATCTGACTTAATCTCGCCATAGATGGAGACGTACTGCTTTCCGTCAGACGTTATGATCTCACTATTGATGCCTTGAGTCGGCTCGGTAGCAAGCGCTGACCACAAGCAAACAGCCCAAATGCACGATCTAATCATATAGTAACTATTTGCAGATCCACACGCTCACCCGTCCATAGCGGTTCGTTTCCGGATTGCTCGTTTCCAGTTGTAAATTAATTTAAAGTGAATTCTTCTCAAGTTTTTACGCGGTGTCGAGAATGATGAGACGTGTTCCTCTCTCCTACAGACTCCCTGGGGATGCTATGTACACCTTACTGATTTACTTTCCTTTTCTCAAGGGCCATTGTGTCGTGCCATTGTGTTTTTGCGGGGCTTAGTGGTTCCCAGTGCAGTCGCCCGGATCCGGCAGGACCTACTACTCTCTATCATCGTGCTTGAACCCAAACTCAGAGAGAGCAATCTCGAGAGCCTTGATCCCTTCGATGTATTCTTTCACTGCCTCGGAGTCAAGGAAGTAGCGGCGGGGGGTCATGACCTCCGTTGCGAGGATTTCTGCGGTGGCAGTCGCGCTGCGTGTGTCGTATTCTTTGCCGCGCAGAAGTTCGTCGCGCCTCATAGTGAAGAATTTGATGATGTTCGTGGCCTTGTAGAGGGCCAGCTTGTACTCACTGGTGCCACTGTTGGTCCCGTGCTTGGCGGGGAGTGATTGCATACTTGTAGACCCATCGACACCGTCTACCTGCTCAAGAACAGCTCCGAGCCCGGTGCTTTGCTGAAGTTTCTGGGTTGTTTCTTGTATCAAGCTCCGAATTCCTGTGTGTGCAGCGCGTATTATCTGTGTCTTATCGTGCAAATCTCGAGATTGCTCGATTTTAAAACGCTCTATGTTGTCCAAGAGATCAGCCTCTCTTTCGTTAAGGATCTTCCGGAGGCGCTCAAAGCCTTCTCGAGTGCGGGATCGGACAAGCTCAACGCTCTCGTTAAGCTCATCTGTAGACACTTTTAGGCTTTCGAGGGCCTGCTCCAAGTCAGAGCTCTTCTGCTGAAGAAGATCGAGGGCAGAAGACATTTCCAAGCGAACCACGGACAGCCCCTTGGCGACACTCTGAACAATGTGGTCCGGCCCAGGTGGATGGGAGCCGCTGACAATGCAATAAATACAGCACAGCTCTTGGCACGTGGCGCAAATGTGCGTCGTCACTTCTGCTTCATGGTACTTGCACATGACAGGAGGCATGTAGTCCAATGCACTGACGCGCTCATGCCTTACAAAGAGTTTGTTATGGTGGATATTAGCTTCGCATCGACTACAAAGCCAGCCTTGGCAGTTCAAGCAGAACACGGATGCCCCTGCCTCTTGACAGCTGTCGCAGAGGTGCTGCTTTCCCACAGACCTCTGTGATGTTGCGCCAGATATTAAATTACCAAAGCCCGATGCTGAAATATGCGGTTCAGCAAGATCCTCGGGCATTTTTGCCTTGGATGCCACGCGCTTCTGGGTCGGTCTGGGCGGCGAACCCTTAGTCTGCGCAAGGGGCATGATGCTCTCATAGCTTTCAGAGTGGCTTCCAGGAGACTGCCGATCAACAGACGAACGCGTCCTCGCGGCTTGCATTAAAATTCAAAATTCTTGGTTAAATGAAGTTAGAATGAAGTTTGTACCTCATGAACGAGGCGGCCTGGGGCCAGATCTAGACCGTGAATGCACACGTGAAGCTCGCGAGAAGCGGACAAAACAACAGGAGTATGCAAGGCGTCTCCGCGAAACGATCCAGGATCTTCCCAAGCGGGTGGAGAAGCCTCCACGCAAAACGGAGGCCGAGTTGAAACGCGAGAGGCAGCAGGAGTATGCGAAGAACATACCAAGACCAGCTGTACGTCCTCAAACTGACAGAGAAACCATTTCCCTCCCTCCTCTTAGAAAGTCTACAACACAGGAAGAGAGGCCCATTGTAAAGCTGATGGACATGCTTGAGCAGCACGACAAGATGCTGAAAGAGTGCGCAGAAATCTACGCATACTTCGGCCTGCAGTGAGGCTACAGCTCGGTCAACTAGGGCTCCATTATATACCCTTTAGTGTACGTCATTGTGAGAACTATAATCCCGCAAATCAATACTGTTGCAGCAATACTCGCAGAAATAAGTCCACTTTCAAAGTAACTTTCTTTTATAAATATGTATTGATACTCCTTGTGAATATCCGCAGCGGGCGCTCCAGAGTCAGTGGGGCGGAAGGAAGTCTCGGCATATACGCCGGTACCGTTTTTGTAAGCTTCCAGGACACTTTTCAGCTTGCTAGAACAGCTTCCTGTCACGTAGTACTCGATATCCTGCTTAGGAACGTTTTCAGACGAGTATACTCCCCGCTGATACATTGTATCGCAAGTAAATACTAGTTCTTTGCCCCTCTTGTACTCTGTCTCCCCAGACATTCGCACAAAAAGCCTTTCCAAAGTGATTGCTGAAATGCTAGTGCCAGAGTGGATGTAGATGTCTAAAGTAACTTCTGTCATGCCCTCAGCAACGGGGCATTCCGCCGGGGATCTTCCGATGGGTCGTAATATGGCCAAATTAGTTGCCACGACAAGGGTAGCCCTGGAAAAGCATGTTCGCTGAACACTCCCAGGATAGGGAATAATGGTCTCGGGAAGAGCTTTTCCTGAAAAGTACTGTAAGGTGAATGAACCTGTCAACGACAGATTGCCAGCCAGCAGCCTATTCATATCTCTGAGGCATGTAACAGTGGTGCATGGAAGGAACTGCTTTGTCCGTTTGAATGTAAAGTTTGAATTTTCGAGGGATATCCTAATAGTAGGTGCAAGTAACGAGGTGTCCTGTGCAGTTGTAAGCTCTCCGCAGACGATGATTTTATGGTAGTCTATTAGGTCGTTGCAGATTGAAGCGGAATCACGTTCAAGAAGCACAGCGAGGACCCCAAAGTAGACCTGCACTATAACAGACTTATAGCACTTAGAGTACCCTGCGCTGGCCTTGACAGCAGAGACAATCCCTGCTTGAGCAACTGTGCTTGGGGTCACCACTTCTACCTGAGGATCTGAAGATGAGACCGCTGTGGGGGTCTTCGACTTTGTCGTACCAGGAATGGGCACATAGACAATCAAGGTTGCAGACCACGCTGTCTCCACCTTGAGGATATCAATAAGCTCTATGCATCTATCGTATTTGTTTGAATTAGTAAGCCAGTCGTTACCAGGGTAGCGAACCCCGTTGCATGAGTAGCAAAATTGAGTTACTAAATTATGGGTATACGGTCTGATAAAGTTGGGTAGTTGAGCATTTGTGCCATGGGATGATAATGTTATGTTTAGATAAGCATCCGGTAGTGTATCCAGATGAATCAACATGAAGGCCTCATAAGTATTCTGCAAATTAGTGTCCTTGGGCAGGTCGCAGTCCGAAGGAGTCACTAAAAAGCATATCTCCTTATTGAAATAATCCACCGAGACCCTAGGATCCGTCCAGCAAGCAGAGTTATTCGTGAGAGTGTAGTAGACATTGGTTGTTACTAACGAGACCTTCGAGCTAGCGTAGTTGAGTTCCACCTGGACCACTGTAGACCCAGTGAGATTTGTCTGGCAATCTGAAGTGGCTGTTTTATCTGTTGGACAGGTAAATGTTAGTAAGTTAGGCTGCTCCATACTCCAAAACGGAACACTTATCGATGAAAATGTGTACGACCCTACCATGGCAGTGGCCGTCATCCCTGTTGTGCCCTGGAGGATGGAGCAGTCGGCGGTCTGGTGATTTAGTGGCAGCGGCCAGACTGTAATTGCTAATGAATGCTTGTTAAGCAAAATATTAACGGTGGTGTTGGGGGAAAAGCAGCTTAGAGCACTTATGGTGGCAAACAGGCCCTTTAAAGCCAAGAAGATGAGCATAAGAGGGGTTTTTTGAAATCACTTATGCCAAGTAAACGGTCTCCGGAGGAGTGGAAGCAAACAGATTGATGCGTTGCTCTACAAGGCAGGCACTTCTGTGGTACTTTTGTAGCGGCACTTAAGGCCACATTCCTCGGCTATTGCCTGCTACTTTTTGGAAAAAATCATTATCCCCTCCCCTCAGTCATCTGGGCACACGCACCTCAGAGCAACATGAAGAAAGCGAAATACTAGGAACGCCATTCAACATGCAATTAGGTATTTTAAAAACCTTATCGAAATTAAATTAAAATTTGGGAATACAAAGCCAAATCGCAAAAGCCATGTTCTCCCATGAGGTTGCCCTTAGCAGCAAGCCGCCAATTTCCCCTCAGAAGCCCGTGAACCCCCGTGTAGCTGCGCTCCTCGTTGAGCAGGACTCAATCGGGCACGGCAAGGCTATCGCGAATACGCTACTGGCTGATAACAGCCAGGCCATGGGGACGTGCATCGGGTCGTTGCAGTTTCACAACATGTTCCAGGTACCCTCTAAGATAAAGGAGGACACCATTCAGAGCAACATCATCAGCTTCATAAAGTATCACCTGGGGCGTGACTCCACCACTATAGACACCTTTGGAATGTTCCAGGCTACCTCGATATCGATTCGCAACACCCTTATTGACAACTGGCGCAAGACTCTACAGCACCAGACCGCTACAAAGGCGCGCACGGTTAACTATCTCAGCTTGGAGTTTCTGATGGGCCGCGCTCTGACCAACACGCTCTACAATTTGGAGTTGGGCCATGTTTATAAAAATGCCCTCAAGGACCTCGGCTTTACCATCGAGGCTCTCCAGCAGGAGGAGTCCGACGCGGCCCTTGGAAACGGTGGTCTTGGCCGTCTAGCAGCGTGCTTTATCGATTCCATGGCGTCTATGGACATTGCTTCGTACGGGTATGGCATCCGCTACAGTTATGGAATGTTCAAGCAAACCATTAGAGATGGGTGTCAAGAGGAGTTCCCAGACTATTGGCTGACACACGGCAGCGAACCGTTCCCCATAATCGAGCGTCTCGACAAGGACTACACCGTGCGCTTCTACGGTTATTCTAGCAGTGAGCCAGATGTCAAGAACCCTAAGCGCAAGCTTTTCAGATGGGAAGGGGGCGAAACTGTCCGCGCCATAGCTCACGATTGCCTTTGCCCTGGGCATCACACAACCAACGTATCTAACATCAGGCTTTGGAGTGCCCAGGCTAGCTGTGACTTCAATCTGGCCGCCCATAGTAGCGGGGACTATTACTCCTCCATCCGCGAGCGCATGGAGAGCGAAAACATCTCCTTTGTACTGTATCCGTCTGACAGTACGGACAGCGGAAAACTCTTGCGACTTAAGCAGGAGTACTTCTTCGTCTCTGCCTCTCTGCAGGATATGATCTACCGCTGCAAGAATATGGGCTGCAGTGTTCATGACTTCCACAAATACTTCGCGATCCAGCTGAACGATACACATCCTGCTCTGGGCATTCCCGAGCTCATGCGCTTGTTGATGGACGAGGAACGTCTCGAATGGTCGGAAGCCTGGACAATCGTCAGCAACACCTTCTGTTACACAAACCACACAGTTCTTCCTGAGGCTCTCGAAAAGTGGAATCTCGGAATCATTGCAAAGCTCCTCCCCAGACATACAGAGATCATATTTGAAATCAACCGTCGCTTTATTGATGAGTTGAGAAAGATCCACAAATGTCCAGACGATGTTATCTCGAAGCTCTCGATATTTGAAGAATGCGGAGGATCCAAGAAGGTGCGCATGGCCAACCTTAGCATTATAGGCTCATACAAAGTTAATGGAGTGGCGGCTCTCCACACGGAGATCATCCGGAACACGCTCTTCAAGGAGTTCAATGATCTCTATCCCAACAAGATTGTCAATGTCACTAACGGAGTCACACCGCGTAGATGGGTTGCGCAGGCGAACCCGCTTCTGTCTCACTATCTCACCAAGCACCTGAAGGAGCATAAGATAGCGGAGTCTGAGCACGAGTGGCTCAGTAATATGCAGCTGCTCACCTCGCTTGTGGAGCCTCTATCTAAGGATTCTCATGCAATAGCTGAGCTTTTGGAGATCAAGAGGCATAACAAGCAACGCCTGGCAAACTACATCCAGAGGCATGTGAGCTCTGAGTATACGTTCGACCGTCCGATTCCCACCACAATGATCTTCGATACCCAAGTGAAGCGTATCCATGAGTACAAGCGCCAGCTTCTGAACATTCTTCAAGCCATCCATTTCTATTTGACCCTCAAGCAGATGCACACGCACGAGGAGAAGGAGGCGTTCATGGGATCAGGGGTTTGCAAGATATTTGCTGGTAAGGCTGCATCGGCCTATGTGACTGCAAAGCGCATCATCAAACTCATAAACAATGTGTCGAAGCGCATAAATAACGATCCGGATACATGCAATTACTTGCAAGTCTACTTTTTACCGAACTATAACGTGTCATCGGCGGAGATAATATTCCCGGGCACAGACCTTTCCGAGCAAATCTCTACAGCAGGCGCTGAGGCTTCGGGCACAGGAAATATGAAGGCCTGCATGAACGGCGGAGTTATTGTCGGCACGATGGATGGCGCCAATGTCGAGATCTACAACCATGTGGGCGAGGAGAACATCTTTATCTTTGGTGCAGACACTAATACCGTTACGGAAGTGAGAGAGCAGTACTCGCAGGGCCGTCGCTTGCAGATATCTACGAGCTTGAATGAGGTCCTTGACTGCATTGAGTCTGGCTTCTTCGGTGGCCTAGACGACTACAACACGCACTTCAAGCCCCTCGTAGACATGATCAGAGCGGGCAATGACTGGTATCTTGTGAGCGTCGACTTCGAAAGCTACAACGAGTGCTACCAGACTCAGATTGTGCCTCTGTTCCGTGATAAGAAGACCTGGGGGAAGATGGCACTAAACAACTGCCTCCGCATGTCATACTTCAGCAGTGACCGCTCCATCCGCGACTACTGCGAGAAGATTTGGAATGTGGAGCCCTGCAACCCGGACAGCAGTGTTGGTTCCTGCCTGGCTGGGGTGCCCTTGAACAGAAGTGCCTAGGTGCGTTTGAAGTTTGCGCGTATAGGCGGGGCAGACGTAAATACTTTTGTTAGCACTCTTTATTTATATATGCCTCCAAGTCTGCGAAGTTTCTGCGCGTTGGGCTCGCATTGCGAAAGATGTCGTGGTATAAAAATAATTACACATGCCAACCCCCGATGTGGTGCAAGTTGACATCCCCGCAGAAGCCAATCCCGACGGCTACAGTGAGCTGATGTGGTTCCGAGCGCGGATCAATGCAATCTCCGGAGTCCACTTCTTAAATCTCATCCTGATTGTTATTGGATTTGCAGTGAGCATAGCATCTCTTGCTTTAGGAGTACAGTTCACCACGGTGCTACCCTTGCTGGCATTCGCAGGGGGCTTCTTTTGCAATATCTTTATTAATTATATAACACTATTCCTATCCACGCCTCTATTTCTTATTGTCGTTATCTACGGAATCTATAGTCTAAGCCTCTTTATCTTGTTTGCTATCTCATCTGGCATAGGATCCTTTTCGTCGAAAGAGCTCGCTGCATTTGTGTTGGACATATGCTTGCTTCCGTTGGGCATTACCTTAGTTGTGTTAAACTTAGTGGTGCGCCGGCTGATTATCAAGACCATGGAGCACGTAATGCCCAATGCGCCTTTGCCAGGCACTGCCCTTCGGTACTCCTACACGAAGGCATACACGAAGATGAAGTCGATGAACGATGAAGCATACATTATTCTGGGGCATAGCGACATTGGAGAACAGTGTCAGCCCTTAGTAATAGCTGCCCCCGAAGAAAGCCATAAGCCAGTATTGCGAGAATTTGAAAAAGACCGGCGCAAGGGAATAATTCGCTCTGGAGGCATAGGGATTTTAAGGGGCTCACACAAAAATATAAACCCGGAGGCAATATCGTACCGCTATATGGCAAAGACGTTTCTGCCTCTAGGCTCTGACTTTGTCCCATCAGGTGTTATAAAATAAGCAAAAACGTCAAAGATAGCATGTTTCCTGGCTTACCGAATCCCAGTAAGCCGGTGACTGACAACGATATTATGGACGCGTACCTCCAACTGAGGAAGCAGACGGGATCCCGGTCCTCTTCGCCAGCTAAGTCCTTATCGAAGCCGGCCGCCCTTCCCAAGACTCTTAAGCCTATACAAGTTTCGCATCAAATGAAGATAGATACTGAAACGGCTTCTCTAGCGGTAGAGCATCGGTTTACAGATCACATGTACGACCTCTTTGGAGAGCTTGAAAACGATCCTATTTTTGGGGAAGATGGGCTACTGAGGAGCAATGGTTCACTTCTACATGTCTCTTCTTCTCTCAAAGTCCCTTTCGGCAAAGAGGTTGGCATTACTGACCTTTCGCCCTCCAGATTCTCGACCGTGTCTAGCCCTTCCCCGCACTCAACCAGCTCAGGTAGCCTCAAGACAAAGGATCCTTTGGATATTTACCTAGAGTCGGCATATTCTGCTTTAGACACCGTAAACACCTTTGACCCTTCCGCCGCAGATGTGCTCTATAGGGTGATTAAGTGGCTAGTAACCGACGCTCGAGTCAAGCCTGAGGAGGTAGCGCGCCACAAGGAAGCATCTGCCCATGCTCTCGCTCTGGTCGCAGACAGAGAAAAAGTGATCGAATCCCTTACAAAGGAGAAGAACTCTGCTGTGGCCGAGTTTGAGGACCTACGAAGACAAATAAAAGACTCAGAAAGCGCTGCTGCTAGACTCCAGTTCGACCTAGACTCATCTAGAGCGGAGATTCGCATGCATCTGGAGAAGATCTCTCTTCTCCAAGCAGATTTACTTGAAGAGGAAAAAAAGTTTTATGACATGAAGATGGAGAGAAATAAGTTAGCTTACCGGAACACGGAGCTGGTCACCACTGGTGTTGAGTTACGCACGCAGATAGAGGAGTTTATTAAAGTCCAGAAGGAGTGCACGTCTCACGACGAGGAGTACACTATGGAGATTAAAAGGCTGAAGAGTGAGCTTGACAATCTGAAGGAGCAGTATGACGATGACATTGTGGCGTATCAGCAAATAGTGGGCTCAAAGACAGAGTTGATTGCAGATTTAACAATGCAATGCAACACGGCTCAGAATGAAGTTATGATATTAAAGGACAAACTAGCGTACATGCAGAATTGTATTATGGCCAACAAAACGGTCTCAAGCCAAAGAGTCAAAGATGGGAGCCTTGAGGGCAGCCTTGTCGGGATTGTCGATCAATCAACAAAGAATACTAAAGGCAGTGGTGATCAATCTGATACCGCGTCACAAGCTAGAGCGGCTGTAAAAAAATCTAAGCCAACTCGTGGTATCGCTGTCCAGATAGGAGGTGACAAAGATGGCCTCTGCACAGTTGCAGGAGAAGATCTAGAGGACTCTGAGGCTAGCTCATTTATCCAGTTCAGACTAGGAGATGCAGGAGCCGGTTCTCAGCTACTGGACTTGCCCTCTCTGGCAGCCTTCCTATCTGCCCAAGTGAGCGCGGAGGCATCGAAGGTGAATGCCCTGCTGGATATATGCTCTACTGGTTCGCCTTCTAAGCAGTCCAATGTTGCTTCCAATGTAATCAGGCGGAAGATGCAGCTATTCAACAATCAGGTTTCAAAATATAAAGAGCTCTTGATCAAACTTGCTAACTCTGAGGACGTGGCTGTCGATCTGGACGTAGACTCAGATATAGACTTTCAGGCCAGCCCACATACCCACTCGGCAAAGAATCCAAACGAGAACCCTTCCAAGAAGACTCTGCATGGAGTAAGCTCCTCTTCTGATGCCCAATTGAAGACCGATGACATTAGGACGTTGCAGACTATACAAGCAGTGCTTGGTGAGACGTTTACACTGGATGATCTCATCACTAACGAGGAGCTTTTACGCATCGTGGGAGAAGCGAAACTGAACTTGCTTCTAGGTAAACTCAAGCAGAGAGGGTGCTCAACCTTTAACGCGAGCAACCTACTCAGCGAGGCTAGCACTAAAGACGCCGATGATTCTAAGCTAAGCGTGGCACAGCATTCTCTACCACTCAGGGAGCCAGGAAAAGAACAGCTATTTGCAGCTACGAGTCCTCATGTTAAAGCACCCAAAAAAGGAGGACAAAAGAATGCACTAGGAACAGAGTCCTTAACCCGCAAAAAAGCTCCATCATTTCCGCAAAAGGTGTTGAATCACACTGGAGTTAGAACTGCACAGAAAACCATGCCTAATCGTGCAGCAGTACGTGATGGCAAACTTCCACAGGATGAGGCTTCACAGCTTGTCATGGACGGCCGCTTAGAGGGCCAAATGCTGCAGAAGATCACTGATATTTCGCAAATTGATGTCAACCTTAATCCAGAAAACGACTCACTGATAGAGGAAAATGGGCCAAGCAATCTCCTACCTTCCGATATGACTGAAGAGACGCCTATCTACGGATATGTGTCACCGGCTCTCACCTCAGATATATTTGGTGCTGACCCTAAAGGATCACGCGAGTACCCAACCAAGGTTATCACTGACAAGAACACTGTGGAGAACAAGCCCGAATCAGTTGTGCATAATAGACTCTCTACTGAAACGAGTGTCTCCCAGAAAAAGCCTGTAACAGCTATTGCTATGACAGGAACGCGAACTGCGACCCAAGAGTCAGCAGAAGAGACACACCAAGCTATGAAGGAAATTCTTGAGCCTCCTGCTCGCCTGCAAACGCCGCAAGATCAACAGAGGCAGAGAATGCCTCCTGACACGAAGCAACAGGCCATGTACACTGTCACCACCAAGCAAGACTCTCAATTGTTAACTGGAATGGTTGTTAAAGCAACAGGTCCTCTAGTTTCTGAAACGCCAGTGCGCATAAAAGGCACACCATCCGTTCAGGTAGGGAAAGCCACGCCACACATTTATAAGTCCAGTGTACGGCAGCCTAATGACCAGATGGTATTTCTACCAGGTAACCCAGTTAAGAGCATAGGCAAATTGAATGACCATCAGGACAGCGACGATGAATCGGAGTCCAGTTCATCTTCGTCTCTTTCACTAAGTTCACACTTTGAAGATGGCAAGCTCCTAGAGAAGGATGTTGCTGGCGGAGTGACCAATGAACCGGCTGCATCTCCAACCCAAATAGGTCTTACTGAAGATCGTAAACATAAAAAGAAGAAGCATAACGCTAAAGCACATATTAAATCTGATAAGGAACAAGGCATATTGATACAGCTCCAAGGAAAAGATGCTAAGAAGGGCTACTACACGTATCTACAGACAAAGAACGACAAGGCATTGCAGTATGAACCTCTCCTCGAGGGCAGCCGTGCATTTTCTGATGTTATTCTCACGGCGTCACATATTTATGATCCACATTTTGAGAATGCCCTTCTGGCGAAAAGTAAGCAGGCGCTGGAGCGCATTAAGACCAGGGCCCTGTCGGACCGCACAAAGCTACAGATGGCAGACCTTGATTATAACTACAAAATGCCGGCAAACAGCATCTTGCAAGGATCCCAACTTCTCAAACGTCAGCAATCAGAGCCGGATCTGTCCAGGGGCTCCGAGAAGCTGGGCGGCCCTATCGTTACGGCCTTGTTTGATGGAACAATTCCTCATGTAGATGGAGTTACATCAGTTGCAAAGAAACTGATAGAAAATAAAGCTATTGATCACACTCCTAGAGGAGATGCTTCTGTGAGTGACCTAGATCTTTCGGGCCTTAGAACATATGACACAGGAAGCTTTGCGTCAAGCAAGTCGGTATTGGACAATGACGATCCACTAATTGACATGGCACAACGCGCAGTGAGACATTTCCGCTTGGTTGGTAAAAGCATGCAAGCGGACGACACTCCACCCTTCACTACTGAAGCAGCTACCAGTACACCCATGCGGGAAGAACTGCCCACAAATCCTAAGCCTTTACTCTCCTTGCATCAATCACCTCCAATAGAGCTGCAAGAGCATAAGACTGCGGCTGGGGAAGTGTGCCAATCCAGTCACGATATGTCTGCGTCGAAGCCTGAACCTACCCTAGCGTCTGCAAAACGTGAGAATTTAGTCTCACAGGCGAGCTCCTTGTTGAAGAAAACAGCCCCCATCCTGGTTCGTACATTTGAACCTGATCCGCTTTTATCGGACCGAGCCACTGATGAAGAAGGTAGCACTAATAAGTGTTGTTATGATATTGAGTCTATCTTTTCACTGGGAATGCCTAGCGACGAGAAGTCCTTTGAATTGCTAAGAACTGCTGTTTCGGCGCTAGCTGCTAAAAATATGGCATTGCATGATGAGATAGAAATGCTTAAGCAGAAGCTTGCAAGCGCTAAATCCACTAGCATCGCTCATCCGACTCCGTCAATATCTATGGCATGTCAATCAGATCCCAATCCAGCGGCAATGGCGTCACCAGCAAAGACAGATACTGAGGCATTTACTGTTGCCGCGGATTCATCTCACCCGAAGCGGCAAGAATTGCGATCTTTTTATCCCCCAAAGGCATTGAATGTTCCTGCGCAGTGTTCTTCTAATGACCTCGTGGACCAGCAGCCTAATGCTTCTTTTGTGTCGCCTCCAACAAACTCCTTTGTAGAAATTAAGTCACAGGAGGGACTGATAGATACACGCTCTCCATGTCAATTTGAGACTGATCAAAGGACTATCAATTTGGAGTTTTCCAACGAGGAGAGAGTAGGTTCAGCGGTCGTAAAGCGAAAGCTAGGATATGAGGTGTTGACACACGTTGCCCAGGTAGCTCACGAGCCGCTTCTCAAGCCAAATAAGGACATAGTCCACCAATCAGAACTTTATGCCTATCCTCTTGTTGATCCAGCAGCTGAGAATACAGCGGATGGTGGCTTTGGAGCTTCACTTACCTATGATACTGCCTTAAATCTGGCGAAGTCTTCTATTAGCAAGTCGATAATAGTTAAGAACAAGGCCATAGATCATCCAACCCAGTCAGCAGAGCTCGACAATCTAATGCAGATAGACCCTAACAGTGAGCATGTTCTTGCCCTGTCTGATGGCTCCGAAGATGAATTCCATCAGTTGGCAAGTACCAACACTGCTGATACTTTTAGACCCAGTGCTACAGAACAGCACATAAATAGAATTCTGTTTCGCAATCACGCAAAGCCTCTGCTAGATGAGTACACGTCCATCAAGCATGCCAATGGACTCACTACTAATGCAAATTCACGCGACGAAAATATTCCTAGTGCTCGATCCGCAGCACTACCTGTTTTGGTTACTGATCTAAAAGCTGCAGGTCTCAAAGGGAGGCCTCATCGCTCTGCAAGCGCATCAACCAGTGTCCAGGGTACTGCTTTGCAACTGTTCCCCGCGGAAGATATTGACACGCAAAATCAGTATCTGGTAAGAACAGGATCATGCAAGGCAATCTTGATAACTACGCAAAATGAAGAGCCCCTGGGTAGCAAGGAATTAGAAAATTCTAATGGCAACATTGCTAGCAGTACTGATAATCAAAAACCTCCTTCAACGTCTGATAGGTTTTTACAGGGGCTGCAACCTCCCACCAATGGAAGAATCCAGCTAGATGGAGATGAAGATAAGACCACTGTTGTTGGCGCATCTCAGTACAATCCATATATGCAGAAAAGAGTTGTGCCTTATGGAGACTTGCAGACGAGTAGAATCCACGTCCAGGATAACTGCGAAGTGGTCCCTGCTGATCTTTTATACAAGGAGCCAACCGATGAAGAGGTAATAAGGCAGCACATACACCAGTCTGCACAGGCAGACCTAGATGCTTCGGCTGAAAGGCTTGGCAGTCTGGTGCGTAATCGGTGCAACGCTATCACAGAGCGCCCTATCAACTTAAAGTCACAACGCTCTTCTCCAAAACAATCGCCATCTAGATCTATCTCCCCAACCGTTACAGCTATGGGCAAGGGCGAGGTTTCTGCGGAGCCTCACCTCTATACTAGCGCACCTCTGAGTCCTATGCGGATGCTTCCACAGCAAAATGACGGGGCCGTTCATCAGGGCTTGCAATCCAAACGTATGTCATATCCAAACACGTTCACTTGGAGAGAAGAAAAGCACCATGATTTTCAGGTTCTGTCTCCACGACGGCACACATCAAACAAGAAGACAGGGTCATCGTTCAGCTTAGCGCTAAAGAAGGAAGAGCTGCGGCAACGGAATGAATTAGCTAAGCACATTCACATCCTAGAGGCAGAACTAGCGCTTGAGCGACAGCGCGTTGAAATGGCGCAGACAAATCCCATGATGATATCGTGCAACTACAATCCAAGCTCTTACCCCTCTGCATTTTTTCAGGTGAGCGACGGGTTCAAGACTATAATGATCAAAAATCTCAAGAGCAAGCCAGCTGCCCGTCTCCTTTTGCGTGTAGGATCAGATTCTTTAGAGCGGAACGATGCTTCTTCCGTGAGGGCGCCTGTAGCAACCCGCTCGCATAGATCTGTTCACCTTCCTTCTGCTCCAGTGGCTATTCCATTATTTGAGCCAACTGAAGTCCATCAAGGGCTGGCGATAAGCGTTAAGAAAGAGCAGAACCCGGATATCAATGAGCATGTTACCTTCAATGACTCTCTCACCTATGCCACTGCACTAGACTGTTTACTGAATGAGATTTTTCCGCTCCCGCCTTCTATCTATAACAACACGCTGACATCATCAGCATTCCTTCAGTCCTATGTTGCAAAGTTTCCAGAACTAGCTGAACTACGCAGAGCTCGGACAGCTGCAGCAGATATTCTTCTTTTAGTTCCAGCATCCTGTCCTGCAGCAGAATTGGGAAAATACATTTGTGACTACCGTGCGACTAATCCACAAACACATACCTATCCATTGGCTATCGGGGACAAGGTGACCATGGTCTTTTATAAACAAGAGCTTACCAAAGGGGATGGGCGCGTCATAGAGTCCACACCTGATCCTGCTATCCAGTTCCTGGTCACTAACTCACCAGATCTACAACTGTTACGATATAACACTACAGCAATATATGCATTACTTCCATGCCATGTTAAGATTAAATCCATCTCTTGGTTGACACGATTGATCCGACTTCTGATTGAAGAGATTACAAGTCAGGGCCCAGTATCTGCTTTGCTAGATAGGAACATGGCTATTAAGCGCGTCCATTTATGGGCAAAGAAAAAGTATGGTCTTCAACAATTGGTTACGAATCTTCTCTGGCATCTGTATTGCTCTCTACTTTTTCATCGACGCACTGATGTAGAGGTGGATTTCTTTGCACGTATTCTGTGCGGAGACTATGATGCCGACCAGCTAAACTTTTATTTGAGCCTCCGCGATCTGCTTATGCTATCTGCAGGTGCTCAAGATAAGGATAAAGATAAAAGTAGAGACAACTGTGATAGCGGAGATTCTTCTGCAGCTTCCGATAAAAGTCAACACATAATCGCCTTGAGCGCAGCATTCTCAGTGACAGACAAGCTTTTCCCGATGCTAAACTCCGCTGACGCCTATGAGGTGTTTGGGGCCATCCTGGACAATTCTACCTTAATGACAGACTCCAGGGATGTTTTCAGAACCGATCTCCGTGCGCATATTAGCACTGTAAAAGACAATCCTGACAAGTGCTCCTCCATACGGTCTCTTTCCGTGCCTGTAGGAACTCTGGAAACGTATGTGCTCGTACACATATTACTTAGCATATACACATCTAGAAGAACGGTATTTAACATGCATCTCATAGATTTGTTTGAAGCAAGTGCTAGCAGTGCCGGTCCCAAAGCAGGACTGAGCTTAGAAATTGGTCTCGAGATTCTGCGGAAAGCGTGGCCGTACCTGCACCGCGAGACCATACTCTCGTTAGTTCATAGAAAGAACCCCAACTCCGCGGTAACTCAGGTGCTGCATTTCGAGGAGTTCGTGGAGCTGTTGGCAGGTCTTGTTATTGCACCCCCTACTACGATAGACCCTCTCCTTCTACAAGCAAAGGCCGGATTTGCTGCTGCGGAGCAGCAAGCGGTGAAGTTGATACCTCTTTTGGACAAGGATGTGCCGGACGATGCAGCGCTTTTGCAGGCGCTGGATTCTTTGCGGCAAGATGCCATTGCTGCGCTGCAAAGGCAGTGTTCGCTCAAGGCAAATGTTGTGGTCGCTGAGTACCTTCGGGTGGCAGAGTTTGAAGGAATGAGGAGAGGCCTTGTGGAAGAAACTCCCGATACTCCAAACGAAATAGAATGAACTCCTTCCCCATAAAGCCAACTATACTTATGTAAAAGTGTGTGTTGTCGCTTTGAATAAAAGTATGGAGCGTGAAGAGGTTCCTGTTTTTGACCCTGAAACGCTCGAGATAATAGGGAAGAGGTATCGCGATGAACTTACGAAAGAGGACATCCATGGAATTGTCTGCGTTGTCGTCGAGAATTCCGTTGGACAGATATTTATGCAAGTTCGCTCTCACACGAAGAAGCTCTATCCTGGAGCCTTTGATCTGTCTGCAAGCGGGTTTGTGCGTGCAGGCGAGCGCTTTGAGGAGTCTGCATCTCGTGAGCTTGCAGAGGAAATTGGACTGATCGTCGACCCCTCAGCGTTGTCTGAGAGATTGATTTTCCGGGGGATGCTAGCGCCTTCAGAGTACCCCTGCTATACACATGTTTACAAGGTACAGACGGATGAGCCGCCTTTGACGTCGACTGATGAGGTCGAGGATGGAAAGTGGTTTGCTCTAGACGAACTGCGGACAGCAATGCAGACCCAGCCAAAGCGTTTCACACGACTTGCACCTTTGGTTCTGAACCGAGTTTATCCATGATTAGAGCTTAACAGCCATTAAGGACGCTCATGATTATTCCCCTCTCTGCTTCGTCAGGACACATTTCGTATGGCTGTGTCTGCTTCTTGACGTCTTGTGCTGGAGATACGCAGTAGAGCGTGCTATAATACTGTGCATAGTCATGAACTGTCAGACCTCCTTCAACGCCATTCCGTTTTGCATATCCCAGAAGTGAGTTAGATAAGCACCTGATCTTGTTGAACCACAGTGGCTTGTTCTTCTTAATCCAGTAGTGCAGTGTTTCGACCTCATTAAGCTCATTGATGAATCCTGTTTCGACTGCGAACTCCATCGCTCTCGTGCTATCTTCATCTGGAAATGCTCTGCGCAAACTGTCCACTGCTTGCTTTCCAATCTTAATGGATGTCTCGGTGTTATTACTGTAGGCCATTACAATAGACTTCGGGGCTATCCTGAGGATTAGATCGCTGAATGTAGAGTTTTCTACAGGCACATAGTCTTGTAGTGCACCTATCTCGTCTATTACACTTTCCAATTTGAACTGGGCGGTGATACTGGATAGTTTTTCACGGACCCACTGTGGCTTTAAGGATACACCTATATCAATGTATTGTGATGCTATACTTAGCATTCGCAATAGATCTGCGTACCTATTTTGTTTAGATGGTTCTTGATCTATATGGAGAACATTCAATGGGACGCCTTCATCTCGTAAGCGTCGTGCAATGCGAGCGACTGCTTCTATATGGCGATAGTCCGTCATGTTGTTGGGATCATCGTTGAGATATATCATCAAATCAGTTGTTATTCCTTTGCTCGCTAAGTACTGGATGTCATAAACATAATCTTCCTCGTACGGGAGGACTCCCTTGCTATAGTAATCTTCATACTCCCACTCCACAGACCCTGCGAAGAGAATTACGTTATTAAAGCCATGGAGTGAGCAAAAGTCTGCTAACTTTTCTATTTCTCCCTGTCTGTTTTTGATCAGGAGGATCCAGGCAGGCGTGCCGTCAATACGGTTGGTTGTGGAGTGAGACCACACATAGAGGGACTTCTTTTGTTCTTTATATGCAGTAAATTCCGGATATAGCGCGTCTACATCACTTGAAGAAGTGAATGCGTATGTTGTTACTGCAAGCTCAAGGATCAGTCCCAGTGTGAGCATTTTATTTCCCGGGCCAGAGCATAGCTTATTAAGCCATCATTCGATTGGGTACACATATGAACAATGAGTTCCTAGTGTTCATATACTTTGGCTGAGACTTTCCTCTTCAGATACGATTACAAAAGTCTAAGATCACCTTTCTAACTATTATCTGAACAAGTTTCTTGGTAAGAAGCATTGTTCAGATTCACACCCCAATACTTTATATCAATAATTTAGAAAGTTTCTGTAGACTGCTTGTATTATGCTGATATGTCTTTGAATAACTTGCCAACCATATCTGCATTATCTACAAGTAAAAAGGAGAGTGCCGTATATTGCTGACTGGTGATGCATCGCACAGAAAGCATACCACAAGACAGTTTAGATAATAATTCACTCCACCTTAGTTATTTTCATCGTCGGCTCTTTGGGACTGACTAATGGCTGCCTCTGTCGTCTCTTGGTGTCCGTCCAGTTCGTGGCCTCAGAGATACTTGAGATCTCCGGGTAGCTGGCGGTTCTTCCTTTCCAATCGCTTTGGAGACAGACTCTCGGAGCCTGTTAACTAGCCCCATCGGGTGCTCACTTTGCTGCCATGCCAAATCTCTCAAGATGTTTCTGGACATAGAATGGAGAAGTCATCTGCTCCATGTGTAATTGAGAGCATCCTATCCTTGTATCTTTGCTGCTTCCTCGTCGTAGTCAGTATGGCTATTGAATGATGCACACGTCAACTGCCTTTCACTTGCCGATAATCCAGATATCCAGCTGTTGAGTATGCGCCAGCTCCCCTACAGCTAAGGATTGTGTGAGTGACCATGTCTGGCTTTTAGTCCTTTCTTTGTGCAGCCTTGGGGACCCTCCTCCATGGTCAAGGATTGAGCAGTCTATAATGGCAGGATTGCGCTCGCCAGGGGCCCTTTTCCTGTCTCCTGGTGATCTAATAGTCTTTTTAACAGCAGCACTCCAACCTTTGTAGTACTTCGTTCGAGAGGAGGGAGACTATCTCGTGGCATCCCCATAGCTTGGCCATACAAAGAGCATCTCCTCCCGTACTGTCTCTCAGACTCTTCTCTCTCACGAGGAGCTTTACACAGTCAATACTACCAATTTTCATAGCAAACATAAGAGCGGTCCATCCCGTTTTCTCCTTCATGCCAGCTTCCTTGTCTACGAGTAGCCTAACACAATCTACGTGACGATTCTGCGCAGCCCACATGAGAGCGGTCATCCCGTCAGTCCTCTGCATACCACCCTCCAGCTCCACAAGTAATTTGACGCAGTCTGTGCGGCCGAGCTCTGCAGCGCACATGAGAGCGGTCCATCCATTGCCATCTTGCATGCGGCTTTCCTTTTTCATGAGTAGCTTAACACAGTCTGTATAACCACGACCTGCTGCAGCCATGAGAGCTGTAGTTCCGTTATTATCTTGCATACATATCTCCTTCCTTAGTAAACTCCTGGCGCAGTTCGAGTAGCCATTACCTACTGTGGCCATAAGAGCCGTTCCTCCATTGTTATCTCTCATACCTCCTTCCCTTTCCAGCAAAAGCTCGAGACAGTCTATGTGACCAGTTCTTGCAGCCCATATGAGGGCCGTCCACCCGCTATTATCTCTTATGCCCCCTTCCTTCTCCAGTAGCAGCCCCACAAGTTCTGTGTGACCGTGTATCGCTGCTCTCATCAGGGCGGTCCCTCCGCATATCTTCCATCTGTCCACATGTGTGCATCCCTTCATCTGCATGCCTCCCTGGAGCGGTATGAGGGTCTTCACTGCCTCCACGTCGTTTCTGTCAACGGCCCTCATGAGGTCGGTGGAGTCGTCCTCTTCGAGATGCTCCTCCTCTGTGTCCTCTATATTGTCTGTCTCGTCTGTCGTATCTATTGCATCTACTGTGTCTGTCGTATCTGTCGTATCCGCTGTATCCGTTGCATTCCACGCGTCCCCCATGCCTATCTTCATCCATATCTCCTTTACCTTCTCAAGCGTCTTGGAGGTCTCACCAAACTGCTCCTTAGGGATATCTGCCCCTGCGGATTTAGCAGCAAGCTCCTTCTCAAGAGATAGGATCTTGTTGTTGGCATCATTCAGAGCAGCCTCCAAAGATGCGCATCTGTTCCTCAGTGCTTTATCTTTGGCTTCCTGTTCATCAGGAGGGCCGTTGAGCATCTGAAGCAGACGGACAAGCCCTCTGGCTGTCGGCCTCCTCTCTGGATCCAGCACGAATATCCGCTCCAGAACACTCTTTATGAAGCCGTCGGTGATGCCACTCAGATCGGGCCTCCACCCATCGACGAAGACATCCTCTGGTTCTCTGCCCCCCAAGAAGTCCGGCTTCCTCAGGGTGGCGAGCTCGTATGCTATGGCCCCAATGCTCCAGATGTTGGACGCGGGAGTTATGATACCGCGGAGGAGCGTCTCGGGGGCCATGTATGCGGGGTCGCCGGTCTTCGTAGCCCAGCTCGACATGCCCATGCAGAGTTCGAAATTCGCAAGAACAATGTGCCTCCTATTTTCTGTGAATAAAATATTGTCAGGCTTGAAGATAACACCAGGAAACAGGCTGCCGTGGACACCATTGATGGGATCATGCAAGTAGATAAGGCAATTAGCAAGGTCTCTTACAAGGGAAAGTACCAACCTCTTAGGAATAGGCTTATGAGTTTCTCTGTAATTAGTGATCAACTGCTGAAGGTCTCCGCAGCGGCGGTCCATGATAATAAAAATCGTATTGCGACTCTTAATTATCTTGCCGCAGCTGAGAACATCCGGATAAGAGGTGTTTGGAAGAGCGACTAGCTTGAGTTTGGCAGCATCTACACTATACTGGTCTGGATCATCAGGCCGGATCTCCTTCGCGGCAAGGTGAGGGTATCCTTTAAGAGAGTAGATAGTACTGTAGGCATCCTTGCTGAGCACGTCACCCAGGCACCTGCGCAGCTTCTCGGGACTGAACATGGGGACGTCATCTGTATCCACCAGCCCCGCAAAACCACTAGCTGACCCCTCAGTAGGACTCCTTAGAGTGCTATGTGCGGCGGATGAGGTAAGGGGGTAAGACCGGCAGTCAACAGCCATCATTACTTTTAATTTTACAGTACAGTTTACTCTCCGTTTCACTGGGTAAATCTCCCATGCGAGCCAGCGCCGCCCTGGGCAGGTCTCTTGCTTACTCACTAACCGAAATCCAAATCCAGACTTCGCAAGTCAAACGTCGTCCACTTCAGCGGGAGAAGAAGCCCAAATGGGGAAGTCGGTGGTCCAACGCCTAGCCCTCTGCGTCCCCAGTAGACAACAAACCCGCGGCTGCTCCCACGAGTGAGCCGCTGAGGAAGGCCTGCGGGGACTCGAAGAAAAGAGTCTAGAGAGCATCCAATAGAATGAGCAGGAGGGCCAGGAGACAGGAACAAGAGAGCTCTAGCATCTTCCTCTAGCGAACCTCCCTGTCATGGAGAAGGGTGTATGGTGGCTGAGTGTGGGGGTTGTAAACCTAGAGCAATCGCCGGGTCGATGGCTTCAGCATGGCTTTCAGCAAGATGTAGCAGGGAATCCGAACCAGCTGAGCATTGGACCAGGTCCTGGATAGGAGCTAAGGGCTCCTGTGCACGGCTGGGCTGCTCTCTAGATGGGACAGGGCACGGTGAGCTGGACGGGTGTGATACTATAAGGTATCTATAGTTGTATCGATACAACTAGTAGGCCCACACTGGACTCTGAGAAGTACACTGCTAGACAGGCTGGAGAAGCCTGAGGGGCGATAGCACCATCTTGTTATCGCTATGCAGTGCTCTGTGGGCATGCATTCAAGACATCATCCCCTGGTAGCCGGGGAGGGGACAGAGTCAGGCGGTAGTGAGCATGCCCATCAGAATGCCTCTAGGTACTGACCAGCCACTCCCTAGAAGCGCAGATGTCTCGGCTAGGTTGCATCACATCCAGAGCAAAAGAGGAAGCTGTACTGTCCTATTTGTTTCTCAGAACAATGTGCGAATAGAAGGCGGCCCAGCGACTGATACTCTGCACCGTCCTCTTCATCCACAGCCTGAGCAGCCAGATGCCAGGCTCAATATGAAGACGGAGGCTGCGAAGAGTAAACTCACCACGGGGCCGATTGTCTGACACCAAAAAATCCGAAAGGACGACAGTAGCTGCTGTCTCCTTGAAGAGTGCATCACACACAGTATCGACCTTGGTCTCCTAGACGAACACTCTAGAACATTCTACACTAGCCCTGACTTCTGAGGCATTAAACCCTATAACTAGCACAGAGTGAGGCAACAGCATGCAGACGGTGCGTTATCTTCATAGATGTGTACTACAGCTTCCGACTGCATATGGATGTACCGAGATGGGCAGTTTGACCGGCTTACATTGGCGACTTGTCCGTCACCGTGTTTGCTGCGATGAGAAGCTGCGTCTGCCCGGCAGACTGAGCATAGATTACAGCAGCTTCTCTGCTGATGCATGTATGGCCATGCGCCGCCCTAGTAGGTGGCGTAAATACCATAATGCCTAACCTGTCTGTTGTTAGCGGAAAATAGCAGTTAGTCGTGTTAGAGATGCCTCTAAGTAAGCCTCTAGTCTTTGTGCCTACTCCTCTACCAATTATAGTGACGACCGTATATTCAGAAAGACTACGGAACTCTCCACCGTCTCTCAAGGAGACTAACGGCTCATGCATGGGCTAGCGACGGAGGCCCATGAACTACCTACTACGAGCCTAGCTTACTGAGCAGTCTGGATCACAGTGCACTTGATAAGCATCTATGCACTCATTTGGATGCTCACTACTAATACTGACAAGACTACAAGGAGGTTTGCTTTTGGTCACACTCCCCTCATAATGCTTAGCCCTTGGCACCACATTTCAACGAAGGAAGATGTTAGGTAGGTACGCAAAAGGCTATTTGTGCACGGTGGTTCCTGGAGAGCAAGTTTGCACAAAGACTGTAAAGGCGACTAGCAGATCAGTGAGGTAAGCCTGACGTTATAGAGACAAGCTGTAGATCCGGATTGCAATGGGGACGCCTGTGGTGTCTCTCTGGCCTTCGAGTGTAGAAAAATCGCGAGGTCTGCAGACAGGTGAAGCTAGTTTTTGATTTATGCGCTTATAGCAGTGTAATATTTATTGGGACCTGTTTCGTCTGAGGCCGAAGACGTTTATCTTTTCTCCGTATACAAGCAAGGATCTACTGTAGAGATATACTGTGCAGGCCAGTACCAATCGACGTGGTTGCTATTAGCAGGTGTCTCACTTGCACCTTCTCATAACGGGTAGCCATCAGCAGCGTCCTCGGCCCACGTGACATTCTAGATGCATCTCTGCCTTTGACCAAAGATTGACACACGCGTTGTGTAGTTTAGATTGCTCATCAGCCAGAGTGGCGTGGCTACCCCTTATCCTCTACTTGTCTATCTCGTACAACCATTGCTGATGGCCTTTCCAGATTAGCATGCAAATGCTCTTATCGGTCCCACAAAGGCATACGTCATACAAATAATCACTACAGTCTAGGGTCCTGTCTACCAAAGAAAAGGCCAACCAGTTTACCACGTAGGCATTCATTGTGCATCTCATATAGTCTGGCAAGTCTTGTGCTCCCCAACATTCCCTCGCAAGCCCTCAGCTAAAGCCCGTATGCATATCGTTATTGACAAGCGCCTTAGCTTCATCTGGCCACTTAGGGCGTTAGACCCTTTGCCTTGTACAATGAGTATACTCGGCGTGGGAGGTATACAATCAGCATCGGCCTTTTCTGCTCGTTGTCCGTATGATACTGTTGTTGCTTCTTGATTCAACCAGCAACCTAGTTAATGGCTCAAGAGTAGGTGATAGCCCGCCAACGGGCAGTCAATAGTGGCCATAACGCATACCTTCACCAAGGCACAGCCTCCCTGAGCAGAGCACAAAAGTGGACCCTGCCATTCTGCGGCCCTACTATTCTCTTGAATAACAGGATCAGAGCAGCTCATGGTTAGTATTAGCTGTCTTCGGGTCTCCACCTGTCCTTATTGTCTGAGGTATGCTTGACTCCGTAGATTCGAAAGATGCTGTACTGTACTCGTACCTGCAAGCCTCAGCCAAGCAAGGCTACCATCTTGAAGGCTTGGCAGTGATGAGCCACACAGTCGGCGGGATCTGCAGAGAGCATTCATCCCAATGAGCCTTTTACTTGTCGTATACAGGTTGTGGCTGTGACCTCATAGGCGCAGGACTTTCTGGAATAACCGGTCAACTACAGAGTCTGTCCACTCATGTAAAGCCACCTGATAGAGGGCGATATCAATCTCGTCACTCGTCTACAACATACACCAGTCGAATCTCACAGATGAACAAGGGCCACCCAGCCCGCAGCACTAGACATTAACAGATATCCTTCACGACAAAGGGGGTGAGCGACTAGTAGACCACAGCAGTCGCCTGCCCATTGAAGATCTTCCAGTCACTGACCTAGGTCAGCTTCCTACAAGATCTTGAGAGCTTTATTAGAGGTGCATGCTTATAGAATCCCCAACTCAAGGTGCATGCTGTCGGACCCTGCTATTTTTCACATCAGCTCGTAGACATCGGTTCTTTTGATCTCTAGTGGGGTCACGGGGGATCGCAAGATATGGTTCCCTCAGTAAGGCTTTATCTGACTCCTGTAGCTATATGACAGGAGGATACCGGTCTTCTATGGATTATTTAACGCATGCTAAGGTGCACCAGTACAAGTCCTACAGTGTGGCATGATTCGTGAGTCAAAAGGTAGGATGCTTGGGCTGATTGGCGTGTCTCCTCGGGACCAAATACAGCTAGGACCAAAGGTCATGAACGAATGCTATTCGATTCCCTTATCAGCAGATGGGGGTCAACTGCTCTAGTATCCACAAGAGGCTATAGAGGGTACTGGACCAGGCATCCGGCCAATTGCTGGCAAATCAACACAACCTCCTTGGATCTCCATTCTTTCCTCACAGGCATCTACATGTAGGAAGCTCTGAGGACCTAGAGCCCTACACTAACAGGCTCAAGGTATTGCACTCCTAGGTGCTTCCATTAGTGGTGGTAGTGATAGCACCAGGATGATCCAGAAGGGGGATAGAAATCCTGCCCCGTTAGCTCAAGAAATGGCACAGTTTGAGCAGGGTTTCCTCCTTGTTTAAATTTGGGAGTACTAGCCTACGCCCTCTGACCATCTGACGCCTTATCATGCGATGGGGAATCTTAATAGTATCCACTACAAAAAGCCAGAAATAGCACCATGCACACCCAACAAACCAGAGCGTCTCATAGGCTAATCTACACTGATTCGCACTTCCACGGACCCTAGCGACCACTGTAACCGTCTCTCGGGATCTTGCAAGGGACTGTCCTTGAGCGCGATTCCTCCATGACAACCAGAAGTCGCAGACATAGTCCAAAGGGATGAGAATACTATAGAGGCGGAGAAGAGATCATCTGCGCACGGGGGTCCGCAGGGGCCCGACCCGCACAGGGAAGGCGTAAGAGGCCAATTCCCCAGGAATGCAGAGACATTAAGAGAGGAACCAGCAGTGGGCCCATAACACAGGGAGGTCACCCGGGCCGCCCCCTGATTGGCCACAGGGTAGAGGAGCAGCATGCGCGCGGGACAGCATTGCTACTTATTTTTGAATTTTCTGTTTCCCTGCATGTTGTGCAGGGGTCCGCGGTGGGTGCTAGACTATAGTTAGTAGATGCTTTCGGCATTAACAACTATCTCTTGTACAACAATATTATCAAAAAGGGATTTCTTTAAGCTGGCAGCATAGCAATAACCGAATGGAGCTTTTTAGCTTTGGGTATCTTTGCTAGTAGGATTCTTGATAGTGGATTAAGAAGAATCTCAATGTTGCTGATAGCTTTCTATCTTGGGCTGAGCGCCCTTGCGGCACAATGTAAGCAAGTACAAAATTGTGCAGCAGGTAAGTGTGAGATGGTTGGCGGCACTGAAATTTGTACAGAATGCGCGACAAATGGAAACGTTCCTATCAATGGGGAGTGTACACCAAAAGGTAATGCGGCTGATAAATGCAAGAAAGTTAACGGTAATGAGCTTGTTGACGATAAGACATGTGGAAAATGTGAGAACACATACTTCATGTACAAGGGTGGATGCTATCAACTTGGCAGTGATGTCGCACTCCTCATCTGCAACGATCAAGCTGCTTCACCTGGAGGGCGTAATGCTGTTGCTGGCGTTTGCACAGAATGTAATGCTACTGGGGGATTCTTCAAAAGCCCAGAGGCGGCCGACACGACAGATTCCTGCATATCGTGCAGTGATACAACTGGAGTGCAGGTTAATGGCGGTAACACGTATAAAGGTATCGAGAATTGTGTAGTATGTGCAGCTCCAGAAAGAGGAACAGGTAACGAAAATAAGATTGCTGCATGTGAGTCATGTCTTGAAGGATTCTTCGTTGCATCTAACAAGGCAGTATGCACACGTTGTACTGATAATGATAATTGCGCTAAGTGTGATGCAGGCGAAAACAAGTGCACAAAATGTAAGGCAACAGCCAGCAAACCATATCTAAAAAAGGGCGAAACCGAGGACTCTAATACATGTGTTAATAGTAACGAATGTACTACTGATAAAACTTACTTCACTGATGATACTGACGACCCTACTCATGGAAAGATGTGCAAGAAATGCTCAGAAGGGATAGCAGACTGTAAGAAATGCGCTCCATCATCACCTTCTGCTTTAGCTACAGTATCCGCAATTGTGTGCACAGAATGTACAACACAGACCAACAAACCCAATGTTGCCGGAACAGGGTGCTTCACATGCTCCGTAGACGGATGTAGTAACTGTAGCGAGAATGACGTATGTGAAAAGTGTGGACCTAACAAGAAGGTGAGCCCCGGGAGGAAGTCATGCGTGGATAGCTGTCCCGAGAACTCCATTGACGATAACTCTGTCTGTACATGCAGCAGTGGGTACAGCCCTGACAGCAGTGGGGCCTCCTGTGTGTCCACTGGCAGTAATAGGAGCGGGCTCTCCACGGGGGCCATAGCGGGGATCTCCGTCGCAGTCATCGTCGTCGTCGGGGGTCTCATAGGGTTCCTCTGCTGGTGGTTCGTGTGTAGGGGGAAGGCGTGACTTAGGTAGTAAACACGTCACTGTATATGGCTTATTACGCTATTCTGCCGGGGCTATCTGAGGATCGCCCAGAGGTCGTGCGAGTGATCCTCGCTCAAGCTCTGACCAGTCTAAGGACGAGGGTTGGTCATGAATAACATGACGGAGAGCCCTCTCCAGTGACACATCCAGAATCTGGGCATTCCTCGCCGCTCCATGAGGATATGCTCTGTCTGGATGTCCATGCCGATCTATCTTGGATTCAGGCCTTCTCGCAGGCTCTCTACTCTACCCGTGGCGCCTCTCCATGGTCTTCCTTCGTGGTGGGTGAAGCTCCGGTCGCTGTTTTTTAGATGCTCCTGTCTGTCAGGGGCTGCCACCGGGCTCTCCGCTGGCTGGGCCCTCGGTGTCCGTCCGGCTGTGGCCCGGGCAGCGCTCTACGGTCGCGGTCACTTGGGTCTCAGTGGGTTCGGATGGTGGGGAGGCGAGGGGAGTTAGGGCGGTGAGGCCGGAGGGGCTGGAGGGGCTGGAGGGGCTGAGGTTGGTGGTGGTTGTATGCGCCTCTGGTCCCTCGATAGACTGGGGTGATCGCAGCTGTGGTGACTGGGGGCTGTCCATCTGTGACTCACCCCTCTGTGTGCTCGTGGTCTGTGAGTGCCTCCACCCAGACAACCCTCAGGAGCCGTGCACACCAGGACAGAGAGGGTGACAGAGGAGAGTCAAGCAGCCCTGCCACGAGGGTGCACAGCAGCCAGCCTGGGCTGCAGGGCCCGCTCGAGCGATGGTAGTGACAGACGACTCCCTCTGACAGCAGCCCTGGTGACTGGCACTGGTCTGCTTTCGAGGCTGAGTGACAGTGTGCACAGATGGACATGAGTGCAGGAGGACCATCCACACACGGACAGACTGTGCCCCCATACGAGAGCGCCAGGCAACCACCCGAGCACCCGAGAGGCAGCAACAGACACGGGCACTAGAGATCCCCAGCCAGACAGCTGCCATGCTCATCCATAGGGGCATCAGAGGACCAGGGGAGTCACCCTCACAATCAGGGTATGATAGGAAGCCAGAGGACTCAAACACTACAGCATAGCAGATCCAAGGGAGGCACACTCCAGCAGGCGAGCAGTGGCAGAGCCCTGATAGCTGCCAGCCCCCCATGACACCCAGGCAGGCACCAGGCTCACCGAAGGCTCTGCTGGCCTCCACCGATGATCCGAGGGGGCAGCAACCAGAGGAGTGGGGAGGCCTTCGGACACCACAAGAGGCCCGGCTGTCCAGCAGGCGATGGAGCACAGGTGGCCTCTGAGCACCATACAGGCACAGAGCCGACCATCAGAGTGATGCCCGATCAGAGACGACCACGAGCACCCTCCACCGCACTCTGAGGGGCTGTCGATCATCCCACTGCCTCTCATAGCAGACCTCCTTGAGAGCAGTGCAGTGGGTCCCAGCTCATGCACGCCTCCCCTGGCATAGGACACCCCGGCTCTCCCCGAGGGGTCATCAGAGCCACGAGAGGTGTCAAGGTCCTGGTAGATCACACCGGGAACTCCCCGAGGGCACAGCAACTGAGATATGAGTGACCCTCAGTGTGCTCCTCTCTGATGGTAGAGCATCTTGAGACCAAGGGGGTCACCTCTGCCTACGGACGACACACAGCACTCCACAACAAGGACCCACTAGGAGCAGCACAGCTGACCACGGGGACAGTGCAGTCACCAGTGCCCCACCGTGCCAGTTTTCTGGGCCATCATACTATAGGCATGAGAGAACCCCATCCCATCCACAGGGTCATCCATGCCCCTGCTGGCCCGAGGTGAACTCCCCGTCGAGGCGCTGGACAGGGCATGCCAGGGGCTCAGCAGACCCACAGAGAGAATCAGCGAGTAGCAGGAGGGGCTGCGATGGCCTGCCTCAGCCCTCACGTACCAGCCAGACAGAGAGACAGTACTGCCTGAGGCATGCAGGGGCCAAGGGAGGCGATCAGTCAGGGGACACGACACGATCGTCGGTGCCTGTGTCTCGGGAGTGCAACGAAGGCTGGAGATCAGACACAGCCACCTTAGCAAACAGAGTGGGGACAACCCACCACCCCAATAGCCCACCGAACCCAGAGGCACATACAACACCACCAACCTCAGCCCCTCCAGCCCCTCCAGCCCCTCCGGCCTCACCGCCCTAACTCCCCTCGCCTCCCCACCATCCGAACCCACTGAGACCCAAGTGACCGCGACCGTAGAGCGCTGCCCGGGCCACAGCCGGACGGACACCGAGGGCCCAGCCAGCGGAGAGCCCGGTGGCAGCCCCTGACAGACAGGAGCATCTAAAAAACAGCGACCGGAGCTTCACCCACCACGAAGGAAGACCATGGAGAGGCGCCACGGGTAGAGTAGAGAGCCTGCGAGAAGGCCTGAATCCAAGATAGATCGGCATGGACATCCAGACAGAGCATATCCTCATGGAGCGGCGAGGAATGCCCAGATTCTGGATGTGTCACTGGAGAGGGCTCTCCGTCATGTTATTCATGACCAACCCTCGTCCTTAGACTGGTCAGAGCTTGAGCGAGGATCACTCGCACGACCTCTGGGCGATCCTCAGATAGCCCCGGCAGAATAGCGTAATAAGCCATATACAGTGACGTGTTTACTACCTAAGTCACGCCTTCCCCCTACACACGAACCACCAGCAGAGGAACCCTATGAGACCCCCGACGACGACGATGACTGCGACGGAGATCCCCGCTATGGCCCCCGTGGAGAGCCCGCTCCTATTACTGCCAGTGGACACACAGGAGGCCCCACTGCTGTCAGGGCTGTACCCACTGCTGCATGTACAGACAGAGTTATCGTCAATGGAGTTCTCGGGACAGCTATCCACGCATGACTTCCTCCCGGGGCTCACCTTCTTGTTAGGTCCACACTTTTCACATACGTCATTCTCGCTACAGTTACTACATCCGTCTACGGAGCATGTGAAGCACCCTGTTCCGGCAACATTGGGTTTGTTGGTCTGTGTTGTACATTCTGTGCACACAATTGCGGATACTGTAGCTAAAGCAGAAGGTGATGATGGAGCGCATTTCTTACAGTCTGCTATCCCTTCTGAGCATTTCTTGCACATCTTTCCATGAGTAGGGTCGTCAGTATCATCAGTGAAGTAAGTTTTATCAGTAGTACATTCGTTACTATTAACACATGTATTAGAGTCCTCGGTTTCGCCCTTTTTTAGATATGGTTTGCTGGCTGTTGCCTTACATTTTGTGCACTTGTTTTCGCCTGCATCACACTTAGCGCAATTATCATTATCAGTACAACGTGTGCATACTGCCTTGTTAGATGCAACGAAGAATCCTTCAAGACATGACTCACATGCAGCAATCTTATTTTCGTTACCTGTTCCTCTTTCTGGAGCTGCACATACTACACAATTCTCGATACCTTTATACGTGTTACCGCCATTAACCTGCACTCCAGTTGTATCACTGCACGATATGCAGGAATCTGTCGTGTCGGCCGCCTCTGGGCTTTTGAAGAATCCCCCAGTAGCATTACATTCTGTGCAAACGCCAGCAACAGCATTACGCCCTCCAGGTGAAGCAGCTTGATCGTTGCAGATGAGGAGTGCGACATCACTGCCAAGTTGATAGCATCCACCCTTGTACATGAAGTATGTGTTCTCACATTTTCCACATGTCTTATCGTCAACAAGCTCATTACCGTTAACTTTCTTGCATTTATCAGCCGCATTACCTTTTGGTGTACACTCCCCATTGATAGGAACGTTTCCATTTGTCGCGCATTCTGTACAAATTTCAGTGCCGCCAACCATCTCACACTTACCTGCTGCACAATTTTGTACTTGCTTACATTGTGCCGCAAGGGCGCTCAGCCCAAGATAGAAAGCTATCAGCAACATTGAGATTCTTCTTAATCCACTATCAAGAATCCTACTAGCAAAGATACCCAAAGCTAAAAAGCTCCATTCGGTTATTGCTATGCTGCCAGCTTAAAGAAATCCCTTTTTGATAATATTGTTGTACAAGAGATAGTTGTTAATGCCGAAAGCATCTACTAACTATAGTCTAGCACCCACCGCGGACCCCTGCACAACATGCAGGGAAACAGAAAATTCAAAAATAAGTAGCAATGCTGTCCCGCGCGCATGCTGCTCCTCTACCCTGTGGCCAATCAGGGGGCGGCCCGGGTGACCTCCCTGTGTTATGGGCCCACTGCTGGTTCCTCTCTTAATGTCTCTGCATTCCTGGGGAATTGGCCTCTTACGCCTTCCCTGTGCGGGTCGGGCCCCTGCGGACCCCCGTGCGCAGATGATCTCTTCTCCGCCTCTATAGTATTCTCATCCCTTTGGACTATGTCTGCGACTTCTGGTTGTCATGGAGGAATCGCGCTCAAGGACAGTCCCTTGCAAGATCCCGAGAGACGGTTACAGTGGTCGCTAGGGTCCGTGGAAGTGCGAATCAGTGTAGATTAGCCTATGAGACGCTCTGGTTTGTTGGGTGTGCATGGTGCTATTTCTGGCTTTTTGTAGTGGATACTATTAAGATTCCCCATCGCATGATAAGGCGTCAGATGGTCAGAGGGCGTAGGCTAGTACTCCCAAATTTAAACAAGGAGGAAACCCTGCTCAAACTGTGCCATTTCTTGAGCTAACGGGGCAGGATTTCTATCCCCCTTCTGGATCATCCTGGTGCTATCACTACCACCACTAATGGAAGCACCTAGGAGTGCAATACCTTGAGCCTGTTAGTGTAGGGCTCTAGGTCCTCAGAGCTTCCTACATGTAGATGCCTGTGAGGAAAGAATGGAGATCCAAGGAGGTTGTGTTGATTTGCCAGCAATTGGCCGGATGCCTGGTCCAGTACCCTCTATAGCCTCTTGTGGATACTAGAGCAGTTGACCCCCATCTGCTGATAAGGGAATCGAATAGCATTCGTTCATGACCTTTGGTCCTAGCTGTATTTGGTCCCGAGGAGACACGCCAATCAGCCCAAGCATCCTACCTTTTGACTCACGAATCATGCCACACTGTAGGACTTGTACTGGTGCACCTTAGCATGCGTTAAATAATCCATAGAAGACCGGTATCCTCCTGTCATATAGCTACAGGAGTCAGATAAAGCCTTACTGAGGGAACCATATCTTGCGATCCCCCGTGACCCCACTAGAGATCAAAAGAACCGATGTCTACGAGCTGATGTGAAAAATAGCAGGGTCCGACAGCATGCACCTTGAGTTGGGGATTCTATAAGCATGCACCTCTAATAAAGCTCTCAAGATCTTGTAGGAAGCTGACCTAGGTCAGTGACTGGAAGATCTTCAATGGGCAGGCGACTGCTGTGGTCTACTAGTCGCTCACCCCCTTTGTCGTGAAGGATATCTGTTAATGTCTAGTGCTGCGGGCTGGGTGGCCCTTGTTCATCTGTGAGATTCGACTGGTGTATGTTGTAGACGAGTGACGAGATTGATATCGCCCTCTATCAGGTGGCTTTACATGAGTGGACAGACTCTGTAGTTGACCGGTTATTCCAGAAAGTCCTGCGCCTATGAGGTCACAGCCACAACCTGTATACGACAAGTAAAAGGCTCATTGGGATGAATGCTCTCTGCAGATCCCGCCGACTGTGTGGCTCATCACTGCCAAGCCTTCAAGATGGTAGCCTTGCTTGGCTGAGGCTTGCAGGTACGAGTACAGTACAGCATCTTTCGAATCTACGGAGTCAAGCATACCTCAGACAATAAGGACAGGTGGAGACCCGAAGACAGCTAATACTAACCATGAGCTGCTCTGATCCTGTTATTCAAGAGAATAGTAGGGCCGCAGAATGGCAGGGTCCACTTTTGTGCTCTGCTCAGGGAGGCTGTGCCTTGGTGAAGGTATGCGTTATGGCCACTATTGACTGCCCGTTGGCGGGCTATCACCTACTCTTGAGCCATTAACTAGGTTGCTGGTTGAATCAAGAAGCAACAACAGTATCATACGGACAACGAGCAGAAAAGGCCGATGCTGATTGTATACCTCCCACGCCGAGTATACTCATTGTACAAGGCAAAGGGTCTAACGCCCTAAGTGGCCAGATGAAGCTAAGGCGCTTGTCAATAACGATATGCATACGGGCTTTAGCTGAGGGCTTGCGAGGGAATGTTGGGGAGCACAAGACTTGCCAGACTATATGAGATGCACAATGAATGCCTACGTGGTAAACTGGTTGGCCTTTTCTTTGGTAGACAGGACCCTAGACTGTAGTGATTATTTGTATGACGTATGCCTTTGTGGGACCGATAAGAGCATTTGCATGCTAATCTGGAAAGGCCATCAGCAATGGTTGTACGAGATAGACAAGTAGAGGATAAGGGGTAGCCACGCCACTCTGGCTGATGAGCAATCTAAACTACACAACGCGTGTGTCAATCTTTGGTCAAAGGCAGAGATGCATCTAGAATGTCACGTGGGCCGAGGACGCTGCTGATGGCTACCCGTTATGAGAAGGTGCAAGTGAGACACCTGCTAATAGCAACCACGTCGATTGGTACTGGCCTGCACAGTATATCTCTACAGTAGATCCTTGCTTGTATACGGAGAAAAGATAAACGTCTTCGGCCTCAGACGAAACAGGTCCCAATAAATATTACACTGCTATAAGCGCATAAATCAAAAACTAGCTTCACCTGTCTGCAGACCTCGCGATTTTTCTACACTCGAAGGCCAGAGAGACACCACAGGCGTCCCCATTGCAATCCGGATCTACAGCTTGTCTCTATAACGTCAGGCTTACCTCACTGATCTGCTAGTCGCCTTTACAGTCTTTGTGCAAACTTGCTCTCCAGGAACCACCGTGCACAAATAGCCTTTTGCGTACCTACCTAACATCTTCCTTCGTTGAAATGTGGTGCCAAGGGCTAAGCATTATGAGGGGAGTGTGACCAAAAGCAAACCTCCTTGTAGTCTTGTCAGTATTAGTAGTGAGCATCCAAATGAGTGCATAGATGCTTATCAAGTGCACTGTGATCCAGACTGCTCAGTAAGCTAGGCTCGTAGTAGGTAGTTCATGGGCCTCCGTCGCTAGCCCATGCATGAGCCGTTAGTCTCCTTGAGAGACGGTGGAGAGTTCCGTAGTCTTTCTGAATATACGGTCGTCACTATAATTGGTAGAGGAGTAGGCACAAAGACTAGAGGCTTACTTAGAGGCATCTCTAACACGACTAACTGCTATTTTCCGCTAACAACAGACAGGTTAGGCATTATGGTATTTACGCCACCTACTAGGGCGGCGCATGGCCATACATGCATCAGCAGAGAAGCTGCTGTAATCTATGCTCAGTCTGCCGGGCAGACGCAGCTTCTCATCGCAGCAAACACGGTGACGGACAAGTCGCCAATGTAAGCCGGTCAAACTGCCCATCTCGGTACATCCATATGCAGTCGGAAGCTGTAGTACACATCTATGAAGATAACGCACCGTCTGCATGCTGTTGCCTCACTCTGTGCTAGTTATAGGGTTTAATGCCTCAGAAGTCAGGGCTAGTGTAGAATGTTCTAGAGTGTTCGTCTAGGAGACCAAGGTCGATACTGTGTGTGATGCACTCTTCAAGGAGACAGCAGCTACTGTCGTCCTTTCGGATTTTTTGGTGTCAGACAATCGGCCCCGTGGTGAGTTTACTCTTCGCAGCCTCCGTCTTCATATTGAGCCTGGCATCTGGCTGCTCAGGCTGTGGATGAAGAGGACGGTGCAGAGTATCAGTCGCTGGGCCGCCTTCTATTCGCACATTGTTCTGAGAAACAAATAGGACAGTACAGCTTCCTCTTTTGCTCTGGATGTGATGCAACCTAGCCGAGACATCTGCGCTTCTAGGGAGTGGCTGGTCAGTACCTAGAGGCATTCTGATGGGCATGCTCACTACCGCCTGACTCTGTCCCCTCCCCGGCTACCAGGGGATGATGTCTTGAATGCATGCCCACAGAGCACTGCATAGCGATAACAAGATGGTGCTATCGCCCCTCAGGCTTCTCCAGCCTGTCTAGCAGTGTACTTCTCAGAGTCCAGTGTGGGCCTACTAGTTGTATCGATACAACTATAGATACCTTATAGTATCACACCCGTCCAGCTCACCGTGCCCTGTCCCATCTAGAGAGCAGCCCAGCCGTGCACAGGAGCCCTTAGCTCCTATCCAGGACCTGGTCCAATGCTCAGCTGGTTCGGATTCCCTGCTACATCTTGCTGAAAGCCATGCTGAAGCCATCGACCCGGCGATTGCTCTAGGTTTACAACCCCCACACTCAGCCACCATACACCCTTCTCCATGACAGGGAGGTTCGCTAGAGGAAGATGCTAGAGCTCTCTTGTTCCTGTCTCCTGGCCCTCCTGCTCATTCTATTGGATGCTCTCTAGACTCTTTTCTTCGAGTCCCCGCAGGCCTTCCTCAGCGGCTCACTCGTGGGAGCAGCCGCGGGTTTGTTGTCTACTGGGGACGCAGAGGGCTAGGCGTTGGACCACCGACTTCCCCATTTGGGCTTCTTCTCCCGCTGAAGTGGACGACGTTTGACTTGCGAAGTCTGGATTTGGATTTCGGTTAGTGAGTAAGCAAGAGACCTGCCCAGGGCGGCGCTGGCTCGCATGGGAGATTTTCTTGGACAGCAGCTGGCAAACCGGTTTTAGTGACGAAAGTAAACCATCATTCGTGATGCTGAACAATGCGTGAAGAACGGGGCTGCCTGCAACTGGACGCCCAAGGCGAGGGGCGGAACGTGTGTGCAGAACGCCACGGGCGCATGGACGTGTCAGTGCAACCCGGGCTACGTTGGAAGGCATTACGACCTCTGCGACAAGGGCATGACGGCTGTCGATGGGACCTGTACGCCTCACAATCTGGTGAAACTATACGCTAGCAAGAAGTGCCTGAACACCCGTCTGGCCGCCAGCGTGTGCACAGGGCACGGGGAGTGCTACAAGGACGCCTGTGTCTGCGCCGAGGGCTACCACGGGGATCTGTGTGACTGCCGTGTGAGGAACATCGGGGCCGTGGCGGGGGTGACGGCGAGCACGGCCGTCTTCTTCGGGCTCCTCTTCCTGTCTGTGGCCAGGTGTCATAGGACGCCCGCCCGGTAGGGTGTACAAGTCCCGCACACGGCTAACCTACCCGCAGCCCAAAAAAGGACCGGATGTTGCTGCTTACCTTGTCTTTCCTCTGCGCGGCATCGGCCGAGCGGGACCCGTTCAGCATCCATATGGCGTGCGAGCATGCCTTCGAGCGCTTCGTCGGCCTCTACGGGAAGGCCTACGACACGCCCGGGGACCGGCTGGAGGCGGAGCGGAACTTCTGCATGCACCTCGAGCACCTCCGGAGGCTCCGCCGGGAGGGCCACGAGCACGTCACCTTCGGGATCACGTCCCGGATGGACCGCCACCCGCGCGCCGGCCTCCTCCCGCCCCGGTCGCTGGGGGGCGGCGAGTGGGGCGCAGTCACGGGCACATGCACACGAGATGATAAATCGAATAAGTACACCAACTGCAACGTCGATGCATACGAGCTGGGGCCGGACCTGAAGGGAGACACTCAAGCTAATTCACAGAGTGCCAACGCTGACGATAAGAGCAAGAAGCAGGACAGCTTCTTCCTCGTCGACGTGCGGGACATGAACGTCAACGGCAGGCAGCGGACGCTCCCCCACTCCGTCGACCTCCGCGAGGTGGGCCTCGTGACCCGCGCGAAGGACCAGGGCCTGTGCGGCTCCTGCTACGAGTTCACGACCATCGAGGTCCTCGAGAACCTGATGCTCGTCGACGCAGACCTCTACACGAGGGGGAAGTACCTCGATCCTAAGCCCTTTCCGTCGAACTACTTCTGCAACTGCTCGGCCCCTGCGAGTCAGGACGGGGACCAGAAGAGTAATGACTGCACCACAGGACTGATAACTGTTACAAATCGCACCGAACAGGACTATACCGACATCCCCGAGAACTGGAAGTCCTACAGCGCGTCCACCCTGCGCCTCTCCGTCCAGTTCCTCCTCGACAACCTCATCGGCGGGAACTACTGCAACGGGGGGAACTACTTCCGCGCCATCGCAGACTTCGTCAACAAGCTGAGCAAGCTCGCGAAGGAGTCCGAGTGCATCTACAGGGAGTACGCGACGCCCGAGAAGGCCGCCCCAGACGATGGTACTAAGTGTCAGGACACCAACATAGGAGACTTCAACCCTGCCTTCGTCTCCATGCCGATGAAGAAGAAGGGCAGCTCTTCTAATTCTGGCGCTGCAGCTACCGACGAATATGAGTATGATGTCAATGGTGGCTCAGGCACCCCCAAGAAGTTCGGCGTCTACCAGATCCTGCGGAACGAGGGCGTGCCGGCCTCGGGGCCCATAGTCGGGGAGATGGACAAGGGGAAGTTCGCCGAGTGGGAGCGGAACGTCATGAACGTCCTGGCCCGCGGGGTCGGGGTCGCGGCGGCCATGCACACAGAGTCCGGCGTCGACACGTCGATCGACAAGGACTACGAGTCCGTCGTCGCCTCTGCGCTGACGTTCAACCTCTACAAAGGCGGCGTCTTCCCCGACGTCAAGTGCGTGCGCGCGACCACGAACCACCAGGTCATGCTCGTCGGCTACGGGGCGTACAAGGGCCGGCCCGTCTGGATCCTGCGCAACTCGTGGGGGACCGGCTGGGGCGTCTCGGGCTACTACTACATCGGCCGCGGCTCCAACTCGCTCTGCCACGAGCTGACCGTCGAGTACACGATGCCCCGCTTCTACGGGCCCGACCGCGACGGCGTCCACCCGCTCTTCCTCTCCGCGCCCGACGAGGCCCAGAAGGTCGCCATCGCAGACGCCGTCCGCGCCTCCCCGTTCAACAGCAAGATCAAGCGGTGCGTGAACGGGCTGGACACGGTCGACGCGCACGGGGGCACGATGTGCGAGGCCCTCGAGGTCAGCGCGTGGAACTACGTCCTGGTGGGGGCCCTGGCCATCGTCATCTTCTTCCTCGGCCGGTACTGCATGCAGTACTACTTCTGCGCGCCGGAGTACATCTTCCACAGCCCCCTCAACCTGAACCTTCCGCACAAGGGCGTGTAGCGCCTAGCGCCCGAACTCCCCGTCGTAGAGGGTGGTCAGGTAGATGTCCATGTTCTCGCTGAACCTCCGTGAGATCTCCAGTACATCGCTGTCCCCGATGGAGAAGTCGGACAGCCGCGGCCCCTCTGTGCTCCGGTAGTCGCAGAGGCTCTCCTCGTCTATGGAGACGACCCGGCTTGGATCGAAATTGACCAGCGTGTCGAACTTGTACTCGACCTCGCTCCGCTGCACTGAGATGGCGACCCCGCTGTTCAGGCCGCGCGCGCACCTTCCCACGCGGTGGGTGAGGGTGGCCAGCGACTCTGGGAGCTCGAAGTTGACCACCGAGCGAACCGCAGGAAGGTCGAGCCCACGGGCGAAGTTATCAGTTGCCAGGACGATCGTTGCAGGGTGTTCCTCGAGGGACTCGTTGGAGATGGCCGGGACAGACTCGAAGTTCGGCCTCCGGAAGACGTGCCCCTGGGCCACCAGCGTTATCCTGTACCGAAGCTCCTTGTAAACCTTGATCATCATCAGGAACAGCAGGTGGGCGATGCGCTGCGCGGTGTGCCTGGAGTTGACGAAGACGATGCAGGGCAGGAGGGTGGTCCTCGAGTTGGTGATGGACCCGGCGGGGCTGCAGAGGAACCTGAAGACCAGGTATACGATGTCTATCTTGGAGTAGGTCCGCTTGAGCTGGACGACGAAGTGTTCGACGTTGGGCGAGAGGGCAAGGCGCGCGTGGCCCTCGTCGAAGTCCACCATGCACCCGCCGTGGAGGCCCATGTTCTCGAGCAGACTTGCCCGGTACTTCATGGTCGCAGAGAGGAAGACAAACCTGTCCGTCGGGAGCCCAAGGCGGTGTCGCTGGGCGAAGAAGAGAGGCACGCGGAAGACGGCCGTGGAGTTCCGTTGAGCGAAGAACTCCCTGATGAGCGCCAGGAAGGACGTGTTGTCGTTGAGGAGGATGTGGTCTGCCTCGTCTATCACCACGTGCCGCAGCTTCAGGAACGAGGTTGCTCCGCGGGAGGCGATTCCTGTGCCCGAGGCCGGCTTGACTGCCGTAAGGAGAGCAGAGACGATCCAGGGGGTGCCGCAGATGATGTACGATGTCTTGTCCTCTCCATACTCAATGATATTTCTGAAGTCGGGAAGTTCAGAGTGTCTGAGCAGAGGCACACAGCGAACGAGACCAAGGAGCAGATGATAGACTGGCTGGAAGAACAGTGTCGCCTTGTGGATAAATGGCAATCACAGACACCGACTATCTGCCAATACTATCTCGTCCGACACCAGCTAGACACATATGAATATAACACGCCCTTCTGGTCAGTAACAGATACTATGGAGTATCCGAAGGTCTCACTTATCAACGAGCCTTCAGATTATTTTTCGGCAGGCGATTATCTTTCTCGATTCCCTGAGGACACGGTTCAGCTGGTCGACAACAGCTAGGTAAGCTTTTTATCTTAAGAGTAGACTCAAGTGCATCGGAAGCTATAATGTTATGCAGCAAGCATTACACGTAGCTCAGCGAGGACACAGCGCTGAAAAACCGATTACTGAAGGTGACAGAGGGCAAAGTAAATCTTCGACAAAATACAATTCACTAAAGTGTTTTTACATTACAGTGCTTTCCAAAGTATCCAACAGAACAAACACAGTTATATCCATTGCACTTTCCATGACCACTGCACACCTCGTTAGTAGCTGAGTTGGTAATACACGACTCGTTAACGCACTCGCCATCAATGACCTTAGCATCTGAGCGACAAGAGCATTTGTAGCTGCCATCATCTTCTACGCAACGGCCATATCCTCCGCAAACAGACGTCGTCTGCGCCACATCATCGTAACTCGTCACACATTCTTCGTGGACACACAAGTTATTGACAAATGTTTGGCCAGTAGGACACTGGTACCACTCACAAAGAGCCCCGCTATATCCTTCGTTACACTTACAGACGCCATCAGTGCAAGTTCCACGATTGCTGCAGATTATAAGTGAAGCAGTCACGCAGCTATTTGGAACACAGATCCCCCCTGGAACGGTTTCATAACCGGAATCACAACTGCACATGTAACACACGTCGAACACATCTCTTCCAGAATATGCAATACAGGTACCTTTGCCAGAGCAGACCGATAGAGCATCAGGGTTGCGTTCATCAATGCACGACCATGGCTGGCAAACCCCATCTATCAGTGTCGCCTCCGACGAGCATTCTTCGCAAGTAGGACCTGAGTTTGTTGGGTTACAGCTACACACACCGGTGTCAAAGTCGCATGATCCCGCACTGTGACATAGCTGAGGCGGATTCGTCTGACTATTGGTGACACACGAGGACGGGTAGCAGACAGAATTCCGACCAATGTAGTCAGTGGGACAAATACACCGGGGAGGGTTCATTGAAGCATCATATGTGCCATGAGGACACACAATGCCATTCACGATGCAAGAGGCATAGATGCAGGTGTTTTCGTAGAAGACGAAACCGTCATTACATGCGCAAGCCGCTCCATCATTGTTCCAAATACAGCGGCCGTGGCCACCACATACACTCTCGTCGGAAATGCAGGCCTCCGGATAGCATGTCTCTTGAGCAGACACGAACCCTGGTTCGCAATCGACGACCTTGTACTCGCAAGTGGGCCCATTGTATCCGCTATCGCAAACACAGCGAGTGCCAGCACAGATACCTCTATCAGAGCAGACCTCCGTTATGCCATACAAGTTATACTCAGTAATGCAGCCATTATAAATGCAAGTGTTATTGTAGAAGGTACCATCATATGGGTAGCACGAGCAAACATAGTGAATGTTCGGGAAGGGCATAATCATGCAGCGGCCCAATCCATTGCAGACCAGTGTCTCTCCAGGGACAAATTCCGTCAGGCAAGACTTGTGAACACACGCTCCATCAATAAGAACAGCCTCAGATGAGCACTCTGTGCACTTTTCGCCCGCGTTCGCAGGATAGCAGCGACAGTATGGCGCGCTCCCATCGGTTGGCTGAATGCACGTCCCGTAGCCAAAGCAGACGCCTTCCTCAGTGTAGCAAGCTTCTGGAACACAGACCTGGTAGTCGTTAATGTAGCCCTGGTCACAGCTACACTCATAGCTTCCGTGTTCCGACTCCACACATTTTCCATGGCCATTGCAAACATCATCAGACGCAAGGTAGCAGATCGACGGGTAGCATCCCTGATTTCCAAGACTGTAGCCAGAGTCGCACCTACAGACCGAGGCTGTGCAAGTTCCATGATTGTTGCACACTGTGTCTTCAAAAACACAGCTGGATGGATAGCAAGCTCCATCAACTTCAACCTCTCCGTCTGGGCAATGGATTGCGGTGCAGAGAGCCACTAGCGTCAAGACGAAGATCATCCAAGTTTTTAAGTTAGTTGAAATTATTTCTCCATTGTGGAAAGTTTGCAATAACGAAATTGCAAATTTGCTTCCTACAAACAATGGAAGGAGAATACGACTCTGACGTCACACCATATGACTCGCCGCAACCAGAATCTATAAAAGACTTCCTCCTCAACTTTAACCCATCACGTTTCAGATTCGCCATGCCTCTACGTCGGCAAGATCTGGATCCACCGCTATTAGTCGCAGAGACATGCAACGTGGAATTGGCTTGTGGCCGGGAGGCCATCTTATCCATCAGCCGCTTTAAGACCAGACAGCACCGTTTAAGGTATACTTTAGCGCGGTTGCGAGAGCGTACCTCATGCCCTTCTGCAGTTTGCAATTGTCCCTGTGATAACAGCATTTTTGTCAGTGCTTCTGATCATGTTTGTGACACCATGGAAGCACCTACCATTGTTCCCTTATCTCTCACTTCTGATGCACAAATAAACCCCCAGTCGTCTCGGCCATCATCTGCTGGTTCAGCTGAGGCACAGACATTCCTTCACAATTGCCTTAATAATTTCGCCGATCCGGCTGCTCTGAAGCAATGCACACAAATGCTACGAGAGAATAATAACTTGCTGCCATCAGAGCTGGTTACGACATCTTTTGTTGGGAACGTCAGAGATTGCCTTGTAGAACTTGGTGCCATGTTGTCCACTAATTACTCTGTATCAAATGTCTTAACTATAGCCCAGAAACAGTTCCTTACAGAGCTTCTCCGACGCACGAATAAGTTTTTTCTTAGCAACTCTCGCAGATATGAATCTGCACTAAGCTTCGTCTGTGCACTCTGGCCGCTCTGGGTGTACCTTTCTCAAGTTTTTGATAAAGCAATCTGCGACGTGGTTTCTACTAACCTTAACACTATAACAAAGTTCTACAGCATCAATGTTTCAAAGCGAGTTGGAGAGTATATCCAGGCAATGCAAAAGTTGGATTCTACACAGCAAGGATCGGAAAAAAGCATAGATGACCCTGGAGAGCCAGTCGGTAAGTCTGACGACTCCAAGGCGGTGGCTAAGCTGTCTGTTGACAATATCATTTCAAGCCTACCATCGCACTCCTTGCTTCGCCGCTTCTGTGATGCAGGATTTAAAAACCCTTTTCTTCAAGCTGCTAGCTGCAAACTTACTTGCCAGCTGTTCACTATATGTAATGACCTGGTCTCTTTTCATCCGGATTTACGCATGCTCATTCACGGGGGTGTTACTTTTGAGTCCCTTCAAAGTCTCCCCCTCTCAGTTGAGAGCGTGAAGATCGCTAGATATACCTCCTCCAAGGTTTTCTTGCTGCAGGCGCAGCGTGTGTATCGCAAGTATGGCGATGAGATAGCTGCTGATGCGGACCTGGATGACCTCACACTTCTTCTTCATGACTACTATTTCCATGTGATACACAGCATGACAGAGGACGGGGTGGAAGAGCCAAGGGATGCGCCCTGTGACGTGAACCATTCTGGCTATATGCAACACTCTTCACTGAACAATGTATCCAAAAGCGACGAGCCAGAGGAGACGCTCACAGATATGTTTTACAAGCGTGGAAAAGAGGTAGATAGAGCGGTTCTCAGCGCTATTAACCTCCTTAAAGAACGGGCCAGGGAAGATGCTGTTTCTCCTACATTTACTGGTGATGATGGGTCTTCGGATGAGGATGACGCTGCTGTTGCAACAGAATTGGCCCGCCTGATGGCCTCTCCACCATCAGACTCTGATTCCGATGTAGCTGAATCGACTACTACTGCAACTACTGCCATAGACTCCAGTGAAGAAGAGAGCGGTCATGCTGCTGACCCCACTGATGAATTAGGCGTCGCGCTTCCTAGTAGCCTGTGCACGGCTGTAAACGTACCTAGCAACGCGACAGTAGCCACAGCAGAGCCTGTCATTGAAGGACCTGTCACTCAACTTGACGATACTCCAAATGATCAAGAGCCGACACCTCAGCTGCCTGAGGGCAAACTCAATGAACAGGCTGATGAAGAGTCCAGAAAAGACGTTATGCAAAGTGATGTTTATGATATCAGACAGATGCGAGCGATCAGCGAGGACTACGTCTCTAATTGGCTGAGTCACAACTTCCTCGAAGACGAAATGGCCATGTCTTTAGAGACTCAAATGCGGCATATGTGTATGTTCATTTCCTCTGTTTCCCTCGTTGTCTCAGAAGCCGACTCTGAGGCAATCAACACGGAACCTCAGCAGGGACAATCATTCTCGGAACAAGAAGAATATTTGCTTAGCCAAGCAATTGAGAAGCTGGCTACGCGGTTTGTAGAAACTGTATCTCTGGATGGACCTCTCAATAGTGTGAGCATAGCACTTATTCACGAGTTTCTCTGCATTTTCCTGTACTGCACGAGCCTTGGATTTGTTGGAGAGTTCGAGTGCATCAATTTTGACACCTTTCTGCAAATACTTCAGCACGTAGACTTGTATTCTGAGACTATCCGTTCTGTGAACAGATATATAAAGTCTATGAGTCTGCTCCAGAACGAGGACATCCGAGAGTCTCTTGTTTCTTACGATAAGAAGATATTTGACTTTCTTCTCAAGAAGTTCAGTATCGTCGATGATGCGTATTACCTCAACGCAGAAAATCCTGCACTAGTTCGCGACACTAGATTGACAAACTTGCAGTCTAGGATCCAAAACGTTGATGCCTTGAGTGCGACAGTTCGTGATCTCCAGAGGCTGATCGAGAAGCAGTGCAATATGACCACTTGTGAGTTCATTAGTTCTTGCTTGATAGAGCATCAGTGCCTGAATTGCATCATTATGGACCTTATTATCCGATCACAAAAGGACTTCTCAGCGTTCCTCGTTGCCAATCCTGACCAGCTTCTCCAGCTTTTACATGTCTGCAAGGATAATTTACTGAACGATGTGCCTGCTAAAGAACTGGCAACAGAGAACATCGACGTAACTCTCAGAAACAGGCTTTCATACTTCCTGCTAATGCTTTTCATTCTTTCACTGCTGGATACAGATACGATTGTTCACTCCATGCAGCTCCTACTGAGTCCTGTAGCTAACCCAGAAGAGACATGTGCAGATGGAACCACGGCTGAAGATAGTACTGCAGGAATGGAAAAGCAACACATAACTTCAGACCCTACTCGTGCTATGAGTACGTTTACGATTGACAACGTTGTTACCTTGATCTGTGCATACTTACAATCCATATGTAAGTACTCGCAACAATACTCCACCGATCGGAGCATTACATATACACTCAATACAATCAACAAGCCGGCTCGGGGCAGTGGGAAGGCGATCAAAATTCCCTTTGAACTGTTCAGAAACAAGGTTGATGGAAGCATATACTTTGTGGAGGGAACAAGCGTGGCAAAGCTTTTGACTGTTATTACGGAGCCCTGCTATGCTGGGCTATTTGAGAAGTCGTATGCTCTCATACCAAAATTGAAGGTTCGGTCAGATGCCGGTGGAATCGCTAGGCGTCTACTAACGACTGGGCACCTACCACTGGTGGGCATGCGTACTTTGAATACTGATCTCTACGATCGTATCAAGCTAATGACGGGAAGGGAGCGGAGTGAGGATCTGCGTTATGTGGATAAGGCCATTCCACGGATACTTCTTGCATCTCTCTTTTTGGATCGCGTCGCTAGAGCACGCATACCCATATCTGCGTCCCCATTAGAGTCGCTGTTGATGACCCTTGAATATCTTGTCCACAAAAAGCTAATTACGCACTTGGCTGACCCACCAGATGGAGACTCCGTTTTGGCACAAAGCCTTTTCTGCTTCCCCGCAGGAATTAAGCCAAAGGTGTCTTCATTTATTGTGTCGTTGTTCACGCTTTCAAAGCATCCCATCAGCATGACGCTTTCTTATGCCCTATTCCACTGGCTAGAACTGCCAGCTACTGAGCTAGCTTTGTTTTACAATACTCTGGAAAAATTGCCCAATTTTGGTTTTATCAATTTGCCCACAGAAAGGATTGCGGCAGCTTTAGCGGCCAAAGATGACCCTGAATCGTTGGATATAGTTGATCCCCATAGTGCTGAGCAAGCACCTGCCTCTCTTTTAGCGCAGCAGGGATTGCCAGGGACACTTGCTGCCACCCAAGTTCAGGCAGAAGCATCGTCTTGCAGCCTTGCTTCCTTCGCCTCTACAGACCTTTTGGACCAATCACTTATACATTCCCCTGTTGATAAGCTATTGTCATCCATGGGAACGCAAAGTACGTGTGCCTTTCAGTATCAATCACAAGCTATACTAGAAGAGTATACCTCCTTGGCGCAACTTTTTTACAGGAGCTTCACGCACGTGATAGTAATATTGCTGTTTGCGTTAGGGAACTGGAGATGTTATCCTCTCGGCCAGTTCTTGTACCTACCTGCTGAGCGGATATCCCAATTGCAAGGCAAGACCTTTTCTATTCCTGATAGATTGACCATGCTGAATTCACTATCTATCATCTTAGGGGAGATAGAAGCCATAGTGGCGTTTATACCGTTCATTCAGCAAACACTTCCTGTAGTGACGCTCCTCAGTGGTTGCCTGGCACACATTGACGAGGCCATCTTCTTAGGCAATGAACCCATCATACGAACGCTACTCCGTATTCTATTACCAGGAGAATTATACTTCTCGCTGATGCGACCTCCGTCGGCGCAGACAGGGCAGATGCACTCTCTCACTTCCTCGTTGGCAACCAAGCCCTTGTCGGCAGGCGGGTCCATACTTCCGGCCCGTCCGCTATCCTCATCGTTAACCACTAAGCCAGGATACTTTATGACTGGATCAATTAATCAATCGCGTGGAGGACTATCTGTATCTCTTAAAACCAAGCAGATGGTTCTTGCATGTCTACGGACTACCCTCGCGAACGCAATTCAAATGTGTGCATTATCTACTCTACCCCAGACCTATCCCTTCTATAATATCTATACAAACGAGCTGCTTCAGCTCTCTCAACTAGAAATATGCTCTATTTACCTAATAGGATGGTTGAGGCTCACTCAAAACTTGACACTATGCTATGATGGTGCCCTCGTTGCTCAGCTTGTCACAATTCTCTCCTACTTTCCGCAATTGAGGTACGGTATTCAGCGAGACACCCCTGAAGAGCCGTCCGAATTAGAACACGCCGCATCTTTTAATGCGTTCGGTTCGGTGACCTCTAACGCGACTCCACTGATGCATACCAATTCCCCGGCTTTGCGCCCCTCATCAAGAGCGTCCACAGCTTCCAAGGCAACCTTGAGAGGGATATCAGCGGGAGCATCTAGCCTGAACTTTAGGAGTATTCCTGGTCTCTTTTCTCCTAACTTTAATGTGGTCAGCACTCCCTTTATTGCGCTGCTTTTTCCTGCCTTTACGTTTGATGGGGCTGTGAGTAACTTCGTCGGCTGGATGATATACCATTTTCTTCTAGGTTACGTTAAATCTGGCGGTTTAGAGGGGATGCTGCATCAAATACATATATCAGAGGAGTCTGTACCTTTAGCTGGTGTGTCTGTACACGCTGACTTAGATTCAGGACCAGAAAAGTATATCGAGTCATTAACCAGCTACTTCTCCACGCAAATGGAGCTTGTTTCAGCATGCAAGAATATATGTTCGCTTGTCTCTGCTCTCACATCTGTGCTTCAGTACGACATGCTCCACCTTTCTGATTCTTCAATGCAGCTCGGACACAAGCTATCTGCACATGTCCTTCAGGGCATGCTCATGGCTCTGCCCGGAACTGTGTGCAACACAGGTGAGTCTATGTTTGATGACCCCAACTCTACCAGTCGAATGGCAAAGATACTGATTCCTCTCTCAGCACCTTTGGGAGCATTTTCAACAGCCGGTTGCTTCGCCATAGATTTACCAAGCACGCAGGTTATCAAAACGGATGCAGAAGAAACAGATACTGCAAAAGAGCAAACAGAGGAAACTAAAGAAGAGACAGAAAAACAGACACTTGGTACCAAGATGATAGATGTATACGTTCCAGCGCCAAAGGTGGCTGGAAGCTTATCAGAGACGCATTTTTCGTATCTTTCGGCAGAATCCAGGTTGGCAGATGTATGGACAAGCTATCAAGTCTTCTTGACCTCTGAGTACAATGAATACTTCTTCCTACAATCTCACGCCATTGTAGATCCGGCCTGCCTTTATGGAGATCACCTAGGGATGTTCTTTGCACTATGTTCATACCACATTTGGTTCAGGATGTTGTTAGATCCGTTGTTTCGTAGAAGCACCCTAATTATGTCTGTCGATGATCAGACCGATCCCTATTACGCCCTCTATAGTGAGGTTCAACACGCCCATAGATGCTATTGCTTGGAAGCAGGCCATCTCTCTAGTGTGTGGTTTGGGGTTGATTTAATCGCAATCACTCGGATCTTACGGTATCCAAATGCGGAAACAGACGAAGCTGACATTGCCCATCGAAAGCAACTGTGCTTACTGAAACGTGCATGCATCTATATTGCTGAGCTCAAGGAGGCCCTTCACGTAAAATCACCGACAGAGGGATTGTATAGCCACTTGGTTGCTCAGCAGCACGCAATGAAGTCAGTGGAGGAGCATACTATTCTAGGCCTTACCCTACCCAGCTCTGGTGTTGATGACCATACTATTGCGCAGATTCTTATGGAAGACCTGGCTGCTCAATCTAAGCAAGAATATAATTCGATGGTGTTTTTGGGCGCTCTTGGCGATATCTATCTTAACGGGGCAGCACTCTTCATGCTTTCGTTCGACGACAAGCTGTTTATGTTTAGGCATCTTATGCGTCTAGGGAGTAACTGTTATCTTCCAGAGCAGACAATGAGCGAGACAATGGTCGAGGCAACGAAATATGTTCCAGCTCAGAGCACAACGCTAGAGATATCTGTGCGACGCGATGCTCCGCTGCAATCTCTCATTGAGTACCTTGATCAAAATGTGGCAGGGTCTCAAGCGGCTCTCCAGAAGCCGTGGCGGGTCGCTTTCTTAGATGAGAACGCTCTCGATTTGCATGGTCCACGACAGGAATACATGAACCTTGTTACAAGCGATCTGATGAATCACTGTCAGGCATTCAGTCGTAAGAATTATCTGCCAAAGACATGCAAAACCAGTGCATCCCCCTTGAAGCGTCAATCAGGGTATTTAGAGTATATCATTTTGGCATATCTGATATCTCGATCCATTACTGAATTTCTTTCTCTAAGCTTTGACATTCCCACGACCCTCCTACGAAGGATCTTAGGGCTATCCTTCAAGGCTCAGGACATCATGCTGTCGTCTCCAGAGATGTACTATGGCAATCTGATTGCTCTACTTAATGTGGATAGATCTAGATTTGAAGATTGTGTGGGACTCGATATTACTGATGTACCCTTTGATGACGCAATCGACACAGAGCACTCCACAATCAAGTACTCTGGAGACACCATGGACCACGTTAATATGATGGTGGCGGAAATTACTAATCGCAGATCTGTGCCGATCAATGTCGTAGCCAAGCTTGTGCAAAGATCCCTTCCATCTGTGGATCTCCGCATATTCACCCCTGTAGAATTGGGACTTGTGATCTCAGGAATTAATGAGCTATCATCGAGCCAGCTAGTCTCGCTATTTAAATGGATTCACCCTCCTCCTGACGTGTCCTCTAGCCTTGTTTCACAAGCAACAGAGCTAGCGTTTTCAACTGTACTCAATGAGCTTACCTTTGAAGAGCGCGCTGACTTTCTATGCTTTGTTACAGGCTCAAGCAGAATCCCACCAATTGGATTTGAACCAGAGCTGAAGGTTCAACGGTTGGCTGCGGACGGTGAGACACCTGACACAAAACCAGAGGACATAGATCCGAAGAAGCTACGGCTTCCATCTGCTAGTACCTGCTTCCACAGTCTGAAGCTACCTCCATATTGCAATCCTGCAGATCTGAAGAGGGTACTAAAGATTTCTGTAAGCGAAGGAAAGACCTTTGAGTTCGCATAAGTAGTAAAGAGCTGCATTACATTATAGAATGGGCTTGATACACTCTACTACTGAGCTCTAAAGCGCCTGCAGAGTGAGTCGGCCGTTCACAGTTCACAAAAACTTGATGCCCCTGGGGGACGCCTTCCATTTGCCACAGATCCAGATGAGGCGGGGGTCTGTTACTAAGCCACCACCCTCGATCCTCGGGGGTTCAAAGGAAAACAGCCCAGAGGAGCAGCTTCGGACTCGGCTCCCTGCCCTCCGATCAGCCGCGTATCAGCGGCCTATAGCCCACCAGAAGGACTCTTCCCCTGCTCTTGAAAAGAGCAGTCTGCGGCTGAGTGCAGGCCTCGGTGCATCGGGCCACGGACCCTTCGCACTGCCGCTATCGCCCTGTCTTTCTGCCGTATGCTCTACTAACGCGGGGTCAACTGGATCATCCTATGTAGCCACTCCTCTCCAACTATCTCAGACAGGCATGTGCGTAGGAAGCCCTATAGTCGAAGGTTTAGCCGGAATCCCCCCACGCGAAGTAGAGCCTAAGATTGTTTCCATGTTCAAGTACAAGGGCGGGGAGATGACTATTATCAACCGCATGATACGAATGTATACGAGCCACAACTTAGGGAGCATCTACGAGCTGCGAAGACTAATACTTGGTGGTGAACGCCTTAGCTGAAAAAACTGTTAGCTATCATTTATGTCAACACTCGGTGAGCGCTACAAACTCGTGGTCCTGGGGAACGCGCGCGTGGGCAAGACATCCTTGATTGTCCGCTTAACGACTAATGTGTTCAAAGACGCATGCACCCCCACCTATGGAGTGGATTGGTTCTATAAGGATATTGAGGTTCCTGACGGAAATGCCAAGGTTTCTCTCCATATCTGGGACACGGGTGGGACGGAACACTACTCTGGAATGCAGCCACTCTATCTAAGGGGAGCTGTAGTCGTTTTATTATGCTATGATATGACTAATCGGTTATCATTCGAGAATCTATTATACTGGAAGGACCTTGCAGCTAATGTCAAGTCCGCAGAATTCTATTATCTAGTGGCAACAAAAAGCGATCAGGCAGAGCACCGGGCTGTAAAGCAACAAGATGCAGAGCGTCTTTCAGTCCTTCTGGGATGCAGAGCATACTTTGAAGTCAGTGCGGCAGATGGCACTAACATAGACAATCTACTGGGTAAGCTTGCACAGGACCTAAAGGGACGGATGGAGCTTAGCAAGACTTCGCCTCAAGTGGGTCCGCCAACAGTTGATGTTCAAGCCCTGACAAACGAATCACGTACCAAGGGGTGTTACTGCTAAAATGTATTAGCCAGTAGTTTACACAGAGGTACTGCAGTGATCTGCTCTTACAAAGTAACGCTGACTGGCGCGAAGAGTACAAAGGGTATCACTCTATTATGCTTTACGCCTAATGTAAATGTATTAGGTCTATCAATCTGCATCAGTATTAAATAGAAGATCTTCTTGGTATTGTAATTCTTGATACTGTAATGGGAATGAGACAGAGAGGTCGTCTGTGGACGCCGGGCCTGCTTCTAGCTGACTGCTGCTGTGAGTGGAGTATAAGTTGCTTCTTTGCAGAGCAAGCTCAAGTGCCTGATTACTGGTAGACGAGTTTAGGTGCTCAGCTGACACGGATGTACTGGACCAGACGGCAAAGTCTGGATGACTGCTAGAACAGGTGTCAAAGCCACCCAAAGGTGTGCCAACACTCATGTGTGTGTTGGAAGAGTGTGTCGACGTGCTGAAGCAATCGATAGAATCTGCTTCAAAGTTCTGACAAAGTGGAGGCTCATCGTCGCAGCAGCTTACATGCATTCTTGAGGCAGGACCTTGAGATGCTGCAAAACCAAGCTGGTCTGCACCAGACGTGGGACATGCCGCTGCCGAGATTGATGATTCTGATGGTGTTTGGGGAGCCGCAGAATATCGTAGTTTCCATACATACTTACCTGCCTCTTTTATCAGCTCTGCAGACGTCGTGCAAACGGGGCATATGCAGACAATATTGTGAATTGGGCTGAGCGGGTTCGGTGCGGAGGGTCTTCCAGAATCTCCTTTATGTACTGAGCTAAAGGTAAGAATGTCACCAGCTCTCATGATACGGAGCGTTTGAATGCTTCCGCATTGTCTGCACAATGCATTCAGGTATGAACCTTCTTCGAGCTTTACTAGCCCAACAGTAGTGAAGATGGGCTCCGGTGACTTCTGTTCTTCGCGATGCTGATGCAGGGGATGTACCATAGAAGGTACAGATCCGCCTAGCTCACTAAAAACGAAAGGCAGTGTTATAGAACCAAAGTAGTTGATGGGGAAGGAGAATAAGCACCCACTCTCCATGTAAAGCAGCGGCACCCCAGTGGATTCCATGGGAGAATCTTTTGAGATCGCACTAGTTTCTACAGGTGAACGATGTTGAGAAATATTTGGATGCACTGGGCGATTGTGTGAAGGTAATAACAAGGGGCTTGGACTAGGGAGCTCGCCCTGTCCTGGCAGAGGGCCTGTGGGTGATAGAGGCGGACAGGGAAGCTGGATGAGGTAGGGTGGCAGCTCATTTAATTGTACTTTTGCAGGAGACAGGATTTTCAATGGATCGAGAAGGACAGGCACTAGATGGGGCTCTTTATGGGCAGCTTCGGAAGATTTGTCCTTGCGTGCTGCACGAGGAGACGCGGGACCATGTACTTTTTGCTTGGTGTCAGATTGACCTCTCTTCACGTCGTCCTTCATGAGCTCCTGCGCCCGTTTTATCATAATGACAATGTTCTGGTGACTCTTGCTATGTATCTTAGAACGCTTTCGGTGTGTAGCCCTCACTAGGTTATGAAACTTACTTTTAATGGAATCTACGGTACGTGTTGGAAAGAACTGACGATACTGCGCCCAGTCGTTGCCAAAGTACATCAGAAAAAGCTTTAGGAGAAGCTCCTCGTCCTTCGTATCCCAGGTTGATGTACGTTTCACGAGAACATTGTTCAATCCACAGGCTACAACCCCATCTGACATTGAACTTAGTGTGAACTTTGCCGAATTAAGAGGACATGCTTCTTGCTTGCAAGTACATTTATTGTCCTTCGGATGTCGTGACTGTATACCATGTGACATACTAGTTGAGTTGGTAGAATACATTTATTAATTAAGAACCCAAAAAATGAATTATAATAACTTGAGAAACGGGAATCTTGGAAACTGCAGAGACAAGCTTAGCCGTCGTGCAGAAATGAATCAGGTCACTAACTAGCGGGAGGTGCTTTAAAGAATATTTATATGGATTTTTAAAAAGATACTTAAACTTTTTAGGATTGAATATTGATCTGCTGAAACGTTGCGAATAAACTATTCGCATTCGTATATGTATGAGAAGAATGTGTTAGTATGCGTTGCGCTAATTGTTATAAACTTAAAACCCGCAACTTGGTTATGTCTGTGGCCGACGAAGAAGACCTCCTGAATTAACCTCTGGCGTTAACTTGCCTCTCCTTACCCCAGATTCCGGTTCCAGATTAATCAAACTTTTTCAATTGCAATTAAATCCTCTTAGAGTATATCCAGAGATATAACTTTGACTATATACGTTGCAGACTGGGGCGCGTTTCCACAATGAGCAAGACTAGTCGGTACAATGTAATGGAAAACGCTATGAAGAGATTGGAAGCGATCTTCACATAATGTATGGAGCTTCGCTGATGGAGCCCTGGGGCTCACTGTTGTCTCGAGCCAGCATTTGTAGAGACCCACAGACTCAACGGCGTTGTAGAATACTGGGGGCTTTAGAGGCATTCGCCCGTTCTTTAAATATTCACCAAAAAAGTCCCTGTAGACCGTTGTAGCGTAGAAGACAGTAGCCAGTAGTCTCACCATTTAATTACAAGCCCTTCCTTATCAAATGATACCATCACTGGGCACAATATATTTTTTTCTTGAACTAAGGATATAACAACTACTCTAGCCAGACTTTCCTGCTCCACGTTACCGATACTCACACCTGGGACGTACTTGTTTGTCTGGATAAGTAGTTTGCACTATTAACGGCCTGAATTGCGACCCGCAATTTCATTTTTACCTTAGAATGAATGACTTATCACAACAACAAAACAGGAGAGTCCCCAAAAGTTGTTATTTACAATACTAGCAAGCAGAACCTAAGAGTATTGCATAATAACGATCAGAGACAGAAACACGAGGCCGTCTTAAAAAGGCGGTTGTTCTTTTTGGGAAACAAGGCAATACACCCCCAGTGCACAGGAAGCTAGGTGCCGTTTGTCACGTGCATACCCTTTGTGTGCTACTTTTTAATGTGCAGCACCCTATTCGGCCGTTTTCGGGATGCTCCGTAGACCGTGTCTCCATAGGCCCTTGCTATTTCGTTCCAGATGTCCAGCGTCATCTGATTTGTGGCAAATATATCCAGAACGTCCTTGTACTCATCTTCTGCACGAGGAATATACAGGCTTGTCAACGGTTTAATTGTTGGACAAAATAAGATGGAATTATCCTCGCGAAACGGACAAAGAACCCGTGTAGCTATGCACCAGCGTTCAGTATCTTCGTAATAGCGAAAGGTTTTTGACAGAGATTCGCGGGATTCGTCCGCAGGGGTGAGACAAAAGGGCAAACACCTCCAGTCAGTCGGGAATGCCTCATTCACGGTGTTTCGTGGCCCAAAATTGAACTCTATAGACCCATACAAGAATGAGGAGCCTGCTGCATAGTATCTATCATGGGGGAGGTTGTGAATAGTACACCTAGGTTTTCCATTGACGAAAAAAGTGGCAAAGGATCCCTTAGAAAGCGGCCTAAGGTCATCCTTTTGAGCTTCAGCATTCTTTTTTCTCGATGGTATACCGGATTCATCAGCACTGGATAGCTGGGATGCTTCTAAAGTTATCTGCATGCTTGTATTCTGACTAGGTATGGTGGCCTTTGTTCCTGACTTAACAAGTGACTTTTCATGGCTCTTATCAATACCCAGCTCAACCTCTTTTGGTAACTCTGGCAAGTCTGGGTTTTTAGGCAGATGGAGCAGGACACCAATGGTGTCACCTGGCCCGTAGAAAAAGGGTCCTCGAGAGACGTTTTCGGCTAGTCCATCTGATGGGAAAAATTCTACGTATGTGTGCACGGCATTGCTATCTGACAATGTGTTGTCAAAGAGGGCAGCATCCTTTGCATCCTCTTCAGCAAGCACCATAGAAAGTGTCTCGCCAGGCTTCCGGGCCCTCCGCGCCAATCTTGTGTTGCTGGTGTGTCTCTCCCTTAGATGGCAGAGGCTTCCGTCGACAGACCGAAGACCAAACCCATAGGAATCATATCCCACGGCCCAGCCCGTTTCAAGCTCAGAACATGCTATGCCGATACGCCACTGTGGTCGATACTGTAGTTCAGAAATGGCGTTTATTTCCTCCTCTGTGATGTCCATCGGTGGATGGGGCATTGCTTCGAAGTAGAACGTCCCGCCCGAAACGCCGTGGGTGGAGCGGCAGGACCGATATCCCTGGGTTCCATACATAGTAAGTTGGTCCTTACTGAGCTGTATGGCGTGATCTCTGCAGATCTCATTGAGACACACATTACCCAGATTAATCGGATTGGTATCGCCGACGTACTCCTTCAGTCGTTTAAGAATATTGTAGGTCATCAGCTGGTCTTGTGTAAATGCTCCAAGGGCTGGGATTTGTGGTTGATCTAAGGGCTTCTCTGACATTAAATTTTGAGACGATGTTCTAATGGGAGTTTCAGACTGCAATAGACACCAGAGCGATGACGATAGAAGCATGGTGTAGCTCAGGCGAGGCTGGAACGAAACAAACTATGACTGATTGTGACTCTGTGTTATCTTTCTTAAGAATAAATATTCTCATGAAGGATACAGTCTATCCAGAAGATGCCGAAATCGCGCGGTTAGAACGCATCCTTGGCAAAGGTGCACAGTACGCTCTTCAGGAATATGGCTTCGAGGACCTTTTTGCGCCTGGACAGAGTTCTTTTATCTATAATGAATCTGGCGAATCTACAGGTAACGACAGCCTAGCGTCATCAGTCTACAGCGCAGACTCTGAAGAGCATCACCTCCCTGCATTTCTGCACCCTCCAGAGGATGCCCCTATCACGGAGACCGTCACTTGTGAAGCCCCCGGACCCAATATCCTTGGCATAGCGTCGTCTTCAATTACTAAGTATATGAATAAGCTAGTAGAAACCAATATAGAAGAGGTCGTTGATGGAATCCTTGCTTCGCGGCCTTTTTATGAAACAGATGGCTATATGGGAGTTGACCTTGCAAACATTATTGTGGCCAGTATAGCAAACTCATATGATCAATCCTCAACAATGGGGGCACTTCTTGGCGCTTTTTTATATTGCTTGCACCTCAAGAACTCACAAGTTTGTCACGCATGCGTGAGTAACCTCTACGTGAACCTTCACGATACCATAGCAAATGCACCGATCTACTCTACAACTACTGAACTCACTTTTATGCAGAGCCTTACAGAGGAAAGTGACTCTGAAGCCCTAGTCAGCAATCTTGTTGAGGCCCTGTCATACGCCATAGCGTTCCGTGGGGCTGCGGTAACCCCTCTGGGCAACCTCTTAGAGACCATGCTGCACTGCCAAGTAATCATCACTCTGGTGACTGAGGAAAGCACGACCGTCGTGGAGTTTCATGTGTTGAGCCCAGCGGTATACAAACTGCTGAGTAGGATTTTGCGAATAGCAGCATCTTTGCTGCTTAGTCTCTGCCCTCTCCAGTATAAAGCCTTAAGCAAACAAATTACACATGACTCTGGGGTGATGAAACAGATACTTCTCTCCCCGCACGCCTCGCTAGAACAACGGCGATTTGCCACAAGACTGCAGGTCTATGAAGCAATGATCAAAGAAGCTAGATCTTTGGGGCTGCATACAAAGAAAGATGTGCCAGTCGCTCCCAATCTACGTGGTATCTACGAATTCATGCATAGCATGAAGAGTGGAAAGCAGGCTACATTGCAAGAGCAAAGCCTCAACGACTGCTTTGCCATCGTCAGTCAGATAAAGAAATTCCCACATGACAAGCATATAGAGCCAAATCTGTTAGAGAAGGGCCAAGAGAGTAGTCTACGGTCTGTCGGCGCCATTATGTCGCTTCTATGGGATATGCTTTTAACTAAGGCGATAGCAGAGGAGTTCACCAGCGGTCCCTTACGACATAGACCTGTGAACTCAAATGGCCTTCGGTATTCTGAGGGAGAACTTATTGCTTGCAAATATTTCTGCTTCATATTTGATGACATAGCGCAGAAACTTGTGGACCCAGAGAGATTCAGTGCTGCATGGAGGAATGCATACAGAACCGAGGGCCCTTCTAATACTATGTTGGACGCCTTCACTAACTATGTTTCTAAGCAACTCTCTTATCTCTCTTCGCAAGAGGGTATTGAACACAGTATAAAAACTTATCTGGATAAGCCGCTTCAAAAGCTCACCGTCCCCTCACTTTTTTCTATTATATTAACTGTTAATGCAGATCGTTCGTATACTGACCATACCTTGATACTATTATTACGAAGCATTATCGCTGCACCAGGAAGACATGATTTCCGTTATCAGCTGGGACTTGCCATCTGGGATTATGTGGCCGGTCTTCAAAACAACAGCAGGCAGATCACCAACACGGCGCGCATCGTAGGGTACCTTTTGGGATGCCCAACTGAATCGGGGATCCACGGAATATCTTATAGCATTCTAAAGAAGCACGTCCTATGTGACAGCAGCAGCATTCAGACTAAGTCTACTAGAAGTACATTACCTCTGGCCGTTCGCACTTTCTACGACTTTCTCTTTTGCTTCCTACTAACAGGAAAAACGCATAGACTTGAGAACTCATCCGGGACTGACATCTATCATTCGCGGATGGCGTTTGGTCCCCTCATTGGCCACGTCGACCAGGGCTTATTAATATACAATAAGTATGAAGAGAAAGAAACAGATGGTATGGGCCGTGTACGCCGTGGCACATTACTGTATCTGGACGATCTTCTGGCCGCTTACACCCAAGGGGATAAAACCGTGCGTAAAATAGTAAGTCACTTGTATGCAGATGGAGCCGTTTTCGAGGAGCATTGCAAGAAGTTGGTGGGCCTCCTGCTCGAAAAGGTCGGGCTTGCAGTAACCAACAGGGTTTAGTGCTGAATCAAAAAAAGAGAGAGAAATGAAGAAGCAATATTTGAGGCAAGGGACCGTTGCCGTGAACTGGCTTCAGCTGTATGAACTAGATTTTCCTTCCATCCTGGCATCGGACGCGACTGATGAGCTTACAAAGATCAGCACGCAGCTTTTGTATGGGGACTTTCGGTCACTCAGCGACCCTCAGTACCACACTTACTGCTATGCAGCCTTGCAGGCTCTGCAGATGTATGGCCAGTACCTTGCTGGAATATATCACGAACAAGCAGAGAAGCTAACAGAAGCCCAGAATTTTTATCTTAAAGCAGAAGCGGCCCCGGAAACCCTAAAGAAACGCCTAGAGGAGTACCAAGCGGAGAACAAGCACCTTAAGGAGGTAATACGCAACATAACTCAGATGAATGCGTCCCTACTGAAGAGGTTTGTGTGCCTTAGGGATCAGTTTAACTCTGTTGTTCCTCTCCTGCAATTGCTTCCCAAGTGCCGCTGTGGCAAGACATTTATCAGTAAGGATACTCTTCTTCATCATATGAAGGTATCTCATCCCCATTGGCCGATTCCTCCAGAGTATGAGGAGAGGTATTTTGTCGCTCCTCAGAAGCCTAGGCGAATAGCGAAGACAAGATTGGTTGAGAGCGCAAGGAGCTACCAGCGTAGCGACAGTGGTAATGACGATGAAGCCTGTTACGAGAGTCAAGACTCTGATCCTGAGCCCCCGGGTAAGGCGGAAGCCTTTCACAGAGCCTCTAAAAGATCAAAGCGACAGACACGCGTGGTCACATCACCAGTCCCGCGATCCTACTCAAATAACGGCGAGTATAGTTCTGCGCATGGAAAAATCCTAGAGAGCTCTTATGAGCCACCACGATCGTACTCTTCATATGTTCCGCAGTCTCAAGTTATAACTGCAAGATCCAACCATTCCTCAGCGCCAACTGCTGTGCACGTGGTCCCCGGACCCAAAGAACATGGCCAGTTGCAGTACATAATTCCGCATAACGTCTCACCAGGACATGTGGCTGCGTCAGAGTCTACCCACAATAACCTCAAAAGTGATGAACTCGAGGCACTGGTCGAACGGGCCATTGCACGTAGCTTGAGCACTTATAAGGCCACTTTCCAACCCACTGGCTGCGCTGCTGATGACGATAGCCAAAGGGGCGCACCTCTCCCTCCCCCTATCATGACTTCGTGTGGGCCTCCCTACTTGAGCAGTCAGGTTGGAGAACAGCAGACACTGCTGTATCAACCAGAGGACTACGAAATATGCCCTACTAGCAAGACAGAGCTGAAATCTCCGATAGGCTTCCGACAGACTGCTGCGCCAGCCACTGATATGACTAGGACTGCTCGTCTAGAGCAAGCTTCCGAGGCGGCAAGTAGTGTGAAGCCACCGCCCTATGCACTCGTCCCAAACTATGTCTCCTCACAATTGGGCTCAGAGTCACTACAATCCTTACATGAAAGAGACCCATTTTCAGGACAAGCGAGCGTGCCCTCACAACACCAGACGAATCCGGCATCTAGTGTAGCGCCGATCAATCCTACAATACTCCAAGCCACAGCACCTGTAGTCACGCTAAATCCAAGTGCCACCTTTGTCCATCCTCCGGATAACATTCTTAGCCCGTTGCACAATAAGCAGAAGGTAGAGCAGCAGAATCAAGAGTCCCAGGCGCACGCTCCTGCAGCCATCAGCCAAGTAAGTAGAGAAAGCACCCTGTTCGCCGAAGACCCAGAGCCTCAGCCAGACACGTCTACAGCAGAAAATATTGCACATATAAATGACGCCTTGACAGAGCATGTAAGGGAAACTTGGCCGGAGCTTTTTCAGAAGCCCGAGGCTCTTCCGTACAATCTGGACTTAACCGAGCCGGAGATTCTTCGTCGGATAAGTGTGCTGAATAGGAGCATTAACAACGCCGTCGCTGCAAACAATATTATGCACTCTAGCCTTTCGGGCTATCATTCCTCTCTCAGCACGTATGAAGAATTTGGAAGCACCATAAATGACCTCTCACATAGATCGTGAATCAACGCTCTCATGGCTGCTTAGAATGGTGAGGAACATATGCTGAGTACTGACTAGCACATTCTCACTATGCAAATTGACGGTATGTAACGCAATCCCGATTTACTCTTTATCACGCATCACTACTTGTACTGTAACTGTAGTCGCTGCTGTATGAATAGCCTGATGCATTACCGCTTTCAGCTAACAGCTCACGATCTTGATCGTTCTCCTGGTCGTTTTCGCCTGTTGTTAGGGGAGCACTTGGCATGTCCAAGACGCTAGATGGATCTACCTTACCTTGCACGACTTTGTAGTAGGTAGCCAAATCACTATACCAGCTGTTTTTTCTTTTGAGATACAATTCATAGATCAATCTTACTTTTTCTATTGGATTAACACTGTATTTTGTACCCCCAAACGAGCGTAAGATGGCATCAAGTCCTGTCATTCCCTTTACGTAAGACACAGAGCCGTAGTAGCTGTGATTTAAATCTAGTATTCGTCGGGAAGGGACGTGCACCCCAAGTTGGTTGAGAATTTTTTGCGTGTTGAATCCGAGGACTTTGTTGACCAGGAACTTCCGTACTTCGCTGCGCACGTCGGCAATGGATATAGCTCCTTCAAAGTCTGCTGCTGTTAAGGATGTTTCCGGGGTTCTATAGTCCGTTATGGGGGCGTAGGGAAGGAACACAGAATTATAAATGATCCGCTTCGAAGAATCTATAGCAATCAGCCTTGCAAGGCTGCTCCTAATGTGTGTGCCGGTGCCTGTCTGTATAAATACTCCGTAAAGGGTCACGATGTTGAGGGAGTCTGACCGGATGGCAGTTTTAGTCTCTTGAGCCTCTGACGCAAACTTTTTGAGAGCTGGCGCTGCACCTTTCCGGGGTTTTTGCCAATTTTGGTCGACTATTCTCATTTGATTTAATTAGCAAAGTGTAAAGCGCTATGTAAATTTATCACCAAGACCCTCTTTTTAGGGTCAATTTTCCAGTTTGAATTTCTAAAATGGAGACACGCGCCTACACCCACAGAGACTACGCATACAGAGCGCACCGTTTACTACAGGCGGCCCGAGTGTTCTCAGCGAATTCAGATCCCTCCTTTCTCCTCGTTGTCTACAGCAGGAACTTTGGCTTTGACCCTGTGTCAAAGGCGATCCTATCTTATTTGCTAGAAGGCACCGCGGGGTATTCATCGTTCATTAGTGTGCAGGATTTTGACGACATCGCCCTCTGTATTGACGTTGTTCAGGGCACGTTCTTGTGGTATTTTCCTACGCAGGAGCTATTGGATCAATACAGACATATTATCTCTGGGGTGTTGAGCTCCTATGTCTATATTGGCTTTACAGATCCTCTGGTATCGAAGACAAACTCTCTGGAAGACGCTGGAGGCACCAAAAACACAAGCTCGCACGAAACTCCGTACCTTTCTCTCCGCGTGGTTGGATGCCGCCGTTATGCCTCCTTAGCTGAGGCAGCATGCACTAAAGGCTTCGCTAGCAAGGTGCTTGAGTATGAAGACAGCAGCAGTGTTTTAGATGTTCCCCTTCTTGCATTCTTGCGCGACGCACTCATCCCCGTCGACGTTTCTGCCGATACAACCCAGACAGCATCTCCGAAGGCCACGCATGGTAATACACAAATACGACAAGACAGCACCAACAAGAGTTGCTGCTCACTCAACCAATCGGAGTGTGCATCGCATTTCACAGTATACAGTGCAATTGAGGGCCCAGCCCAGCCGGGGTCTGACCCTCGTTACAGAGAGTTTTTGGAGTCTATTCCGTCAATGGCTTTAAAAGCTTTGCCTATTGATGTGCTTTATCAGTGTTTATATCATGTAGACATGTGTTCGGCGCGCACGCTCTACCGCTCGATGCACTTGCTCGAGCTGCAATGCTTAGAGTGCGTCAATAAGTCCAAAGACCTCGTGGCATCTATCCCTCCTGGCACGGCAGACATAGGACAAATGCTCTTGGCCTCCATCTCTGAACCGATGGTAGCAGAGTTCACGAACAAGAGGACTCATTATCTTGACATCTGTGCTGCCATGCGAGCGGCAAACGCTACAGATGATTTCTTTAACAGGACAACCACTGTTAAGTACTATCCACTGATGCTTCTAGCTGCAAAGACGGCTGGTGACGGCACTCGCGCGCTCACATGCGGTGGAATTATTGATATAAACGTCGTCCATCCGCTATATCCTTTGCAAGTACGGAGATCACTTATTGTAGAGCCATATAAGTCCACGCAATCGGATGCAAAAGACATAGATTGTGTGCCATCATCTGTTGTCAATGCATTTTATAGCATTGCAGGTGCCGTTGCCTCTCAGCTGCCCGAGCTCGTCACACTTCTCGCCGATGAGCTGGGCCTGGGAAGCAAGCTGTATGCAAAGAGTGATGACCTTGCAAAGGCAGTAGAGTCATCGTTAGGACCATTAAAGAATAAGATATCGGGCACCCTAACTACATCCATGCAAGCGGAGAACTTCTCTGTTAACGCAGCAACACTGAAACAGGCGATCAATCTTACAAGTAATGCTATAAAGATCTCCTGTGAGTACTACAATCTGGGGATGACAAAGGTAGTATATGGCCGCGTCCTGTACCACATCAACCTTGCTATTCAGGTACGCTTGCCCTACACATCTTCGCACGTCCTGGCCTTGACGATTGTGCATGGGGATACACTGCTTACATATCCAGGGGGGTACTATTGCATGGGTTCGCAGCTACTGGCATCTAAGAACACGGTTACCCGGCTCCGTTGCAGCGACAAGTTTGTCTTCCGCGATCTGGCGATGCTCCCCGCGAAGCAGCATAATATGACTAATCTCGCCTGCGAGATGAGGCTTCTACACTATGTCGCCATTAATGGAAAGAAGTTTCTGCTGTCTCCTCTTACCAAGACGTCGTTTCCGTGCCTTCTGCACTTTGATCCCGGTTTCCATCTTAGTGTGTGCCTCCAGAATCTTGGTGACTGTATACTCAACATGACTCCCAACCCAAAGAGTCAGGCATTTTTGTCCACTAAATCTATGTACACGGATAACATGAAAGATCTTTTCAAATATCGTCCTCTATTGACAACTGTAGATGGGCATATGTCGCTGATGCTTTTCACACGCATACTAACTTCTGAAGAGCGCCATGATGTGAGCACAGCTCAAGAGGAAGGCGCTGGTCTCGGTGGCTCACAGCTTTCAGGGCCCTCGGAGGAAAACTTATCTGTTTATATGGAGAACAGCCTGATGGACTTGTCTGCTGTTGTGGGACATAGTGTAGCAGGCGGATTTGCAGCAAGCATAGATCTCCTTGCCAGGAAGCTCAAGATAACTGTTACGACAGCTATCCGCTTATTGTTTGTTGATAGTATGCTCTCAAGTACCGATGCTCTTGGGAAACTACGCAACCTCTCTGCCCTGTACAACGACTGTTATGCTTCTTTGGGGCTTGTTCAGATTTATAAGCCCACCGATGTCACTGCAGCCTACGGCTTCAAGGTATTCAAGCAAGAGCGCGGCGGGGACTTCCTGCTGAGCGAGGATGACTTGCCACAGGGCATCGTCTCTGGAGAGGATCTTCTTCAGCTCATATGGTCTATGGCCAAGTTTGCTTGCAAGGAGGCCGACCTTCCTGCAGAGCTGCAACGTACCACAATGAGTGCTGATTCTATGAAGAAGTTAACGCATGCATGCATTCTCAATGGGCTACTTGACGATGTCTTTTCATGTGGCTCTTCTGAGACGGTTGCAGGACCTGTAGACGCCCCTGATAGCACTACTAAAGCGCTCCTTGAGCAGTCCTCTAAGAACGTAGAGGCCCACAATGTACACTTTTACTCATCTAGTTTTGCCATGGGAGCAACTGGTGTGTACAGGGCAGGTCTCAGTAATATCTTTAGACAAGGTATTCAGGCCATGGAGACACAGGATACTCTGAAGCTACAGGCATCGATGGGAATACATGTAGCGGACAAGATTATCGCCCATACAGGGAGCCCACTTGACTGCCTAGATATGCTATGTTTGACAAAGGAACATGCACCTGTAAGCCCGGTCACGACTCGCTCCTGTGTCTTCGATAAGGATCTCAAGCTCAGTTCCAATAATCATGTGGTTATTATCAGTGGTTTCGGTGATCTGTCGAATACGCTCGTGGCTCTATTTTCGGCTGCGCTCCAATCTGAGCTTAACGGCTCAACCAGCTCAATCAACAAAATTATCACGCGCTCCCTTAATGAACGGGCATTCTTATCTGATCTGCTATCCGTCCTCCCCAATCTAACGAACACTGTCATCATCGGGCAGATAACTGCCGAAAGCAATCTGTCAGTCCTTTTAGAGTCCGTTGGTACCTTCGTAGCGAGCAATTATGTGACTACTGTTCGACATATCTCTGTGTCCACGCCTGCTGTTTTCAACGTGCATTGCGCAGCTACAGAACCAAATGTATATCAACTTCCATTTAACATGTCCTTTATTCCTACGTGGACTAAGAAACTGGTTGTTGTTACAGAGCCAGGAGTGGTTCCAGATAAGAATGCAATGTCTCACTTTGGCATCTATTCATTGTCGGGCCCAGAACTCTCCGCCATCTCAGCCTCTGCGGAATCATCCAAGGCAGCTCAGAGCGCAGCCAAGAAGGCACTCTTGTTGGACAGCCTATCTGCTAACCCACAGCCCCTGACTGATAAGACTGTTTACGAAATATCCAAGGGAAGCTTGTTTAGCAAAGAGCAAATGGTGATTCATAGTCTCACTCTTCCTGGTAACCAAGTCACAGACATTTGCTCCGAAGTAGCCAGAGGCATCACTGATGATGTGTATGCCTGTAGGTGGGACTTTGCGACTCCAGATAAAGACTTGTTCGTGCTCTTTTCCGACCGGCCAAGCTATCTAAAGAGAGATTCTGGTGCAACGAAGCGACAGCTGCATTCCTCAAAACATCACATTATTCAGCAAATTGATAGCTCTTACACCGATACGATGCTCCGCAGGTCTCTGGGAGGACTCCGCCGCATTATCACGACAAGGCAATCGATAAAGGTAGGCCTCTTGCCAAAAATATTTACCATGCTTTTAGGAGCGTGCGATGGTAACGAAACCCAGGGAAATGTGCAGGTAGTATTAAACCTCAGTAATGCACTCTTCTTGGAGCTTAGCACCCACAGGAACACGATATCCGTGGGGAGATATAATATTGATGACTACTCTTCGCGGCGGTTCTTCCCAAGCTTCCTAGGAAAGGTGACAGTCTTGAGCAGTGAGCCTGCCACGATCTTTGAGCAGCCCACTTTTAGCCGCCTATTCTCTAGTTTTATGGAAGAGATCTTCCGTGAGCTGTTTTTGGAATTGGCACCCACCAATCTTGAGATTAAAGAGTATGGGAAGACTGCAGACCCTCTCGCCGTCGTTGAGGATCTGAACACACTCAGTAAGGAGAACATTTCGTGGAGCCTCGTTAAGGAATACTACAGCGACGAGAAACTACCGTCAGGCTGGTACTACGACGGTATAAAGTACATCTCCATGGATGGAGAGCGTTCTAGCGATAGACCTGATAAAGCAGAGCTTATGAAAAGGTTTGCTGAAGAATTGGAGGCTAAAACGCTTCGCCCAAAGGGTTCTAGCAAGGAAGAGAACCCCACGACGCGAGAGATAGAAAACGACATACTTAAGCTTAATATCAGAGACGATTCAGAGCCAGAGAGCGATGCAGATGGCATGAATGTGCCATTCGTAGCAAACAAAGCCATTCCGGACCCTGTCAACGTTGGCAGTTCTGAGGCATCGAGACCTTCAAGGAACCCAATTGGGTCCATTGCAACAGCCCTAAGAGATGAATCGGGGCAAGGCACAAAGAATGCAGTCTATACCAAAAACACCGTTCCTGCTTCGCGAAATGCGGCGATACTGCGCCCGTCGGGCTCCCGCACAACCCAGGCCCAAAATCAAAAATCTAAGCCTGGTGCCAGGCAATAGTAGGTGCATCTTTAGGTTAAAGTTGAAATTAAAATTGAAAGTGGCATTAAAATGATGAGAAGGGGATTTTAAAAATACAACACTACAAGATCCAATGACCAGCATGAATGCGCCCGATGATCGTAAGCAGGAGCTTTCAGGAGAGCTCAAGAATCTTCAGCCTATTCTAGAGATGATGCGCCTAGAGCAGATAATCGACTCTTGCAGTTCATCTCCAAGGTCCTCAGTATTTAAAATGGGCCGCCAGCCAAAGCGCCAGAGAGATATATTAGCAGAGGAGGACATCTTCATGACCTCTACTGAGTGCTCGCTCAATAATTCGCGGGCCGAGTCTCCGAAGGAGGCCAGCGATGAAGATCTAATAGGAATCACATTCAAGAAGAATTTCTAGCGCGTCTATGTTCACCGTCGGTACCTCTAGATGCTTCAGTAATTAGTAGTTCGCTTCTTGTACGCGGTCTACTTGTTTTTTGTTCCGTCTGGGCTTGACTCAGTGGTAACTTCTACTAGAATAGGGATGGAGTAAATCGCTCTGCTTCAAGGGGACAAAAACATGGTTAAAATTAATTTTTGCCCCTGGATTCCGGCTCGGAGCTGCTTGTAATCATGAGTTCAGCCACTATTGCTACACCTGGGCCTTCTTTAGGCACGCATAATCCAGAGCCAGTGATGTCAGATGAGCTACAGCGTTGGTTTATGGCTGCTCGGCAAGGAGAAGAAGATTATATAAAGAGCCACATATCGGAGTTTGGACTGAAAAGAAATCACGAGGGGCATACAGCACTAATGATAGCTGCTAAGTATGATGTGCCGGAGATTATTTCTATTCTGGTTAACAAGGAGGGCGGGGAGCAAACAGACGGTGGCTTAACGGCGCTCGCTTTACAGATCACGTCTGGTCACCCGATCAACCTTGAATTGTTCCAGAAAGAGGGCAATATCCAGGTTCGTAGCCACGTCGAGCCAGCATTCCTCGCTGTCATGGTAGACAACGTGGATGCGCTGCAATTTATCATCCAGAATATGGGCGATAGCACATCGGGCGAGTCTCTTTACTTATTAGACATTTGCATCGACAACAACTCTGTGTGTTGCTTTGAGCACCTTATGACTGCATTTACAAATATCCCCAACTCTTACATCAATAAGTTGATAAGCATAGTAGAAAAAAAGCTAGATGTGAACCCCAGGATCATTAGCATTCTTCGGCGATACAAGCCGTCGCTCACATCCGTGAGTAGAAGTGCTACGACACCTCCACGGACCAAGAAGAAGTCCGAACCTGTCCCACTTGTGGGGAGCTCATTAAAGCGATCCGTCTCCGCGACAGTCGACCCTAACTCTCAAGGCAGTTCTTCTCCTGATCCTATGCTAGGTAAGTTGCAGTCTCCTCGAGAGGCACCTGTGGCCTCTCTGCCACCACCTCCCCAAACTACCTCACCCCTCACCATGACAGACATCGCTCCCCTGCGTGACCAAGACGATGTTCACAATGTATCAAGGGGCCCGACCAAACGGTATACGGCCCAATGCTCTAGGGTAGATCCTGTGGCAGATATGATCTTGAGTACTACCCCCAATTTTCCACAGGATTCCAATGCGTACATGGACACAGGGGTGGGGACAGACACTCTAAGTAATGACCTATTAAAGCCTATGGCTGACCAGCTTGACGCAGATCTCGCCTACAAAGCGGACTACGGGCTACTTCCAGGAAAGCTTCCTCTTGCGGAGGGGATTGATGACAACAATGGTTGCAGAGATAATCACAAATGCTGCATCGAATATGCCTGTCTACTGATGAAGTATGACGATCTGGAGGAAAATAACACATATTTGTATGAAAAAAATTCAGCCTTGCATTCAGAAATAGGAGAGTTAAAACAGAACATCATTAAATTAAAAGCCCAGATTGAGCAGCAGAACGCAGATAACGAAGCGCTCAGAAAGTCGTTGGAGGACGCTAGGTCAGCACCCACTCTATCGGCCTTGCCAGGCCATACCAGCGGCCACCCTGAAATGGATGCTTCTACCTTACATAGTACAGAAGAGCCAGAGTTGGATGAGGGTAATATGATCGGGAAGCTCCAAATGTATATCATGAAGTCCAGAAGGCTTGAACAGGAGAATCGAGCTCTTAAGCAAAGGCTAGAGGACTGCGTAGCTAAGATTCATGCATTAGAGCGAGAGAATACGATGAAGGGCCGTCTCAATCAACTGCTTACAGAGGACAACAAGCGCTCAAGGGAGCAATCCAGGTGCACGTCCGTTATATCGCGCTCAGAAAGCGTCCTGTCGCCAAGCAATACATTCATGGATAGTATGACGGTTGGCCTGGAAGACAGCATAATGGACATGATTACAAGCAAACTTACGGATAGAACTAAGCTAGAAGCCAATGTATTGCGACGGAAGGTTGCAGAGCTCCGTGCCGATATGTCCCAAATGCTAGAAGATCTCATGATCATCAGTAGTTACTCTATGGATCTGCTTCCTCCATCCTGTGCTGGGGGCGTGTATACGGCCAACCTCAGAGAAAGAGCTATACGACTGGAGAAGCAAGCTAATACCGACTCCGTCAAGGTGCTGTTCAAGCGCCACGCAGACTTGGTCATAGACTGCCTGACTTATTTGAGATCCATCCGAGATGAGTCTCGTTCCTATGAAGAGGAGTTCCCGGAGAGCAGGAGCAAGAGCAGGAGTAGAAGCAAGAACAAGAGTAGGATGGGACGTGCATCCAGTAGATCGTTGTTTGGAACTATACTTCACAAGATTGGTCTGGGAGGAGAGGATTAGCGTCGAAGTCTTCTTTAGTTGCATTATCTTTGCTGCCTCTTCTGCAGCTTCCTCTGAATCTAGATACCAAAGCGACAAGCAATGATATAAGTAATCCCGTTAACCCCAGCACTGCACACCACAGGTAGTGAGTCTGGTTGGCAGTAAATCCTTCGAATTCATTAGCCACGCTATTGAACACAGTCGCTTGAACAATGAGTACAATGGCAGCCACGATAAGCGCCTGGCAAAGAAACACGGCCGGGTAGACTGAGAGCTGGCACGAGGCCGCAAGCTGCGCCCACATTACAGTTATCGTCAGCTCCGCAGCAGCGAATTCGACAACGTTTGCTACAAAAAGCCAGATCAAGTGCTTCACAAAGGCAGGGATAATCAGAAGACAGGATAGGATGAAGAGAAGGAGGATCTGTAGGATCCCCGTTCGCTTAACCTTTTTACACGTTAGCGCAAGGACACTCCCAAGCACTCCACTAAGTCGCCCAATCATAACAAACAGACCGTATAACTCGTCCTTGGTGCCCTGCTGAACATCGTAAAGAATGTTTGTTATATAATTCTGATAAAGTGTATGCCCCGACAGGCTGAAGATGCCAATGTACAATGGAAGGACACCCGCGAGCCCTCCGCCCCAAACGTAAGACAGTCCTCGCAGGTAGAGTTTGCGTGACATCTTCTCTGTGCCGATAGATGACGCGCATAGATCGTTATTCTTTCCGTTCTCCGATGTCTCATCAGACACTTGATTCTTAGATACTTTAAAATAGCTAGTGGGGGTGTGTCGCTGAATACATGTAAGTATTGTCAGGGGCACAACTGAAGAAGACACCGAAATGGCGGTAATTATGAAGAGGAGACGCTTAGAAAAGTTCGTGATAAAGCTGACCATAAGCTGTCCAAAGAGATCGCTAATGACATGAGTAACTAGAAGAGTGGTTCTAGAAATTGTGGACGCACGAAGGTGACTGGTCATCACAGAGACAGTCCTATTTTTCAGAAAGTAAAACGTCGCGCAATACACCGTTTCAGAGGCGACTGCCAGGCCGTAGAAGACTTCGGCAAAAATAGCAACAATTAGCTTGTCGACGAATATGAGCAGCGTATAGCACACAACATAACCAACCCAGCCAAAATAAAGCAGTGCGTGATGGGATATCCCTATCGACGCCATGCTGAGCACGAGTAGAAAGCCAAAGTTGCTGTACCCGGACATGGGGAAAACAGTTTGATTTATCTGGTCCATCGAGATCCCATTGTCTATGTAATATGGCACTACGAACGGCTCAGCAGGTTTGAAGGCACAAAGAATACCTAGAAGGACTTGGAGAAACAACAAAGCATTGAACGAGCCTGCTCGAGGAGCATCACTGCGCGTATTACATTTATCGGACTCCTCTTTTAGATCTGTGTGTGGGTAATCATTCGATGTGCTATTTGTCACATCTGCTTCTGGTATTTCGGCCATTGAGTGGTTGTGCTGCTTGGAGACTATTTGATTAAATTAAAGGGGTAAAAATTGCCCCGTGCGCTCAACCGAAGTACGTTACAATCGCCTGAGTAGAGCAGTATCCTAGTGCTGCTGTGCAGCGATACACGACAGTTCGTGTAAGTGTAGAGATTGATCTTTGGTTGCAAACTGCACCAATGGGATGGAAAACGAAGTCTAGCAAAATCGGCACTCTGCTATATCGCCCCTGTGATTGATGGTTGGATGCTCTCACCTCTGCGGAAAATTGCCGTTCAGCTTTTGCTAGGATATGTTGAGATTAATCCCTTCAAAAATGTTCAAGAGCGTCTAAAAAATTATTGAAAAATCAAAAAATTCACAGGGCTATGGACTAATAACAATAAGTTGCATTTTTATCAACTTAAGATCAGCCAAACTTGAGTAAACAAAAACGATGCTCATCAGTTTACTGCTACTGAGAACACACTAATGCGTGGAAGGACACGAGTAGTTGAAGCTTGTACTCGATAGTCATCAATTTTAAATCGATTTAAATATATGCGAGCCGTTAACCTTCCATCGTTTACCTTGCCTTCCCAATCCTACGCCATCATCTCTTACCCCACTCAGCAACCTCACCCTGTGCAAGATATGATGACTCAACTCCGGTCTTCCAACACTGCGATCAACGATCAACCTCAGGAGATTGATCCTGCCTCCCAACTAACACAGATGAAAGTATGCGATTCAGTTGTCTCCTTGCCCATTAGTAACACCATAGAACCAGGCCTTCCCCTGTATAGCCTTGGATCTTCACAACCGTCCTCTCAAGTCCCACCTGCTTCTGTGGCGAACCGTGTATCCATTGTGCACCAACAACCGGGTGTTAATATAGGTGTTATAGATGCTAACGGGATGTGTTACTTGATTACAACTCCATCATCAACTCAGCCCGCGGGGCTAACGACACAGCCTAATCTTCAGCTTGGCACTGCTACTACTGCTTCAAGCAGCAGTGTACCCCACTTAATGCCCGCATCTGACAGGCCTGAGGTTGTACTGACCGACTCCCTTGCCGTTACAAATTCTACAAATATGCTAAATAACACGGCTCTAACGCAATCTGTTGCGCAGATTGCAGCCCTACTCAGTACTTGCCACGTTTCCATAATCCCTACTCAGAGTCTACCCACGGCAACTCCTCTCACGATCCCCACACAATCGCCCTCTTTGTCAGTACCCTATGCTCTTTCCGGACGGAACACCGCTGATATCATGCGCGGTGTGCAATCGTACATTGACCCTATCACACTACCCTCGTCATGTAGTGGAGACCCTGGGCCACTAACATTCGACAGCTTACTCCCCAGCAGTATGAATACGCGTGGGAGCGGGCTCTTTGATTATCCGGTATCCACAGACTCTCTATTTCAGAGACACAGGCATAGCTCAGTAAGACACAAGACCATAGCCGAGCGAACATACTCAAACGCGACGGTGCTCTGGACACCAGAAAAACACGAAGCATTTGTCACTGTTTACGAGAGCTTAGTGAATGCCAAGGAGAAGATCACACAGGGCGCCATTTTCAAGGAAATGAAGAAGCGCTATCCGAACTTTCAGCTGACTCTACGTCAAATACAATCCAAGCTACAGAAGTACAGGCTCCGCCTCAATACCCAAGCCGACGCACGCTAACCATCTAGTGCTAGCTGCCCTGCCCGTCAGCTAAATGCTTACAGGCTATCTATCGTTATCCGTTTTTGCATAGCATTCGGCTAGTTTTAAGAATGCGCCGGGACACTCTTCGATCTTTTCTGATATTACATTTGTCTGGAAGCCCTCGTCTTGTGAGCCGAGCAACGCAGATCGCAGTATTAGTAAACCGGCTGATAGTCTATTTACCAACTTCTCCAGGCCGTGGGGCAGCGTGTAGAGCTCTGCATGCAAGTCGTGCCCAAAAGAAACTAGATTAGCGATCTTCTCCTCCTGACGTGCAATTTCAGAGGTTAGTGTAGTCGACTCCTCAACATTGGCAGAGAGCATGCTTTCGCTCAGTAGTGCCCTCTTCTCACGAAGCTCGGCGCTCAGTCCACTGACCTTCTTGATGAGTGCCTCATAGCCGCTATCTGTGACTGCAAGAGCAGACAGCTTTGTAAACGACCAGTCCGCATCTTTGTCTGTGTCATGAACAGTACTATCAGAATCAAGACATGCGGCGAAGATCTCGCAGCAATCTTTAATCCGCCTGCTTTTCTTACAATCAGCCTCAATGTCGGCAGCCGTGCGCTCTGTGTGTGGTGCCCGGAGGTCGTTCGCACAAATAGTAGGGAGCAAGTCTTTCTCAGCTTCACGCGCGAACCAGTCTGCTGCCTTGGTCAGTACTGAAGAATGTTCAACGAGCGTCTTGATGGTGGTGAGGACGTTTTGTCTTTCTATGAGTACAAGCGTTGCAGAGTCCTGGTCGTCCTGCGCAAGGAGTTTAAGGCTTCGTTCCTTGGTGGCGACAGAAAATTTGTGAAGTGCAAATGCCAGTACAACGCAGTGACTGACATATGCAGTGATTGCCGTAACAGCATCAAAGGCAGCAGACCTAGCCATGCAATTTGCAATGGGTGCTTTGCAAAGAATGCCGTCTCCCAGCATTGCCAAAGAGGAGCTGTCCACCGGCTGGCTCTCTAAGCCTTTCAGATCAGCCCTTGCCTGTTCAAGTGCTTCGGATATCTCTGCCTTGACCTGCAAGAGATGATCGCGTGCGAGCCGACGTAACTGGATAAGTAGCATCAGCAAGCTGCTTAACTCTGTACTGCTTCTCCCAGCTTCTGTTCCTATGAGCGCCCTCAGGGACTCTATCTGATTGTTTAGATCGGACGCGCGCAACTCGTAGGCCTTTTCGGAGTCTTGGAGCTTGCTAATGAAAACGGCACAGATTCCTCGGATAATTGTCCTAGATGCGCCGTCATTTGGAAAGACTGACAAAACCTGTTTCAGAAACCCCTGCTCTTCAGCAGCCAGTGTGGAATAATCACAATCGGCCGCCATTTAAATTTTATTTTGGGTACAGGTGCAGTGCTAGGTAAGGGTGCTAGACAGCCACTGTAAGCCTGGGCACCACCACTAGTAGGGTGGCGGTGGGGCCAGTAGCTGATGGATAGGATGCTGACCCCACTACGCGTGTCTGAGTGGCATAATCTCAGATCGAGCCTGAAGCCGGACCTCAACAGACAAAAGCTGCGGAATCGCTATAGAAAATTTACAATAGACCAATAAACAAAGAATCATACTTTCATAACACAAAATACACACACCCCGTTTGACTCGGAGTAAATACTTTTTAAGTTCTTTTATTTAATTTTAAAATGACCGATGAGAGGACTACGGATCCCTTTCTCCCCATAGCAAACATTGGGAGCATAATGAAGGAGTGTCTTCCAGCCAACACGAAGTTGACTCGCGGCGCCAAAGAGCTTGTTCAAGAAGCTGTGACAGAGCTCATCTGCTTCGTCGCACTGCAGGCACAGACTTACGCTGTGTCCCATAGAAGAAAGACAGTCAATGGAAACGATATCATAACTGCTCTTCACGACCTCGGCTTTGTAAGATTTCATGCAATCTTACACAAATATTATTCATCTATGCTGCGAAAGAATTGAGAAAGATGGCTTAGTTCGTTCTCGGTGATCGCTATTCCACTAGATGCTTATGCAAAGTTCCGACGTAGTTGCGGTACATAGGCACTCCTCACACTTGAGATGACAGTTCAAAGCTTTTATGGGGCAGGTTTAGCACGGGCGACCCAAGACTCGGCTAGAGCTTGGTCCTTGCGCGGGAACCGGACAAGTAGGATGGAGTGGGATCTTCGTTTAAGCTAAAAGGATCATTAACTACTATGCCTGCACTCGAACACGCTTCCTTGTCTTCTGGAATACCTTCAGAGGTATCGAATTTGACAAAGGGGAGGTTCGAGAAGATATCCGAGGAGACAGAGGACAGCTCTGTATAGTTTTGCTGCGTAAATTGCGAATAGAACATCTGCTCGCTTTTAACGCCACCTTCCCCATTGTCTCCAGATGAAGCAGTCCATTGTGTGCCGCATGCCATCTCTTCCTGGGTGGGGGTTCTAGTACCCGAGGCCAATAACGAGGCAGGATGAACAGGAAAGTCCAGACTGCATACTGACGCAGAACTGGACGCTGATGCCGATGCCGAGTAAACGCTAGCGGCACGAAAATGATCTACAACTTGGTTGGGAGTGACCGGGATTGGTGGTGGCTTGGTCCAGGCTGCCTGAGCTGGCATGCAGGGCAACGCGGAGTGAGAGCTGAACGGAGAAGGAGCCGACGATATGGCAGCTGGTTGATCATTAGACTCCCAAGAGGAAAAGGTGGAGCTATAGTACCCTCCAGAGTCACCAAAGATAGGCATTGTGTTGCCATGGACTTCACCATATACAGGTGTTCTATCCGTTTTGGTGACGATATAATCGGGATCTTGCTCCAGGCCCAGCTCCAGACTAGAAGTTGTGGCTAGACCAGGGACACCACGCGATAGCAGATTGGAAGACACACTGCCATGCGCTTGTGCAGGGTTGGGCACCCAGTATTGTTGCCCATCAGCTGTCAGGGGATGCTGCGACTGGGGCTGGGGCAGGGGAGCTATGGGGATAGACCTCATAACATTGTAGGACGAATCTATACTATACTGAGGAAGAGGAGAATCGGAAAGGTTGGCTAACACTGTAAAGCTTTGTGAGGGATTTTTGGAAGAAAGTGAGCCAGAGTACGTAGCTTTTGTTGATAGACTTGGTAAGCTACTTGACATAAACTTGGGATAATTCAAGGAGAGCTTCGGCATCAGAAGGCTCGAAGAACTGGAAGAGCTAGCAGCTCTGGGGCCTGTAGGTAGCGGGAGGTCTCTCCGCTGCAGAAGACAGGTTTGGTCTTGCTGGTCTGTGTCAGCCCCTGTGTATTTATTGCTGGTTCCAGCAAAGAGACTTGGCTGGAGAACGTCGTCCGACGGAGTTATAATTTTGAATTGCTCTTGCTCGCAGATCTGTGAACTCTGGAGTAGAAGATCGTTAAAGGTATACCCAAGATTAGTATAACAATCTTTCAGCATCCGACACTTCTTGATGTTATGGAATGCCCTGCGAAGTATAACTCGGCTATACTTACGACCGCTGGTGGGAGCGAATTTGGCTAGAACCTCTGCAGATGGATAGCATCGGCTAGAAAGGAGAGACGCAATAAACATGGTGAACTCTGATCTGTCGGTGATGTCCATGATCGAGCCAGAGCTCTCATATCGCGGCTTGATAACCTCGTTGAAATGCTTGCGAGCTAGTTGTTTCTGAATGTTGCAGCTATTTCCTATGCGAGCCCAGTCTATTTGGTCTTTGTGTGCCTGAGCTGCAGAAATGATAGCGACAGGATCAGATGAGGGCACCCCGAGCTGGTGCGCCATGAGCATAAGGATTTTATCGGATGTTACCTGGCTGATATTTGGCCCACGATGGGATTTTCCAGTAAGACTTGGCATTTGTCAATTATTTTTTTAAGTTTGGGCACATTCCTTGACGAATAATTAAACACCGAGATTTTCAAATGGATTTATACCAGCGCGACTTTTCTGTTGCTTAGTGGAGACACTTGCTCTTGAACGACCGCACCCGGTAACCACATACATGAAGCGTACTATCTGATGCTGCAGAGATTGGAGGCCATTATACGCCAATACACTTTTGCCCATTTTGTCGGATGGAGGCCTTTTCTCTCTATTATGTTTGTCGGCACTTACAACACGGAATACTACTATTGTGCCCATCTAGACCTACCTAAATATACTTAAATCAGCTTAATTTACAAGCAATAAATTGTGAATAGAAATACACTAACATTAGCCTGGGCAAGCAAGACCGCCTCTGAAGCAGTTTCTCATGAGCCAGTTTGTCCCGCCAACGGAGTTTGACCCGACTATTTACATATATAAATACAAATAAGGATTAGAGGCACTAAGACACTAGGGTCACTATTATTGAAGAGCATAACAATTGTATCAGCGGATGTAGTGTGACAATGTGGACACTTGAAGATAGCAGTATTCTTACAACTCTCAGGCACGCGACGAACACATTTATGCCTGCAGGTAATAACATGACAACCCACTGACTAGACAAATATGCAATGCAATCTTAAGTAGTCTTCTCCAGAGAAGCAAAATAATTCATCGGAATCTATAGTACTTCGTCACACTCACAGAATGGATAAGGTCTGTCCAGCTAGAGACACCATTCTCATGCTTCATCAGAAGCTTCACCGTCTCGTCCCTTCCGTTCTGGGCGGTGATGATGAGGGTGGTCAGACCCTGCCTGTCCTTCTTACCCTTTTCATCGAGGTGTTGAGACACCATGTCCGTGTCTTCGAGTGATGCGGTGTACATAGGCATTGTCCAGCCAGCGGCGTCCTTCTTGTGTGTCATGAGAAGCTTTGCAACATTGTGATGGCCGGCTCGCAACCTCTAGTCCCTTCTCGTGCTAGGCAAGGGTTTGACTGCTTCTAGGCCTCTACTCTGCGCCACTGTCACCAGAACAACAGAGTCAATATCAGTCAGAGCGTTATGGACTTAACGGCCTCTGCATGGATAAAAGGGAGGAAGGATGCCATCAATGTTGCTGTTTCCTGAACCGTAAAAATAGGTAAGAGCAGAAGTGATCTGCTTAGTGGTACAAAAGACGTCATTAGCAGGCATAGTCTCTCCTTGACTCTCTCCCCAGTGCAGATGCAGAGGTGAAGTAACACTTTGCGTAGCAAGGTAAAGAGTAGAACCCTTTCTAAGCATTCGCTGCACCTAGATACTCCCAGGATATGAGAGCGCACCAAGCATCCCAAATGGCACTGAGAGAACTAGGGGGTAAGTTCTCCAACTGGACCTTCAGAAGCACGTTAGTGAGGCTACCCTTTAAGGCGTAAGCAACCTAGTCAGGTTCCTTGTCAATAAGCCCATCGATATCCTGCAACGTCTTGTCAAAGCGGACATGGAGACCAGAAATGACAGGCGGATTTTTAGTCCGGTCGCTAAAAAGTTGTTGAATCGATTAAAGCGCCGGCTTCTCATACGGGCTATAGGGCTACCATAATTGGCCAGCCTGTTGCGTAGTCACAAATAAATACGCGTCATGCTAGCATGTCTTTTCATTTTTGCTGAGAATGTGTCAACGCACTTGATTGCCACCTTCCTTTTCTTCTGTTTTGGGAAGCGATCATTCCACCGTTGCGGTAGGCGGCCAGCCGGCCGGCTTCTGTCCACCAGTACAGACCTGATTTAAAAACTGTTATTGAAGACTGCCATTGCAGACTACAAGTAGGATTGCTTCTTAATTATTTAAATACGATATCTGCAGTTTCCAACTTACGAACTTTCTTCCCTTGCAGAGCTAACAAACTTTAAATCTGATAGTATCAGGACTTTTTTTAAATAAAATGTCACATCTCCCTGAAGACTTCCAATACATTGGAGAGCTTCTTTCTAGCATCATAAGGGTTCTCCCCAGAAAGTTAGGGGCTCTCCGTCCTCCTCTGAAGAACCTAGAGAGTATTTTCATCTCTTTCTTGACAGTCATCAATGAGGACACAGATCAAATTTCAATCAGCGCTAACGACTTCTTGGCGTCCGTTAAGCCGATACCCCACGACTCGTATCTTGCCGAGGGGGCAGAAGTTCTTAAAACAATAGCCAAGCTACTTTCCTCCCAACACCAGAAACTGATAAATCCACAAGACGAATGCACCCATCAGCAGCAAATGATTTATCTAGGGGACCTAGTGGAACTTTCTGCCACAGCCCCCTCCGAGGCTGTGTGTGCTGCCGATGGCGTCACGAAAAGCACGAAGAGTAAGAAAGCCAAGGCCATAGCGCGGGATAAGATGGTTTTACAGCTTTACTACGAGACCTTTTCCAACAGCAAAATGCTTCTTCCACTTCTAGGAATAGCACTAAAGATTCTCTCCCTGCAGATAGACTCTCATATCAATGCTGTGCCCTCAAAGCTCATTGAGCTGTGCTATTGCTTGCTCACAGTTCTTCTAGCAAGTGGAGTACTTTATATGTCGTCTGCCCAACTCTGCTTGCAGGGTCTTCTTGCAGTAGAGTACAGACGACTAGTTAAATATGATAGCAGGAAGAGTGTTTTTCACAACTTTCTGATGCTGGAGTCGTGCTTCAACTTTGACCGAGAGATTGTTGCTGTTCGAACTCTCCTGCTCTGCCTTATTAATTGTGCTGCACTGCGAAACGTTTATTTAATTGAGCAGCAAGCTCAACTAGTGGACAACAGCCCTGAGCCCTCAGCGGCTGTGTCTGCTAACTGGATAACCGAACACACGCTTCTCCTGATCAAGTATGTGCTGTGTCGTTTGTTCACAATTATACTGGCACTGGACAAGAACTTTCCCTCGGTGTCAAAGCTGAAGCCGTCTGTTAGCACAAAGACTCTAGCCACTGATTCGAATATTTATGACTACGCCAGCCTAGTGTTTCTTCGTGTTCAGGCATCTATAGAAACCCTTGAGATAACGCCCGAGCAGTTCTCTTGCATGAATCAACGGAAGTATGAGCAATTTTTGAATACTGTGCAACGATTAGACGTTTTACATCTTCATGAAGTGCTGAATGTTTCCCATTCCTCCTCGCTTCCCATTGGCCTTATGCCATCCACTACACGCATGTACTTCTACAATGCTGTGACAACCTCCATTGCTCAAGTATTTTCGTACGCCTTTCACTTGCGTTCTCTACACTTGAAAGGTGGCTTTTTAATTCCTCGGGTGCCCCCAGACCTTGACAAGTCTCGAATAGCATGCATCGGAGAAGATAAAGAGGCAATGGTAAATCTGCAAGCACCCAGTAATAGCGAAGCTAGCCATAGGACTAATGCTTCCATGCACATGGATACAGTAGAATCCTATATGTTGTCTATTACCGGCGAATTCATAAGGGTGTTATCGCGTCAGCCAGATGCTCTTGTTTCTCTTTCCTTAGAAATGTACTTGGCTTTCACCACTGTCATCAAGGCTATGCAGGCCCCATCCCAAATCTTCATGCTCACATATCGTCATGTTTCCCAGCTGCTGCACATCCTTATCGACACCATAAGCATAGGTCTAAGTGCAGACTCTAGCGAACTTTATCGCATCTCCTTGTACTTTCTTAGAAAACTGCTTGTAGTCGCACTACCCATGCCTGGCCTATTCGAGGTAATTAACTCAATATTGCAAAACTTTCTGATAATGCCTCTGAACGAAAGCGAATCTGCAGACATCCGCGGCCATGGATTGCTCTTCATAGACCTATTGCTCGGAACAACCTATGCTGGAAAGGATGCTACTTATACAGAGAAACAAATCAATCTCCTGAGCTTCTTGTACGATAGTCACATTGCCAGCAGTGATATCGTGTGTTCTGCTCTCCCAGGGCTATATCCAATGAAACCTATTGTTCTCAGCCTGCTTGACGCTGTGGCAAACAACCTCAACACTTATATGACGTTAACAGACGCGTCACTCACAAGCATATCCCATAAGACTCTTTCGTTAGAAGCTCTTTTGTATAAATATATAGACCTATCGCACCGCGTAGACGCTACGACGCTCACGGCCCAATACTCCTTGAGCCCGCAAGGCCCCAACAACACTGCAGTGTTCTTTTCAACTGTAGCCGATTGTGCGGTCCATGTTTTGGTGTCTATTATGCGGGGATTTAGGAGGTTCTTGATGGATAGAAAGTTAACGGAAGCGCAGCAGATGATAATTCTTTCTAATAAGCCGTTAGAGGACCACATAGTTTCGCTGCTCAATGACTATCGCCGGAACACATTGATCTCTGAGTTTGCAACTGCCTCTAGGCCGAAGAAGGTTATTCAGAAAATGATTCAATGCGGCTACATCCGTAACGACCACAGATCCATCATACGCTACATTGTTTCTCAGAATTTCAATAAGAAAGGATTTGGAGTACTCCTTGGCGATCCACACGAATCAGAGCTTCTGGAAGCCTTTGCAGATATTGTTTTCAGTGATCTGAGGCTCTTCATCGACTCAGTGCGCCAAGGAAAAACAGGATCGATGGTTTCAGTCCCCAACTCTGAAGATAGGTCGTGCTACGATAGAGTGGCTGCCATGGTTAATACCGAGTCCCTAGGCTCGTTATTCACATTAACTCAGAAGGAGATGCAGACTCTGCGAGCCCGGCAACGGCAACAACAGCAGCAGCAGCAACAAAAGTCATCATCTGAAGGTCGCCAGTCCGATCATACACCAATTATCCCGGTAATGTGTCGGTGGTCTGAGCAGAAGGAGATGCCGGAAAAATCAGAGAACATCTTCTTGATAGCTATAAGATACTACTTATCGTTCTTTCACATTCCTGGGGAAAGCCAGCAGATTGAGCGAATCATGAAGGTCTTCTCGCAGCACTTTGTGCATCTCTTTTCTCTCTTGCCAGATGACATGAAGAATGGGACGACATTTACTCAGGAGTTAGCATACATACTATCGTATGCAGTGCTCATGCTAAATACAGACTTGCACAACTCATCTGTCAAAGAGAAAATGACCAAGGAAGTGTTCATCAAAAATACGAAGTGTGCAGACAAGCAGGACCTCATCCAAGTCCAATTCCTGGCAGAGCTATATGATGGCATCATCTCTTCGCCCTTTAGTATTAACGAGATCAGGACCAGGCAGTTTATCAGTACCCACGGCTTCCCACAGTTATGCAAAAAGCTAGGAAAGTATATATCTATGGAACTTGACTGTGTCTATCGAGAGTCTGCCAATTGTCACAACACACTTACTGTGAAGCTTGATGAATGCGACGACATTCTGATGGACATTCTTGAAGAAGATACCAACTTAGATCTGGTGTCCAAGCCTTCGCTAACAGCTTGCTCGTCGGAGTCTTGCATTAGGGGTACAGACGCATCACATACTCCACTCGCTTCTACCAGTACAGCATCGAAGGGTCGCGATGACCAGAACAGTGGAACAACCGAGCCTGATGCAGCTGCAGTTGAAGAGCACATAGAGGCAGGAAGCCTGGCAATGCCATTGCAGAAGATTGCATATAATCTGCAGCAAACCACACCACAGTCCACTGCCACTCCCCGTGATCCAGAAGAATCTGGCCATGGCTCTGAGACCCTTGCCACAGCCGAACAAAAGTCACATAACAATGAACAGCCAACTCCGCAAGCTAGCCCGCCGAGTGGACCGATATCCATATCGGATATTCAGGCATTCAAGCAATATGAGCGGTTTCTTCGAATTAATATAGCACTGAACATGTTTATGAATCGCGCAGTTGACTCACTCACAGTCTATATGAAGGCTTTATGGTTCAAAGTTCCAGCTGAGTTCACTGGCGCCGTTCCAGAGCTTGTTTTCCACTTATATAGACTTTGCGATTATTTGATTGTCTGTCAGACGAAGCAGAATATTGCAGAGGAACGTATCAGCGACATCATTTCCCGAGAAGAGACAATACTTCGCATCTTCCAGCACCGATCTCAGCTGCTTCGTAACCTTGTTATTTCGAGCTTATTCTATCTCAGGCGGCATGTCTGGCATGCCAATCTTATTATTCCACACTTGGAGCCTTCCGAGCTATCGACACAGCTAGCTTCTAGCTTAAGGCTGGGTAACAGCAAGGAGGACTTTACTCTCTTAGCCACGTTAGCTGGGCAGCACTGCGCTGTAGCCATAGTCCTCTTCGTGCTTGTATCCTCTCATGTCAATGAGGGCGCATATGAAGCCTTTGGGCATCTATACAATCTTTCTAGAATTCTGTACAAGCTCGTGAGCGACTCTAACCCAAAGGCACTGCGTCAAAGCTTTGTTCTTTCAAATCAAGAATTATCGCGTGGGATTGCTCTCCAGGAGTATACCTCGTTCCACATTATTGAACACTTTATTAATCCATATCTTCACATCCTTATCATTGCCAATAAAGTTTTCCAGAAGTTGGGTCTACGCCTTGAAATCTTTAGCACCCTGGCACTATCCTTTTCTGACAATATTTTGTACTTCTATAGGCACCTCCTAGATATTTTCACAGTGTCTCTTTTGGGCTCAGATAAGGTATGCGCCATTGTACTAGAGCAGCACGGAAAGGAGCTACATGCGTACAACATGATTCGGCTACCTATCAGTGTTGATTTCCTTACATTTACAATCAATATCTTTAAGCTCAGACTGCGAAAAGTTTATAATGCTACACCGGACAAGCAGTTGCCCGATGCAGGCACAGAGGTTCCGGCACTCATGACCCCTCGACGGGGGCTGCATACAGTAGATGTGGACATATACTCTCCAATAACGTGTCTAGATGCGTCGCGGTGTGATGCTAATGATGTTAATGATACTGCATCTAAGCCTACCACCCTTGACATGATCTTGGAGGAGTTCTCACTCGTATACAGTTCACTCATAGTCAGTATTCTCTATGGATATGTGTACTCGAACGACCCGCTAGAAAATGCTGCTACGTGCGCTACTCTCATACGGACTTTGAGTAGGTTTGTCAAGTACATGCTGCCTATTTTTAGGAACAACTTTGAATACTCTGATAACAGACTATCCAGGCTTTTCTTCCTTCCGCTAGCACACCTGAGCAAGCTGATACCGTATCCAACAGACTTGTCGCTGCTTTTTGCAATGGTCAATGAGCTCCTCACAGAGCTCCCTGATACTGATGACCATGACGCTATCTTTTCTGTTATTCTTTCCTCATTGTACAGAATAACGAACAAGAGTCACAATACGTCTATTGAGAATGGTCTTGAAGAGCTTGCATGCACAGAGTGCTTCCATGAGAACAGTGAGCCAGACTTTCCATATAGCTCAAGGTCCTGTTTATTTAGCACTGATTTTCTGGTACTGTACCGAAAGAGCACGCCTATTGACATGACTGCTTTACAGAACACGCTCATGGGCTCCACCATATTGGAACATGGAGCTTCTGTGGTATACCCTACAATCGCGCAGAAAAAGAAGAGCTTACTACAGGGCTCATCTGTTCTTTCATGCATTACACCTAACGCCTCTATCACCAGCTCCATTAGTGCCTCTGTCACATACTCCAATGAGTATAGCTGGTCAACGACCTATGAACAACTTGATGGGCTGCTAAACTTCTTGGGCTCCAAGGTCTCTGAATTGAATAACACAAATGCAAGCAGATTTTGTACTGCCATAGCTCACTTTACATGTCTTGGAGAGACTACCATCTCTAGGACTGCGCTAGGAATCCTCAAAGAAGCGCTGCCAACTATTTTGTCGCTTCACACGGAGCATACACTCGTACTGCTGGAATGTTACCTTAAAACTTTGGAAGCTGCGACCCAGACGAGCAGAGCACTAGCGCTGAGGAACTTTGTATACTCTATCGCCACAGTCCTAATTAATAGCGAGCTCTCTTGCAACTCGGAGCTGTGGGGCTCAGTGTGGCAACGTTGTGTCTCCCCTATCCTTGTGTTCCAGTACACTAGAAACGAGTACGATATCTTGCTCTTTGTGGCCCATACAATTTACTTGATGCTTTCACCGAATGCTCCATTGAACGCTCCATCAAATGAGTATAGCAGTACAGAGGTCGAACTAACGCATCAGACCCTCCAGTCGGCATGCACTTCCTTCCTTTCTCCACTAGCCACAGATTGTTCTAGCATATCGTCATCCAAGCAGCATACCATTGTCTCAGCGTTCTTTGCATTGGTACTGCAATTAATGTTGCAAGGGCAACCCGGGGCCGAGGCAATCGCGCTCCTTTTTTCAGGCGTTATTGAGCCCATGCTCTTGGTGTCAAACATGTACCAGGTGAAGAGCTCCTTTAGCGCTAAGGAATATATTTATGATCCGCTTTTTGATTTACTAGTAGATAGGGTTGACACCACAACATTTCTAAGTTCCACAAAAGAGCAGTCAGTGGCTCCACGCATCACAAGTGCAGCCACACTTCTCAGGTACACACTTGATACTTTGATTTCTGCTCAATTTGATCTGCTTAACAATGATGCATTTGCTTTCTTCTGTTCTGTTCTAGAAGGACCTGTCTTAGAGCTCTTGAAGAACATATCTGAAACATACAGTTCTCATAATAATTTACGAACCGAAGATTGTGAGGCAATTGCATCTGGGGCAGATTTAGTATTTGCGTTAGCAAGCTTACTGGCACCTGGTACAGAGAGCGAATGTTCCGCACCTGATCATTTCCTCAATAGATTGAAGCAATCGGATCACGATATTGGTAGAGTTCTTCGATTTACAGAACAAGGACTGGTTCAATGCATATCATTGCTCACCGTTCTCTCCCGCAAGCTTTCTCCAACGGACGAAACTATTTGCGCTGAATATCACCGCATATCTAACGAGCTCTTTTCAATACTAACCACCCTGCTAACCGCGGACCCATCTATAAAGACCATTTGCAAGGCTACTTTCAAGAAGCTTATAACGCTGGCAGTTCACAACGATTTAGAGATAAGAATGGCTCTAGTTTCATACTTGGACGCTTACGACGAAAAATTCTGAGCAGGCGTGACAATTCACTACAACTAACAGAGAATCCCAGTAAACCTTAAAAGAAGGACATGAGGTCGGCTATGTTGTTCGTCTGGGCTGGAGCTTGTGGTTGCATTTGGGGTTGGATTTGCTGAGTGGGCTGATGAACCGGTTGAGCGGGCATCGTTGAAGGGAAGGGTGCAGAACCCGGGGGCTGGTAGGACTGTGTCTGCATAGGCATCACTGCTTGTGGCTGCTGTTGTTGTTGTTGTTGTTGCTGCATCATGGCAAGCATCTGCTGCTGCTGAGCTATCATCTGCTGTTGATAAGCCTGGAGCTGCTCCGGGCTCATGGCCATCATCTGCTGTGGAGTGAGCATCTGAAGCTGCTGGATTGGAGCTGCTGGCTGAGCAGCAGGAGCCATCTGCTGGGTGGCAGGAGGCTGCTGCATACGCTGCATAGGGTTCGCGGGCATCGGAATCGCGCCCGCAGGCCTCGGCATGCCCATCGGCCTTTGCATGCCCATACCCATGCCCATGTTGGCGCCTGAACCCATTCCTGCTGTCATGGACGCCTGAGACATAGACTGCTGACTAGTATATGCAGAGATGGTGGCATTAGGGTCCTGAAGTCCCATAGTATGCATCGCCGGTTGCGATGTCATGGACATTGAGGCGTCAGCTGGTCTGGCCATGAAGCTTTCAGATTGTCCCTTTCCACGCATGGCAACGCTCTCTGACGAGGTGTAGATGGGAACCTTCTGCTTGACTGAAAAGTTGGCACCTATCCCGGAAGCATTGTTCTGGACAACATCGGCATACCTTTGACGTGTATCTGCTGCATTACGACGCTTATCGTCGATATCGTCGGACATGGCCAACTCACGCACAGTTTCCGCGCGCTTCCTCACATTAATTCCACGATCAACGCCCTCCTCATCCTTGTACCGAAAGTCCTCGAGCGTCTGGATGACATTCAAGTGTGACTGAATGTCGCGGACGGTGTCAGGGCTGGCGTTGATGAGCAGGTGCTCAATGAGCAAAAGAGTCTTGTAGATCTGCTTCCAGCTCTTTGAGTTGGTGCTTGAAAGAAGTGACCAGATAGTCTTCATCACGTTCGTTCGCGCAGAATGGTGCTCGCAATACCTCACGATGTCGTCCATATCTTCCGGGCTGGGTCCCCATGAAACCTTCGGGCTGGTGATTTGATTTACACGGTACTCCTCCTCTGACTGGCGCTTGAAGGTCCGATCAACCTTCCCAAAGAAGTTCTGCATGTTCTCCTTCGCAGGCATTTTTTTTCAACCATATTTGTTTGCAATTATCGAAGGCAGGTATAATCATTCGCATGAGTGGTAGTCAGCGAAGGATATAAAATGACATCTCGCGCCCCGCACTATCATATAGTGAAACGTGACAGCGACCTTCGTGCTACTGCAAGGCGGCTTCTCTCGTCTGAAGCCGACAGTATAGGGCATTGCCCAGAGGGATATTCACTCTCTGAACTGGAGAAGTTATTGCAACAGATTACATTCCTCACCGAGGAACTTAACGCTAGCAGATTGAGCGCTGCAAGGGCGCAGGAGAGGCTTTCTCGGGCCGAAGAGCTTATATGGAGCTTTCTCCATGCCACTGATAGCGCGAGTCAAGAGAAAGCACCGGTGAACACATGCGATGTCAACACAAGTATGAGTGAGGTTACGGAGATACAGGAGAGCAGTGCGCAACACTGCCAACAGCTGCAGATGCAGTTTGAAGAATTGCAAATGCAGCATCATAACCTTCAAGCTGAGCACAAGGACTTATTGAAAAGACTAGAGCAACAACAGTCACACACTAAAGCAGAGGTTAATCAGGAAGAGAATCGCGCTACAATCATAAAATTAAATCAATCGTACGGAGCAGCAGTAATAAAAAATAATACATTGGAACGACAACTGAAGGAGGCACGACACATGTTGATAGAGTCAGAGAGGCGCGCATCGAAGCAGCTGCAGGAGCTCAAAGATACCATGGAGACCCAGCTGGCGGCAAAAGAGCTAGAAATTCAACGCCTAGTCACTGCGGCCAATGAAGCTAAATGCGTTACCGATGGACAAAAACGAGTCCACTTCTTATCACCAATTCCCACTCAATCCGACGATAGCATATGTTTAAAACCTTTGCGAAAGGCCGGCATGTCCGTCAAACAGGTGACAGCGCACTTTCTGGATAGCGAGCTGATCCTTTAGTCCTCTCAGTCTTGTGGCTCCAGTATCTTATCTCGCAGGGGTTGCCCAGTACATGCTGACCCTGCGCTTGTGCACCCTACTCCCAGAATAATGTTCTTCTCCAGTCTCCTCACATCCCGTGGCAATTCAGATGCTTCCTGGGCTCCGGCAACCTTGCTGGTGAAGCTTCTAAATGCGGCTGGAGAGCGAGCCATCATATATGGTATTCTAAACTCCGTGTAGTCGCAAAGCTTTATCTTGTCAGCAGAGATTCTCATTGTATGATGTCCAGTCATCTGGTGACCGACAATACTAAAATATATGATTATCTCATAACAGAGACTATCTCCAGGAGCTATCCCGTAGCGCTTGCTAAACAGTGCCTGGGAAATAGGGACTACAAATACCGATTTCTCTCCGCCACAGGCCCCCGTTCCAATTGGTATCCGAACCGAGCACTCTCCAACATTGTGGTGTGGAGAGTAATCAAACAAACCACAAGTGGCACTCGAAAATGTCTTTGTCTCGATGCAAAGACTCATCATTTCAGTTAGCTTGTCCTGTGGCTTGTGAATAGCATCAAATGCGGTGAATATTGTGGAGTCAGAGTCAAACGATTCTACCGCATCAGGACAGTCATCCCCATCGGATATGGCCACGGTCCCGGAAACATTAAGCAACGATTCAGCAGCAAGATTGTTTTTCACGGTCTTTAGTCTACTACCCTTTGATCCTACACTAGCAGGTGCTGTGATCCCTTTGTCCTTCTTTTCTGTGGGCCAATCATCAAGATAATCGGCACTCTTGTGGGTCTCGAGCCCTTCTGTATTAACTCCAGAATGCTCCGAAGAGTAGCAATGAAAAAGCAACTGCGCAGTGTTAAAGCATCGCAGGAACAAGCTATCGACCAGAAAGCTTATATCCAGCTCTATAACGAACGACTCTGTTTTCGGCTCCACGACAAAGACCCGGGTACCCCGTCTCCCGGCGACTACAAGATATTCTGCCCTGAGGCTATCCTCTGAAAGCAAATTACAGGAGAACACTGGGACATTGGTAGCCATAGAGAGGCCCCTTAGCAGTCCCTTTTTAGTGTGCTCCAAGATGGATTGTTCTGTACCGTCCTTAGGGATCCTGGGAATAAAGATCAATGGATTGAAAGTCATCAGATACCTGGCAACTCTTGCACTATAAATAGAGTACGTTTTAGCGGACATATCGAAGACGCGTGAGCTTATAACGGTGCACACTTCAATTATAGCCTTTATACTATACTCAGCTCCGTACAAAGAGACGCGTATGGCCGACTCCTGGGCTGGCCGTGAGCTGGAATTGGGCAGGGTGGGTACAGAGCGGGTAGAACTGGCAAGGTTTGACGCTGCTCTCGCTGGAGTCGGTTTGTCAGCTGGTTTGTGTGGCGGCTTCTCAGTCAAAGATGGGGTGCTTGCAGTCAAGAAATATCCTAGCAGCAAGTCATAGAGCTCCAGATTGAAGACAGCTATTGGGTAGGGGTCATCTAAAAAGTCTTTAACATAGCTTGGAGTCTGTGCTCCGTCCTTGGCAGAGGGATCCTCTCCAAGATTGTACTTGTCTGTTGTGTATTGCAGGGTGCTGGGCTCTGTTAAAGTGATCAGCATATCCGAAGGATCAATGGTGGATCCGTCTGCTATCTTACTTGGTTTGTTGGCAGGTCCTGGGGTCATGGTTTTAGAATGTAACCCGGCATTGCTATGGTTGCTGTGCATACCGTTCGCAAAGCTTTGCGTCGTGTGTGGAGACTCACTTGCTGTTGCTGCTTCTTCGTTTGCTTTGTCTCGTATAGCTCGTGCATTAGTTGTGAGACCCCAACGGGTCTTCGGCGTTGTGGGGCCAATAAACCGCAGACAGTTAGACTCCATGTCAGCAACAAGGACGCCTGCTCTACATTCGGAAAGGCCCGCTGGCGCCCTAAAAGTAGATGCCCGTAGAGGACCGTCGAGGTTCCCCAAACCAGGTGCCAAGTCATTGAGACAATGGACCATCTCGAAATGAGAGTCTAATGCATATATTCTACCAGAGCCGGCATCAGTAACAAGCAGAACATCGTCCACGAATAAGAGGCCATATGGAAGCTCAAATCTAAAGGAAGCATAGTTACCAACGCCCGTGCGGCGCCTGGACAAATATTGCCGATTTGCTATTGAATTCCTGTATGAATAAGTACACATTGTTCTGATAATAGCACTGCTGGGTCTGCCCACTAGGGTGATAGTTTCTCCGTTCTCTCTAGAAACATACCTCAGGGCCCCATTCTTAGAATCGCACACAATAACGTTGCCGTCCTCTGTTAAGACAAGGCCCAGGGGCTCGTTGAATAGGGGATTCAGTCCATCCTTATACCCAAACACACCCGGTGTTCCGGCTAGAGTCTTTACCTTTCTAGTCATAAGGCTGAGGGTCCGTATGCAGTGGTTCTTCGCGTCAGTAAGATAGATAATGCCGTTCACTGGATCACTAACTATTGAATGGGGGAAGTTAAATGCTGCCTGTGAAAATCCTCCATCCAGGTGTGCAGCCTCACCCGTTCCAGCAAAATGTTCACAGTGGCCTGTCTCACCGTTGATAAACACCAAGCGATTATGGCCTGCATCTGCTAAAAGAACCCCGTTGACTCCGTTAATTACAATCCTGCACAATCCTCGAGGAGCCATGATCGCTAGCTGAAATCCAGGGGCTCCAGATATATCAAGAGTAGAGACGGATCCGGAATCTAGATCCACGAGACGTAGGCAGTTGTTCAGCGAGTCTGAAACCATGACCACTTCATTGGCGAGCTGCTCCAATGCACACGGCCCGTTAAACGATGCCGCCAAAAGAGTACCGTCAGAAACGCCCTTGCAGCACGACCCCGCTACAGTTGCTGTAACATAGTAGGAAAATCGTGAACTGTGTTGCATGAGTTTTTTGCCTCAATAATCTACAAAGTCGGCAAAGTCTCGCACGGAATAATTAACAACTTTGATAACAAGCTCAGGGACCTTGTTGCATGCGTCGACCCAGGTAAGGGCTCTATCAATAAATCTGTCAAAGAGAACTCCCCAAACATCTCTTCTGGCCACTGTATCTATCTCTACTGGCTTGTTCATTGGTGCTATGTACTCCTCTTCGACTTGCGAGACCATGGAATCGTCTACATCCGATGTAGCCTCTTCCTCACCTTCTTTGACCCCTTCTTGGAACTTGGACGAGCCAGCCAAGCCCTCCACGGCAGCATCAAGGAGGTTCTTGCCCTCTTGCGGAACCAGCTCTGACTTTGTAGGGAGCTTTTGATCTTTTTGAGGCGCATTAGACTTTGTTGGACTCGTCTTGGATTTCATATCCTTTTCCGGTTTTGGTGGCAAAATGCCCAGATTTCCTGCAAGGAGCAGTGCATTTTCCTCTGTGATATCAACAACGTACGCACACTTGGTGGCTGACGGTTGAACAATGGCATCTGCAAAGATAGTTCCAAAAGGGCCACTCGGAGTCAATAGAGATAGATATACGGGGAGACGCATTGCCTTGCTGGCCCCACTAGACACACCTGCTGTGTCAATGTGTGTAGAGAGGTAGGAGTATAGAGACTCGAAGGAACTCAGAGTCCTAACACCTATGTTCTCTATGAAAGATATGAGTGAGACGTCTATGGTCGAACAGCCAGGGGTGTCCTTGGCTTGAATGGCAGCAAGGGCCTGCGCCTTCATGGATTCTGCATCTGTCAAGGAGCTCGGCTTAATGCAAAAGAGAGCACAGAGCTTTTCGAGCGTTTCCACTGGCACCTGGAAAGATTTGGACAATTGCGGAGGCTCCTGATAGAACTGCGCATCATTACGCCATTCACCATCCTCGCCGGAGTCACCATTATCAATGCCCTCTTTGCTTCCCACTGCAGCGACTTCAGGTGCAACCATCTCCTTATCGAAAGGCGTGTCTTCACGGTGCGCTAGTGTATCATTAGTATTGGGAACCTCAACACAATCACTGGGCGGTCTTTTTGGAAACGCGGACATTGGCCCAGATAGCTCGTCTTCCACCTCATCGCTCAGGTATGTATAGGATGTAACTCTGTGCACGTCCTGGTTGCTAGATGGACTTTCAAGTCTGTCTGGAAGCGCATATCTCGCTTCTATTGCCTTGACATCAGATTCGGTGTAACCGCATGCACTTATAATGCCCCAAACAGCATCATCAAACTTTCTGTCATATTCTTGAGTGTCGTACTCTAAGGGTGCTTGGCTTCTATACACGCGTTTAGCAATCTGAACCAACTCTAGCATAGTAAGGATGAGGCCCTCTACAAGGTACTCAAGAGACGTCTTCTGGTAGCTCGAGCTGTACGTAAACCCAATGTATTTGCGGATTGTAAAGCAATCAGCATCGTTTTTGAGTTCAGGCTTTTGAAATGTTGGATAGAGTGTGACGTCAGGCTTAGCAGGTACGGGGAGCTCAGACGGATGAATTGCAGCATCAGGGTCTATACCGGCCTCTTCCGCAGTCAGCTCACCGTTAGCAATGCCCACCAGCTTCTGGTAGGTCAGCTCATATTCGTCTAGCTCATCATCATACAGGCGTAGACGATCACAGTGCTCTGCTATTAGATCATCTGTATAATGAGTGAATAGTGCGTCTATGAATGTATCAAACTCCCTCTGGAAGCTTGCCAGCTTTAGCTCATAAATGAGTGAGCCTATGTCAAGTGGTTCATTAAACTCTGGATCATAGTCTACTCTTTTCTTAGTGAAGCGATCAACGCTGGTGACGTCTTCGCCCAGCCCTTTATAGAACGCCTTTGCAAGCTGATATTCCTTGATCTGCTGTGAAGTTAGGCTTTCTAGATACAAGTCTTCTGTCTGTTCTGTTAGTCCCAAATACGGTCTCGGTCCATCCTCCATAATAGAGACACTGAGTGTGAGGTTGCCCCGATTACGCGACCGCTTGGCAATTCCCGGTTTTGCTATAGTACTGGAAAAGTTAGAGTGATTCAGATGGTGACCAGGGCTGTTTGTAGCCATGAGTTTTCCTTCCAGGTCTTCGTCGAGCTCCTCATCGATTTTATCGACATTTCTGATCAACTTTTCAGTAGTAAAAGGAGTGCAGTCTTCAATCCCGTAAGCATACAGAGACAGGTTCATATAATTTGTCATTTCGGAAAATATATTAGTGAGATGAGGCACATCTGGTAATGCCGGACATGAGCTTTCCATGATGAGCCGCCCTAAGTGGAGTAGTAGATTTGGGTCAAGGAATACAACCTCAGAATTGAAGTTCTGAGCAAGATAAATAGACATGCTGGTTTTGAATGAGTCTACTAACTGAATTAAGCTCAGCGTGGTTGCATCAGATCCCTTAGACTTGGAGGAAGAAGAGGAGCCCGTGCCTCCCAGTGCAGGCGGTTGCTGAAGTGGAAGAGATAGCCCAATACTCTTTGCAAATAAGCATGAACATATCTCTACAACATACTTGCAAAGTTGCGCGCGCGCACGATTGACTACCGCGCACTGCTTGTTGAAGACTGTCTTGGCATGTCTAAACCCAACCACACTGATGTAGTGCACCATATTGTCGATGGTCTCTGTCTTTGGAAAAGAAGATAGCTGAATGGCCGCAAAGACAGCATCAAGGAGTGCATAATTAAGCTGCATAGGACGGAAGGGTTGAAACGTTGTAATGGCAAGGCACTCGAAAGCGTCTGAGAGTGCCGCTGTCTGTGTCTCGCTAAGCGTTGCTGGTGTAGTAGCTGATGTCAAACCAGTTAAAAAGCATGCATTAGCTTCAAAGAACGATCGGGAAAACAGGCGTGAAGCAAGGGTGTTGGGGTCTGCATCTGCAAAGAAGATGCCTAAAAATGTCTTGGGCAGGGGAATGGCAGTCATCGATAGCAGGGGCTCCTCTTTGCCTTTCGTCCCCTTTTTCACTGGCTCCTGGACAGGAGGAGTCTTCAGCCTCTCATACGATGCCTTTAGAATAGAAGAAAGGCCCGTTAAGCAGGCCAATCTGTCGGATTCCACCGCTAATGTTGGTACTCCTGTGAGGCATCTGATTCTAATTGGATGCGACTCGATAGATGACACTGCCCTGGGCTTCTCCGAGCTAATCGGTGGCCGCTTTAATAGACCTGACTGGGCGTCAGGCACAGGGAGTGGTGTTACTTTATCCAGAATAAGATAGTCTGAAATTGTGTATGGTTCCTCTTGACTTATCAAGTATAAGTTAGGTGGTGCTTGATCAGTTAAAGAAGCGTTAGAGGCGCTTCGTTGCGGAGTCAATGCAGGAGATTGGTCACCCATTCTTTTTTTGCTGAAAACACGACCCTTCTTGTGTAGTGTTGCATTGGCATATGGATGGGGTGGTGTTGCTTGGTCACTGAAAAGAACAACCTCATAATGTGCATATAGCATATTACGGTGGCTTTGGGACACATTCTCGGGGCAAAACGGAGTGTACTGATGTTCAGGATAGTAGCTCCAGTCAATCTGTTCCGGAGGAAATGATGCGCCACGTGTGACGGCATGCGGATCTATCAGGTTAATTTCGTGGAGTGCATAAATGAAGGGTATGTACATCCGTCCAGACATGGTGAGCAGGTATAACATCTCTCGGAGCATTAACTCTGCAACATCATGGACTATGGTTTCTATGGCAGTGTCAATTTTATCTTGTGGAATCCCTTGCTCCTCTACCAAAATGGGTGCACTGGGCGATGATCCATCAGCTGCTTGCTCCGCCTGCTCCACTGCTGAGAGGGCACAGGCTAATGACGTCCCATCATATGGCTCTTTGGTCCCTGGATCAGCGTAGTACACATGCTTAAGAAATAGATGCTTGAATGAACGAAGTCCCTCCTGGTTGCCTCTGATATCTTTAGCTGTGTCTGTTGCCACAATTGGCTTTTGGGCTCCGGGAGGTTTCTTAACCTTTTCTGCCTCTAAGCGTGCGTGTTCTTCCTCTGCAACAGTCTGACACGTCAACTTCAGGCGATAATAGAAGACTGAGATCATAAAGGAGTCTGTCTTGGGTGCGAACGGTGCATCCTCCTCGCTGTTATGGTTATATGTCTGTAGGCTACGTCTGCGGTGTGCAAACTCCTTACAGACACTTTCCCAGAAGCAGGGCACAAAGCTCCCGACTCCTTCAGCAGCTTTAAGCTCAAGCAAGTGCCGTAGCTTAACCAGGTACACCAAGGCACCTCGTTGCTCAGTGTCAAAGGAAGACAAGTGGCCACCAAAAACGGTATTCAAGGGCCGGATTGATGAGGTCGCAGAGGCCATAGAAATAAGTGTAGACAGATTTTCTGCCCAAGAGGGGCGTGCAGACGCACTTATTAAACCGTTGGACATCAGCGAAAGGCGTTGCTTCGTTGCTCCCTTTCCCCTATTCATCACTTTAACAATCTGCTGTTCTAGAAGCATCTGACAATAAAAACCAATTCTTTCATAAAGAAATCTGGCTAGTGACGTGGGAACCACTGGGGCGGTTAAAGCTAGAAGCTCCTTACTCCTTGCAATGCCACGGCAAAAGACATCGTACTCTATAGACTCCAAGCTGGAAAGCACGACTAAGTCAGGCTCTTTGTCGGAGAAAGCGTCGACTACGACATGCTCCTGAATGAGAGCAAGACTGGACTGACGATACTTATCCAGCTGTCCTGCCTGAGAAGGGGGACCCACAGGATTCTTGGAAAAAGGTGCTGGAGAGTCAGTAGGCACCTGCTCATTGCCTAATGGTGGTCTCATGCTTCCATGCAGAGAGAGAGTTGGAGAAGAATCTGTTTGCCGTGGTGGTACATGGGGCATTAGAAAAGCTTTGAGTGCGACAGAGTTATAAGCAGCAAGCTTTAAGTAATGGGGGGAGTTCTTGTAGAATAGGAGCTGCTTTGCCGGAAGAATCTCGTGGGTAAATCTCTTAATATTGCATGCAAGTCCTTCATTTGCAGCTTTAAAGCGGGAGTCAACCTTCACAAGCGCAAATCTAGCGGTTGTAGGAATTTGCATTGGAGGCAGTGCAGCCGCTCGGAGAGTTGCGTTGACCCTATTCTCGGTGTGCTGTGTGCAACCAGAAGATCCCAGCCGAGCCGCATTTAGATACCCAAACGTGGACACAAGAGCATGGGGAAGAGAGGAGTTGATGGGAGACGCCTCAGGGTCAGCCGCCAAGTGATAAAGCCCGAATATACGCCGCTGTTTGATGGGCGTCTGCATGGATCCATAAGCTTCTAACTCATCGGGGAAATAATCATCAGTGTACCCTGCAAGTAGCGATTGTACACTGAGATCAAGCCCCTCGCATTCAATAACGAGGTCGCTCAGAAGCTGCTTTATGTCATTAGCAACCCCCGCCCATGACACGTTAAGAGTGCCTGTCTCGTGAATGTGCATAGCTTTAGTATTGATATTATATTTTGCTATGCCCCGCTCTTTGACTCGTTCTCTATTATCTAATTCAGTAACACGGGACACCTCCATGGCCAAGAAAACCAGTTCAGAAACTAGCTCTGCGCACATCTGCCGTAAATATAAATCGGACATCATTTTAACTCCACGCTTACTGAGGGACCTAATGGAGTTGCTGATCTGTAAGAAGTCGGAAGATATGCCGTAGCATCGGATATTTATCCGAGTCGAAGTACCATCGGCTGCCGTTTCTATCAGTCTATTTGCATGCAGAGTATCTTCTAAACTAAGAAGGGATACCTCAACAGCAGGAGATGTAACTATCCAATATTCTCGAAGTATTATGCCAGGAGCTGCAACTCCTGTCTCAGAAAGTGGTAGGATAAAGCCTATAGATGTAGAGCACCCTGGGTTTAAGTTCCAAGTAGATGATGGAACGGAAACTATCAAGTTAGTTTCAGTACTCTTATTTTCTTTTAGAAACTGTGTTGCCAAGACACGTAGTTCAACAGGGGTTGTCGACTTTTGAATGAGCCTCTTTGCATCTATTCCCGCTTGTGATGGAGCTATATTTGCGGTGAGAGTCTCGCTCAGTGCATGCTTCCTGGTTTCTATATCCTCTACAGACCCCCTCTTGGATTGATTCCGCGAAGGTTCTGAAGAGCCCACAATATTGACTGTTGCTCCTAGTGACATGTGGCTTGTAGTAGAGATGTTGCTCTTGTAACGCTTGGGGTCCTGTGACACCAAATCCAGAAGCCTGTTGACGGAACTACTAGGAACCGCGCCTAAATTCTGCCGGAGTTTGTGAACGGGTGCATTACTGTTAACGCTCATGAGAGATCGAGTTGACTCTGGGCTGCGGGCCCTGTCGGTGAAGACGTCCCGGCCTTCAAACATTGACATTTTAGAACTAAACTGAATGGGGTCCACAGTGGCCAGGTCTATCGCGCCTTTCGGAACTAGCTTCAATGAGACAACGGAATCTCCCATATTACGCACTGTTACCGTGGCAACATTATATCCTACTTTTTCTCTGGAATTATAGATCACGGTGGTGAGGTTCGTTATCTCTATTCGCGGGTGAAGCTCTTGTAGTGCAAACGCGATTGGCTCCATGATGCAGGTCGTGTTTATTTTATCTGTGTTCAGGTTTAATTCGGGCATATAGGTAGTGACTATGTGACTGTTTTTCTCTGTAATGTACTGGGCGATCTTGTCTGCCTTCTGTGCAGCTGTGCCGGCTGGCAAGCGTTGCCCACGCGCATTGAGAGTGCTAAGAATACCAGTAGTGTTTGTGCGGGCTGAATTGACCTGACAGTCTGTCGGGGTAGTGTTTGGAGAGATTGAGTCTGATAAGGATACAGGGGCTGCGGTGGCATCGTGCTTGGTGATCCTACTTGACGATATGGTAACTGAGTGTTCGTTATTTGGTGAGTCTTGCAAGTGATTTGGGCCTGTTGGCGAATGCTTGTTCTGGGTCTTCTGGGCCAAGAGTGAAAATTCCGCATCTGGTAGGTCACAGGACGGCTGCATGGCTCTAGAAATAGCCCGCTGAGCAACCCGCGATCTATAATCTTCCAGCTCCTTGCGTAGATCGTCTGGAAGGTGATGAGCAAAGTCACGATACTTGGGCATGTTGATAATATTTTGGAGGCTTATCGCATTGGGGTCATTGGAAACTACACACTGCAAACCTGAGTATCTTCCGCCGACAGGAACAACCTGTGTAGTCTGAAGGGTGCGAAGGGATGACTCCCATGATAAATTTGCCCTCTGCCGTCGCTTTGCCTCATTGATAGCATCCAATCTTACCTTCTCTCGGTGCAAGGTAGAGATGTTCAAGATAGATTGAGTGTCCTTTCTAAGTATTGACGCTCGCTCCATATTGGCCTCCCAGGCTAGTGCATGTTTAGCGAGTAGCTCTTGCGCCTTTCGCTTGCGGGTAGCTGGCGAAGGGGCCCGGTATATATTTTGCATCAACACGCAACGAAGCTCAACAGAGCTAGAGCCTTAATTTTTTAAATCGGGATTTGAAATTTTATATGACCCATGAAGCGTCTCAGCTGAAGGAGTCGCTGCTGGCCAAGTCACGGTCATCTAGACGCTCCCGGTGGGATGAAGATGATGACTTGGCGTGTAGTGCCCTAGATGTCAACGAAGGCACACTTCCAAATGAGTTGGAAAGTCATTACCTCTTGCTTAAGATTGCAGGGAGCAAATCACAGACCCATTCCACTTGTTTTGCTGCCTCAGAAAATAACTGTGCTCCTCTAGCCTTGAGCGCTGTTCCTGTGGGCCGTTCAGCAATGGTTGAAGTCGACCGCATGGCTTTACACTCTGCAACGTCAGACTCTGGCTCTGCCGCGTTTCAAAGTCGCCCTATGTACGCCACGCATGGGGCAAGGTGTGCTCCGATTCCTGGGCTTCAAAGCTCTTCCAAACGTATGGCCAGGAGTCATGCTTTGGTTGCACACGGCACCACTGTCAACCTACCAGCAACTCCTTTAATATGCAGCCTTCGTGCCACTGAAGCCAACAAGAACCTATCAACTACTATGAAAACTGTCGCCTCTACATTAGAGCAGCAGTACACTTCTCTTCTCAAAGATGCAGCAACTAAAACTGGTGAAGCAGCAGCGCTTTACTATCTCCACACAAAGGCCTTAGCATTCAATGATCTGCTGGACCGGGCTGAGGCGCATGACCGGGGACAAGACGTCACGCAATACAACACCATATTTTCATGCTACAATGACTGGAGGCAGAGCCTAGATAATATTGTATTAGACGAGGCCTTTTCTACTAATCAGTTGGCGATAGAACAGCCGGATGCTTTCACTGACGGGACACATTCCTCTGTGGTTCAAGCTACAAAGCTTGTTCTGCTTCAGGAGGGTGACAGTTGGTTTACAAAGGAGCTTCTTAAGAAGCTGGACCACTATCGGGCTTGTGAACAGTGCGTTCGCGAGGATCTTGCAAATCTCTTACTCGGTTTAAATCCCCAAAACCTAAAGATCCCTGAATCTCAGCGAGGAATGCTTCTTTTAGTACTGTCAGAGCTCTACACGATATAATCTACAGTTTACTCTGGACCAGTCATCAGCTGCGGAAAACAAAAATGGCACTTCTGGAAACGACAGGGGCTTTAGCGAGCAAGGTGGGCTTTGATGTATATTGCGCACTATGCAATGAAAAATTTTCGTACTCCATGAAATTACATAGTCTGTGCCAGCATGCGATTCTTTGTCATGGTATTCGGGTTTTCGAGGATCTATTGCGTTATTTTAATGGGAAACCCATACTTAGGGCTAGTGACCTTTTATGTGGCCAGTGCTATAACATCTACGGTCCAAACACGCGACACTTCTCAACTGAACATAAAATTAATGATAGGTATTACTGTAAGCTGTGTAATTTTACAACAACACGAGCATCTTTATACCAATTTCATAATCATATACTAAAATCTAATGCGACATGGTGTATCGGCTGCAATAAATTTTTAATGAGATCCAATTGGTTGTCGAGCCACTTCAGGATTTGTCCTGGAAGATTGCTTAGTTATAAGCGAGATTATGAGATTGCCAATGACCATGCTTCCACAGAGATACACTCTAATACTATTGAGCTCAAACCTAAACCATATGTTTTTCCTAACTATGGTTGTGAGGAAACTTTACAGACTCTAAAAGGGCTTAAAGTCATTGACAAAGCCTGGCGCTCGCAACTGAAGTGGTGGTCATGCCGCCTCTGCTCCAAGCCTCCTTCTATTAAGTGTAGAGCATGCTCGACATCCTATTGTGCTACCTGTCAACAAGTCGATCCATACCTATGTACAAAGATGGTTTGCATGCGTTGCTACATGCACGCCTATTCTGTGTGGAATGATCCCGTGTTGGTATTTACTAAGGGGTTGTTCGGAATTCTTTCCGGATTTACTAGGCCGAGGAATTCGACGAGCCTGCGGAACAGCCGCGGACTAGCTATGCACGGACCTTACGCTGCCAAAGCGGGCGCAATTGTTTCAGAGGCTCTTGCGCTTGCCGTGCCGTTAGATAGACTTAATATTCCATACGGACTTGAGCGCCTGGTTGAGGCCACACAGTACGATGATAATGGGATGCCATGCTTTCTAGCTGACTTCGGCCCTTATGTGTTTTTCGCGGGGAGCGTGATGGTTCCGCCTCTATATTTTGCTCGTGATTCTTCAGACCCTATGTGTAGGCTTGAAGTAACTCTGTTGGCAGGCTTAAACATTGGCTACCCTGTCGCTGTTGTTACTCTCCGTGCAGTCAAAGACTTTGCGATAGGACGAAACAAAGTTCGCGAAATTACTATTCGTCGCCAGTGCCTTACGGAATATCCATGGCGGGGTGCTGCGCGCTTCTGTCTCGATCCTATCTTAGCAATACCCCCTCAGCACAAACCTACAGAATTACCTCCAGATACTCCATGTCCCAGGAGCGCATTCAGTCAGTACTTTGCAGGGAAATCGCCGTTTGGAGAACCAAAAGAGTCTTTAGTCTCAATTCAATGATCTGTCCGGACAAAAACAATCAAAAAACTGAGAGCAGATAGTGAATGACAGAAGCTTTTCAGATCACGCTGTGCCGTATGCATGAGTCGCCTGTCCCTGCGCAGCACCAGTATGTGCTGTGCAGGGTCGACAGGTCTCATGACATCGGGTTTTACATTCACTTATTGGAGTGGAACAATACAGAGGCCTTGCTTCCTGCTAGTTCTATTGCCCAGCGTCGCATAAAAAATATCAATAGCTACCTTCGTCCTGGGCAGGAGATCACTCTGGAGGTTGCTCGCATCGACGTTGACCGAGGGTACATAGATTTGGACGAGAGATCAGTAACACCTCAGGACAAGGAAGACTGCAAGATGGAGTTTTATCGCAACAATACTATTCACACATTGATGCGTCACCTAGCGCTGCTCTTTAAAATACCCAAGCTCATCATTCTTTATAAAGTCTTGGGCTGGCCCACTGCGGCTTTAGACGAGGAGCAATCTGTATATAACGCTTTTAGATGTGCAGTGACTTCGTTCGATAGGGTTTTCAAGCAAATTCTGGACGATTACTATGAGCACGGCTACATTGCAAAAGAGGGAGATTATGACTTATCCCACGGCTTGGTTACCATGGAAGAGCTGAATGCTATTAAGAATACCGTCCCTCGTGCTGCTCTGGAGAAGCAGTTAAAAGACCAACTGAACACGCGCCTCCGTGAGCGACCTGTCAAACTCTCCTGTGACATCAGTGTTACCATCTGCCGCGGGATCTTGGGAATCGAGACTATTAAAGATGCTTTACGGGAGGGGCTTAAATACGCTGCAGAGCATCCGCTCACTACCAGCGAAGACGCCACTCAGACGGCCGACGAGCAGCCGCTTACCATCAAGATGCATGTTGCGCCCATTTACACTATCTCTGTGCAGACCATATACCAGAAGGAAGCAAAGGAATTAATTAGCTCCGTGTGCAAGGTGATCGAAGCCAACATTGTTGCTGCTGGCGGAAGGTTTTCCATAGAAAAAGAGGCAACCATCGTCACCTCGGACAAGACTGACAAGTAAATTTGCGGCTTGTCCTGGCTACTTCAACGCTGGGCATCAATAACATCAACAAGGTCAACAAGGAGCAGAAAGCATCTATCACAAATAAAGTAATTTAATTTGGATTTGAGTCCAGGCATGGCTCTCTCACCTCCTCCGCTAGCGCAGAAGGAAGTGGTACCACGCTATGAGGAGAGGCTTCTGATTGTAACTGGGCCCCAGTCTGGTTTTCCCAGTGATTTTGGAAAGTCCCAAACTGTGGAGCCAGACAGGGTCTATCTTGGACTCACAGAAGGACAAGTAAAGATAGAAGAGGAAGAAGCACACCTTCTTCGAGCAGTTAACCGCGGACCGTCTACTCATAAGCTGTCTATTCCTGCGCCCAAAGTTACCCGTATTCCTGCCTATTCATGCTTCGGATTCAAGCCGGGGGTAAGCTACCGCGTTGCTACGGCAATCAATTCGTCAAGGAACATACTAAGGGATTTGGATGATGCAGATCTATGCTTTAGTGATGGGATAGTTCGTGTCATCGAAGCAGAGGCTTCTGCCAGTAAACCATCGCACAAGGGGACACAGAGGTGTGCGCTCGAACTATCAGAAAAACAAGAGGTTAGAGGGTCTAGATTTCCTGACATCCACGTGTCCTTGCCTACTGACTCCATATACTCTGAGGACGTTTTGGAGTGGATTCTGACTGTATTGGATATATTTTTCCCTGCGAAGATTCGTCAGATTTTTATAACCGAAAGAAATATTTATGAAGCTTACATTGCGTGTAGATTAGTCGTCCTGGATTCTTTTGAATTGGAAAATACTATTGTAAGGCCTCCAGATTGCTTTATTCCTCGGATGCCCACAGATTACATCAAAAGGATTGCAGCAGAACAGCATAAGATGGACCAGTCTTCGGACCTAGATGTGGGAACTAAGGGGACATCCAAGCGCAAGGTCGTCGTCAACGAGCAGCTAGAGAAGATTGCTTCCCAAGTCCCATTCATTTCTCGCAGTCTATTTGCTAGCATCTTTTCCTATTTTGTTAACAAACGAAAAGGAACACCCCTTATGCCCTGCATGCGTGACCGCCCATATCGAGATTGGGTGTCTTCACAAGCCAATCAGAAGATGTTTCTAGTTCAGCAAGAGAAGCGGTTTGCGCAGCAGTTCTGCAAAGGAATCAAACGGGCTCAAGTACCTCTATACTATTTCAACCGAATGGCCGAATTTGTCTGTCTGCGAGAGGTTATTGAGTTGGCTGCCGTTACCAATGAATGCAAAGATTTGCTGGCCCAACTGGGGTACAATTCTGCTGAGGAAGCAGAGGCGATATTGAGGGATGATGCCCCGGGCTCCATGCTTATTCCTATGGATAGACCCGCAAACACATATAAGCTAGAGCAGCTATCGCTAGAGATGTATGATGAGGCAATGTGGACAAAGAACAGAAACCAACTTATGACCCATGCGCCAATAAGCAAGGCGGTCACTTCGCGATCGCCCACCATGTTTGACATTACCAAGCTGACTAGTATAGTGGATGTGTTTGCTAATGTGGGGTGTCTGCAGAAATCGCCCGAGATTGCTGCCGACGAGGATGTTGTCAACGCATTCTACCAACGCATACTAGCTTCCAGCACGTAGTCCTATGGTACCCCTCTCTGAGCTGGCATCTCCGCCCTTCTGTTGAGTTGTATTCTGATTAAGCTGTCTTACGCATCAGTTGTCGATCACACGGCCACGATGTTACTGTTCAATTCATATCTAACGCTGAACTATGACATCGTGCCAGCACATTACCAATTGTGTGAAGTAGTAAGGAGTAGTAAATCTTGAATGGCAATTTGTAGGCGTCGTCTTTGCAACTTGCTTCACAATTTGGTGGAGATCTGCAAGTTTTAAAACTTGATGCCTCCTTGCATTTATGACGTACACACCCACACGTTTCTATGCCAATGTGCTGAAAAGGTAATGCCACGGGTGTACTTTAAACTGGCATCAGAGTTGGGATATAAAGGGATAGCGTACTGCTGCCACAACCCTTTCCCTGGAGACCTAGTAACTCCCCAGCACAGAATGGCTTATGAAGAGTTTGAGTTGTTCATGACAATGTATCGACGAGAATGTGCATTTGCTCGGATTCACCTTCCAGAGTTGGACATTCTTCTTACGATGGAAGTTGACTACCTTCCCGATGCTCCACATCTCACTGAAGATTTTATTGTGAGCCACCTTGGAGACTTCGACTGTGTCCTGGGGTCTCTGCACTATTACCAGGAAATTGAGAACGCGTGCTCAGACAAGGAAAAACAGATTAAAGTGTACTTTGAAACCTGGGTACAGGCGCTCAGAACAGGATGGTTTCAAGTCATGGCGCACATGGATTTTATTAAGGTTGTTGTAGGCATGGAGTGGGTTCGCAGAAACAGGGAGGTGGTCCACAAGCATGCAGAAAGCGCCATCACTGAGATGGCGAAGTACAATCTGGCGCGAGAGAAGAAAGGCCTCGATCCGGTTGTGTTAGAGCTCAACACTAGTGGATCTCAGTATGGAGACGACTTTTTTCCAGCTGAGTCCCTTGTGGCTTATGCTGCCAAGATGAATATCCCTTTTTGCTTATCCAGTGACTGCCATCAGGCGTCAGAATTGGGTCGCAACTTCAAGGAAGCCCTTTGCTGCCTGAAGAAACATGGTGTCACAGAACTTTGTTACTTTAAAGAGCGACGGCTTCAGAGATATCTGCTCGAGGATGCCATTGCCACGTTCAAACCGTCCTGTGTGCCTGAGTTGGTCTCGAGAATCAAAGCCCTGAAAGGATATGATGTCTCTGTCAGCGAAGAGCTAGAGGAGATGAAGTGGAGCAGTCTGCTTGCACGCAGGTCTAATGAGAAGAGTAAAAGTTAGCCTAAAAATGCAGGACATACTCACGAACGTGCTCACAAGCGAAGATATCGAGGCGGAGATGCGGCGTCTTCAGAGCGAGCTGGCAGAAGACACCAAGGAACTGATCCGCATTCGAACGGAGTATCATCAGGCAGAGCAATGCCTGCAGAATTGGCAGGGCCGATTCGCTCTTGCTGAGGGGTTTCAATCTCACAGCCTAGCCCCAGAAAGAGACCACCGCTTCTTTATGGCTCCTATCGGATCGGTGGTCACGGATGACGCAGACCCGTCTCTGATTAATGTGACACTGCTCGACAGCTTCAAAGGCTCATGTGCCAACTTGGAGTCCTGGGACAAGGCTTGGGTCATTGGTCTTGCTAAGCATAGATTCTCATCTAACCATTTCCCTGCGTCCGATTTACTAGCTCCTAGTTCAGACATTGTTTCCGGTCCTGTCGGGACTATCACTGTGTCAAACGTTGTGTTTAACTACACAGAGCCGTATAACAACTCTGTACATATATCAAAGTACCTCATAGACAACGCAAGGACTGCAGGGTGCAGTGCTGTCACGGAAGATCAGGACCCTTTTACTCTCGGTGTCTCTCCTCAGCTTCCGTGCTATTTGGAGGCAGCTGGCGAACAAGCCATTCAGTATGAGCTTGTCAACCTTCTTGCAGACATTGTGGCTGTTGACCAGGAGACCGTTAGGCTGACCACCAGTGAGCCTCTTCCACCCGAATTTGTCCTTCTCGATCTCAAGGTCTATCACCCTTACATTGAGGGCCTTACTAACCTTCTAGAACACGAAAAGCAATAGCAATCCACATAAATCACAGAACACCTTTTCAAAGAGCGGACTAAATTTACTTGGGAGGCGCCCCAAAATTGAAGCCTCCCGGCGGGACGGAGGGGGTGCCTCCGGTCTTCTTCCCCAAACCAATCTTAATCTTTTCACCACTCTTGAGAGAGAAGTCTTGATTCACGACTATCTGCGCAGGGGGATGGGCCTTCCGATCCAATAGCTTTCCATGATCTGCCAGGGCTGCTTGGAAAGCAAATGCGCCATCACGCTCCTGAAATCCTATTCCGATAAATGCCATCTTGGCTCCAGTCGGGTCTTTGACCACGATGACAAAATAACGCGAAGAGTCCGACGCCTTCTCAACCACCGGAACTGTCCCCTTGTACTCTATGGGAAAGCGTGCTGCCTCTGCGCCTGTGTCTGGGGCCACAAGGGAGACGGAGCAGGCCTCCCCCTTGGAGATGATGCTGAGGTTGCCCTGGAAAATCACCCACTCACCAGGCCAATCAGCGCACTTAAACGAGCTTAAGTTGAGCGTCGGTGGAAGCTTGTATGCGACAACTTGGGTTACCGTTGCCAGCACTTGCTCGAACTCCATGCCTTTTTATTTTTCATAAGAATGATTTAATGTAAATTGCCATTGGAAACCGAAGTTTCTGATGGCTTCTTTCTTGACTGGTGGAACAGTTGTCGCGGTGGCACACAAAGACGGTGTCCTGATGGCAGCTGATACTGTGCTGAACTATGGCAGCACGCGCAGGACTGACAATTACGAGCGTATCATTCCTGTCGGTACACACACACTCATAGGGTTTACTGGGGATGAGGCCGACTTTAAAGACAGTCTATATACCTTGAAGTCTATGCACCGCGAGGCCCGGTGCCACGGGACACCTCCCCCTAGCACGAGAGAGATCCACGGCTTCCTTGCCACACGTAACTACAGCTCTCGCTTGGAAATGGACCCAATTTACAATGGATACATTATTGGAGGATGCGAGCCAGGGGAGAGCCCTTACATCGGAGTCGTTGATCTGCGTGGGACTCAGTTTACAGCGAGCTTCTTTGCTACTGGAATGGGGAGACACTACGCTTTGCCTGTTTTGCGCGAAGGGTGGAAGCCAGGCATCTCTAAGGACGAGGCGGTGGCCCTTCTGTTAGAAAGTCTTAAAACGCTAGCCTTCAACGATGCTGCTGCAGGATCTTCGTTCATAATCTGTGAGGCTACAAGCGACGGAACGCACATTGGCCCTGTTCAAACCCTCGACCTCGACTGGTCGTCCGCTGCATACAAGGACTCGGCAGTAAACTGAACTTTACTTGCTATCCAAGACCCGCAAGAGAACAAAACCATATCTATTCCGGCTCTTATTCTGGCTCAAGAGCGCCCCCGGGCGCTGAGGAGCTGGTGGTCTAAATTCCATGGACCTGGTCATCAAAGACTACACCTTTTGGCCTACTGTTAGCTAACGGCAGCACATCTACAGGATGGACCAACGCCGTTGGAAGAAGGAAAACCACTAACCATTTGAGGCCCAGGAACAAGCAGGTCGTAAACGAGGCAGACGACCGAGCAACGATGATGCAAAGGTCGACGGAAAGAATTCACTCGCTTAGTAGGCGTCGTCCTCCTCCATGTCCTCGCCCTCGCCGTCGCCAAGGGTCTCGGCGCCGATCTCCTCGTAGTCCTTCTCGAGGGCGGCGAGGTCCTCGCGGGCCTCGGAGAACTCGCCCTCCTCCATGCCCTCACCGACGTACCAGTGCACGAAGGCGCGCTTGGCGTACATCAGGTCGAACTTGTGGTCCATGCGGGACCAAACCTCGGCGATGGCCGTCGTGTTGGAGATCATGAGGCAGGAGCGCTGGACCTTCGCAAGGTCGCCGCCGGGGATGACGGTCGGGGGCTGGTAGTTGATGCCGACCTTGAAGCCTGTCGGGCACCAGTCGACGAACTGGATCGTGCGCTTCGTCTTGATGACCGCGATGGCCGCGTTGACGTCCTTCGGGACGACGTCGCCGCGGTACATCATGCAGCACGCCATGTACTTGCCGTGGCGGGGGTCGCACTTGACCATCATGTTCGCCGGCTCGAAGACGGAGTTGGTGAGCTCGGCGACGGAGAGCTTCTCGTGGTACGCCTTCTCGGACGAGATGATGGGCGCGTACGAGCAGAGCGGGAAGTGGATGCGCGGGTACGGGACGAGGTTCGTCTGGAACTCCGTCAGGTCGACGTTGAGGGCGCCGTCGAAGCGGAGCGAGGCTGTGATCGAGGAGATGCACTGGGCAATCAGGCGGTTGAGGTTCGTGTATGTCGGGCGCTCGATGTCGAGGTTGCGGCGGCAGATGTCGTACATGGCCTCGTTGTCGACCATGAAGGCGCAGTCGGAGTGCTCAAGCATCGAGTGCGCGGCGAGGATCGTGTTGTACGGCTCGACGACGGCCGTCGCGATCTGGGGCGAGGGGTAGACGACGAACTCGAGCTTGGACTTGCGGCCGTAGTCGACGCTCAGGCGCTCGAGGAAGAGGGACCCGAAGCCGGCGCCCGTGCCTCCTCCGAAGGAGTGGAAGATCAGGAAGCCCTGGAGCCCGGAGCAGTTGTCTGCGAGCTTGCGGACGCGGTCGAGGACGAGGTCGACGATCTCCTTGCCGATCGTGTAGTGCCCGCGGGCGTAGTTGTTGGCGGCGTCCTCCTTGCCGGAGATCAGTTGCTCGGGGTGGTAGAGCTGGCGGTACGAGCCCGCGCGGACCTCGTCGACGACCGTGGGCTCGAGGTCAACGAAGACCGCGCGCGGGACGTGCTTGCCGGCGCCCGTCTCCGAGAAGAACGTGTTGAACGCGTCGTCGCCGCCCCCGATCGTCTTGTCGGACGGCATCTGGCCGTCGTGCTGGATCCCGTGCTCGAGGCAGTAGAGTTCCCAGCAGGCGTTGCCGATCTGGACTCCGGCCTGGCCGATGTGGACCGAGATGCACTCACGCATTTTTATTTCCGCCCGTCCAGACTCTGGAATTTGCTGATTTGAATTCTAAATTGTTTTCTGCTCCAGAAGAAGCTCGACGCTCTCTGGAGAAAAGTTGACGAGAGAGGCCTCGGTCGGGGTGTAGTAGATTCTAACACCATGCCTGCTGCTCCCTGCCTTACTAGGAACAAATCCGATAAACTGGAATACGAGCAAAACTAATTCCACAGGGGTCATATTGTGTAGAGTGATGTATGAGCCAGCGCATCGAGCCAGCACCTTCTCAAAGATCAAAAACCATCCCGGAGTTACATCTTCTCCAATTCCAAGAAAGGCTGGTTTCGCGACCTCATTGGTTCTCATTACAGGGACCTTGTCTGATACGAGCACGTACCCCTGGGGTGACCTAAACGACAAGATAGTCTCTCTGCCCATTAGCTTGAATTGCTCTGTAGCATGCAGGGCGTCACAGATCTCAAATAGTGCCCGTAAAAGCTTGGCATTGGCACTATGTTTAGCTGCAAGATCCTCCACGTCCACAGACGGTTTCATAGGATCAGGCATGCCATCCAGTCGCGAAGCAGGGGTGTTAATGATAATGTTCTTGTGGATAACTGGGCCTAATGGCCGAGCGGACTTCTTGGCCTCACCCTGTTTGCCCTTGCGTGTTCCATCCTGTTGCTGGATCGGAGGACACGCACTAAGGAGCTTCTCAGCGCTCAGGGGTTGTTCATACGATACCATGTGAAGCGAAGAAAGAGAAACCATGCACGCAGATACGAGGTCCTTTTGGACTCCTTCGTCAAAGGCCCGTATTTCCAATTCCAAACCAACCTCTTTGGATGGCTTCCCATCGGCAGCTAAGCATGCGCATAGGAGAGAGTATGCTGGGAGAGGATCCATCCAGTAATAGATACCATCATAAGGGATGTCAATAAGGCAATCCAGCTGACAAAGAGGGGTTTGCTCAGGCCCCTGTTTCTTGGTTGTTGAGAACGTCTTTGACCCGCTCTTAAGAGATGCCAGCTCACCGCGTTCTGTCTGATCCTTCATTGTTTGGTCATTTTCTTTTGCTTTTAGTAAGTGTAGCTCCTCTCCTTTAGAAATCAATAGTTTGCGAGTCAGCTGGTTGAGGTACGAAGCCTTGAGACGAGGTATGCTCAGCTCTTTCTGCGGAGACAAAGAAGCAAAGATATGCACACCATCACTGTATAGCCAACACCCGTTTCCCTCGTCTTCTCGATAGCCATCAGCTAATAAGGTCAAGACGCCTGTGGAAACAGGATGCCCTGGAAGACTCTCATGCCCAGCGAAATCAGCATACAGATCCGATGACGGATCCAGCCTTATGTCCGACTGCTGCGAAGAATACTGCTCAACATGTCCAATGTCAAAGCAGGAACGCAGGTCTTGCGCCTGCTGTAGAATAAGAGCATTATTGCCCCGCGTGCTGGGACGAGGCGGTGCAACAGCCAAATTCTCTGTCTCTGGAAGGTCAATGTCGTCGTAAAGCTCAAGGAAATCAAGCCGTTGGTGTACCTTTGTAGAGCCATGCGACTTTGCTCGGCTAGGAGTGAAGCGGCCGCTATTTAAGCGCACATTTTCCACATTTTCCTGAGACAAGCCAACAAAGGGAGCGCCCTGTGGGGACAGCTGAGTAGGATCCCTTTGCTTTGTAGCAGGAGCATCACCGAGGGTAGTAAGGTTAAGGGTCGATGTTTTGGCAGAATCAGAGGGGCAGAGACTAGTTTTTATGCTTGAAACCGTCTGCCCATTGTGCTGCTTGCTCGTATCTGTTACACACGACACGCCAGAAAGCGTAGTATGCATGTTGGAATTATCGACGATTGGGGCTGAAAACAGTGCGGCGGCCAAGTCAAGCTCAGCAGGCCGAACAGCTTTCAGCGTGACGTACTCACAAAGAGATAGGTGGACGCATAATAAGCATCTCTGCAAGACGGCCTCAAGAAAAGAAATGGATGTTTGGCGTTCCTTCATGGACGCGTTCTGTTCTTGGGATAGCTTGGACGTGAAGCCGGTGGTAAGTGCCACTTGAAAGGCATCGCCCAGTGTGTGGGTCATCGAAAGAAATTGCAGAGGCACAACAACTTCGCCGAGAGAAATGTAATTGGGAAAAGGAACAGGTCGAAAGACAAGACACTGGGTGGTACCAATCTGCACGGTGGCCAGATAGCAAACTTCTGCCGGTCTGGCGAACGACCCGTTGCTAGTTGTGCTCACAGCATTCGGTAAAGTGTTCCTTACAACTGGAATTAGATCTAATGAGGTGGAAACGTGTCTCGTTCCAAAGGTGAGCCACCGTGGGTCAACAAGAGTTGCCAAGCACTGCTTCATAGAAGCGTTCTCCAACGACCCTTCTCTTGGGGGAGGAGGTTCTGAAGCGGAAGACGGAGGAAGCCCATCTGGTCGTTTTCCCGAGGTAGTCCTGGGTAACTTAGACGCGCCTTCAACTTCACCATGTAAAGCTTGCTTTTCCTTAGGCACTTTCATAGTTGAATTTTCTACCACGGCTTGGTTGTCAGCACTAGTCGCTGTGGTGGTTATGATGGATTTTGTGGTTAATAGAAGCCCTGGTTTCTTAAGCTCTGATATCTCTTGCAGAAGCGATGCAAGTCGATTGACCCCGGGTGAGCCGCACTCAAACCTCTCATCAACTATTATTTGGCCAGTGCTGTCTTGCAAGAGCTCAAGGGTCAACTCGAAGGACAGAGGCATTGCTCTGAATGCTTCTACTAAGGTACTCACGTTATTCTGCTCGTTCTGCTCACCTATCTTGGGCTGGCGTTGACTGCTCACAGCTGTTAACAGTTGAGCCTTTATAATCCAGACTGTCGATGAAACGGGTGGAAAGTCTAACACCTTCATTGCTTTCTGTGCATCATTGTCACTGAATCGTGTCAAATTGAAATATGCCATGCCAGAGTGGTCTTTGTTAGATAGTGGCGCAAATGGATGTGGACGTCTCAGAGCAATCAAGTATTGCTTGTCAAAATTGGCAACTTGAGGAAGCCGTATCCCACTATGAACATGAAACGCGGTTGCTCGGGAGACAAACGCCAACGAAACACAGCAGTATCGAGACTTGCACGGGATCTCACCACTGAGAGATACCACATAGCCTAAGGCAGCGTAGCCCAGCTGAGGAATCATTTCGTAGACAACAATTTTAGTGTCCGTCTCTAGATCTTCTGAAGACCAAACAGGAACGAGTGCATCCGGCTCAGAAAAGATGTATGAATCGAAACCGGACGACTTTGAAATCAGTCCGAGCTCTAATGGGAGCACTGGCGGTATTGATTCCGCCTTGCTTGCCTGTGAAGTAATGGCTTGCGGTTCGGGTTCTTGCACGTGCTGCACATTCTTCGCTGATCCAGCACGTGGATTGCTGCTTGTCTTTGTAGTTGGCTGTTGGGGCGTAGGAGGTTTCAATGGCTGGGCGGTGGTCACTGCCTGCTTATCCCAATAGATTATGGATCCAAAGCAAGAGTAAGAGGGCTTTTTGAGGCTGGGTTCTAAAAATTGAAGCTTGTGTGTTGGAAGATCTAGAGTAGCTATTTTGACATACTCTTGTTCAATTGTAACTCCTGACATAAAATCTTTGGAGGATATCGAGGTAGCAGAGAAAATAAAGTTGAGGATAGCAGGTGATATGATGGGATATTTCGGAGAAGCGGATTTATCGGGCTCTAGCTCGTCGACCTTAGGGTCATTCACAAATATGAAAGGCGACCCTCGGGGAGTCACCAGTTGAACTGCTCGTGCCGTTGGTCGCACAAGCTGATCTAAATCCGCGACTTCAGACAAGTCAGAAAGAGCTGCTGATCGACTTTCCAATCTACTATCACCCGTGACACAGCTTCTTACGGCATCCTGACGTTCTGTACAAGCCGTCCCAGTTCTTGTTGTTGTTGTTGTTGTTGTTGTTGTTGCTGTCGTAGATGGCTCGTTGCCAAACGCCATCTGTGTATTGCTGCGTAGCGGAGACTCGGGTACGTTATGCAACGCTGTAGCCTCTACTCTTAAACCGAGCTGAGAAGAATAGGAGGGCGGAGGCAACGGAACATCTGTTAGTATCGGTCGTGTGAACCTATCCGCTGTAGTAACATCAGTCCTATTATCAGCAAAGCATAAGGTTGCTGCTTTTCTGCGCTCTTCAAGCATTTTGCTCTGGGTCTTAAGAAAACGGTAACAATATTCAGCTGAGTCTCTATCGTAAAGCTCTCCGATGATAGAGCAAGCATCTGTGTATGTTATGTACTTGTTGTTCACCGTCAATACGCTGGCTGGATTTGGAGGCTCCCCCATCTCATCTCCAAGGACAACAGACACGGCAGTGTACCCAGCCGGTGCAACTGGCGCATACAGATATGTGTATGTCACTTGCTGAGGCTCCCTTGCTGCCCTGTGTGCCGCAGCCCTGGCATCATCCAGAGTGGTGCTTTCCGATGCATATGAGATGGATGACTCACGATCATTAAGAGCTCCTTTGCTGCTATTCTTCTCTGGAGGAGCAAAGCTACTGGGCATAACGGCTACCAAGTTAAATCCTATGCAAGGCACAAAGATCTCGTGAACGAGCTCAGGAGTGATGATAGAAGCGCTTGCATCAGCGTGGTTGGAATCACTCTCTTGGGAGAGCATTGCCAAGACAGAGTCGTGTGGGACCACGGAGTTTTTAGTGCCTACACTATCGCCAAAGCGTGGGCCTCGTGCGGGCTTCACCAAGTACACTGTTGTTAGGTCATCATCTATCTCTGGAAGGTCATCAATGAAGCGGCTTGTAAGGCCAGATTTGGAAAAGCGGCTCATATTCATACCACCGGCCATACTAGCCGAGGAAAGGCGGATGGATCGGGACGAACCTATCTTAGGAGTTGCGATAGAGCGAGTGGACTTGGAATCAGTGTCACTTATGACTTTGTACAACGTAAGCCTAAGTAGGACATGCCTATCTACCGCAGGGTCCACCCGGCGGCTCTTTGGTCTCGGAATGTAGTCAAATAGTCGCGAAATCACTGGGATGTCTCTTACAACAGCCTGTCTTTGGAGCGAAAGGAGGAACATAGGATGAAGAACTGGAAGATAGTTGTTCACGCTGAAGCTGAAGTAATGAGAGCGAATTAGGCTGAAATTTGGAGTTATCGGAGAGCGAAGTATAAGATACGAGAAGGAGTTGATGTCATCTTCTTGTGGTTGAGCCGCAAACTCAGACCGTATGCAGTAAAAGTTGTCTGGGGGGTGCTCGGTAATTGAGACGCAAAGTCCGAGCGCTGTGAAGCCGGAAGGCGGCACAGGAAGCCATATGCGCAGGAAAGAATTCGTCACGGTTCCCAATAAACGTGCTTCAAAGAGAAGACGAAATGATAACGGCTTAGTGTACATAGTTCCATAAGTTTGGCTGATAGGGTTTATTATCAGTATTTGAGTACCAATTGTATCGCTAGGATCGACTCGAAGAAGGTCATAGAAGTAGCCAGAACCACGCGGAAGAACCGGTCTATTGAAGCACAAAATCTGATCCGAAAGAGACCCTTCAATTCTTCCTATCTCAGTAGATATGTTAGTCAATGTAAAAGACGCAGTGTACATGAGTGTTTTGGGACGAGTGCCAAAAGAAAAAATCAGCTTTTTAGATTTTGCGTTGAGGAGAAAGCGTGGATATGACTGCCCCCGCTTTGCGCCTCGTTCATGCCTACGACTCTGGGAACGCCATCGACTTTAATATCTCAGATCCCTTCACTCACCCCGACCATCAGATTCTAGCGCGGGAGATTTCTTTTAGGTGCAGACACGACAACGAAGGAACGCCTCATCAAGTCAGCTTCAAATCCTGGTTTAATTTTTGCATCTTCTCACCCTCGTCCCAACCAATATCAGAGCAACTACTCAGCTTTCAATGGCTCAATCCACCTCCAACTAAAAAGCTATTGATCCATGGGTACAGACCTGTGTTTCGCTTCTTAGACGCCCATCACAAGCCCCTATTGGTCAAAGTGCTTGAGGCACAGGATGCAGGAGGGACCGACTATGAAGTCCTCTTGCCATCACATAGAGAGGTACTCTATAGGCCACTTGATACTCGCTGCATGGGAGGAGGTACTGGCAATGCTGATAAGAACTCCCAGTCTTTGCTGTTTTCGATCCGTGTCCCTAAGGGGACACATGCAGTCCAGGTCAGTCACAGCTATCCATATCCCCTCAACGAGGTTTATGCGCGGCTGGACAGCATTACTAAGCCGTGGGTGACAGAAAGAGTTCCTTTAAAGGGCAACGTTTGGCTCTACAAGGTCTGCAAGAACGAGGCGTCCAAGCAAAAACCCATCATTTATATCAGCGCACGCTGTCACCCTGGAGAGGCGCCTGGAAGCTACGTGCTTGACGGGCTTCTGAGCTCGTTGGAGGTACTTCTAGACATGTTTCAATGTTGGATTGTCCCCGCTATAAATGCAGAAGGGATTCGGGTCGGAAACTATCGTGCTGATACCAAAGGAAACAACTTAAACAGATGCTATAGCAAGTCGGAGTATCCTGACCTGATCACAGCTGACATTATCAGAATGGTCAATCAGACCGAGTGTAACCCGGGCTATGTGCCGGATGTCTATGGCCCACTTAAGGACCTCATGGACCCTATTCTCAAGACAAAGTACTTTGAGCAAATGGGCACATTTTCGGGGAGTAGTGACGTCGATGACGAGCGCTGCCAAGATACTACCGGTATCAGAACATTAACCTTCACACAGAACTCACAGGGCCAAAAACGGAGAAAGTGTAGCGATAGGATGATAGAGTCAGATGAAAGTAATTCCGAGGACACCTCAGATGTGGATATTAGTGTTGAGAGTAGGCCCTCTGCCACGACGTCAACATCGTCGTTAGAAAACGCCACTGCATTTGAGATCTCTCTTTCCAACGGAAAGCAGAAGACCCGAAGAATAGTCAAGCCGATTAAGAAGGCAAAGGAGCTAGCAGATCATAGATCCACCTCATCTGATCAAAGCGATAAGGATTCCAGGCACAGTACGGCCAAAAAGAACAGTTCTTACTATCCTTCGAAGGTGAAAGTGAGTGCTCCATCTGCATCTAAACCTCAATTCAGCGGAAGGCTCCCGCCGCGAAGCGCAGGTGGTGACAGCAGGAGATTTCCTGCTGAGCAATCACCACATTCTCTCGTGCCCCTCACAAATAGCTCTTCGTCCCCAACTACATTGTTCTCCAACAAGGACAAAGCAGAACACGCATATCCGCTACACCAGCCCACGGCCGGGTCTCAGCTCATTAAGTACAGCAGAAAACCCCAAATAATATTCTGCCTGGACATTCACTCGCATGCTAGCATACCAGATTGCTTTCTATTTGGTAATTCTGTCTTTGAAAACGGGCTTCCAAGCGTCCCCAAGGATAAGCTCTTTTTGGGTCAACTGAGGAACATCCTGTTTGTAAGTTACCTCGCCGGCCTCGACTCCACATTCAATGTCAGCAAGTGTGACTTCAAGCCTGACTCTATGACCAAGGTGGACAGGGCAGGGGAAACGTTTGAGTATACCATGAGAGTGGGTCTTTATGCAGAGACAACGCTCCCCACAGTGTATTGCTTTGAAAGCCACTATTATCGAAAGTCTCGCGATTATGCCAAGAAGCCGTTCACGGTCCAGGACTTTCTCTCTATGGGAGCAAATTTAGCCAAAGCAATTCAAAGCTACTACGAATTCACTCCCGATAAAGCGCTCACATACCTCAGACGATTAGAGCACAACATACACATCGGTTACAGTGCACAAAAGATGCTTGCAGAACTCCGCCAAGCTGCCGGCGGAGAGTATCTTGTGATGCTTTATAGGGCTATATATGACCAGCTGGATTATCAAGTCAACGGGGCACTGCGACAGGCAAGGCAACAGGACAACAAAGTAGCTAAGTAGTGGAGTCGACGGCCGCTATGCAAGAAAGCTTGCCAGTTTCTCATTAACCTCTTTCCATACAGTGTGCTCAACGACCCTGAGATATGACATCTGGTATCCCATGCAATAACGACGTGCATGATAGTCATGCTTCAGCTCGGGTCTCGAAATAGATAGTGGCGTTATCTGACGCACTACACGCTCCATATCAATGGATACCAAGAGGCCTCTCATAGGTTCAGTGAATCCGCCCCTGATCCATCGATGGAGCTCTTCTGGGTCAGGTGGCTGAGATGATGATTCAGGAAGCCTTGCTTTTACGTTGCACACGTCACCTATTGTTACCGACGGCAGAGGAAATGCCCCCTGCATATTCGTCGCTATCATCTTGGTAGGGTCATAGTCTCCATGGCCAATATGAAGCTCTAAATCATTGGCGCACAGCGTTAGCCAGGCGTGCCCGTGATCTTCTAGACACATGCTGTCACGAAACTCCGCCAGTACGTCTACCGATTGGACGAAGAAGCCTGCCAGGACGGCAATCATCGCTCGTCGCATAGCCTTGGAAAGGTTTATGCTCCGTCCATGCAGAGAAATCGTGTAAATCAAGCGGACCCCATATACGTCCGCTGACGTCGCTGCACAAGTGGCAAATAGAGTCCGAAAGATTCTAAGGCGACTCGCGGGACTATGCCAAAGGAGGGTAAGACAAAATGTTACATATGTTCCCACTGCGTCTACCAGGTCGGTCGTGTGAATATGAGATAACACCGCAAACAACTGTTCTCCGTGATCATGTATCACACTGAGTCCTGATGAGTCACCAAGCACGTAGTTGTAGTATTCCATCAACATACCTAAAATACTTACAGTTATATCGGGGGAATAGCCCCTAGAAATGTCTTCATCTATATATGGGGTGACGCGTTCCAACAAGCGTATTATCGACTGTTCCATTGCAAGGGCTGCCTGGGTGTCAACCCCTATCCCAAAGGATAAATTCGCATTACTGAGTAACAGCTTGAGCAGCTTGGAAAAATCAACAGAGCGAAGAAGTACTAAGATTTCTGCGGGGGCCTTGGCAAGATGAGATAAGGCCTGCAGACATTTTGAAATGAAAATTAAGCTGTTGTGGTCCAGCGACCGGGCATTCCGAGACACAGATAGAATGGACGCCACTTCAGCGCAAAATGCCTTAATAGCGATACTGGGATTGCTCACTGCAATTGTATCTTCAGGACCTCCCGCGCACGCAGCAAGATACGCATCCAGATACACCCCGCCGATATATGCCTTGTTATTAATTGCACGCTGAAGAGTCGGGATAGAGAGGTAACTTACTGCAGGAGGACTCTTCACCAGTTCAGAGCCGCTACCTTGGAAGGATGACAGGAAGGAGCTGCAAAGACTGATCAACTCATTGGTACAGTGTGCTGACCAATAAAATTCTGGTGACGAGATCTCGGTCGTCAACAAAATCTTAGAGAATGATACGTGATCATGCTCAGCGAGAGACAGGACAAGGGGAGGTGGTAAAAGACCCATCAACACCGGATTCTGTGCACGTAGAAGAAACCCACATATCTCTATGGTCAGAAGAAGCACGGGTGGGACACCCTTTGCATCTTGATCAGTCATGCGTGATGCATTCTGAAGCAAAAATCTTAGTAAATGCACATGAATTGCACTCGAGGCCGCTGCATCGGGATTAATGAAAAGCACCATCTTGAGGATCAGTGCGCACAGGACCGGTCTGGGATAAAGCTCGCTGGCCCACGGTACTTGAAGAAGATTTTGCTTAACGGTGTTTAGAGTTGCGGGGTCATGAATACTGAAGGAGTCAAGCATGGATAGCCCTCCACCACTCTCGCTATAATGGCGCATGTATGCAAAGGTAGCTGAATCAGTAATGCTTTCATCAAGAGCTCCCTTGAGTATAGCTGGAAGATAGGGCGCTATGACAGGGAGAAAAATCGTAGGGTCCTCAATACTGAGGACGTGGATAAGGAAGGCAAGGACAAGCTCGCTAAGCAAAAGCTGCTCTTGGCTCTCAATAATCGTGAATCCTATATAGCAAAGCATCTTCAGAAGAGACGTGCGTGTGGGTTCTTGGATCTGCGTATACAAATGGGAGTCTGTGTAAGCCACATAGAAGACCGTAGATAACATAGCATGGAGAGGGATGAGACTTCCAACATATTGGTAAAACGCTGTAATTAGATTGAAGTCTCTGGAACTAGAAGCACAAGCATAGATCGCTTCTAAGGTGTGCAGCATATCACAGACATATTGAGACGCGCTAAGTGTTTCAGAAGACCCTTTGCTCAAAAAGCTAAGGGTCTGGAGAGGAGTGCCTATGTTAACCTGACCCTTTGATAGATTGAGCTCGACCATCATTCCGAGTATGTTGTTAATATGATATCCAGAGATCAACAGACGCGCGGGATACTTCGCTAACTCTGTGAATTCTCTTTCTGCGATGTCGAGCATCTCCTCCAAAGTACAAACGCAGTGTGTCTTATCTTGCTGGGACTGATAGCCACGCAGCAAGTGACCGAAATACAGAATAACTCGGTCTCTATAGTCGGCATCAAAGGCGAATCGGGGACCGTAGTAGCTACCTTTCATAATTGTCAGGAGCCTCGGGGCTTCAATTCCCCCGGTTGCTACGGAGTCGACATACGATGTGCCGAATATGCGGATGAAACGCCGAATATTGTCAGAGAATACACTACTGATTCCACAGGTGAGTCCAAGAAGCTGCGAGAGGACATCTGCAAACTCAGTGACAGAAAGGATGGTCCCGGTGAAAATATAGATCATGATTTGCGGGGCCAGTGCGACATCAACGTGCGTCCTGATAGCTTCTAAGTAGTAGTGAATGACAGACACCACAATCAGTGTCCTCAGGTAGGACTGATTGCTGGCGTTCGTGATGAGAGAATCCAGATCAACGTGCGGATTCACGTAGGAGATGTTAGATGGAGTGTACAAGGACCCGACAAGTCTCCCCAGCACTTGATCTAAGGAGGGTGTTGGCCCCTTTAAAAATCTACACTTGCACTCGATAGTTTTTAGTGCGGTGATCGCCATGTACAGATACACGAGTGTGCCTGTGACCCCGTCCTGCACGCCATTGGATGATTGAGAAGAAAATAAGACAGTTGGGATGAGCGCGGATACCAGGTCTGCACAAGTGGCGACAAACATCCGTAGCTGCGTGTTCAAGAAACGCAGGGACATAGACAGCGTCCTGACACAAACGGAACTAAACGCCTCTCCCGCCCATCCGTCATCGAGCAAAGAGTTTCCTCCCATGATGATGTCTCCTAACTTCATCTGGGACACTTGGAGACAGACAGCCATGTACTGATGGAAGATAGGATATGAAGGGCGAAATGCTCCGTTCTTGACATAAGTAGAAAAAGCGAGTAATCCGTCCCCAAGGGCCCTTACCAGTAGTATCAAAAGGATAGAGAGTCTCCTCAAAAGATCTGTCTCAGACATACGGTTCTGATTGATGAGATCAGGGTGCTGAAGGAAAGCAGAGTCTATCGACGTCATCCCTACCCTATCGATCTTGGCACTGGCGCTCTGCAATTCCTTCCTAAGCTTACTCTCTGTTGCCCGCATCTCTTCTGTCCTATCTAGCCCCACTTTTAAAAGGTCGATTGCGCGAATACAGCATAGGGATGTCATCTCGTGCAACCCTTCTGTTTCGAGACGGAGCAGTGGGGGAAGAGTGGAGCAAGAGTGGATATGGTGCGTTACAGGAGTAGCCTCTGCATCACGGTCAAGTTGGCAATCTCTGGTGACCTCCTCGGACATGTGATTGTATAGGGCGTTAAGCTCTCCAACGCTAAGAGACAGTAATGTCTGTAAGAAACTGATCAGATCGGTTATGGACAGAGCCACATTTGTCGCAGTCCTGGATATAGAGCGCAGTAAGGAAGTGTATATGCCTCCTGCAAGGCTGGCCTCTATTTCGCGAATGCAAGGATAAGAAGAAATAGATGGAAGATCCAGTTGGCTCGACATTCGTGTCGAAGAGTTGTACAGATAACACCCAACGGGCTCTCCGGTTTGCTTGGAAAACTCTATGTTATGAATATGCGGAACACAGCACCACGGTCCCTGGGTGTACTCGCCAAAGAATCGTAGATAGCTTATCCTGTGGTGTTCATCTACGCTCAAGAGCGCTGCCCGTAACGGCTGCTGCCAGGAGTAGAGTGCTGAATAGAGATAGTGACGCATCTCATGGGTCCACACAACGTTGATTTTGAAGGTTTCATAGGACGTAAAGGTCTCTGCCGCATCTGAGGCCCTTTTAGAACTCAGCAATAGGAGGGCAAGAGGCTCGGGGAGCAGCGACTTGACACATAAAGCAACGCTATTCGAGGCCAGACTCTCCCCTCCAACAGTTCGTGAGCACGATTGGTAAAGCTCCTGCAAAAGAAGGACAGCATAGCTGTTGGGCTCTAGTCCATGTGTATTCGATAACAAGAAGTGGATCACCCCACACTCTACCATCGACTGCGCAATCTCCGAATCTCGCTTGCAGAGCTCCCTCAATAGCTCGCACGTCTGGGTAAAGATTTTCTGAATAATTGCTACTTCTGCTGGAGAAGAGTGGACAGCGCTGGCGACATCAGAGCCTGTCTTGTAGCAGACAAGGTCAAAGCGCTCCTTCTCCAAGAACGCTGATGAGGTGCTAGGCGCTTGGGTCTCGAGGAGAAGGTTGGCAAAAATTGGCAGAAAAGCGCGGCTAGAAAGAGTTTTCTTGTATCGGGGCACCGGAATAAGAATGCGTCCCACCTTATCTGTCATAGCTTGGGACTGAAGGCACCCCAAGATGACCCTTAGAGAAATATGTATTAGCGAGCCATACGTGTGAGCCGCAAGGATGGTCTCTGGATCAACAGACAGACAAAGATTCTTCTCCTTGTTGCAGCTTATCAAGGGCAGGATGTACGAAGCAAGATAATAATGCAGCCCAGTACTTGCAGCGTCAGCATATTTGGCTGCCAGCTGAGAAGCAGCAACCTCAATCAGAGACAAGCATAAACCTGCAAGTCCATAGTCGGCCACAGTCAAGAGGCGGATTGTCTCTGTAGCAAGCTCCATCAACTGAGTGAACCGAGAGCTGGAGTTGATGAGGATGAGGGTGATAGCGAAGATCAGGGCGGCGCGAATAGATCTATCGTTGTCTCGTAAAAGAATAAAATGGGAGAAGTAGCTAGAGACAAGCGTATCTAGATTTGTTGCCTTGATGGCTTCACCAGTACCAACAGATTCTCGAGATCCCGTCTTCACGTCTAGGGTCAGGGTAGATAAAAGCTCCTGCTGAAAGTACCTACCGCTGACGCATTCCTCATGCATTTTAAGAGATATATAGTGCCAAAGAACGTAAGACAGATAGTAGCCGTTGAACTGGACGTCAAAGGATGTTAGAGGAAACAGGCTTTTCCCACGGAGATCTACGTGGAAGGCGTCCACGTTCCAGCTGAGCATAGTGCCGAGGACGGGCCTGTTTGTTACAAGGACCTTCCTCAAAGCGTCGTGTGGCATTGAAGAGATGTGCTTTTCAGCCTCTGCATATAGTAATGTGAGCTCCTGGATAAGCAGCATGCTAAGATTCGCTCGAACAGACTCGTCCCAGACGATGTCGAAGGAGTAGCTCTTAGTGGGCAGGAGATTTAAGAGGTCCTTCCACTTCTCCAAGGGGCCCGGAAACGGCAGCAGTACATAGCTTGGGCCATGCTCTCGAACATAGGAGAGGTGAGTTGCAGTTCCCAAGTGAAAACAGGCTTTGCCGCTGAGGAGGTTAGATGTGCTTTTGCTCCCTGCCTTATATGATTGTAAAGACATAGAGGAAAGTTGAGACGACAAGATGCTGCTGAGAAAGGGCATGGGGAAGACTGCGTGAACAAGAGACCGAACAGTGGCGTTGGCTCCATACGCCGTGGCGATGATCTGAAGAGAGCCCTCGCGTAGGCTGAGTGGGGCAGCATCAGATATGACGTCATCGATATAGCGTAGCATCGCTCCAGAGGATAGGCAATAATCTGATAGAGTTGTCCTCACCTTTTCATTCAGGACGTCCTCGAAGAGGATCTGCTTGATGAAGAGACGGGCCAAAAGAGATATTCGGCGGCAATCAAGCAAGGTAAGCGAAACATAGTCCACAAACCCTTCGCCGAGTGCTAGGAAAAGCTCTGCTCGGCCAGGAGGATGGGGAAGCTGGTTTCCTGCTCGCTCGGCCCTGCGCACACTGTCAGCAAACCATTGCTGGCCCAAGTGACTCCTGAATAGGATAATGTCATCAAGGATACCGCAAATAGGAAGCAGCATGAGAGGCTCCTTTTTGCAATGCTTATGAAGATTGCTCGCAACCTGGCAGACCAGCTTTAAGATTGGGCCTTCCGATGCCATGAGATCGGCCCTGTTTTCCTTCTCCATTTCGAACCGCGACTTGCTGAACGTTATTCCCTGTGTGTACGTAGTTGGCAAGCTATTAGTATCGTAGGCACGCTTTATATCCGCGAGGCTCTTGCCAGAGATAAGAGATATCTCTGCTCTATTGATAAACGACGACGCCATTAGGGCCACTCCTTCCGACGCATCCACGTTTTCTAAAGAAGTTGATTGGAACGCTTTTCCCAAAGTCTTTTCGCTGCGATCGTGATGGATTGGCTTAGAGCTCTTGCAAGAGAGGTCAGGAATCATGAGGTCATTGTTAATGGAATAGACGCTAGAAAATCCTGAATACGAATGTGTTCCCTGCTCAGACAGGACGCGCCACTGGTATGTTAGTGTGGCTCGGACAGCCGTTAGAATCATGCACAAGCCAAGAGGAGTAAACCTGTTGCCGCTAAATATCTCAGGAAGGTCTGAGAAAAGAAAGCTGTGGCAATCTTGCACAGCTGCACGACAAAGTGTTCTGCTTTGTAGCAAAAGAACGAGAAAATCTAGCAGGATGCAAAGCGCAACTGTAAGGTCGGACGGCTGTGCCTTGGCCTCTTTGCTTATAAATGCTAAAATCTTCCCGGCACACGTCAAGTACCCCTTATTCTTGCCGTCATAAGGAAGCGTGCGCGGATGTGCTCCCGTCAGAAACGCCAGATCCTCTAGTAGCGAAGCCAGAACAACGTTGTCAATCTGCAAGACTTCACTGGAGGTAGTCTTTGATACCACGTTATGTAGTTGTGCAGCAAAGTAGTCCATGCTTACCGGAACAGCAGGCATTCCAAGAGGTATTGCTCGATGTAAGCGATAGAACCGCATTCTTACTGGAAGGCAAAGGCTTTGCACGAAATCCAAAAGCTGAAGGAGGAAGCAGAGCCTAGCGTCATCTGAGGAGAAGGTGTAAAAGAGTGACTCCCCTATGTATAGTTTTAGCTCAAGGGTAGATCCCTGCAGGTTAGACTGATTACCTGGGTCGTTACCACTCGGAGGTACAGACTCATGATTGCTTCCATGGAAAACGGGGCTTTTGAGCCCAAGAAATATCTCCGTCCCTTGCTCGACGGGGTCGTCTACAAGCCGCTTGAATGCCTGTCTGAAATTGCCTTTGTACCGGATAGAGCTAGGGTCTAGTACTATTGTATCTATCTGGGCAATAGGTACTGCACGGATAATATTAGAGTCTACTCTCTCAATGATCCAGCCCTGGTGTAGGAGTAGAGATATATCCCTGTAGTGACAGAGGTTAATCTTCCCCGTCAGGTAATTACCAAACAGGCCCTTCTTGAGGTGATCCTGCCGCAGTTCATGCCAAGAGAGCGCATGAGTTGGCGCAAGCTTCTGTTTCTGCTTCTCCTCTCCATCTTCCTTCTTACTAACATCTGGCCCCTCACGAGTAGCCTGCAAATTACTATCCTTTGGGTCCGTGGCCTCCTTCTCTTCAATCGTTCTCTTTGACTCTAGAGCTGGGGGCGGTGGTGGCGGTAAAAGTGGAGATGAAGCAGGCTGGGCAGCTCTCATAGAGGACGGTGCATCTAGAGGCAGAGAAAAGAGCGAAAAAGTGTCTTGTTCAGTATAATGAGTTGTCAGAATCTCAGCTGTGGCCAAAACCCTGGAGGTCTGGAAGACACTTGAGGGCGGCTTTTCCCGAAGACCAGATAGTGCAAATTCTTCATAGGGAATGACCTTCAGTTTGACAAAGTTATCGCGTCGTAAAGTATTCGTCCCCGATACAATGTTACTAGCAAAGGCTTTCGCGGCATCGTGCGTTGCGAACTCAAGTCTAGTAGGGTAGAAAGGCATTTCTTGGTCCATAAAAAAGCACGTGGACACGTATCCTGGGCCATCGCTTACTAGGGCAAGAACGACAGAAGTTATCGCCTCGGGACGAAGAACGAGCACGTAAGATCTGGCCTGCTTCAGTCGAATAAGCGCAAGAGTCTTCTTGAAAAAGCAGAGCTCTATCTCCTCGCCACTTACTAAGTCCTTTGCCGGAAGCCAGGTCGCTTTAGACTCCGGCAAGCCTTTGTTAGCCCCTAAGAGGAGGTCTGCAGTCACTGCTGCGCGGAGGCTGAGATGGCCCGCGGGCATGCAGGTGACGTGCAGTTTGTCTGTGAGCAAAATGATATTGGGGTTTTTCGGGCTGGTGAGTGTGTCTGGAGACCAGTCCCTCCATGGCTCCAAAATTGAAATCCCCTGATTGTCAAAGATGTGTACCCCGTCTGGCCGCGTCTCCAGAATGGCTGGCCGTGTCTTGTACCCCTTGGGGGCATCTACTGGGTACCTTATCCGGTACTCAAAGGGGAGCATCTGGGAAATTTCTTTACACACGAACCTACAAAAAACCTTTGATCTGATGACTTTGGTCCTAGGCTAAGAGGTGTGGAACGGATTCGATTGGTCTTCACTGCACAAGAGGTTCTCACGCACAGATTGGTGTTCATCCAAGGTGCGTACGAATTTCGACCGCTAAAAAACCAGAAAAGCTAGTGCATGTCTCTAGATTTTACCGGCATCTTCCACCAGCTCCTTGGAACCGAGAAGCCGGAAGACGTCAGGGTATCTCCGTCTCCCATGCATAATGCTTTCTCTACTGCCCGTAGAGAAGTCCTTTCCTTGCGAGATATAATTGTTCAAAACTCGAGCAGCTATACCGCCACGACTCTCTCTTCCAACACACGTTCCGTGGAAGGCATGCCATTTACTGATGAAGAGTGTGCTTTATTTGATGCACGAATTCTGACCATTTTCACTCATATAAATAGTCTTGTGGGGAATATCCTCAAAGAACTCAAGACATATGCAGCCAAAGATTCCACTGGCGATGAATTTGATGCAGAAGAGAATGCTCTGGAAGTTCTAGAGCGCCAGCTCCGACGAGACAATAGCAAAAATGCGATCCAGTACTTTGAGGGCGTCGGCAACGTCCTTCTTGCTCAGGTTACGCAGATATTTGAAGACTATGGTTCTCTCCGCGCCAAGCGCCGTGCTGTGGTATCATCAGACTATCTCCGTGAGCGGTCGCAACGGCATGTTTATGCGCTGAATATGCAGAGAGATCCTTCGACGAGCACGCCTGCTGTATCTAATGCCACACAAGAGGGGTCTGGGCGTGAGGGGGCACCCGTGGACCATGCTAAAGGATTGACAGGCATATGGGCAACAGTCCATGCAATGAATGACGAGGATCATGCTCCACAGGTAAGTCAGAGCCACATGGGCACCACTAAGGTGCAGGCCACTAGGCGGATCTTGCCGTCTCTCATGGAAGAGCTAGACATTGTCCGGCGCACAGAACAAACAGCCCATGAAATTCAGTCTCTGAACGCTCTTTTTGCTGAAAAGGTCATCGAGCAATCTGAACAAATCGATAGAATATATGCAGTCACTTTCGAAACGTCAGGAACGCTGGACAACGCTAACAAGTACCTTAAGAAGGCCGCTAAGCGGCTCCGAAGCAGCACAAAAATAACCATAGTCCTCATGTGCCTTGCAATTTTCTGCCTGCTCTTTCTAGATTATATCAACTGATTCCTAGCCCTCTGATGATTGATGGCGATTGATGGTCATCTCTTCTTCAACTGGTGACGCCTCGCGAGTTCGCTGGCGCGTAAATTTCCTGTGTCAATCTGCCCTTCTCTTTGGTTTTGCATTAAAATGCCTCCTGTCACCCACGCGATAATTCTGGCTGATACCTATTCGTCGTTCTTGGATCCGATCGTCCGTGACACCCCTGCCCTTCTACTGAAGATAGGAGGGGTCTACCTGCTTGATATCTTAATTCATCGTCTCTGCACTAGCGGGATCGACTCTATTACTATCGTTGCGTACAACTATGCTTCAACCATTCAGAGATACGTGGACGAGGACTGTCACTGGTCCCCTAAACTCAGAAACGTGGCTACACACTCTATTTTGAAAGACACTCTGTTTGATGCCGCCCAGCCCCTGGTCCCTAACACAGTTTCCATCAGAGTGCTGCAGTCCAGCGATAGAAGCATTTATGCCTGTCTCAAGAAGGTTTTCGGAGATTCGCCGGATATTAAGAAATCATATGAAGGCCAGCTGGGGACCATCTCCCAATTCCTCCTCATAGATGGCCCGGCATTCACTAATCTTAACTTTGCCAAGGCCTTTGACTACCATGTAGCCTTGACAAATCTGCATTCAGGTGACAATACAGATTACCTCCTGACAGCTATCCTCTCCATGCATACAGAGACCTCCTCTCTGAGGCCGCTCATTGCCCCCTCGATAATTATCAGAGACCCGGAAACATGTGAGCTAAAGAGCCTTATTGTAGACGTGGCTAATAGCTCTGCCCAGATTGACCTGGAGCTCCCGTTTGAAGACAAGTGCCACATGAATATTAGTTCAAATCTTTATCTCACAGGATTTTATATTGTCAATCTTAACTTCATAAAGTTCTTCGTTACTAATGAGACATTTGAAGACACAGAATCAATGCATACCTTCCTGTCATCTGCACTGGATAGCAAAAGCGACTACTCAATTAAGATGGGCACGTATCTCCTAGAAAAATGTGAATCCGGTATAACCATAGACAGCCCGAGGCTCTACCAGGAGCTAAATAAGGCATATATTAAGGGGTACTTCAGACCTTACTCTCCTGAGACAAATTGGATCTACTACAAAGGGACTAAGACGCAGTTTAGAAGTGTCCTGGACTGGGTCTCCACGGGCGCAACGCAGCTGCAATCGTGTGGCACACTGTACTGTGACGAATCAACCTCTATTCCCCCCAACACCATAATAGGTGGGGACTCGCTAGTGCACAGAAATTGTACTTTGGAGGACGGTTTAACGATTGACAATTCCACGTTGTGTGATAACGTCTTTATTGGGGCCGGAAGCAAAATCATTGACACTCTGATCAACTCACAGACGACAATTGGGAAGAACTGCGTGCTTCGCCGTTGTTATGTGGGGTCCAATGTTCATATTGAAGATGGAATATCCCTTCCGTGCGGCTCCATGGTGGGTAACGGAGTTACACTTAATTCAGAAATCCTCTATCAGGCCATCAAGATGACGTTCCAGGCATACTTTCATTGCAATTTCCAGGCATATCTCTCCTTTATCATACGGTATTTCCTTTACTTAGATGATCGGATAGAGAATGCCCTTGAAACTGCCGGGTTCACCTTGGGTTCTCCTCTTCCGTGCTTTCATGCAACCAAGGCTACAGAAGCAGATCAACCCGAGTCTGACATGGACGAAGCTACTTGTGAAACAGTTGGAAAGCTCCTTTTGCCTGATCATATAGAAAAGCTCAAGTTGTTACAAAGCCACCAGGATACAATCTGTCGATTCTTTAAGAACGAAATCTCAACTCTTCCTTCCACAATCATTGTACGCTTCATCCCGCCCATCTTTCTGACGGCCACCCGCCCGTCACTCAGTGTTTTAAGAGAGTATCAGGCAAACTCAACATCGCAATATATGCCAGAAAGCAATCTTCAAGGCATTTCTCCGGAGTTCAAAACTATAAATATTTGTAGGTCCATTCCTCGACAAGGGTCCGTGCCTACTCTAGCTGCTGCCTCTGCAGATCAGTCTTCACATCTTCTGCCGCCAAAGCACGTCTCTGTCTACTCTCGTGCCTCCACTAAGATGTCACTAGAGGAGGAGGAAAAGAATACTTTCCTCGCCGACATGATCAGCGGGACTGTACCCATAACAGAGTTAGCATGGCCTGGTGTGACCCAGACCACCTTGAACCCGCTTCCAAATACGAGTAAGTATGACGAGTTCTTTCAATCCTTGGTGAGCTGCGCAAGCAATGAGATGCTGCAAAGGCCAACAGAAGATGATGCTTCATCTGTCTTACTTTTCAATCAGACTGACTTGGATGCCCAGATTGACGTCGCAGATTTCAATAATGTGGAAACTAGTGAGGAAAGCGAGCAGAGTGAAGTCTTTACCAATATTGGAAGCTCAGCTGATGCACATCACGAGATCCCAGGTGGCCAAAAAAGTAATAAAATATCGCCTAGAAACATATATTCCGCTCCCAGACACTCTGAGACTATCTCTTACAATTCTTCGCAACACAGAGCAGACTATTCCATGTGTAGCATACACGGGTCTGAGAGTGAGTCATCAAGGCACGCCCATGCTCCCACTGCATCGAAGCTATCTCTCTATACACTGCCTTACTACATTATCCGATCACTGAACGACACCGAGAAGATCCGTGACCCGAGACAGTCAATGCGCGCAAGCTTTGTTGGAGATGTGCTGCTAGAAAAGCTTCCTGATGGGTACCCTGGCTTGTTAACTACATCCTTGAAGTATCTAATGTTCAGTGGCTTCGTATTTAAGTCATCTTTCTATGCCTTCTTCGATTGTCGTAAGATGTCGTACATGACTCTCATGGGAATGGACTCTCTTCCGGCCAGCATGTGCCGCCCGCTGCCATACATTCGTCATATAGCATCTCTCAAAGATATCCCTCCGCATAAGCTGTCTGCATTCGATATTGACAAGGACATATTAGACGCGTGCAAGCAAGAGAAGCAACTAACTGACATAGTGGGAGACGAGGCGCGGAAGCAGCGCAGCTTGGCGCAGTTCAAAGAGACAGTGCGGGACCTACTAGTGGATGCATTTGCAGCGCTACTAAATACATCCAAGCCCGGTCACTCCAAATCCAAGAGTTTCACAGGTACCTCAGAAGACAACAGCTTGATAGAGGTAGATGACGAGAGGATGAATCTTAGTGCCACATTGTCCAGCATCCAGATGAGAGGCCTTAACAGGGCAGATGGAGGGTGTGGGCATGCTGACATTTCAGGCACGATTCTCAACAAGCTTGTGACCGATTTCCGGACCGCCGTCAAAGCAGCAGAAGACTGTAAGCTTAACACAAATCTCCAGGGAGCAGCTGCAATATTTGCGCACTTCATCTATCTCTACGTGTTCCTGGGTCCAGACCTGTTCAAGAGGCTAGACCCACGCGAGGACAACCACATTCCTTCTAAATACATTATCGAGCAAAAGCACATTGTGAGCTTGCCGGAGAGCGAGTCATGCTCTTCCAAACTGTATATGGATCCCGATCAAGGATGTGATGATGTCCTATCCATTCCACCACTCAGGACTGCACTCGCCAACTTCTCGTGCATTTGCAAGTTTTTCTTTAGCGAGGGATTCAGTAACTCCATATTCTGGTCTGACTATGACGAAGATGATGGGGAAGAAGAGTTTGTTTTGAAGCTCATCGAGTTCATAGTCCTGTTTTTCAACAAGACTATAGTTCACGAGGAAATATCCACTATCTTGGTGGAGCTCTTCACTGTATTGCACGAAAGCGGGGGCATCAGCATACAAACGTTAATGAAGTGCAAGGGTATCCTCAGTACCTCTGACGATGAGATAGATATCGTTCTACACGACTGCGTATTTGTCCAGTTGGAGAAGCTGCATGAAGATGAGCTCCCTGGAAGTGGACAGCGAGACTCTGAAGCAGATGACCCAGCCGCCTTTGCGAAAAACGAGACGTCTGAGAGCTATGAGTATGAGTACTATGAAGAGGAGGAGGAGCAGTACTAGAAGGCATGATACGCTTGTAAATTATGGGACAAGTTTTCTATGCATGCGGCTATGGTGGTACTTGCAGTGGTGGACAGAATGTGCCTGTCGGTGCACAGTGCGACCGCCTGGTCCCGGGTGTATGTGTGCGCAAAGTCTACCAAGAAGACACTAGGCAATGCGTTGTGTGAAGCGTGGTTGTCTATCTGACCCTGGTGGGTGCTAGAAATCAAGAGACTCGGACCGCACATGTGGAGACACTCTCCCAAGAGAGACGCAGACAGAGCCTGTAGACGCGCAACAAGTTGGCCGAGACTGCGTCTGTCTGGAAAGAGGGTGCATAGATGCGCCAAGATATCGTCATAGGAGCATGCTCTACCCTCCGTTTTGGTGAGCAGCACGGACTCTGTCGTCGAAGTCCTGCTTTTCACCGGCAAAACGGCACCCATCAGGCGCACGCCATGCGTAGACGTTGTGGTATCTCTGGCCTTCGCTTCCTGCGATTGAATCTTGCTCTGCTGTGCACCTAGCGGAAACGTAATAAATCCCAACTTTAGATCCATAAAATAAATCTTGGATTGGGTATCATTACTATTATGTAAATTCTTTAACGCAGTGAAAATAGGTTCATGACAATTAAAGGTGCGACACTTTGTAGCCGTCGCTAGCAGAGATTCGAGGACTCCAAAATCGACACTGCAGAGGTCCCCAGATAGGTCCATAATAAGATCGAGGGCGTCCTCCTTACACTTATATATTCCAACCAGGCTAGGCACAAACGAAAGCAGCTGAGAGTGAGCCATAGCGAGCTGGCGATAAATTCGAAGTTCTTGCATAGACGACGCTTTGAAGAATAAGCTTCCATCGGTGGAGATAAGATATACGTTCCTGAAAAGATTCACATGCAAATTGGAAAGCCTATAACTTGCTTTTGGTGGGGATGCCATCTGTTCTTTTAAAAATCCATGCTGGTGTTCTTAGCTGCTCTATGCACAACTCTTCTGGCTGCAGACAAAGAAATAAGTGCATGCCTTTACGAGTTCTATCTTTCTACAAGCGGTCCAAATTGGTATTCGTCTGAGGGCTGGAACGTCTTAGCAGACGAGAGCGGAGATTACTGTCTTGCCTACGGAGTTGAGTGCGAAATCGACAACGAACTTGTGAGCATATCTATGCCAATGAACAATCTTGTGGGGGAGCTTCCGGCCTGCTTTGCAACTCTTCATACTCTAAAAGAGCTTTCTCTCCAATCAAACTATGTGAGCGGATCCATGAAGAACTTGCCACCTAATCTTGTGAAGCTTTCATTAAGCATGACATCATTTACAGATATAACGTCCGACATATGCACTCTCTCGAGTCTGACCACTTTCAGCATGTCCTACTGTGAGCTCACCAACGTGGTGCTGCCCTTATGTCTATATAATGTGCCATCTATATCCATTATGAACTCTGGAGTCCGTCTTCCGGAGGAGCTCACATCTTTGGACATTGAAGTTGGCCGTAAAGGACTCAACATTCCAGGCACTGACGCCTCTAGACTTATATTCAATATCCCTGCCGATGAGATACGCGGCCTCAGTACGCTGGACCTTTCTGGGACAGGCGTATCTGGGAGCTTTAATCTGAGCCAGCTCATCTTTGCATTCCCCAGGGTCCAAGACCTCTACTTGGGGGGAAACAATCTTACAGGGTGGATTGACTTTTCAACCTTTTCAAAACCAATCCCGGCTTCTGTCCTTCGTACGTCCACAATCAATCTAGGGTCGAATAGTTTCAAGGGAATCTTAAACGGTATTGCAGAGGTGTCCGTTCTGCTAGAATCCTTCTGGTCTGACTTGTATGGCATCGATCTATCGAACAACAGCATCATTGGGGTCTCCCCTACCTCCGAGGAGCTCCAACTTCTTCTTCGCAAACACAAGGACTTCTACGTTCTAAATCTGGAAAACAATACGTTTCTGTGTTCAGAAGAGCGTACCAGTCTATTTGATTGTATAGATCTCCAAATAACCAACATCACGGCACACACGGCTCCTGTATGCCCCGCGATGAACGGTACCAGCACCAGCCCACTTAAACTTGATACTAAGGTGCAGATTGACATGCTACTTCCGGGAGAAGTCCCAAAGGATTTAGCAACAGAATTTGTCGCCAATCTGGGCCTTTTGCTTGTACCGTCTGAGGACTCAGCTGCTTCTGAAGTAGTATCTCTAACATTACTAGACACATCTTATGATAAGACACAGGATAACACCCTACTTATCACAGTAACCTCCACCTCTTTAAAAGACGTCGACACAAGGGAGACGCCACAGTTTAAGCTGGTTTGGCCAAACATGAACCTGACACTCAAAATAAGGTTGCAATCTCCGGATGAGCCTGTTGTCGAGACTCATCAGGTAAGCACTGTGTCTGGGAAAGACAACACCACATCGACAATGACATTAGACGTTTATGGAATGTCTCGTTGCCCTTACTTTTCACAGATTATGGTGAACGAGATCCAATACCTGATAGACACATATCCCATGGCCACTAAGATATTAAAAATTCGCTACGTGCCACTGTCCAAGCCGTCTATATATACTTTGAGCGGAGGATACTCATCTCACGGGGCCGCAGAGGTCACTGGGGACTATTACTTTCTCTGTTTACAAAACTATACCGGTCTCAATGCAACCATCATGCGCGACTATTATCTTTGTATGTATGGTGCTAAAGCCTCTGTCTCAGGGGTTCCTTACAACATAACACGATGCAACGCGAAGGTCTTGCGGCAGCAATACAATTTTACCGACACTGACATCAAGAGTGTGACAGATTGTTCGCAGTCTCGTGCAAATACGCTAATTAACGAAAGCTTCTCACATGTATTGGCAAACAAAGTGGGATTCTCGCCGACTTTATTCCTTAACAATGAGCTATTTTGCTTAGGTGGTGTAAAGTGTCTCTATGACGACTCATCCTACGATCTGGAGACTCGCGTGGCCAACCTCGTCGACGTGGCTTGTTCTATTTATCAAGAAAAGTATGGAGAATACCCCAATTGTACCCAGAAACTTGCCGCAGCTTCACAGTGCCCACTAGACAAGATAATAGTCGGATCAACGTGTGTCCTGCAGAAGTCAATTGTAATAACTGTCAGCGTGTGCTGTGTGACGCTCCTGTTGCTGCTTGTTATGTCTCTAATACTTTATAGTATCATTAAGGAGAGGCGGGCTAAAAACAAGTCTCACCGAGGGGTTCACAACGACAAAATAGACGCGCTTCTAATTGATAATAATGGGTCGGTCAGCGACCCGGACTTAATATAAAAATGACGCTGGACCCACCCTCTACTAATCCTGTTCCCCCCACAGATTCTGCCGCTCTTCCAGACGAGAAGGCTGTTATCGAGGAGCCTGGTAGTAAACGATGTGGAAGGGACAGTACGCCTATCAATCCCAAAGCAAGTAGAATAGCTAATTATTACAGACGGATACTTTCCGCCACCGACATGGAGCTGTACCTTGAATACTTTGTCAGGCCGTTGCCAACTACCTTCAGAGTTTCTGCAGCCCATAAGCCGCGGACATTTCAGCCTCGCTATTCAGATCAGTTTGGTATCCTTTTTCATCGCTTTGCTACGGAAGAACAAGACACGTCAGAACTAGGTTCCAAGCAGCAAGAGCTCATGATTCAGAAGCTCCCCTGGATTCCTGGAGGGTGGATGTTCACGGCTGATAGGCGCGTTATCCGCCTGTCTGAGCAGTACAAGCGACTGCATAGTTTCATAAACTTACAGCACGAAGCTGGGTTCATTGTGCGCCAGGAGGCCGTGTCAATGATACCCCCCATCTTTCTGCAGGCACATGCTGGGGAGGCTGTCCTTGATGTGTGCGCCGCACCGGGCAGTAAGACGCTCCAACTGTTGGAAGATGTCGGACCCACAGGGCTCCTTATGGCCAATGATGCTGATCTTAAGCGATGTTATGTGCTTGTTCATAACACCATCACCGTGTCTATGCCCTCCCTTGTTATCACTAACTGTGACGCAAGCCGCTATCCTTCGCTGCCAGGAGGAATGCTTTTCGACAAAATCTTAGCTGACGTTCCGTGTAGCGGCGATGGGACTCTCCGCAAGGCTCCCGATATTTGGCCTCGGTGGTCTCCGCACGGCGGGCTCAGTCTCCATCCTCTTCAGCTGCGCATCCTTCTCAGATCTCTACAACTCCTCAAGGTAGGGGGGACACTTGTGTATAGCACGTGCAGCTTGAACCCCATTGAGAACGAGGCAGTCGTGGCGTCTGCTCTTCAAATCTGTCAGGGGTCATTGGAGGTTTTGGATGCTTCCCACATTGCTCCATCTCTCATTCGATCTCCTGGGCTCACAACATGGCCTGTTGTGGATCCGGCCACCGATGACGTTATAGACTCTGTTTCAGCCGCACACCCCACTTCCCGGGGGAACATATACCAAACCATGTTCCCCTATGCTCTCTTTGGGCCTAGCGAGAACGCCTTTGAAATGCACGCAAGTCTCCAACTGGCGAATCTGAGGGCTTGTGACAAGCAGTTCTCTGCTGAGAGAGTGTCACCTCTACCACATGACATTCAGGCCCAGCTCACGAGAACAATGAGGTTTTATCCGTGGCTCCAGGACACAGGAGGCTTTTATGTAGCTTTGCTGAAGCTCGCAAAGCCTTTGCCGTCATCAGAATCTAGCGCCATCTTAGCAGAATTGATCAGCTCTGCTGCCTCCTTTGAAAAGAGTCAACTGGAGCTTTTCAATGCTGACGCGTGTCCACGTCCTCCAAGGGGCATTCCTCCGCCAATGTGGCAGGATCTTCCCATGCAGCCATTAAAGGATCTAGAGATCGTCGAGTCAGTTAAAAAAGAGTACGACCTCCCCGAAGACTTCATCGGGTCATACGTTCTTGCACAACGTCAACCCGAAGGGGCGTCACGAATTATAATGATTAGCGAGAAGGTTGCGAACATCTTTCTTACTGGCAATGCCAGCAACTACCAGACAATCTTTAAGGTTGTTATAGCTGGGTGTGGATGCTTCCAGAAGCAGACGGGGAATGACAAGTTCCGTGCTACAGATGGCACCCACATATGGCGAATTCCGCAGTCAAGTGCCCCATTTCTTCTGAGTAACGCACAATCTTGCAAGCGAGCTCTTCCACCCGTTCCCCACGACATCTTTATGGCGCTCCTATCAAGCGGCCTGGACAGCGGGGAAACCAACGACCAAACAGTCCTGTTCACAGAGCTGAGCAAAATAAACCCAGAGTATGTGCAGCGCGTCACTGATTTGAAAATGCTCGGTCAATGCATACTTTCCATCGACTGCACAGAGACAGACTGTGGTGCAATACAGATGCTAGAGGGCATGCTTTTTTCGGGGTGGCTTGGGGCCCATAGTCTCGGTTTACATGTTCAAAGAAGGCAGCGTGCCGCTCTGTACGAGATGATAAGTGCTGTTAATATTAAGCCTGGACCCTCTCGATCCACTAGACAAAAGGCGGCCAGAAAAGAACGTAGGGAGCAAAAGGAGTAAGGAGTGAGGAATAAGTAAGGTAGGGTTTTGTTTTATGTCAAGGGTCACGCACCTATTTAAATCCCACAAACAGGGCGTCTATTTCTTCCTGAGTCCCAGGTATCTCTGCCAGGCCCAGCTCGGCCGCATCGCTCCCTAGATTCTCGTAGTCGATCTCGTCCTCTTCAAAGTTACCATTCTCATCTAGATAGTCTTCATAATTGGCGGTGTCGGCAGGGTCTGTGAGCTTAGGGACAATGGGGGCCTTCACGACTTTTTTCTCAAACCAAGACCAATTGACCCCTGAGAAGAATGCGTGCTTCATAATGTCTGCCGTGCCGTTGTTTATAGATGCCCCCAATCTCCTTGTTTTGTCAGGGTTGAGTAAGCGGATAATCAGGTCCTTCGCTGCCTTGTCAAACCCACTTGCAAAAGTTATCTTTCCCCCAAGGATCTTCTTACAGGTCATATCAGGATTGTCATCGAAGAAGGGCGGAGACCCTGTTAGCATCTCATATATGAGGACGCCGAAGGCCCACCAATCTGCAGACATATCGTGCCCGGTCGATCGGATAATTTCGGGGGCCAAGTATTCTGGGGTGCCCACGATACTGAAAGTAAGTTGGGACACCGTATCCCCGTCTGCATTCTTCTCGACCAGGCGCTTAGCAAACCCCAGATCAGCAAGCTTTATATGGCCTGTGTTGTCAACGAGGACGTTCTCTAGCTTCAGATCACGATAGGCGATGCCCAGATTATGTAAATACCCCAATGCCAGGAGGATCTCGACGGCAAAGAACTTAACAACTTGGAGTGGAAATTTGTTATATCTGCGTAGGTGATAGAAAAGCTCGCCGCCCTGGATGAAGTCCAGGATGATGTATACATTCTTGTCGTCCTGATAGGTTCCATACTGCCTAATGATAAACGGAGACCTCACGACACGCAAGATACTACACTCGTTGTTAATGTGAGCAACCTGCCGAAGGGCAATAATCTTCCGCTTGGACATTGCCTTCACGGCGTAGTACTTTCCTGTGTCAATGTGCTGTGCAAGAGTGACCCTGCCGAAGGATCCCGAACCAATATTCTTTATATGCCTGAGATCCTTGTAAGATAGCTCTGGATACGCTTCTACTTGAATATCTTCCATGAGCAGAGTAGAAAGCTTTTTAAATTATTTCTAGTAAAGCTCTGTGCGGGGATTGATATGCATGTCTCTCTGGACATTGATGTGTCGCCGTCAAGTCGCCTACCTGCTGGTAAGTGGCTTGTAATTCGGGCTGGTGTTCAGGAAGCGGATCTGGAGACATTGCCCTCTCCAACTCAGAGGCCTCTTTTAGCAAAAGAGGTGCAGAAGGGGCCCCAGAAAACGCGTTGGTTCTTCACTAAGCTACTTGCCAAAGAGAAGGGTGAGCATCTGGATCATCACAGCTACACGCTGAGGGTCCCTAGAGCGGCTGCAGAGGTCGATGACCTTTCGTCCATACTGCTCGTCGATTTACTTGTTCAAGGAGTACTGCCAAATGAGTGCGCAGAACACAAACATTCGTGGTTGGACACGCGTGCTGACAGCAACGACACTGTGCTGTTAGGTAGGTACAGGGTTAGCCTTGCAGATCTCTTGGGCTCGCGGGGACAATCACAGTCCGTTTCAATTACCTCCCTTATTGAGGACAGCAAGCTTGCCAACTTGGCAGTTCAGTACCAGCAGTTTGCAGGAACAAGGATGGATAAGCAGGTTATCGTGACAATGGACAGGCCAGGCGCAAGAGGGTACCTGTCCCTGTGTGTGTGCACAAAGGAAGCGGGACACGCCCTCTATGATGTGGTCTATCAAGATGTTGCTAGCGGCATGAAGACAGGCCCAACGTTTGAACTAACAATTCCATATGATATTCTCCTGTGCTACTTCTCGTCGTATGGACTGGCAATTGCAGATAAGGGAGAGACAGGTATTCCTTCTAGCAGTGTCATTAGTAATGCAGAGCTGAAGAAGATGGGACAAGACCTTTTGCTTGGCCCTCGAGATAGTCAGGCATCAGTTCGTCTCTCTTCTAACACCTCTCTCAGCACCTCGTCCAAGCTAAAGCAATCTACAATCCGTCTAAAGTATATTGATAAGCAATGTAAAATTGACCAGATACTATATGTCATGATAGACGATTCAGTTTCACTACGCTTTGAATGCATCAAATTAGGAGTACAGACAAGTGCTCGTATGCTTTTGCAAGCCATTTTTGAAAAGACCTCCCAACTGATTGGTGACATGGAACCAGGTCCAGATGAGCGGAAGAAACCCTCATGGCGCATTCCATGGATGGAGGTTCCTGTCCCGGGGGTTAAGCGATTTCTTGAGGAGGCTATCGAGGTCCTTCATTCTCACATAGTAGATGATAACACATTAGTGCGAGTCTCGGGCCTTTCGGAGCGTCCCTTTGGGCGGTTATCCTATGACACTGTTATATCTAAAAGAATATATGCGCTAGTGCTATCTAATGACGTGCTACACTCCATAGATCTTCATACTTGTATCAGCGAATGTAGTTCTGTGGTGTTTCTTCTATTCTGCTTCATGCACCGTGATTTGGACCCCGACAAGCTTCTGGCACAATACAGTAATGTTATTATATTTGATATTCTTCGACCTGACTATGACCAACTCCAGCACGTACTTCTTTCCATCTGCAGTTGCATTCGCTACAATGCTGAAAGCGAAAAACGCAATCACTGTATCTGTGGATATCACATTGGCTAAAGGGTTATGCCCTGGACACCATTGGCTGCCTCGGATCAAGACTTCAAATTAGAAATTCTAGCCAGAAAATAAATCATGCCTGCTCGTCGCCCCTTCATCGGCGGTAACTTCAAGTGTAACGGCTCTCTTGACTTTATCAAGAGCCACGTGGCGGCAATTGCTGCCCATAAGATCCCTGATTCCGTGGACGTCGTCATTGCCCCTTCCGCCGTACACCTGTCAACAGCCATTGCGGCAAACACGTCAAAACAGTTGAGGATAGCAGCGCAGAATGTGTACCTAGAGGGGAACGGGGCGTGGACTGGCGAGACAAGTGTTGAGATGCTTCAGGACATGGGTTTGAAGCATGTGATAGTAGGGCACTCTGAAAGACGCAGAATCATGGGGGAGACCGACGAGCAAAGCGCCAAGAAGGCTAAGCGTGCCCTGGAAAAGGGGATGACGGTCATCTTCTGCGTCGGAGAGACCTTGGACGAGCGCAAGGCCAACCGCACCATGGAGGTGAACATCGCCCAGCTTGAGGCGCTTGGCAAGGAGCTCGGAGAGTCCAAGATGCTCTGGAAGGAGGTTGTCATTGCTTACGAGCCCGTGTGGTCCATTGGCACGGGCGTGGTGGCCACGCCCGAGCAGGCAGAGGAGGTCCATGTGGGGCTCCGAAAGTGGTTTGCGGAGAAGGTTTGTGCCGAGGGCGCACAGCATATCCGTATCATTTACGGGGGATCGGCCAATGGAAGCAACTGCGAGAAGCTTGGCCAGTGTCCGAATATTGACGGCTTCCTTGTCGGTGGCGCTTCCCTCAAGCCGGAGTTTATGACGATGATCGACATTCTTACGAAGACCCGTACATAGGCATGTGGCTAAGCGTGTTGTAAGCTCTTGACCTCTGGGCTGTATCACATCCAAGAGTAAATTGACAAATAAAGGCGCTAGCAAATAAATGGTGCTGGCCGTTCTGGCTCTTGCCCTGCTTTTCGCAAGCACCGCAGAGGCCCAGAATCTGGCCCTTGACGTTATCTCAGTCTCCGATACACATGGGTGGATTTATGGCCACAGACACCAGAAGGAGCTAGGAGACTACGGAACCCTTGTGTCTTACATCGAACGCACCAGGGACGAGGCAGCCAAGGATCCTGCGCGTGCCGTGCTGGCCATAGATGGCGGCGACCTCATTGAAGGTACGGGCCTCAGCGACGCAACGCCCATTAAAGGCATGTACATATACCAAGCCGCCAGTGAGGTAGGCTTCGACCTCATAACAGTCGGCAATCACGATCTGGGGTCAGAATCCAGTACCGCATACATCCATGAGAAGATTGATGACATGTTCGGGGACGCCTATGTCTCAACTAATACCTTCATGAACGCAGACAATTCTCCATTGGTGAAGAACCGCTACAAGCACATGACACTGAAGAATGGGCTCAACGTCCTTATGTTCGGGTTTCTGTATCGCAGTAGCTACGTATCATCGTACGTTGAGCGAGCCAGTGATATCATCAAGACCGCTGAGATTCAGGCGATCCTGGACAAGTACTTTGACAAGACAGACGTCCTCGTGGTGGCCAATCACATGAGCTATTCAGATGGTGAGCTGGAGAACATCGTGAATGCATTTCGCTCATACTATGGCGGAAGGGGATATACTATTCCAATAATTCTTATCGCTGCACACAGCCATCGCTTATATAACGACGCCTGTGCATTTGACCAGACCGGCCAGTGCTTTATTGTGGAGGCCGAGTGCTACTTAAAGCGCATTCAGCACATCAAGTATAGCTTCACCCCCATACAATACATGGATACGAAAACTAGGGCTACAAGAACAGGCTATCAGATGGCCGTCCCACCCACTGTCCTTACTCCTTCAAAGAACATACCAAAAACAATGGCAGACAGATTTGGCTTAGCCGTGGATCAATTTGACACACCAAAGGCAATAGCCCTACGGGAAAAGATACATGGCTGGGTTGACAGCCTCGACCTTAACCGTGTGCTCGGCTGCAGCAACTATTTATACTCCAAGTCTGTTGGGATGGAGTCCCCGACGTCTGTGTTCAATATTTGGCTCAATGCTGTCGTTCCAGCAGAGATTTATAATGATGACCGCCTGTCTAAGTGCACGCAGTTTCCAGTGACAGGGAGCTCGTCCGTCAGAGACTCCATCTACAAAGGAGAGTTCGTCGTCGACGACTCCTATAACGTGATGCCCTTTAAGAATTCATTTGTGTATATCGCAAATCTCACCGCAGAAGAGGTGGCCTGTGCATTTTCCGGTTCCATCCTGACATACACCGAAGAGGAACAGCTACAGAACATTTACACTTACGAGGCTGCTCGCGCCAGCATCCCGCGTTATGTTACCCCGATGGATCCCTCGTCTCTCCCATCTGACAGTTGCTATGACTTAATTCTCACTTCGTACGATGCTGACAAGTTTGCAGGCCGTTTTAGAAAGGGAGGGAGCTGCTATAGTATGGTTGACCCATCTAAATCGTATCTTGCGGTGGACTACCCTACTCAGCCGAGGCCAAATGTTACAACAGAGGAGCTACTTCCAGACTTCTTTTCCAAATATATGCCCTGCTATACATCCCAATCTGTCGATGGGGTATCAGGCCAAGAAGCTGCTACAACCAGGAGCACCATGCGCATCGTATTCTTCTCTCTCAGCTTCATAGTACTTGCTGCAGTTGTTGCTGCACTAATTGGACTTATTCTCTTCTGCTGCCGCAGAAAGTCATGAGCTACTGCCCTGGAGGTTGTCTTTGGCCGCTGTATATTCGGGAGTAAACACCTGCCTGACTCATTGACTGAGCCAGTAGCGGGAGTGTTAATTGTCACCTGTTCTGAAGTCGTGATCAACCCACGGTGCAAAGCCGGAGCTACAGCTGAACTAAAACCTAATTCCATCAATAGCGATTAGCCAATTGCAATCTATCACACAATTACACAATTCACTGATAATAAAATTCCTTTTTCAAAAAAGCCCAATCCTATGAATCCATAGACTGAAAGGCTACTTTAGCGAAGACTAAATGGAACCCATGCACGGATAGTTCACCTAAATAGTCCCCGCTCTCCTCTAATGTTAACAATTGACACAGACGGCTGAGACTCAGCTTGAGATCCCGGCCTGCTAACCCTCCACCTCTTGCTTTTGATAGTCACAACAAGGATGGCTATGAGAAGGACTACAGCAAGGGATAGTATGGTGCACGTTGCCATTATGATCACGAATGCCTTTTGCTCTGTCTTTAGATCGACCTCGATCGGATCTGGATCAAGAGAGTCCTCGTCGCCTCGTTCCAAGATCCCGCTCCAAACAGTAGAAGAGTCAGCAGGCTTCCGCTGGACATATGGCCTATACATCTCGTATCCTGCTAATGGGAAGTAGGCTGGTATCTCCGTGTATAGAGTCTCCTCAATGCACATAGAATTCTTGCCTATTGCCGCGTAGAAGTGGCCATGACTCCCCCATAGATCTCCCCACGAATTCCGAACAACCCAAACGTCGATGCCACTATAGGTGCCGTACCCAATGATGAGGACTTGATGAATAGCAGCCCGGTCACCATGCTTACATGGTATGTCTAAGATTCCCCTATTATACATTGCAATCCTTCTCAGATACTCATCCCCGAGCGTGGATATGTGCAGGGTGGCAACGACAGGTATTCCTTGGGCCAACAGTGATTTCATAATCTTAATCGCCTTCCCGAACGCCCACACAGGAGATAGTATGTCGTAGATGTAGATAAGTGAGGTCTTGCACGCTGACACTGTGACATAGTTTCCTGGGAGGAAAGGGTTTGATACCTTGCACGAGAAGTCGTCTACAATGGAGTCTGGATTGTGGTATGTGTCTTTCATCATAAACGGAAAGTTCTCAAGGGACTCCACAGTGTCCATGTACGGATTGTTGGCAAGATCAAGGGACAGGAACAGGTAGTTCCCGCCCTCGCAGCAATTATTTATCCCAAACGAAGATTTGTTTAGAAAGTACTGCTCCGAAGCATTGAACTGAGGGTCCTTGAAAACGCTGTCGACGTCACCGTTGTTCTTAAAGTATTCACGAGTCGACCGTATCGTCGCCTCAAAGAGTCCCGCACTCGCCATTGCCCAGCTACAGCCACACAGACCCTGGTTCCTGGCTCTGTCCACCAGGCCCAGCTCGCGAAAGTCAACCGAAGGCGGAAGCTTTGACAAGATTGGAAGCGGATTGGCACGTACATAGACTATTGGTGTGTGACTTCCACAGCTACTCGCTACCAGCGGTCCTCTGTGCACGATTTTCTTAATCATGTGTGCAATCCGTCGCCATCTGCTATCAAATTTAATAATATACTTAGATCTGTGGTGTGGTGACACACTCGGAATAATGTCTTTGTGCAAAACAGGGTTAAGAGTATAAACTACATTCTCCTCTGTCCACGTAAGAATGTCTATGAGGTGGGTGATGCTTCGGGCGTGAGAGACATTAAAACGCTCCAAATTCTCAACGAAGTGCCGAAGTGCTCTCGCATATCCAGTGGCACACTCGTAGTTGTGTCCAAAATGCATGTTGTACTCGTCAAAAAGGCACTTATATCTATTTTCTGTAGTCTCTGAAACCGCAGATGCCCTTGCATGTCCTACTAAAAGATATAGAACAACTAAATTCAAGAAGGGCATCAGTAATTTTAAAATCGGTTAATGAGCCACATTAGCCAATGCAATATGTGTCACAGAACGAGCGGGCCTGAGAAGCCTTAGCAATGTAAAAAAGACGAGAAACACTTTTAATTAAAAGGCATTCATTCAGCACATTTTGTGAAGAACATTTAACATTTTTATAAAGCCAGTCAGCTCTCCAGGTGGTGAAAGCTATGGATCATAGAGTCAATCAAGATATGACCTGTTAAAAGCAATTACGTTAAACACGTCTATTAACGTAGTATTTATTGAGTAGATGCTACAGAGCACAGAAGTACGTGTGGGGTGCGAAGGGGGCAGACAATATGTTGCGGGCCGCTTCTGCTACGGGATGTATGCCAAAAAAATTCTAGGGCATGAAGCCCCACACACTAGCGTCAAACCTAATTGCAGCGGCTCGTCTGGGTGATATTGGTGCACTGAAGAATGCGCTACCGAACGAGGTCGGAAAGCTGGGCCCAGACGGCCTTTCTGCGCTCCACGTGGCCATCTTGGCTAATCACGAGGAATGCTGCTTTCTACTCGCCCCTTATGAGGCTCTTATATGTACTAAAGATGGCGTGAGTCCTCTTGTGCTTGCCATCCGGGTGGGGAACGAGATTTTGGTAGAAATGTTGTTAGAATTTTGTGAGGACACAGAAACGCAAGGTACGCTTTCGTTGCTGGATGAGGCTGTTCTCTGTGATAATTTGGGCATACTCAGGCTGCTTCTTACTCGAGACTTTACAATGGAGCAAGTTCTGCAAGCGTTGAGAACCGCACATAAAGGGACTTCTTACGACAGTGTGCATACAATACTATCTGACTACCTACTCACACACTGGGGAGATGCTCACACTGCTAAGAATAAAACCCTCCGCGTGCCACCTGAACCCAATGCCAAGGTCAATCATACGACATCTACAAAAGAGGTAATGAGAAACACAGCCCCGCTGAGTATTTCTCAGCTACAGCAGAATCTACCGGAGGAATCTGTCGCTGCAACATCGCAGACAGACATGGGGCATTCGGACACGAATCGCACAGTCACCAAAACCGCCGAAAGATCAAGCGCTCCCCATTTACCAACAGAGGAGAGCTTGAGAAAAATGTCAAAGGAACATTTAATAGGCCTTTGCCAACAGTTGCAAGAAGAGCTCAAGGTCACTACCATGGAAGCTGACCGGTTGGAACGGATCCTGGCCGAAGTTAACAATGCAGAAACAAGCATGCTGCAAGCTTCTCGCGCACTATTGTCTCCGGTTAGATCGGCTGCTCAGCCAAGTCCTCAAACTAAGACAACCGGGACAAGTCCGGTACCCGGGGCAAAGGATGTCGGAGAAGCAGAGCTAGTGTCACTAGAGTCTTACAAGCAATTGCAAAATGTTCTAATGGATCTGCAGATCACATTCGAAGGAATGCAGAGAAGAATGACTGAGGTTGAACTGGCATACACACAAGAAAAAAGAAACTCAAGGGAGCTAAGGGAGAAATTGAGAGAGAGGTTGAAGGACAAGCCTATCAGCGCGCAGCCCCACAATATCTTGGTTCAGAGACGGCCAACTAGTGCCCAGGCCTCTCATGCAACGCAATCATCACACGCATCGCAGCTTCGAGCAAGCTCTCTTAAGAAGGGACTTCCTACCCCAACATCCATCGCCATTCGTTTAGCAGCGCCAACCGCTGCGAGATCGAAAGAGTCAGAAATAGAGAGACTGAGGATGGAAATCATATCAAAGAACACGGAAATACTCAGTATCCAGGCACAAATACACAGCCTGGAGCATGCGTCACTGCATACCTATGGAGCCGTGCAAGATAAGAATCTTATCATAGAGGCCAGAGAGCGCTTAGAGAGAGCTAAGCACCGTTCGCGCGTCGCACAAGTGCAGTTGGATAAGCTGCTTATGAGCAGCAGTCATGCAACCCCACAACGACTTAGGGCTCATGCGTGAGCGAGTTAAGTCCTTACTTAGCCACGGTCTATCCAATTGTCCAGAGGCACAACATAAGGCTGGAAAGGAACGTGGGACGACGCGTCGTCGCTCAAGTGGCATGTGCGACAGATACCTTTAATGTTTAGACGTAACCACGGGCGATGACATTGCGCACACTGATGGAGGGCACCTTTTGTATACTTCTGCGCTCTGTAACGTGACATGCATACAGAGCAGAACTCTAGCCCACTTGACTTAGATTTCTGTGTTTCTCCACTCTTGCAGAAGGGAGTGCAGTGGGGCCCTGCAGAAGCACGATATGCTTTTATTTCATTGCAAATGGGGCAGATTGACCTGTTGTCTCCGAACTCTGACAACGGAGTGCAGTAGGGGTGACACCTGTCAATTGATCGGGAGCTTAAGTAGTCGGACGAAGAGTGGGCAAAATTGCCATACTTGTGCTGTGAAGAGCACTCTCTGCCTGCTGCACTTCCAGAGTATCCCCCCGTGAGTGAACTCGTTGCGTTCTGAGAGGAACCAACCCCTGTAGTGTCTTCTGCTGAGGCCTTGCTGTGATACAAATGAGACACGTGTAACAAGTCTCCGATGTCCCCCGCAGTCCCCATATTGTTCACACCAGATGACCGCGTGCCCCCCTCCTTCGTCACCACGATGCTGCGGTTGGTTTCGGAGGATGAGGGACAGGTCCGGGACTCCTGAAGAAGTCTCTGACGTTCTCTCTCAGAAACTGTCTTCGATATGGCAGTGTGCATGATAGATGACTCCTTCGGCATCAGCGAGAGAATGGACAGGGAATACTTCTTGTCACTTGTGGCCCTGTTTTCCAAGATCTCCGCATCAGAGGAACGAGTAAGGTCCAGCGTCGGAAAGACCACGTCATCCGCCGTAAATATGTCTGCCACAGTGTTATTAGGAAGTAGGTCATTGAAAAAGCCGTCTTTCAAGCCGAGTATAGATATGTATTCGTCCCTCGATTCAACAACGTCGAAGAGGGCGTTTGTCTCTTGCTCGATGCACTGTGAGAGCTGCTCTATGCTATCTAAGGGCTGCACCTCAACATAGAAACTAAATCCGTCCCCCAGATAGACGTGGAGCCGCATTACTATGTGCTAAAGGGCTTTTTTATAAAGTGATGGGAGAAGGCGCACCAGCCCAAGTAAACCATCGCCGCGTGGCACCAGAGATGGAGCTACAGATCCTCCTTCCGTGGTATATCCCTCGGCTTAGCAGTGCACTTGAGGAAGGAGGTTTGGTGCTTCCCGCGGATGTAAACATTATGGATTTAGCACGGGCCATTCTGCTCAATCTTTTAAGACACGACGCTCCTTTCCCTCAGCGCAAGCGGTTAGAGGCACTGATAAATGAGGCGATTGAATTGGTATATAATTGTCCTCCCCCATTTTATCTACTCCCAAGGAATGCCAAGACAGAGCTCAATCTGCTTGCAGATGAAGTAAGACAGATTATTTCTGCCGGTGTGCGCAGCAAAAACCCTGCGTTTGGACGCTTCAAGGTGCTTGGTCCGGCAAAGACCCAACAGGCACTCTCAAGGGCGGTATCAACCACATACTTGGAGTACGAGCAGGCGATCACTAGCAAGGCCAAAGATCCTACAGCCTCCATTTCAGATAGATTGTCAGAGGCCTCACGCTCATTCAAGGGCTTTCGAGCATACCTCAAAGAAAACCTATACGCTACCCTCAAGCGGGATGACATAGCTTTCTCTACCCTCACAGATAATAATTCACATTTGTTCGGAGGTCGCTAATTCAGCAGCAGCTCTTGCTCTGCACTCGTTAAGAAGCCTTGTCTTGAACTTCACCGCAAGGCACTGCTCCATGAACTTTTGTCCATCGGGCATATATCTGGGCAGTCTGTTGAGATACAGCTGGGCATATGTCAGCGGCATGCAGAGAAGCGAGACCTCTCCGGGTTTGCTGATGTTGGCTATCCAGCCATCGAAATACCGCGCATATGCTTGGCTGTCTAATGGATATGGCCATTTCATGCCATACGTTGCTAAAAATTCGTTATGCAGATGGTTCGGAGGACGGGGTAACATCCTCCCAGAGGCGGCTGTTTTGAAGATGGCCACAGCTGCTCTAAAGATAGCTTTCTCACCCTCACACAACAAAGAATCAAAGATGCGTAGAGAAACTGAAAACTTCAAACAGTTACTAAACACTGTCATAAACCATCCAGGAGTGATGCAGAGCAAATCTATACCTACCTCCTGTAAGTAGCTTGCTATCTTTGGTTCTATTTCTCGAAGAAGGTGCATGAGGGTGAGTGCTCGGAGCTTAAGTCCGTACAAGCTTGGAAGGTACATGTTCCCAAACCTCTTGATGAATCGGTAGAAGCACCAAAACGCGAGCGGTATATCTCTTATGTAAATTAGTAGAATTGCTGCCGGGCAATTCATGCCTTGGCAGTACGTTATGTCCTCGTCATGGGAGGCAAATGCTTTGAGGACGAGAAACAGGGCCTGCCGCCCCTCGAGAGACCTGAAGTATACATGTTTGGGGAGTGTTCTATCTATATCTTTGCCTATCTGCGTGACTACCTCACTACATATCTCTCGCTGTAGGTACGCACCAAATGTGGAGCGATCTGTATATTTCTCGTTTTGTTGGTAAAGATTTTGTGCGTTCAAAAGCCGAGGCCAGACATCTTGCCGATAACAGTCGGGTATGCCTTCTCTGCCGAGCTCCTTAATGGCCCTGTAATCGTTAGGTTGGAGCGTTTTATTGTGTGCCTTCCAGTTGGTGATTATGATTTCCCATTGCTGCATCAACGAGTAGCATCTAGACACCTTTCTGTCGCTTACAGATGCTGTTTGCTGACGCTCACCCACAGGTGGCGTGGGGAATAACCTAGTCAAGCTGTCATCTCCTTGGCTCGTGTGCGTGAGTAGGAGATCATCTACATCAGCAGTATCCGCCTCGCTGGCCGCTATCGCTGTGTTACTGAAAAGCCATGCTTCCATGACTGTTTTGGATGTTGCCGAAACATGGGATGCGGTAGATTCCGAGGAGATATGAGAGACACTAGAAAGGGAAGGAGGAGCCGATGCTGCTGGGCTCTTTGCAATACTATACGATGATACAAGGTTAGAAACACCCATATTAGAAGGCTTGTGAGTGTTAATGGGAACGGTACTTGTATCCAAATCTTTTAAGTCAATGGCCGCTTCTGTCACAGAAGGGGTGTCATCGGGCTGTATTGCTTCAGATGTTTCTGCCTGAGCACAGGCTTGGCTCAAAGCCTCCCTGGAGGTACTATCCAAAAGCTCCAAGTAGAGCTCCATTTTAAAATGCGAACATTGGGTGACTGTATCGAGGACCTTATTTCAGCGCGGAACTATGTCCAATCGGGAAACTATACACCGGCACAGACTTGCTACGATGGCTTTATTGCATCGTTAAATCGATACCTCAACACACTGGGACCCTCGGCCGAGAAGGAGCGGTGGCAAGAAATTAAGCAGCAAATAAAACAGGAGGTTGCTAGCGTAATGACGTTAGCCAATTCACTGAGTGATTTGCAGAGAAAACCGGTTAAAAAGGCAGCTCCCCCTGCAAACAGCATCCCATGTTTTGACGAGCAAGAGGATAGATTTGGGCCCCCAGCTAAACCGCGGGGATCAGTAGCTGCTCAACAGCGCTCTCAGTTACCCAGGAGGCAGTCCAACATGGGAGTTCAGAACACCCCTGCGGTTAGAAAGGGACGCAACCAGCCGGGATCTCAGGCACAGGTCAACAGAACACCAGCACCACGTGGGGCCCCAACCTATTCCCAAGCCCAAAACCTGGCGCCAACGTCATCGGCGCCAAACAACGCAAGCAATGTCCCTGTTCCACGAGATATCACCCCAAGCGCATGTCAATATGAGGGGATATCACCTGATGTTGCCGCAGCAGTTCACGATTGCATCGTCGAATCTACTGGGGTCACATTCGACCAGATAGCTGGTCTCAGCGAAGCAAAGCGACTCCTCGAAGAGGCTGTTGTCCTGCCGATGCTGCTTCCGGACTTTTTCACAGGTGTACGTTCACCTTGGCGGGGCGTGTTGCTATTTGGACCCCCAGGAACTGGTAAAACACTTCTGGCCAAGGCGATAGCCATGCAGGCAGGGTTCACATTCTTTTCTGCGTCTGCAAGTGTGATAGAGTCCAAGTACAGGGGGGAGGCAGAGAAAATGGTCAGGGGTCTTTTCACTATCGCTAGAGCGCGGGCTCCAAGCTGCATCTTCATAGATGAGATAGACGCCATTATGAGTGCACGGGGAAGTGGTGAGGACAACGAGTGTAGCAGGCGTATTAAGGCAGAGATACTCACTCAAATGCAAGGTGTTACCACAGCAAATGGAGTAGGTAATGGAGCAAATGGGGACTTCGCTGAACAAGAGCCCAAGCCCGTCATGACTCTAGCGGCGACAAACCTGCCTTGGGATTTAGATGAGGCTCTGAAGCGACGCCTCGAAAAGCGCATCTATATACCGTTACCAGACTTTGAATCACGGAAGCAACTCTTGAAGCTCAACTTAAAGGACATAACAACCGTAGAACTTGATTTTGACGACTTAGCCAATCGCCTAGAAGGTTTTTCTGGCGCAGACATCTCCATCCTTGTCAGAGAAGTGTCTATGGCACCCCTCCGCAGAGAAATATCTGGCAAAAGCATTGAGGAGATCAAGCAGATGAATAGTGACCCAAAGTTTAAAGAAAAGCTTGTGGTACTGCTTTCGGATTTCGAGGACGCCATTAAAAAGACTAGGCCGTCCGTAGACCAATCAGCAATAAAAAAGTATGAGAAGTGGTTCAAGGAATTTGGAAACATCTAGACAATGCAGGGGATAGAATAAAAGACAGCATGTATACGCTAATCATCAAGTAAATCCCAAATGCACATGTCTTCTCCGCTGTCATTCTTCTGTGAAAGCCTGAACTTGTTATCTGGTGCAGAGAACTTGATGAGCTTGGCCTTGTGCGGCAACAGGAGGAAGCATCTATGATCTGCGTCCCAATAAACGTTACTTATGCTCCGATAGAAGACCAAAAGCGACCGCATTTCAGTCAGCTTCTGTCGATCTCTCCGCTGCTTGTTAGCTTGTTCAGCGCGATGGCGTGCACGCGCATCTGCGAGAGCCTCTTGCTCCTTCTGTAAGGTTTTTATTCCTTCGGCCGTCTCGTCCAAAGAGGCCTGGAGGCTCTTGAGCTCGTCCTCTAAGCTCTTCAATAAAGTGTCGTCAGGAGCAGTGGGAGCAGAGAGGTGAGCGACGATTACATTATGGTTACTGATCGTTGTCTTTAGAGTACTATCATGCTTGGAGATCCTTCGCCGTATTCGAAGAAACATGTCTATGAGTTCAGCGAACGCCGTTGGCAAATCTGTCTTCTGCAAAATCAGGGATTCACGAGTCATCTCTGCACATGCCACAGATACCATGTCATTTATTTCCAGTTGAGTCATTGAGCACGTCAATGAGCTGTGCAAGATTTCTTTTTTTCCAGGTAATGACTACTCCCCCCAGAGAAAGCGGTGGAGATGCTAACAAGGTGTCTGTTGCAGCTTCTGTGGCGTAGACAAGGTACCACATGCCTCGCTTAGCCTGGGCTGCAGGGTAGACCAGGGCCAGAATTGGTCCGAAGTTTTGGTAGATGGCCATGACGGCCTCTGGAGTGAGTCCTATGGCACTTCCAGGGGTGCTACTGTGAACTACCGCGCCCCCTTCCCTCAGCAGGGACAGCAGAGAGTCGATGGACGCAGGCTTTGGCCCGTCGGTACCGTTAACAAGTGACTTGAAAAAGGCTCTCGAGGCCTTTTGTGTACCATCAGTGGATATTATTTGCATCTCCCTGTAATAGATGCAGCACCGATTAAGCCTCATAATTAACTCTGCTGTGTCTTGAGAACAGGAGAGAACAAATTGATGCTCGGCGTTCTGGTTCTTCGCAATAGACACATCGTTTACAGGAATGCCAGCATCTTTCAGAAACGTAAGCAAAACGGCGCCTGTTATATCCTCTTCAAGATTGCTTATGTACAGAGCCATCTATTTTTGTCGGAGTGCAACGAGACAGGGGGTCGGAGACAGCCGTACGCTATTGGGCAGCGGAATCCCCGCCAAGTCTGCTAGCTCCTCTGGAGTTTGGCCGCCTGGTTGTAACAGAGCGCTCAAAGTATTTGGTGGTGCACCCAATTTGATGCACTTCACATAGGCACCCATCTTCACAGACTTCATGGATTGCCGGTGTTCATCGTTATCAAAATTTGAAGGAAGAATGCACGCGTCCTCTGGCGTTGTAAGGCTTGCCATTCGCGGATGATAGTATATCTTCTCGCATTGGGTTTGCAGTGCAGATATACGCCACGCTAGATCAGCGTTCTGCGGGGTGCTAGCAAGTACTAAGGTATCAGACCAAGACCTGGGGTCCTGGATACTGATGCCTTTGGCCTCAGCTGAAGACCCCCTTGCTTTTGCTTGGTCCAGCTCGTTACACACAGCTGTCAGTTCTTTCAATTGATCATACGGTAAAAACATCTTACAAGCAACTGCTTGCTCATCTAAAGAGTGCAGTCCACGGGTCTCAGGAGTCGCTGGATCGTCAAGCAGAAGAGTAACAAGCTCAGGGGTAATCTTCCGTCCAATGGCCCGTTCCATACTCGTAACAGGCTCCGCTGCAGCAAGAATAGCACCGGGACACGGTATGTCTGTCAGCGGAACTACTTGTGAATTGCTGCAGCATACGTGACAAAGCTTGTGCTTCTTACAGTGCTCCAAAACTGCACAGCGAGCCCTTTCTTCTATAGTTGCACCACACAAGTGGCATAAGGTCTCCTTTTTTGCCATGGGAAGCCGTCTTTCTCCTAGATTAAAAACGGCCAATCCAGCTCCCTGATTTGTGCCAAACAAGCACCGAGGACAAATGTATTCAAGAGAAGTTGTGCGCGCACAGAGACTACAAACAGTGGAGCCACATGCTGTACAGGTTACGTAGTCAGCCGGAGACTGGCAACAGTAACTGCATATCATTTTTTGGCATATCTGCAGCTAGTTCAGAATGGGGACGGATTGTTCCAAAATAACGCCTACGAGGACTAGGCATGATATACCGGCAGACAAAAAGACACTATTCCAGAACTCAGAGGTCTCCTCTGAAATCGTAAACCCTGAGATTAAGAGGCTAAGGATTGGAAATCGGATAGGGAGAAGAAGAACAGCGTAGATGACTAAGAACTGAATGGCGAAGAAGACCCCTACGTGAAGAACCCTGAAGCACCGATGCATGGAACCTTCCATGCCTCTCACGATCGGAAGCCGTATAGCAATGAAAAAGGCTGCAATTGAAAAGCTCATAAAGAGGAGAACCATAAGCAGAGTTGCGAATATTACAAACTTACGCGAGAGCGAGGACACAAAAAGGTTGTTCCTGTCAAGATACATAGGCTTAAAGAACTCAGTAGTGCCGTAATACCGATAGTTGATAGACGGGAGGAGCGCTATGGCACTGATAACGATAAAGATGAGGCTGAAGCTAGTAAGCGACGACGTCCGAAGGTTCTTGGACAGCTTTTCCGCCACATTCATCAAAGCTTTAAGGTGGTACCTACTGGGGGGTTGCTTTGTATAGGCAGTCACAGACGGAAGGCTGTGGGCATTGTGTCGGCCCTTCATTCGTATGACTGCTCTGTGGATATGATTAATCATCTGCTTGACTAAGGGATCATGCTGTGAAAGGGATCTAGACCGCAGTTTGCCCTCTATCTGTGTAGGTCTCCTGTGGAACCTGAGCGAGAACTGAAGTACCTTAGGAATCATGAAATCGTTGACAAGGGCATTTGTGAGCAGAATGATTCCTACAGTGGTCGGCGGGTAGTACCAAGGGCGCAGTCCCATGTTTATCATCTCATACCTATAAAGTATACACTCCAGCGTGATATTGGTGGTAATAGTCAGGGCCAGCGTCAAGGGAAAGATTCCTTGCAGCAGGCTTGAGCGGACAGTACCAATGAATGCAGGAAACATTGACAGGAAGAAATATGGGGCCTCTAACGCCACATCACGTAAGTGCTGGAGACCGTGGTGGCCAAACGTATATGCCACAGAAATACGCTCTCTTAGCAAGCGGCGGAGTTGAACATAACTTTCCTTGGGAATACCTAGCTGCTGCTTCCCACGATTCGGCTCATAGCCTGGGCTATAGCCAATTATAAGAAAGTCTGGTTTCCGAGAAAACGAGATGTTACTGCGACAGACGGAAAGGTAGCTTGGAACCGTCTTAGAATCTCCTGCCGTTTGTAGCAGGGTAGCTGCAGTCGTGTTGTCCTTGAAGACATCTTCTTCTTCGATGGTATAAGCATACGAGGAGGGCCTAGATGGGAGGACCAGGGTCACGAACGCTCCTGCATTACTGAGTGCAGACGCAACATCTACAGAGTTACTCTCGGGTATTACAAATACATTCGGCAGATGCTCACCGAGTAGCTCTCCCTCTCGAATGGGAGCCCTGTAATGGGTTCTTTTAGGAGGATTGTAAAATCGTTGAGCTGTTGCCATAAAGTGCTCAACGGCCTTCCAAGTCTGTTGCGGTGCAATAATAGGGTATCCAAGCGTACAATCTATGCTGGAGATTGTAGCATCTTGCCTACGGGGTCTTAGACTATGCACTTGAGTCTCATCTGAAACAAAAGATTCATCAGAAATATTCAGCTCACTAGACGTAGCCTTAAGCTGTGCATATATTTGTCTGTTCTGCGCCAGCTGAGCAGATCTGTGATGGTACTTAGCATGCTGGGTGCGACGTGCATGAAATACCCTTGTATCTTGTTGGGTAGAATTCTGCTCCTCTTCTGCATCTGATAGAACAAGTGGATAGCGAGACACACAGTCAAAATGCTCATCTGCTGTTACAGCCCTCCAATCATCCAACATATCGGCTCGCTTCCGCTGTAGGTGAACATATGACTTATTGTGTCTTCTGTTGGGCCTCGATGACAATAGTAGTTTTCCGTTGTTGTCGTGGATTCTGCTGAGGGTATACAAGCTAACTGCCTTCAGATCAGTTGTAACAAAGCAACGCCTTGTTTGAGCGGTCAAGGGGGGAACGACAATTGGCTGCTTTTGGTTAGAACCTTTAGGCTTCTTCGGTCTAAGCTCTACAGTGGGCAAACTAATATCATGACAGGGTTTGTCTGCCTCAGCATTCGACGTGTTCCAATCAGAGTCTCTTACTTCTCCAAGATTATTTCTGCCATGGCTGGCATTCGTCTGTACGGTTAGATTCAGTGCACTAAGAAGTGTCTGTACGTCAGTCAGAGGATTTGCACACATCTCCTTAGGCCTGCAAAGCCCAAAAGCTGCATGCTGCTGACCAGCATTTGAAGACCGCCGTGTCGTTATTATCAAGTTTGCCCCATTGGACAGGTCTGTGAAACGGGAAATGAATGCAGTAGGAGCATGTTTCTGGGTAGCGTGAAAACCCATTGCGCCAATATAGATGAGATCCAGAGCAGGGATTGTCTCTCTCGAAAGATCGGATAAATCCATATTCGCGACATGCAAGGCTGACATAGCATATAGCACAAGCTCGTGACACGTTGCTCCTAATTTATTGATTTGCTGAGTGGCTAGTTGACGCCTAGCGTCATCCATTCTTCTGTAGTAGAAGAGAATGTGGTCACTGTCCGCTGCTAGTGTAAAAAAGTGATGGTCGCCTGCAATCGTTGAGCCCAGGTCATCTGCTATTGTGTATTTGCACACTGAAATAAGGTCCTCCGGACTGGATGACTTCACCACAATAACTGGAGCCTGTCTCTCTATATACACAAGATAGACGCACAGAGGATAAGTTACAAGCGGATGTATTTGTGCAACACTAAGATGAGAGTCCTGGAGACACCCTGGAGTAATGAGGCGCCCATACTTCCGTACAGTAGCTGAGTATCGTGAGGTTCGTATGCTCCTCAAGGTCCGCGCTTGATTCATGGTCAGGTATTTGCACAGGTATTCCTCAAACCCTGAGAAATAGCTACTAGTGATAACGTCCGGCCTGATTGGCCGAGATAAAGAAAGCTCTACAAACGTGGGAGACGGCTTTGCAAGGCTTGCTTCTGAAGAAGTGCTTGTGCGGGTACGACGGTTGGTGGTAGCGTACAGGGGATCCTTTTGTTCGTGAAAGGAGCATTCACGAGAAGGGGAGCGGGACGATGTAGATTCGGAGTCAAAGGCAACGATCTCAAAGGCATAGTCTGGGGTGAAAATTGTCTGCTCTGTGGTAGAGTTCTTGAGAGCATGAGCGACGTCAGCTGGGCCCATTGTTACGCAGGCCAAAAAGCGCATCAGGCACAAGAGCGTGTCGTACAACCGCCTAGATTGCTTGGGTACCTTGGGGGTTTGAGCAAAAGTAATGTCAGCATGTTGCCCCTCATAAAAGCTAAACTGATGAGAGTGGTCAATCTGCTCAGTCGATTCTACGACGCCTGCGGAGTGCTGAAGGGCGTAACTTCCATGGAACCTTCTGCGCGCGCCGATAATGACATACTGCCCTGTGACGGCATTCACCTGCACAAGGTATCTGAAGATGGAAGGCCAAAGCGGGGTGACAATATCCTGAGCAAGGATAGACCCTTGAAGGCGGATCTCCTCGTCTAGATATAGCCTATGAGTTGTATTTTCACCAGCCACATAAATGAAGGAGAGGTTCATCGCAACCGGGCCCCAAAAGCCTGGAGCATCTTCATGGACCTGGGAGCCCGAGATATTGACCAAGAGAGACTCGTCGATCACAAGAGCGTTAGTGAAGCCAATCGCCTCAAGCGCCCCAAGGGTGTGGATGTGCACATTACGTTGGACAAGGCTCGAGAGATGCTTCGAAGAGACAGAAATGATCGGGCGTAGAGCGACCGTATTGCGATGAAGAAACAGACCAGAGACAAGGCCAAATGTCAGAGCCGCACAAACCGAAGGGATGAACCCAATAGCGAACAGAGCTAACTGATCAGATTGTGCCGGATCCCAGTAGCTGACATACTGACGTCGCAATTCTGAGGATAGAGCGAGACGAGGCAAAACAGGAATGATGATAAGAAAAACAGATACCCAGAGAGAAATTATCGATATAACGCGGAAAAAATTTTGCATAGAAAGAGTTGACGATAGAAATGATGCCGGCATGGAAATAGTCTCGGTCAATGCTTCCTTTCCTTCAATGAGGGTAGCAGGACTAGACACATTAGGCTTGGGCAGCTTTGAACGCCTGAGACTCCTACGTAAACTATGATTAGGGCGTGCTGGAAAGTCAAGAGACTGCTGCAGATCAGAAAGGAGGCGCTCAGATCGCTGAAAAACTGAAGTATCTTTCCCAAGAGCAGTCACACATACTCGAATGCCCCTAGTCACAGCAATGCTCACAGATGAAGAAGACGTCTTCCGTGCGCCTAGTTCGTCAATAAGAACCTTCATACAAAGGGAGGACAGTCTGGCAAACTTTTCTGCAGAAAACTCCGTGGTCTCGGTCTGACAGTTTGCATGAACACGTGCAAAGAATGCCGAGACAATCGTAGATATGGATACGTTTTCAAGAGTAATTGGCAACGGGTTCTTTATTTGCAGTATCTTCTGTCCACAGAGCAGCAACGAGCTCTGGACTGAATCCTGCAACCCTAGCTTATTAACATAGAAAGACAAAGCGTCATCCACGATGGAATTTGCATGCATAGACTGGCCTCTCCCACTAAAATTAGACTCTAACAAAGGATTGCTGGAATCTGCACGTTCTCGCCGAGACCTATAGAGGCGCGAGGATGTCAGCTCTTCACTAGTGTCTTGATGAGGTAAAGATGCGGTGTGAAGAGTGGAACCGATGCCTGCAGAGTAAATTCTTTTTGCCTTCTGAACATGTCGGACACTCTTTGCTCTAGACTTGCATAGAGTGGAATAAAGTGAGTAGATCTTATAGTGAGCGATAATGTTTGCAGCCGTGCTGGTAGGAAATGTACAGTAAACGAGGGGTTGCTTCCTGGCTAACCCATACGAAACAGCCTCTGGGCAGAATGGTCGTAGCTTGTTAGACACATCAACGGGAAATGCAGGATAGCACATCTGATACTCTGGCAAATGCATAGAAAGCGAATGTGCTTGCGTAAAATATGTAGGCAATATGGTACAATCACACGGCACAATCTGACCCTCTGCGAGGACAAGCACGTCTCCAACCACTAAGTTACATGCCTCGATAACCATGAACTCCCCATCTCTGATGACTAGATAATTAGGAAAGGCGATATTTCTAATTTTGGCCAAGAATGAACTAAAGGACTTTAAGACAAACCTGCGCAAGTCTGCCTCCATATCAACCAAGCTAGCGATGTGCTTCTGGAGCCGCATGGGCTTCCACGCTTGAAAGTCCAGGACTTGAGTGTAGATAGGAGCAGCCTCTAGGGTTAAAGAAGTGCTGTCTTCGGCAGTCCGTGACGACTTGTGCTGGGATCGTGATGCATCTGGTACTGGCAGAGTATCTTCTGAAATAAGTGGACCGGCTGTCCGATCCACGGCAGTCGCAGGCAAGAAGGCCTCCTTGGAGCCTGTCATTGGGACGGCCTGGTCTTTGGACTGTAGCATGAGATCTTTTAGCGGGCAAACGCGAAAAAATCTACCGCCGCTGTTTTGTTTAGAGGTTGGTGCCGAGGAAGCTACCCTGGTACTCATGACATTAGAGCCCAGGAAAATTGGAAGATATATTGTCAACGCGATGAAATTGAACATGTTCATACTCGAGCCACTAGAGGATAACTCGAATATCAAACCTAACATACTTAAAAAGAGTCCCAGTACAATGTGAAAGACTTCGTTGTGGAGAATGAACTCCCCAAGGACAGCTTTGATATGGCGTTGTCTAAGCTTCTGCTTTGCTGTCGAGGGGGTTGTGCGGGGGTTTTCGGTCAATTTTCCCAATGGACAATCGGTTACAGAAATAAGCCTCAAAACACTCTTGAGCTGCTCGTTTGATTGCTCTCTATCCCATAGCTTGCTTAGGACCTGGGAGCTCTGTAGCCCCGTGTTGGGATCGACCATCGGCCCTTTGGCTACAGATTATTTTGGAAAGCGGAAAAGACAGTTCGAGAGGGTTCTCTGAGCTTCAGAAGCTGTCCGGCCACGCTCAATGTTATCCATGGTTAGGATTAGCTTTCTGTCTGTGCTCAGTGGGGGAAGCGATTTTATCCCCTTTTGACTAACCCCTTCGCGAGCCACCCTGTGACGGCTTACGGCTGCAGTCAGAAGAGCTAACTCCTCCTCTTCATTGGCAAAGGCACCAGGGTACATCAGGGCCTGGGCAAATTTGCTTGTTTCTTCAGAGAATTCTACTGGGTCTTCAGTGAAATGAGAGGATGAGTAAAGAGTGCTATCCTCGCTGTGAGACCGCTGATTCTGTGGACAGGTGCCTATCAAAGGCTCAGTATGTAGGTGAGATTGTGGTGCTCCACGATTTAAACAAGAACTTGGAGCAGAATTCCTAGGGTCATATCCACAAGAGACTCCTCGGCGGAAGTATCTTGCCCGAGAAATCACATCCTCCTTCCCCTCTCTAATTGACTTTAGTCGGCTTCGGAGGAGTATTGTCGATGTAGGGTCCTCGATATTCCGCGGAATGACATTCTCTGGAGGAACAACTTTAGCAATCTTCCGGCATAATGTGTTGAGGCTGAAAAGCCCCGGGTCCATTGGTTTATCTGACATGGGGAGAGTCGGTCTGAAAGAAATCGTTTAAAATTTTGTGCAATGTGCTGATGAATGGCACCAAGACCGTATTGTCCTCGAACGCCCTATCGAGAATGTCGTTAATGCATAGAGTCAATGGCCTTCTGTCCAGCTCGTTGCACAGCACGGACAGTGACTGGTTGTTCTTAAGAGGAACATATGCAAACAGGCCTCCACTGTCGAAGTCTAGTTGCTTATACCACCCTGGAAAGTAGTTGTTAGCCGCCAGGTAGCCCTCTGTGTTAATCACGCTTATTGAACGTTTTGTCCGGACAGGGTCCTTCGCATTCCTTTTCAAGACTATCTCCAGGCTCTCCATTACAGACCTCCTGAAGGTGACAAAGGAGTGTTTGGGGTACTGACGTGTTACGTCGGACCCCAGCATCACATTAACTAAAAGGTTGGAGTTTTGGATGGCAAAGTAGTGCCCGCACTTTCTTTTATACTGCCCGTACTGCTGGATTCCAGGGGCGTTACGGCGCTCTACAGGAAAAATGCTCCTGTAGGACCCGTGAGGATCCAGCACGTAACAGCCGTTCCTGTTAGGCACCACCGGTCCGTCAAACAACAACTTGGGGTCTATGTAGTTGGTTATGAGACAATCGTCGTTTAGATAAACATAAAATTCTGACAACCCAGGTATACGGTGCAGGAAGCTTTCGATGGCGAGCGAATTTCTCGAAATGTGGTCTGAGGGGGGAATGATGGTTTTGTGATAAACATATTCGATGGGCACCTTCCACTCTGAGGACTTCAACCAGGAAATTCTCTCGCCGTTAGTGACAATGAAGACTCGTCTTATGTAAGGCATGTACCGTTCTACACCCCGCAGGGAATAGTAGAGTTCATCCATATTCCTGAAACGGTGAATGCCCTCCGCATTCAGGGTGTCCAGTTTTTGGATCGGTGCGTGATGGCCTGCAGATCCATTTACCCATGTGTACACGAGATCAATGTTGCTGCATCTGGGAAGATTGTCCCCAATTGTAATTTCATGGAATGAATGCCTGCTTCCTACGGCCACAGAAAGAATTCCGAAGAACACCCAAGCAGGGCACATTTATTTAGTGCTCAAGTAAGCCGTAAACTCTTTCGTCTTTAATAGCTATCTACGGACAGCAGTGCAAAGTCCTTACGAAATTATTTACTAGCCAGGAGTTTCCCTGCATGTACCCTGAGCAGGGAACGCCCCAAAGAAAATAAAATGACAGCCCTCATAATCTTCTGTGGGTCCTTCAATCCAGTAACAAAAGCCCATATATCTATTATAGACAAAGCAATAGATTTTATCAACAATCTCACCTGCGACGATGGAACTTTGCTAGAAGCAGGGACCTACCGGGTCCTGATTTCACCGGTTCACGACAGCTACCCTTGGAAGAAGCTTGCTCCCGCCAAGAACCGCATCCGGATGTTGGAGCTTGCCATTGAAGATAGCAGGTATCAAGACCTCATCGAGATCAATACCTACGAGGCTTTAATCCAGCAGAGCTTTACGCCCACATATGATGTCTTGTGCCATCTGAAGGAGGGATATCCGGACAAGAACATGTACTTTCTGTGTGGAGCTGACTTAGTGGAGTCTATGACCAATACAGCGGTATGGCCGGCGTCCAGCATAGAGAAGATCTTTCACATCTGCAAGCTTCTTGTAGCGCCGCGGAACCTCGGAACAGGGTCAATAGAGACCTGTGAGCTTTTCAGAAAGATCCTCGAGCACCCTTTGTTACACCATGCAAAGGAGAATGGGCAGCTATTCTTCCTACCAGACGTTTCTCTGGATTGCAGCAGCTCCGATGTAAGAGCATATTGTGCTGACAGCTCATCGACATTCAGCGGCTTTGGATTGCCTGACGAAACAGACGTTGCCATGAAGAAGCTCGCACGATACGTGCCTTTCAGTATCATGGCCTACATAAAGAAGCACCATCTGTATGAAGCCCACTACAGCTAATACGTTTACATAAAACGATAGTGCACTAAGTGATAATATCAGAATTACTTAAACTATCCTGTGTATCAAAGAATGAGATGGAAGGATTGGATTCGCTGCTACTCTGAGTTCTGTCCACGGAGCGTCTGTGTGCAGAGACAGTCTTGACTGGTGGCTTAATGCAGAAGCTTATTAATGCAACCATAATTAGCGTAATATATATTGCGAAGGATATTGTCCCCATCATCATCATAAAGTCTTTGTCTGCTTGATGGAGATCGTGGGTCAGAATATAAGGAGAGACGACATCCAAATTCGGCATGTACATCTCGACGTACTTGAGAAGAACGTCGATTGCATTAACCTCTTGTCCATTCTGATCATAGTAGGGAGAAACAGAGTATGGACCGGATCCCTCTTCATAGCAAGCTCCTCCTTCCTGTAACAGAGCAAGAAAGCTCTCTGCGCTTTTTATGGTCGTTAGCAAGTCGTAGCACTTATTTGGGTTTAAGGTAAAAGGGTCCAAAGTTGTCTGGTAATTGATAAGGTGGGGGTCCTCCCAATCAAATAGACCTTCTGGAAGGGGATACATGGTTTCTGCAAGCCCATTCTTCACTGAAAAGAGACACGCAATCAGGTTGGCTGTTAGCCCACGAATCGTCGACATGGTTTGCCAAGAGGGCTGGATTGCAATGCAATCATCTCTAGTGACGTTCCCAGGAAAAAAATCATACCTGGCCGTCCCAGAAGAAATCGTTGGAAAAGGGAGGCACGGAGTAGACCTTGTAGGATAGAACACCGCAGGAATTGCTCCATTGAGCCACAGGTTAAAGATAGAATCTTGATCTGTAGCGTTCTTGAACATGCTGTAGTAGTGCTTGTTATAGCCAATAAAGGCTGTCAGGTTTAGATCTGCCACCCACCCGGCAATCTTATTCGAGAGGATGGCCCCGTTCTCAGTCATGAACGTTTCCGTAGTAAGGTTGAATCTCTTTGCCAAACTCTCGGACGTAAAGTTGTAGGGTAAAGAGTAGTCTACGGAGGAAAACTGGTATCCTGTATACGTATTCCCTTCATGGCTATAAGTCATGGGCTTGAACTCATAGGTAACGTGCTGCATAAAGCGCAGATAACACCCACCCTCGACAATGTAGCACTGCTTGTCCTGACCGTCCATGCAATACGTGTTCTTAATTTGGTGGTAGTGACCGGCAATAATTATTATCGGAATGGTATAATTGATTTGGTTATAAAACGCACGCAGTTCTGTAACTATTTCGGATATCTCCAGGTCATATGTCGGTATATGACATGCGAGGACTAGCAGATCCGTTTGGTACTTATACTTCTCAAGGACACCGGTGATCTCCTGGGATGCAATGGCCTCCCTCGCAGGGATAGTGTAGACCCCGTCATATGGGCTGGTGTGGAATAGAAAGCCAAGCATGAGAACCCGGAGTCCAGTAGGAAGAACGAGATACTTATATCTTCCGCTTCCGACTGGCACGTTCGTATCGCGCATAAAAACATTGGTGGTTATATATCTGTCACCGAAGAGGGCTTCAACCTTGCTGTGTATGTAATCTGTTGTCTCCTTATAGTATGATTCGTGGTTCCCTATCGTCTGTAGGTCGAAGCCAATATAGGATGCCGCCTCCAGTATCTTTTCTCCCTTAACTTTTGTGAGATCACTAAGCCCTGTTCCCTCTACCAGATCCCCCGCATCTACTGCTAACACAGATCGACCTTCGGACTCCAAAGCTTTTTGTCTTGTGCGCTCTATGTAAGAAAGAAGCGTGCCATAATCTCCATATTCTGGTAGATGTCTGTGGCCGTAAATCCAGCCGTGAGTGTCTGACACAGAGATAACGTCGAGGACAATTTTTGACTCTGTACTAAGATACGCTGATCTGATGAGTAATAACAGCGTGTGCAGTAGTGCCAATATCATTGTGGAAAGATTATTAATTTTAAGCAGTTCCTGGTCAATTTTCGGCAAGCCCGTACCCACAGGCTCCTGACAGTAACTGGGTAACTATCCAGGCCAAAGAAGGGGCCATTCCTGTTATTTTAAAACTAAGATAATTATTTTGTAATGTTCAGTTACGTTCATCGTATGTTATTATAAGTCTGCCTTAAGGACTAACTATCGCGCTGCTTGAGTCTACAGATTTACAAGCGAGAGAAAGGACGGTAACAGCTATTAAATCTGTAGAGTTGTCAATGTGTTCGTTGACAGGGTGGAGCCAACTCAGAGCGCGCAATCTCCTCTGTGTAGTCATACCCGTTTTAGAGCAATGGGTACTCGACGCATCTCTTCTGTTAGTATTGCCATTGTAATTGAAATGGCAACGAATCTTCTTGAACTAGCATTGCAGATAGATGTCGTCCCAGGATAGCTCTACAGATTGCTCCACAGACGAAGTTGATGGACCATATGTATCGACAATCCAGTTCGCCATTCAGGACATGGCGCACAGATATGCGCCGAAATTTACCAAAGTCCACACACTGGACACGCCCATCCCCACAAGTCAGATCCACGTTCACGAGCTTCTGAGTGGGAATATTTACATGCCAATACAGAACCTTCCTCCTCCTTGCGACGATCCCACCTCCCCATGGTTTTACATCAACGACTGCAGGCCGCAATATCCGAGCCAACCGTACTACTCTGTTGTTCCTCAGCTCATTATCAGAGGAACTCCATACTATCCCCTCAACAGCCTAACCCCCAACAAGCACCACGTCCGCAATTCTGCCAGAGATCTTGCCGAGTTCTACATGGACAAGGAGGATGTTTATGGAATTGCCACTGCACTTCTTGCCAAGCTTTACATGAGCGCGATTTCCCAGGCCCGCGCTGTCCGGGACACAATCCATGCAACGACAGCTGAGATTCGCGCATCCAAGATCCACCTTGCGGCTCCAACCGACTTTGGTTTTCCAGCGTCAGAATCGGACTGTTTTTCTTCTCAATGTCACGAGCTAACAAAGCAGTTGCAAACTAGGTTCGTCGGTCTTAAGCCATACGCTGATTTGTCAATTGCTCAGGGCATCAAGGATCCTCTGTACCTACTCGACTGGGACGAATATAACGAGTTCACGGTGGGAGGCGGGATTTTTGACAGCTACCTTCTTAATGATTATAAAGCCATAGACTTCTCCACAGCATGTGGCCTCCTTAGTGCGGTGTACAACGATATGTTTGACCCTCCCATGGAGATCCCGCACATATGCGAAAATTCTACTGGGGTCTTCTACAGGCAATCAAACGGGTTTTCCATTGACTGTCTTGCAACCCTTCCGCACGCAGAATATATTATTGTACGACCCATTGGAGATCATGGTGGTGAGTCACTCTCCAATCCACTCCTTATTAAGCCTACAGGAAGGTGGTGCACAACATACGAGTTGCTTATGGCGTTCGCTGAGTCCTTAATGTTGAGGGATTCTGGCTTCCAGGACGATTTCACGCACAGGGCTAAGCAAAAGTTCGAATCTGTTAAGGAAAAATTTGAGCAGAGAAGCGTAGGTGACTCCTCCGGGCGATGCACAGTTTGCGGGAACATCGACTTTGACAGTTATGCTGAGCACGTGGCCTCTACACAGCATTTGAAAAACTACCGCAAAGAGCTCAACAAACTATTCAGGCCGACACTCTTGGAGACGGAAGCAGAAAAGGGGCTGATCAAGCTGGACGACTCAAATGGACATTTCCTGGCTCACAGATCTCCCACTTGTTTAGAGTACATTAAGCATGTCAGCAAACACATGGAGCTGAAGAATACAGCGCTTGCCCAACTGTCCTATCTCGCTAACTGCATTGCAACACGTGAGAACGTAGATTACACCCTTGCATGTGCTGCAGTAACACGCTCCTGTTATTCGATGGGACTTCCACTCATGCTCGATGCCGGCGACAAACCCGTGCGTGCCTCAAGCCCGACTCTGAAGGAAAACAGATCTGTTCGAGCATGGTTGGCAGATGTGCGGCGCGCTCGAGCAGATGAGTTCAATGAGGTCGATGCCAGAAACAGCAATGCAGAGTCTGAGGAGAGGTGCGCCATAGAAGCACAGATCCTTTATGCACTAGCCGCAATGTTCGAGCAAGTGGGCTGCGAGCCTCTTTCCCTTCTGAATGCAGACTTTCCTAACATATTGGCGAACGAAAACAGACCCAACAGGCGCCACGTAATAGAGATTTTCATCTCTGGAGATGACGTGCGCAGTGCATACAGCTCAGCACATCCCTCGCAGCGTATGGGGTTCTGTAACTTTGTTTCTATCTTCGCTCCGCATCTTTGTGAAGTAAGCTCAAGCCAAAGCAGTTCTGGTCTCAGTACAATCGTCTCAAAAGGCCAAGATAGACTATACTTATCCCAGAGCGATATAACAGCTTTGGTCTCGGAACTCAAGGACTATGAAGTGGGGAATTACGCACCTGGTGGCGTTATGTCCCGGATAGCCAGATTCACACGTTTGGCCCTGGAAGCCGATCCTCTCTTTACCACAGAGCTGGTTACTAGGCAAGATACAGCGGTGTCACAAGCAGAAGATTCCACCAAGGATGGTTCCAGTGCTACAAGTACACCATTTGATCCTCCGGAGATAACACTGCCTAATATGCGGAGAAGTATATCCGTAGGAGGAGATGAATTACAGCAGGACTTAAGCTTCGACAGATTTACCGAAGATCTCAATGGAGATACGTCAGCTCTATCTACTGACCTGCAAGATTATCCCATTGATATTTATCAAAGTCTCCTCACGGAAGTAGATAGATATCTTGAGCCAGACGACAGTGAGCCCTTGCAGCTCAGCAATCTTCAGTCAGTCTCATTTGGAGGATTCAACGAAGCGTACAGTGAAGAGTGCTCCTATCGAGATGACTTGATATTTTCCAACAGCTTTGATACAGGATCAGGCATAGCGAGAGATTGTTACAGTATGCAAATGTTACAGGCTGACATAAATAGGCGTGATTATATAGACAAGGCTCTGGCCGGAGACTTTGCCTCCCAGGTCTCTGCTATCTACTCTGCCGTCATTCCATCACACATAGGCCCCAGGTCATACCTTCATGCGTGCAGCGACCTCCATACACAAGTGCTGGATTCATTAACAGCCTATAACGGGGTTTCCTCGGTGGATACGGCGGACGCCGTGGCTATAGCACTCAATGCAACGCGGATTGTGCGCCAGGATGTATATGACATTGCATCAACACGGTCTGTGACATATTTACCGGGAAGCAGAACAGTCCTGCGAAAAACAGCCTTCGGAAATTAAGAGCAAGGTGACCTTACAGGCATCGACAGCATCCCTTCTTTGGACTTGGGGTTTTGCCCTTCTTGGACGCCTCTTCGTCCGAGTCTTCTGTACTATGCTCACTGTCTACCAACTTTTTCTCTTCTTTTTCCTCGCTACTGGGGGTACTCTCCTCTTCATCAGGGTTTCCTTTATTAGCGACGTCCTGATTGCCGGTGTCTCGTCCATTGGCATCCTCAACGTCTTTGAGAGCTTTCTGTTTTTCAGTCTCCTTCTTCACACAGTCGTTGCTCGTATCTAGAAGGGGGCGTTGCACAGGCTGCTCCTCGAAAACGAGACACACATCTTCAGAGGCAACAGATGGCACGCGAGAGACGTACCCTGGCGACAGCGTACAATCTCGTATCCCAATAACAAATTCCTCGGTCAGTTCACCGAGCCTCTCATTCAGCTCTTTCTTAGTAATGGCGTCTGAGTCGTGCTGCTCCTTGAGCCTCTTCACCCTGTTCTCAAACGATTTGTCTGGGTGAAGCATTAGAAGGATGAAGCAGGCATCGTAGTAGTACAGCTTTAGCGCGATCTCTACTGGGTACTTGTTCGAAACGTCGGGTATCTTGTACTCACGCGCAGCAAGTATCTCCACAGACGCCAGCTTATGTGCATAGATTGCGCGAATCAAGCCACTGCAGCCGGTCTCGGTTGTCGAGCCACCCAATAGATCAAGATTCTCCTCCAGATATTCGGTATTACCAGCTGTGGCAGCATCGAACCAGCCGTCCATCACTTCCTGGTCCTCCATAATTACGTTTGTAACGACTTTTTTGTACCCCTGTCTTGGATTCATGTGTCGTGCATAATTATTTAAACAAGTGGAAACAGTACGGAAACACATGAACATGAAAATACAATGCTCACTCTGCAGCTCTTAGCGTTTCTGGAAATTTCAATGGGACGTGAGAAAGACCACATTTATTCATATGTATCTCCACAGAATTGCCCTGGACTAGATGTCACGGAGTTCACTAGTACATACGCAGACGGATTCTGTAAGATTTACCTTCCAAAGGAGGCTTTTATGGGCGGTGATGTGCGTGTCACAATACGGTCTTTGGATTCTCCCAGCTCCGCGGACACTACTGAGCAGGTCCTTCATAATGAGCTCACTCCAGCTATTTTCCCCGTGTACTCGTACAGTTCTTACACTTTTTCCCTTGCCGATGATAGCTGTCCAGCAAGTGCAGAGCAAACTTTGTTCTGCGTGCCTCCGGCGGAGCAAACTTCAGTGCTGTCTACGGAAGCGATCGCGATACTGTACGTGCTCTATGACCTAGAAATTAAGAGGGTTCTCCGTACAGATTTACCAGTTCGTTCCACAAGAGGGTCGGGGCACTGTCTCGGTTTTTTCGATGGAATTTTCCCCGAGCACAACGTGCTATCTACGCTGCTTTCTCATGCCCTGTCTTCACAGTTTGGACGGCTTAACCTAGCGCTTATTCGGTTTCTTCAGCCAGGACCTGCCACTACTGGCTACTGGGCAAGAGCCCTGGGAGACATAGATGACTTTGATGTCGTCAGCAAGCTTTTCTCATCAACCTACACAGCGACCCTCCGAAAGCGGGAGGACGAGGATGGCGGCTTTCGCCTGGTTCTGGTTGTTGCGGACGAAGACGGGGACATCGTTGTTAGCATGGAATCCCAACCCTACCGGCCGCCTCATCTGGCTCCTCTAACCCGAGACGACGTACGCTACGAGAGTACTGGGACCCTAGGTACTGGAATGAACGTGTACTTGCGACGGAAGCCAGGCGTTGTCGTCCTCTTCAACTACTTCTCCCAGCCCGGTAGAGGATCTAGCCGCGGCCCATCGTGTTTGGATTACTTAGACATTCTCGGCCAACACTGCACATCCTACTCGTCCGGATATAACCTCTGTCCGGTCCAGTCAAAGCTTTCTAAGAACGATGTCCTAAACGCTATCGCCGAACAGCCAATTTATCTATCCACCGCCGAGGGGGAGGGCGATTGGACGAAACTATTTACTTTAGAAACTGGTGACATGCTCAATGTTTGCGGATACTGGATGATAGACCAGCCCACTGTTGCCATTACGGAAGAGGGAGACGGGGCGATATATTTTTCAAACAAGAGCAGGCCATCCCCGCTGACCTTCTTCCTCCTAGTCACAGCAGGGTGCTTTACTATATGCATGTGTGTAATCATGATGCTTCTATGCATAACGTCCTTTTGTGCTTGCCTGCGCTTGTATGCAGTGGATTTGCGTTGGTCTCCTCACAGAACCCCGGTGCCGGAGAGTCCGGGAGAGCTGAAGAAGCAGGTAGAACTGCAGAGAATTGGAGCTGAGACAGATACGTCGGTGGCGTGTGTATCTCCACTGCCCTCAAAAGCTATGTCTCCGCTCTTGCTACCACGGGGCGACGCGGCCAAAAAGCTTGCGTCTAAACAGAATCAATGTACTGGAGTCGCACTCGCTATTGCTGGCGCTACAACAAGTCTTGCAACAGGGTCTCCCCTCAGTGACCGAGAGCACAGCAGCGTCACGAGAGATACCATATATAGCAGCATAAGCGCAGGAAGCATGGCGAGCTCAATGGTGTGTGCACCGCCTACCGATTCCACGGCGGTACACTCAGAAGACAAGCAAGATATGGACACTCCTGCAGTGTCAGGTTCGCTGGCATAATCAATTTGAATCAAGGTAGTTCCTTATCTCTTCCTCTGGAACAACATGTACGCGCCCAAAGTGAACACCTGGCTCCATTGATCTGGCACCCCAGACGCTGATCATGCGAAATTCGGCGCTATCGTCTGCTGATGGCCCATGCTTATATAATTGTAAGGCACTTATAACTGTTGGAAAGATGTCACACTCGTGGACATACTTTGTGGGGTCTATTTGGTCCACCACTGCTTGCCTGTCTTTAGAAGGAAGCAGTGGGGGCATGTCGTATCCATATAATACCATGGCCTTCGGATGGAGCTGCTGCAATATTTCCATCGGTGTGCCATCAATCTGTTCATCGTCCGTCTCATCTTCGTGGTCATTGTTGATCTTTGCCCGTTCAAGTTCTCCTGAAGCAAGCTGCACCTGTTCTTGTTCAACTGGATACGAGCGCAGGTCGAAGGCTGGGAGTGAACTACAGATCTTCAGATATGGTATGCCGTCTTGTTCCGTTGCTGAAGAAGTAGTCGCGGAACTAGATTCGGGAGCAGCAGAGACTGATAGCGATGCTCCTTTCAATGCACCAAGCAGGTCTGCAGATGCATTACCTACATCTTCCAGAAGAGATTGCTGCGGAGCTATGTGGGTTTGGGTTTGGGTTTGGCTGTTGACTTTTTCTTTCCAACAGTATGGAATGTTCACCGTCAAGGCGAGACCGGTGTCAACACAATGGACGCTATTGCATATGAATGTATAGGTCACCCTGTGTATGGTTACCGTGGAGCCTGGAGAGATATGCTGTAGAAGCAGGACAAGGGGCTTGCGGCAATACTGACAGAGAAGATCGGGGGGATTGAACTGTAGAGGGAAACACGCACAGCCGCCAAGCTGACTATACATAATTGAAAGCTCGGAGGAGGCCAAGCGCCCGTTTAACACTGCAATTTTGTACATTGACTATCGAAAAATATTCAAAAAACAAATTTCCGAGATTATGGCTACATCCTTGGTTTTGGAGAAGTACAGATTCGGTGAATGCATCAGTAATGGTTTCAACGGAAAGGTTCACAAAGTTTTTGATAAGACCGACGACACTCTTTACGCCTGTCGAAGCGTTAGCTATGAAAACATCTCAAGTAAGCTTATCAAACAGGCCCGAAAGGAATGGCCTCTCCTCAAGAAGGTGGAGCATGCTTCTGTGGCCCAGATCATCGAGGTGATAGATGACGAGGCCGCGAAGACCGTTCATTACATAATGGAATATTATCCTCATGGAGATTTAGGTGCATACATACGGAAGCGGGCGCAGGAGCAGGACCATGTCCCTGAACAACTGGTCTGGCTCATCATGACTCAACTCATAGAGGGGCTTGCATACCTTCATAACCCCCACAAAAGAAACGCTCAAGGGATTGGTGCGATCGTTCACAGGCATCTGTCCCCCTCTAATGTGCTTATTTCTGAAGACAACGAAGTTCGCATATCGGATTTTAAGGTCATTCGCGACGAAAGTGACTCTTCGTATATCGCTGATGAAAACTATATGAAGCGGCAGTCATACAGGTCCCCGGAGACCCTAGCCAATGAACCTGAAAATGAAACAGGCGACATCTGGTCCCTAGGGTGCATCATCTACGAGCTCTGTACGTTTCAGGCCCCGTTCGTGGCGACAGACGTTTCATCAATGCTTATGCTTCAGCAGATGGACCACACGGACGATATTAGTAAGCTGCCTGCTATCTACAGCGACGACTTGCGCAGCGTGCTGGGATCTATGCTGGTTGCGAACAAGAAGCGACGTAATTCAGTGGTCGGCCTCAAAGCCAACAAGACCATTCGGGAATACAATTTGGAAGTCCACAAGCTTTACGAGCGACGGTACGTGCGCGAACGGGAGCGAGAAAGGACACAACGGGGCCTGGCCCCGCCAGAGATAATTGACTATCAGCGGACGCCACTAATGCTTGCCGCGGAGGAAGGTGATATAAAGCAAGTTAAGCGGCGCCTTAAGAAAGATGTAGGCATGCAAGATTTGGTTGGGAAGACTGCGCTGATGTACGCTGCACAAGCCGGTAAGGATGGAGTGTGTCGCATCCTTTTGGATATGGAGGCTAGAATGGTCTGCAAGAAAGGCAAGACGGCGCTTATCTACGCAACTGAAGCCGGTGCCAATGCATGCATAGAGCTTTTGGTGAAGTATGAAGCAAAGATGCAGTCTAATGATCAACGCACCGCGCTTATGTTCGCCATACTCAAGAAGAATGCTCATGCTGTTCAAGTACTTGCTCCCTATGAGCACTCCATCTGCAATTCGGATAATGTAACGCCGACAATGCTGGCATGCTGCGAAGGAAACCCTTTTGCAGTAAATGTTCTGAGTGCCTACGAGGCCGGAATGCAGGACATAAAGGGGTGGACAGCTCTACACTATGCAGCTGCTCAGAACTCCGTCCTGTGCATGAACTATCTGCTGGACAAAGAGATCAAGAAGCTCACCCTCTCTGGACTGACCCCATTGATGATCGCAGCGCACTCCGGTCATGCAAAGGCCATTAAGCGCCTGCTTCCTTACAATAAGCGGGTCTGGGATCACGAAAACCGAACAGCACTTATGTATGCTGTAAGGCAAGGCCATCTTGAGGCAACGATGCTTCTTTTAGACGAGGAGGCGAACTTCCAGGACAAGCAGCACAAGACCGCGCTGATGATGGCCGTGGAGCGTAACCATAAGCACATAGTGGAATATATGGTTAAGTCCTCCAAAGTGGAGTGGGGCCTCCGGAATACCCAAGGCTATACGGCACTACACATGGCCGTGTTATACAACTATTCAGAGTGTGCAGCTCTGCTTCTGCCCAGAGAGGCCCGAATACCAATACTCCTAGATCCACATGGCCCCGAGTATGGAGAAACGGCCTTTGAATTAGCGTTTAATAGAGAAAACTACCAGATGGCCATGCTGTTGGCTCCGATTGAGGGCCCACGAGCCACAAACGAAATCGATCAGGAACGTCGCACTGACCTAATCAGAGCAGCAGAAAGAGGCGACGCCATGTCAGTCATCTGTTTTGCTAGCCAAGCTGGGTGCATAGACATCTACAACAAAACTGCATTGATGTATGCCGCAGAAAGCAACAACCAGACCATCGTGAAAGCACTTATTCCATATGAGGCGAATATCGAGGCGAATGGTCTCAAGGCCCTGACATATGCTCTCTTGAATAACAACATAGAAGTTGCAGAGCTGCTTGCGCCCAGTGAGAGCATAGATATCTCCAAGTACTCACGCCTTGATAACCGTGAGACAGAGCTGATGAAGGCAGTGGCAGAGGGTGACATACTCCGGACATGGTGCTTGCGCTTCCAAGCTGGGCTCCACAATACGGACGGCACCACTGCCCTAATGATTGCTGCTACTACCGGCAATCTATATGCGACGCGTCTTTTGGTGGCCCATGAGGCTGGGATGCGGCGCAATGACCATCAGCGGGCGTACACACTCGCAATGCTGGCAGGTAACCATGGAATAGCAAAGATTTTGTCAGACTATGAAGACACAGACCTCAATGTGCAAAACAACACTCCACTCATGTTGGCCGCTGTTGAGAACCGGATTTTGGACATCAAAGCCAATATTAGATACCTCGGGTCACGAAACGCTGATAATAAAACTGCGCTGATGTTCGCTGCAGAGCGGGGACACCTGGATGCCGTGAAGCTCCTCTTGGACGAGGCCAAGACAAAGATGATAACAATGGACTGGCGCAATGGATACACAGCTCTGATGTTAGCAGCTAAATATAACAAGGTGTCTGTCTGCGAGTGCCTGCTGAGCAGAGAACGTGGGATGAGGAATAAAGCAGACTGGACGGCGCTAATGATTGCTGCTCAGGCAAACTCTATCGATGCTGCCCGTGTGCTTTTTACAGAAGAGGCAGGTATGCTTCTATTGTCTGGTGAGACGACCACTTGCAAAACTGCGATGATGATAGCTGCCGAGTACGGGCGACACGAGGTGGTGCAACTACTACTGCCCTATGAGGGCGGTAAGCAGACCAGCGAAGGGCGCTCAGCACTCATGTTTGCTGCCGCGAATGGTCATGTGGAGGCCGTGAATATTCTGGCCAAGGTGGAGAGCCGCCTTCAGCTATCCTCCAGATCTTCGGCACCGGGATCAACAGCTATCCATATTGCCGCTGAGTTTGGGCAACTGGACTGCGTGAAGGCTCTGATACCTCACTGCCTTGCCATTAAGCGCAACGATGGCTTTACGTCGCTGATGCTTGCAGCCGGTCGGAACCATCTGGAGATTGTCAAGCTCTTGGCAGAGCGTCAGATAAGACTCCAAGCTAACAATGGACTGTCGGCCCTGATGATTGCGGCAAGCAGAGGATACTCGGACATTGTAAAGATCCTAATGGACGACGAGGCTGGCCTGACCAATGCAGATGGATACACAGCGCTGATGCTGGCTGCACAAGCAGGTCACGCAGATGTCTGCAGTTTACTTCGTCCACGGGAAGAAGCTATTACTCATCGCAGCGGAGCATCCCTGTTGGATATGGCGCAAGGAGAAGCAAGGGACTTGTTCATCAGTACTATCTAAAGTATTCTCATACATGTTGGCCCTCATAGGTCTTGAATGGTGTTTATGTTTGCATGCGTAGAGTCAAACCCAAACAGCTCAAAGGTGTCAACATCGTTTTCTGCTAGTAGGCCTTGGACACTTTTAGAGATGGCCCGCATGAGGACGTTTCTTTTCTGTTCATTCTCCACAGTTACAACACACTGAGCAGTCGCAGACATGAATGACAAAAACCGGTCCACATGCTGAATCGACTGTGTATACCCGCAGTGGTGTTTGTTTATGGAGCTTTTGCTATGCTGATTAGGATGGGCCCCTGTTCCTGGTGTTTGAACAAGTGTATCTGGCCTAGACAATTTAAAGTTATTATCGTGCGCTGTGTCTGGGGGCCCTGTCCTGTTAGGCCGGGCTTCTTCGACTTGCTGCATCTTTTTACTAGTGGTACGGGAATTGCGTTTTGTTTCTGTCGATTTTGGTCGCTTTCGGGGGAGATTGACCCCTATTAGTTCTGAGGTGTGCAAGTCCCTATCTCTACTTCTATTTGCCCCGTCTCCAGACGTCCGCTTATTATATTCTCCTGCAGACTCTGGTCTCTTGGGGCGGTTATTAGTCATGCGGAATACTGCCGCTTCCATTGCGTTGCCGTCGGGGACAATCGTCTCTAGGGCTACTTGAGGAACGATAGGTTCATGGGCAGGATGCCTCTGTGGGTATCGGCTGTACTCGTATGCAGTTTCTGTTCCAGAATTGTTCCGCGTGCTGGCCAACGATTCCCGGGGTTGGGGCGTGACATTTTCTGAAGCCCTCTCCATTGTATCTCGTAAAGAGTACATGTAAATTCGCACATTGTCGAAGGTATCAAAACGCTTGATCTGCCCAGACGTGTGATGTATCGTCACAGGCTTGAGGCTCAGCGAATTGATGCGGTCGCAGATAGCGGGAAAGTCATAGGCAGAAGGGACTACGTTAAAGGAGAAGTGATAGTATGGATTGCGAAGAGCCAGGCTACTGCTGTATAGCTCAGAAAGCGCGTGTTCTTTTCCAACCTCCCCTTGCTTTGACAGCTGATAGGATTCCAGCTGAAGCTTACGTTTTCGATAGAGCTCTACAAGTTCCTTTCCAGTTACTTCATTTATGTATGCATTATTGGCGCTGTCATAGATGTCAAGAGCAGCAGCAAGGACCTGCTTCCGTACTGACTGATGCTTTGTTGAGTAGATGTATGACTCTGTTATGGCAAGCTTGTTTCTGCTTGTGCTACTGGCCCATGCGTTTCCAAATATGCATGATGACGCAGAAATACCGTCCTGAGAAGGGATTAGTGCGTATGTGGCCTTCTGCACTGGAGCCGGAATCTCTCGCTCAATGTATATCGGCCTATACTCTGCTGCAAGTCCAGGCCAGAGCACGGCTAGTAGACCAGTGGAGATCCGTGTGTCTGTTTTGAAAACCTCAACAAACTGGGTCTGCACATAGTGCGTCCTACGCTGCAGATCAACGTTACAGGGGGATCTGTCCAGTGTAACCTTGGTCTGCTCAGGCCCCTTAACGAGAAATGAGAAGCTCCAGCGCCCCTGATTATGCTTACAACGGAAGAAAAGATTCTTCTTCGTTGCAGCGGAATGCAAGAAGCGGACAAGCTGTGAAGGAATCCAGATCGAAAAGCAAGCGAGTCCGAGAAGCATGCTAGCGATTTCGCCTACTGCGGAGGCTTCGTCATGCCCTCTAGTAATGCCCTCCACGGGGTCTTTGTCTGGTGCTAAGACGGCTGCCAAGGCACTAATAGCGTCGTGTATTTGCCTCCGCTGAGTTCTATCTAGAAGATCGGTCATCGAAGTGACCAGGTTTGTTGTCATTAGCCCAGTAAATCCTATTTTTGCCCGTCCATCTCCTTCCTTATGAGCCAAAGACTGGTTGCCCTAGCACCAGTAATTTACATAGCTAAATAATGTCGTCGACTATTTGGTTAGCAAAATACTCCTCCAAGGACGTAATCGCTCCCCCCAATGCCGCAGATACACTGTCCGCATCTACTTCTAGGAGCCCGACAAGGATAGTATCTATGGCGTGCTTGATGCTTAGCAGTGCGTGGTGGTGATCGTAGCACGTGATGTCACTCGCCACAACAGCAAGGTTGTCCTTCATCTTCCTGATCACACCTACTCGCCTTGCGGTCCCGTTAAGTATGTCCTCACACATGAGCTGCTTGGACGCCTCCTCAGATAGAGACTTTAGGCGATCGAAAAGCCGCATGGTGATGTAGATGCTGCGCTTTACCTCGGAGTCCACGCTTGTCTCTAGGATGTCTGTCGAGAGAGTCAAAAACCGACCCAGCTGGTTGCTAACAAACATGTCGATGAAGTTGTCTGTGTCCATTAATCGCTGAGCTGTTTGCTTGCGTACTAGCTCTGCATCGTTGTCTTGAGGAATGAGCGCGGTGGGCTTATCCGCCAGCTGAGTGACAGAGCTCGCACTGGGCGCTGGCCGTATGAGGGCAGCCGACGGAGGGATCTCCTCTATCTGGCTAAAGCTGTAGAATTGCTCGGCTATCACTTCTGAATTCCACTGTTTAATGGTGTGACTGCAAAGCTCTCTGAAAGCAGCCTCGTTGATTCTGTTGACGCATCCGTGCTCTCGGCCGAAGTGCAAAAGGATTGTCTGCAGCGCCTGATATAATGTCTTCCTGAAAGAGGAGTAAGCATAGAAGATTATTGCTACAACCCTGGAGAATGGTATAGTGAGCTCTCTGTATTGCTCTGCTGATCGAGTACGCCTATCATAAACGCTTCCTATGATAGACGCAGCCAAATCTTCTCTTCGAGCTCGCTCCCAGTTAGTGAACATGATGCTGAGCAGGGGCTCAATAGAGGTGATAGGGATTGGCTCAAGGATGTTAATGGTCGCATCACGTAATTCCTTAGCACTGTCAGCAATATATGTGTTGAGCTGAAGCGACCTACGAAGATCCAAGTATGCTAAGAAGTAGTCGTTATCTAAGTCACTGAAGAGCATGCGGGCAAACAGGTATACTTCATCGTTCTCGTACTGATAGAAAATAACATTTGCGATGATGCAGTATAACAAGCTCGAAACAAGGGAGCGCAATCCATATCTGCTCTTGCACCAATACACCAAAAAGTGAGGAAGAGATTCTGCGTCTTCTCTACAAAGCTCCCCAGGAACAAGCATGAACTCATATGCTGTTGTGATGTGTTCGTCAGCCATCGGTGCTGCCCCAACACTGGTAGTGAGTAGATTTTTCTCCACTAAATGCTCAGCCTTGTGTTCATCGTGTCGGGCGATAATGATAGTCTCTGTGGCTATTTGGCGCTTATAGAGTACCATTCGAATAATCTTGAGTGTCCATATAAGTGATTTTAGATAGCATGCAGTGATTGGGATCCTGATGTATGCCTGCTTGCTGACCAGTGATGTTACGATTTGGGTCGGGGTGAGAGTAACTTGCTCCAGTAGCTTGAAGATGATAGGTAACGAATCTATCGGCGCCATGAGGTCGTGCGAGCTCCCTGCCCCCTTGTCCACATCAAGCATTCCGCGATCTGATGCATAGTGCAGGCTTGCAGAAGATAGCCGAACGAACGAGACCTGATCACCAACAGTCGGCAATAGGGTGGCCGGCTGCTTGGCCAGTGGCTTCACTATCGGGGACCCCATGCTGGCGTCTTGGGTCCTTTTGAGTTCGGTATCTATCTGATTAATCGTAGCCTTCTGCAATGCTGATGTTGCAGCCAAATCCTTATGGAACTTAACTCTACTGCTCAAGAGGCACGGAGAGCACATGATCTGTCTTGTAGCAGTATTTGCCGGCTTCAGCACTTTGTCGTCAGACGATTCCTGCATTTGAAGAAGAGATGTTTGATTTGAGCTCGTAGACAGGGTGTACTTGGCAAAGATCTTGTCTAGAGTTGTCTGCATTAGGAAGTAACAATACGGAGTAATGTTGAGTGGATTAGCTTGCATATATGTCAAGGAGCCATATCTGGGATGAGGTACCGATCCCACCGGAATTGGACCGGTGAACTGCACAAGCTTCGAATCAGTAGGAGATACGTTGTTGAGTGAAGTGACAATAAGAAGATCATTTGTTGCGGGTTGCTTTCTATCCTGATGCATCAGCTTAGCTGTTGGAGAGGGTGCTGGAGACTCTGGGGCGGTAACAAAGACGTTGGTGAGTGCCTTCGTTCCAGTGGATAATGCCTTGTAGTGTGAAGAGGGATCTGTGTTGTCCGCCACACCGATGACTGAGTTGATTGCCCTACTTACGGGCCTTCGTTGCTTGGCGAAAAGTACATTACTGTTTTGGATGATGTGTTTGATTTCACTAGGCGAAATTCCCATAGATATGGCAGTGTGGTTAGCCATGTAAGGATCTGAGCCAAAGAATTTTCTAGTACTTGCCTTGTTTTTGATAATAAAAGGTCGGATAGGCGATACCCCAAAGTTACTGATAAATCTACTCTCCGGCTGTGCAAGCACATTTAGGTACGCTGCTGACAGTAGCTTTGCGTGTTCGGAATTACTAGGCAGCATGCCTGGCTGGGCTATCTGAATGTACTTCTTGTTATCTCCTTCAGCTTCAGCCTCTGGCACGGCCGGCAAGTCGGTATGGAGTAGGAACTCGCCCGACGAGCCTCTCCGTAGTTTGTTTACGATTCTGGCAAACTTATTGCTTGATGTTTGACGGAGCAGTGTGTTGAGCTCCTGTCCTTGGCCATCTAGTGTGGGATCTAGTTCATCGTCCTGATCATCGAGGCTAGTATTTAGACTCGAATTAAGGTATTTATCAGGGTGCTCCACAAGATTTATGGCTGATTGAAAAGGGAAAAGAGGGGTCACCTGGAGAAGATTTCGCTTTCCACCGGACGCTCCGTCAACGGCATTGTCCACCTTATTAGCAGATGTAAGCTGGTTGTTCATGTACAGAAAATCTTCCACAACACTTGTCCTAGGATACTTCGACGGATTGAGTCCACCAGCAGCCAAAAGACCGGATGTGCCTGGATGTGGTTGGCTCTCTTCAGAGTCGGGCAGGGTGCTCTGCTGTGTGGCTAGAAGAGGGTTGTCAGCAAAGTCCGCTAAAACGGATCTTCTTGTTTTCTTTCCTTGTGCCTCTTGTAGCAACCTTGCACTAGGCAGCAGGGGCAGGTTTTTCGGTCCAATTATTCCTGGCAAGATATTATTTCCAGTAATCTGTGTTGCTTCTGTGTGCGGGGCCGATGGCTGGTGCCTATTCTGAGGCCCTTCTGGTTGGGCTGTGGCATAATGTGACGTGTCCATGGTAGGAAGGTTGCTCTTTGTGTTCATATTAATACATGAGACATCCACGCCCCGTAAGTGCCTCGGGTTGTCATAGCGGAGGTACTCTCGCGGGTTTGTTACCTCACGCGCTAGACGGACGGCAGACACAAGCTTGTCAATGTGGTAAGAGTAGACATCTGTTTGAACAGATACTATCTTGGGGGCTTTCAGGGGCGTAAACAGAGGCTTGTAAATAGAGACATCTTTGTCGGAAGAGCAGATAGAAATAACATCGGTCTGGATTAACTGAGAAAACGACTGGATGAACAGCTGGATCTCTTCCTGCTTTGCAAAATTATAACGCATAGCAGGGTCGTCACGGGGATAGTGTCCAAATGCATAGCCGCTTATGAAGGACGAGTGGTAGAGCACGGGATTGCGCTCCAGAACATCGTTCCATTGCAAGAGTGGTTTGTCTGGTATTGTGTCTGGGACCTTCTCATGCTGATCAGACTGACTACTTACGACAATGTGCAGGTCGACCATTGTCTCTGGTTTAATAGTTAGTAGCGACTCGGACTTATCGATAGTCACGTCCTCGTACAACAATTCTCTACAAACACACGTGACATTTGTCTGCACTGCACATTCTTCTAGACTCAGTGCACGAAGCTTCGATTGGGAGCGCAGCTTGACAGAGCGGCTATTAGGAGATGTGGAGCCAGTTGACTTGCGGTCTATAAGCTCCTGAAGTTCAACGGTGAGAGTGTTTAACTCTTCATCTAGATTAGTCAGTTCATTAAGTTGCTCTTTCCACGAAGAGGATTCTGACGGCTGTTGAGCGGGCTCCTCTGTCTTTGGCTTGCCGTTAGTGGAGGTATACGCAGAGAAGATAAGATCTGATGTTGCAGAAGCCATTTGCCCAGGTACTTTTCCGGTGGATAGGATCTCCCGATTAGCAGATAACAGATGCGTAGCTTTGGGTTTAAATTTGGTGCAAGGTTTTGTAGCAGTACCATTGAGATCGGAAAAGATTACTTCTACATCGGAATTTTGTAGGTCTCCATAGAATTTGGTACCTTGGACTAAGATAGGAACAGGGGCTCCTTTGGCATCTTGTAGGTAAGCCAGGAAGTGTTTGCTTGTAGAACTGGGGACAGAAAGTTGCTCATCTATTGACTGACGCCCAGTTCCAAGACGAGAAATAGATTGCTCAGAAAGCTGCTTCAAAGAGGAAGACTCTCTAACATTGACAGGGACAGCGCTCGAAGCTCCACGATGGACTGGATCCTTTTCTATCGGGTTGTCGAGGTCTTTAGGCGTGAGATTAGTATCATGACCAGGAGGTTTGGAGCAAGAAATCTGAGAAGGCTTTGCTTCATGTGCTGATGAATTGCGAGTACACACAAGAAAGTCAGTAGTAGAGCTCGGCTTGAGAGATTGTTGCAGCCCCTGGGTAGCGCTGAAAAGATCTACAACGGAGTCGGACACATGCTTAGATACGCTTTTCTCCACGTCTAGCAAGTTATGGCTAGAGGCAAGGGCATTCTCAGGGTTTCTCTCTAAAGCATCCTTAGTGCTGTGGAAGGCCAGAGTGAATCCGCTTGGAAAGTCTTTGAGCTCTGCATGCTTCATAGCGTTGTCAAAGCTGTCCATCGCTTCCTGCGAAAAGTATGCAGACGACTGTGCAGCATCCGAGTGAACGGTGATGATGGCGCTTGTCGCACGAGATACATAACGAGGATGCTCATCAGAGAAGACAATTGCAGACAAGCCTTCGTCAACAGTCGTTGGCGGAACCGTTTCGAGACCAAGGTGTCTGAGAGTCGGTCGATCTGAACGGTCTGGTGAAGAGCAGAAACGTTGTTGTTGTGCAGACACAGGTGGAGGCTCTCGAGCTGCTCCTGTAGCATCTTTCTCCTTTTGCACAAGCGCCTCCGAGCTGCGCTTCTTAAAGCCTTTGTAAAGGAGCTTTTTGTCTTCCTTCCTGAGGACCGGGCCTACTCTATTCATGATCGATTTCACTTGCTCGGGTATCGGCACAGAGGGGCCAGGGCTATCGACATTCTCTGCTGAAGCTTTTCTATCCTTAAGAGCCCCAGCTCTTCGACGAACTGTCTCAGCAAAGCCCTTCTTGATGTTCCTTAGTCTAATGGCCTTTGCATTTGTGGTATCGTTGAGGCGCGTCTTTCCAGCTGCATCTATGTATGCATACTTGGTAATGTGCTGCTGGGTGGCAACGGTCTGTTGCACTGCTTGGTCGCTCACCTCAGTCACAGGTGGCTGCGAACAGCTTTGGTCCGCAATAAAGCTCTGCTTGTCACTTGTTATCTCCTCTGCTGCCACGCATTCGTCTGCATAGCAATTGTCCAGTTGTAGTTCTGGCTCGCAATCCAAATCATCCGCCATCAAAATATCTGCGTACATGTGTTCTGTGGCACGGCTCACCATGGGCACGACAAAGGTGAGCTTCCGCCGTGGCTTGGATGTAGTGACCTTGGCTTCGACGCCGACAGTGTTCACTTGAGGGACACCCTGCAGACGCTCTTGTGCGCGGACTGTATGATCTAGAGTGACAGCTTCGCTGTTATCCTTCTCTTCTATAGTGGACGGTGGATCGTTCAGGTGGTTGTCCCCCTGCGCATGATCGCTGTCAAGTAAATTGTACGGGATGCTGGATAAGTGTGAGATCTCTGTTCGTTCGTCATCAAGAATGCGCATACGCAACTTAAAGTCATCAACGAATGAAAACACTATGTCTTGCTTCTCCTCGTCGGTCATGCTAGGTTTGGCGAAATCACTGCCATAAGAATTGTAGAAATCTAGGAACAGATACTTGAATTCGTCACAAAAGGCACTCTTAAAGAGCATGTAGCTAAGGACCATCTTGATTTGGGCCGCTATCCGTGCGCTCTCCATATTATCGGTCAAGATAGCCATCATTCTTTCGAAGTCTTCGGCAGAGAGTGTTTCCAGCTCTAAGCTGGTCTCTCGCACATAGGAGGTAGCGAGATGTTGCTTGGTATCTGCGTCAGGGACGTCTATAACAAGGCCCAACTCATCGGAAGCAGAGTATGCTAGGTCAGATGCAGTATTGCTTTCCACACACGAGTCCCTGGAATCAGCAAGATCTTGGGTACGTTGCTGTGCCTGCGCTATGATAGTATTCTTTACGGTATCTTTGCCCTTCTGTGTGCCAGAAGATCTGGCTTTATCAATTGAAGGCTTGGAGCTACGCTTCTTTGAAATCTTCTTTGGTTTGTTATCCTCTTCGGTCAGATCTTTGTTGGTACCAAGCGTTCGCGTTCTCTCTTTCTCGCCACTCGGCATGGTGTTGGATGCGGTCGACGCAAGCTGCTTGCCTGACTTGTTGGCTCTAAACGCGCTATTGTGGGCGGAAACTGTTTGACTAACCAAGTCAGCTATGTTCAGAGGGGTTTCTGCTCCGTGACTACCCAGGACAAGTCCTGCATCTATGACGTGCTCATCACCCAGTACGTCTATCCCTGCATCTCCCGCTGCGGTCTTCAAAACGTTTTTAATAGCTGTACGCTCTTCCTTGACCAGATCTTGCTTGGTCTTTCCATCCTTTTCAACAATACTATCTGGGCGATTGTAGTCTAAAGCGTACGCCGGAATTGCCTGGCCCAGCTGCTTGGAGTATAGATTCTTCAAGGACACGTTCTTCGGTGCAAAAGCAGCAGGATAGCCTTCATAGCTTGCTTTAGATTGAGCCACGGTCTGCACACCCACAGCTTTTCTAACAACTGTTATCAGCGGTTCCTTATTGATGATGGTGAAAAAGTGGTGGATAGTTGGCGGATCGCGGAGAGTTCTGAGAAGGTGGACAAGACACGCCAGTCCCAGCTGGTCTATCTCTGGACAAGAGGAGCATATATGTATCACCGTTTCTGGCAGGCTGAGCGTTTCCACAGTCTCTGCTGCCATCTGCATTATCTTAGAGGCATTGCCAGATTCCATGATGGAGCGTATGACCGTACGGGTGTCAATTGCCTGAAAATCCTCCGCAGCATTCAAATCCTCGATTACAGCCCTTAGCTTAGTGATCTCGTGCTCCAACTCCTGTAGTTCTCCTTTGTACTGGATATCTTGCCGTTTCAACTTCTGCATCAGAAAGCTAGTCTCTTCAGAAGCCTTTTTGTAGGCCTTTTCCAGTTCCTGCTTGGCCTTGATCTCTAGAATGACCCGCTTCTCTGCATTCTGCGCCCGCGTGACTGCGCTGTCCGCTATTGTGCGAAGCCGACCTGCTGCAACTGTAAGTCGTTTAGATCGAGCAAAGGCCTCGTCCTTTTCGAGGGCCAGCTCTCCCATTTCCACCTCCATGGCGATTCTGGTTTTCTTCATGGCTTCATAGTTATCCTGGAGAGAGTTCAGTTCCCGTTCCACTTTAGCCTTAGCATACTGCAGTGAGTCCAGTGAGCCGATGGTATTGGCGAGGCTCTCTTTGACCTTATCATATGAAGCCCGCAAGTCACCAAGCTCTTTATACAAGTTCTTGTTTTCTTCCAACGTGATCTTAAGGCGCTTTTCCATATCTCGCGCTTGAGTCTTCAGGAGGTCAACTTTACCCGTGCGACGCACAGAGCGTGCAACGAGGTAATCCTTGGACCTCTCAAGAGTATTAAGCAGGCTGGGAAGTTGCTTATAAAGGCTCGAGATGCTTTCCAAGCGCTGGTCACCCTGGAGGCCGTCGTACTCGTCATACTTCTGCTGCAACAGCTCCAGCGCAGAGTCAAATGCCATGACAAATGCCTCCAATTCGCTGATTGCTTGACCGCTCTTGAGAGACGGTTCATTGCTTATTAAGCCGAGTGGGTCCTGTTCATCAGCATTTATATCAGCGATGAGCTCGGCAACTGTGGTGTACTCCTCCGGACTGACAACTCTGCCGGGGACCGCTTTATTGGAGCGAATCACAGACGTTCTTTGTGTCTCGTGGTCCCTAACTATGATGGCCGACTTTTCTCGCATGTTTCTTATTTTATCCAATTGCTCAACAATCTTCATGTCTGTACGGTAGTGAAGAACATGGTTTGAAATCTTGACTGGTGCCTGCCCGACGTCAGAGATGCCCTTTTTCTCACGCTGTAAAATAGGGTTTAGCTGCTTGAACTTATGCTCAGCAGGCGACAAGTCACCAGATCCCTTTGATGTGAAAACGCCCTTGTCTTCATCTTGTTCGCTGTCCGTTAGGACATCTGCGGGAAAACAGTCCAGTTTGGTATGGCTGCACGCCTCCTGCTCCAAGCAGTCGAACGTCTGGATGGGTACGCCTGCCTCTTCGTCCGGCGCTCCGGGGTCGTTCGAGAAAAGCGGGTCAAACCCGTCCAGCGAAATAAGCCGCTCAATACTCAGCTTAAGATTCATTAGCCTCGAGGCGGGTGTCTTGGCCACCTTGATTGTGCCCACCTTGTCCCCGTCACTTCCAACGATGTGCATGCGTATTCGATCTACATCGTCCTTTACGGTTGCTATTTGCCAATTTCCCATGCTTGCACGCTCTGTGAAGGTCTTTTCGCGTGCCAGTGTGGTTGAGCGGGACATATCTTTATCAATTGGGTTGATAGCCTCATGTGCGAAAGCGCTGTTCGGTATAAGATCGCCAGGGATGAGAGGGGTGAAAGCATTTGCCTCGGCCTGCGCATCTTCACTGACGCGGGCCTTCGGAAGTCCACTGTCAAGGATGGGGGGCAACTTGTACCTCGCGTTGGTTAACTTAGGTATCACATATGGATGCTTGCTGTACTCAATGATATCTCCCACGCTGGAAAGGGTTATCGCCCCATCCAGCTCCTCTCGCAGGTTGACCATATGAGATGGGGAGTAGGTGGCGGTGGAGCTGGATCGTCTATCTGAGAGCCCCTTTAACTGATACGTACTAGAAGAGGCGTCACTATCCTGCTCCCGTAGCCTGCCGATAAACTGCATCGTTACTGTCTCAAAGTCTGTGCAAGCTTTTAAAGATTTCAGATTAAAGTTTGGCCAGACCTAACCAGAGAAGCCTGCCTTAGCCATTTCAGCGGATCAGTGGTTCGGATTACTAAGTGACTGCACTGTTTTATAAGTGCCACTGAGCAGGGCGATGACAGAGGGGTGCTTCAAGGTAAATATTATAAAATGGCGACACCCTTAGACAGGCCATTAACTAGAGGTGGTGCCTTCGGAGGCTGCTGCGGTAGTAGCGGGGACGCTCAAGGAGACGACGCAGAAATTTCTTTGGCAAAGACCTACAACACCTCCCAGGGAGGGGGCTGGAGGCCTCCCGAGGACAAAAAGCCCAGGAAACAGAAGTCTGTCGTGGATTTACTAGAGGCGGTCACGGTCAAATACAAAACGGCACAGGACGCACCAATTCTTCCTCCGCGGGCCGGCAATGACAACAAGCCCACCCTGGTATTGGATATGGACGAGACCCTGATTGCAGTGAAGTTTGATCTCTATTTGCCTGGCTCCGATTACATAGTTCCACTGAGGCTTTGCCATCTGACCGAAACGGGGACGGGAATGACAGAATTATACACTATAGCATGGGTTAGAAAGCGGCCCTATCTGGAAGACTTCTTGGCATCCGTAGCCAAGGACTGGGAGGTAATAATAATGACCGCAGGGATTGAAGATTATGCAAAGCCGATCATTGCAGAGTTCGATCGCAACAAGATCGTGTCTTACTCTCTCTACAGGGACTCTTGCTCATGTGATAAGTCCGACGGAATCATATACAAGGACCTCAGCATCCTCGGCAGGGACGTAAACCGTACAGTAATAGTGGACAATACCCCGACATGCTATAAGAAGCACCCTGAGAACGCTATTCCAATAAGCACGTGGGAGAGCTCCAGCAAGGACCGAGCTCTCAGGTCCCTCATCCCGATCCTTCAGGAGCTGTCGAGAGCCCCAAATATAGTTAAAGCTCTAAAGCGGATGCGGCTAAATGAGTTCTAGGGCTCGCTTCCCCCAGCAATCCCAGCGACTTGGCTTCGGGAGGGCTTCTAAACATATTCATACACGGGCTGCATTTCTGCATCGTGGCCGACAACGGTTCTCAGTTTATATGTGACGGACGAACGCTCGTCCATGGCAAGGTCAAATATTCCGTAATCTGCGTCTAATGGCTGATTGTTCAGGAATAGTTGGATATCTTGGGGGTCGTTTCCAATTAGACGTCCTAGTATTCTGCAAATGTCCCCCACCTTCCCAGAAGGATCTACGAGGATATAGTATGCGTCCTTACCACGTTTAACAAGAATGTACAGCATCTAGATGGACGGTAGTAACAGTATCTGTAAGCGTTTGAGTCGGTCGTTTTTAAAAGTTTAATGCAAAATTTAATATGCAAATTCTGGTGCGGATCTCATGATGCTAGAGGACAGATACTATCACTCTCCACGCACACAGCTGACGCCTCTAGTAAGGAGTGTGCAGAATAGTCTAGATGTAAGGGATAAATCAGTCTCGGGCACGGACGATGATATGGAGCCCACAGCCATAGCCCCGACGCTGGGGGCACCTGGCTCGTCCCGGGTGGTTTCAAAAACGCCACCCATATCAGCCGCATGCTACGTCCCCCGGATACCCCGGACAGACCATCGCGGACATTTTTTGCGGGGAGCTACTCTCCAAAAGCTCGAGATACGCGATCCACCGAGGAAGCAATACCGGTCTGTAGCACGGCCGGCCACTACCGCCTTTGATCCGCCATGCTTTCCCGGCGCCAAGGCAGTGCATCAGATATACCTTGCCAATCAGGCGCATCCAGCCTTTTACCCGCCCCCCTTTCGCCGAAGGAAAAACAAGCTTCTCAGCCAGATTGCGCTGCCCTTTTCTGTTCCCGACATCGTCACGACTAGTGCTGTTCTGGGCAGAGGGCTGCTTGATGGTATGGATTCCGATCGAGATGGCTTTTCTGCTCCACTGTCAGACGGCACCGACGGTACTGACGCCGCAGACATGGTCAGTGCGCCTTATCCTCAGCGGATGCTGTCCCTGATGCTTGCACAGCCTGCCTGCGCTCGCCTCCTCCACTTCAACGTGTGCATCTCAAACGAACTCTCATCTTCGTCATTTGCCAGTATAAACACAGAGAACTTGGAGCCCACAACGCCTGGTGCTGAATCGTATCTTGGTAAATCCCCTATCGCAACAATTCTCTCCACACCGTTACCCCAGCCACCCAAGCAATTTCCAATGGCACCCTCTCTTTGTTTAAACGAGGAGTCTGTTGATCACCAGGGCTCAACCAGAAGCGTATGCTCGGGTCGGAGTCTAGAACCAAATCTCTTTCGCTCCGCCTCTGTCGTGTCCGATTCTGATGCACCTACCCCGTTGTCTGGGGAAATCTCTCAGCTCTTCCGTCCGCTCCCAGCCCCAAATGTCCTCCCCTTGCGCTTGGGAGGAGTCCTTTTGCCGGGAGACGCTGTCTTGGCTGTACACCCTAAGACGCGTAGGGTTAGCTCCTGCGTTTGGTATAGCAACAGGTGCGTTTTATTCCCTGACGGCACACAATCACATTCCCATCCCCTGTATCGGGATGCCACACAGCGCGAAGCAGCATACTCTGCAGCGCGCTCCGTTCGGCATGAAGAAATCACTGATCCCTTTGTGTTGGCCGGCCTTATATTCAGCGCGTTGGGTAATGAGATATCGTGCTCTCCTCGCACCCGGGATTACGACATCATCTCCCTCAGTGAGCTCGTGCTCTCCCCCGTAAAGCATCTGCTGAGTGCTGACGAAATAAAGAGAATGGGGGAGAGCCTGGTCCTGGCGCTCTCAGCCGTCAAAGTGAGTATGTAGCTTTTAGTACGCGCTGCAAGTCTTTCATGTAAATTCTATGGTGCAATAAAAGCGCATGGAAAGATACCTCCCCCTGGATGCGTCTGAAATCGCAGCAACTGCGCTCCGAGCGTGCAGACAGAACCATGGAAGCATGGTCGAGGCGCTTCACTCAGTGTCGGCTCAGGTTTCACCCGTTTCGGGATCACTGTCTTCACAGACCACCTGCCAGGAATGTGGCTACTCGGCCGATCCTCAAATCGTGCAGTACTCTCTCTTGGAAATAGAGACCCCTGCGTTGGATGCTGATCCTTTAACGGCTTCCCGCGAAGGCTATGCTGCGGCGCTCTCAGAGACGGCCTATTATACTAGAGTCCTGGTACTTCCTCCAAATGGTTCTCCGATCTTCAACTTCCGCCTTCTCTCTACCAAATTGAGCGCCGCTTACTTGCAAGAATTAATCACGAGCACTCTTGAACTCCCACCAGACACTCCGCTTGCAGCCCTTAGTATAGATAAGGAAATAATCGGGCTTGCAGACATCTTTGCCGAGGAAGATGACACCGGTGATCAGGACCGCAGCGCAAGCCTAGAGCGCTATTGCCGGCTGAACTTCGGTGCCAACCATTGCCTTATCGTTGCCCCTGTTTTACCAGAAGAGCTTCCTACGGATGATAGGAAAGACGTGATCGTTGACATCTTTATTCAGGGCTCACCAGAGAGTGTTTCAATTCCGCTCATTGTGTGCCCAGAGAGCCTAGACAACATTGCCAGGATCGTGCGCCAGCGGCTGGCCCTCTTCTATCCGGATGGGGCTGCACGCAACAGCATTCTGTCCCAAAGCACGCTCTTATCTTTGACTCCAACTACGGAGTGCTCCCTTAAGTGCGTTGTCTCCTTTGATGCTTCTGTAAGTCCTACTGCGCGGAGTCACGATCTTTGTAGTGTGTTTCGATCTAGCCCAAGAGTCTTCCCGGTCATGCAGTACACACTGAAAGATTGCATAGAGAATTTCCTGAAAGAAAAACTAGAACCGTCTTTTGTGTGCCCGAACTGCAAGGCAACGGGGTCGATAATGGTGCAGAAAACGCTGATCAATCAAGGGAAGATCTTACCTACACTGATTTTGAACTCAGCCTCACATATCCTATTGCAGGATACTGTTGCTTTTGATTCGTTGCAGCACACAGTTGTCTTGGCAGTCTTACGGGATGGCTCTGGAGAGCTTCTGGTAGCAAATAGGGTGGATACTCAACTGTGGAGCGTTGATGGGGAAACGCGTAGCCTTGCAGAGTTACAGTCTCTTTCGTGTGTGTTCTTTATCGCTGTGGAGAAACACATATCAAAGGAGATTGACTATTGAATTGGCCTGTCTATAAATGGACAGGCGTCGGAGTATAACCATTTGCAAATGTTTGTTCTAGATAAGATAGTTGAAAGTCACGTGCTTTTCGTTGCAAAAGCGATACGAAAGGAGCTGCTCTTGATGGGTCGACGTGTCACTCTCACGAAGCAGCCAGAGAGCGACTTGCAATCAGTTCGGTATTCGGATCTCATTTATCTCGCAAATATATCCTGTTCTACACGTTGATCACTCATCGGCATCAACAGCTCCTGGACTAGAGAGAGTGAAAATGCATGAGATGTACTGCCTGTCGCTTGCGACACATAACGGCCGCCAAGTACTTAGTCCACTAAGTTTTGTGACTGCGCAATGCCCTATAGTGTTGTCTGCAAGCCTCACTTTAGACACCTCGCTGAGATTGCTACCCAGAGCAGCCTTGCCGCCTTTGGAAACTTCGAACCAACCAGAGCGGAAGGTGCGCAATAATGGATCATTTTTCCCAGTCTATGAACAGAGAACATGCCGTTTAATCAGACCATTGACTCTCCCAGAACAGCGTAAATTGCTAGGTCCCAAATTTCTAAGTTCGCTTTGAGGATACGTGCATAAAATGGTATAGTGCACATGTAAAGATTAGCTGGCCATCTGCGTTAACAGAATACTTCTGCTCTAATAAATCGATTGCGGAGTACAAGATCACACACCATGACCATTCGACCTGTTGCGCTACAGCTTAGGATTCCTCGCTCTCTCCTTGTGTTTAACCAGGAGTGCGTCACAGAAGAGGAGCGTTGGATCAACTTCTCGTGGATTCTTTCTCCACGGCTTCTTCAAAGCCCACACGTATCACGCCAGACCAGTCGCGCACTAAGCCGCGCAGCTAGCAAGGCAATGTGTCGCAATCTGACAGAAAGAATTCGGAACACCGCCGGTCGCCCAGACGGCCTAAGGAATTATATCTGGGTTCAGCAAGATCCAGCCACCGCCTTTCGGGGCTCCCAGCAGGAGAAGCTCCATCCAGCATTCATCAGCTACTCTACTTTCTACCTCCTTCCTGTGTTTGTTAGGACGCTGAACATTTTGACCAATCTAGCCCATTGCACGATGTTTGAGAAGATATGTACGCCAGAAATAACTTTGCACAGAGCTGCTGTGGTTACTGTCCCGATCTCTCTCCTGATCCTCAACCAGCACAATGCCCCAGTCGCCCAGCCACCCGCCGTAATGGCTCAGATGCTTCCAGAGTGTGTAGACTTGTCGCAGAACCCGTACGTCGCGGAGATTCGGAAAATCAAAGACAAAGAGTTCGTCGGAGAGATCTACGTAGAGAACAGCTACCTTGCGAATTCTGCCTACACGGTCCTCTTGGACCTAATTAACTTCAACATCTATTACTTGAGGAAAATGCATGCGCTGACAGATCAGTTCTTTGCCAACTACAAGTATGACAAAGAGTCGATAACAGCACTGTCCCCCTTGGATACACGGCTTGTAAAAGCGCCTCGAGACACATATATAGTTGAGAGCAACCTAATAGATCAGCACGCCCTTGAAACGTGTAACAGCTTTGCCTCTATCCATGTAGAGGAGCTGGCACAAGATACCATTCTTCCACTCTCACTCCCCATGCACTATGATGCTATTTACCCCGTGAAACGAACAACAGCACTCCCTGCTGCACTGCAGAACCTTTTAACCGAACATCAGTGGGAGTACAAGCACATACTCCTGACCCTTCTGCATAGGCAATGCACCATTACCAAGACTAGTTTAGGCACTGTGAGCTTTGCATACAAGGAGGAGGAGTCGGAGCATGTTATTCTGAAGCGCCGTGTCACTTCCCCCATTACTCTGTGCTCACACTATGACGGACCAATGTTTCAGTTCTTTGTGCGCAGTGCCGCTAAGGGGCCCTCTTTTTTCCGCTTTTTTCGCGGAACGAAGGCAGAGATCCATGGTATCGTGACATATACAGAGCGGTATGGCCCGAGACAGACCCTTTCCGCGGACAAGCAGTGGTACGACGAGCAACTAAAGCGTTTAGGCTTTCCAATCATGACGCTCACCAGTGTTTGCATGCAGCTCTTCCCATACAAGCATTTTGCGTTTTGTACGCAGTCCCACAACGACGATATCAACACTACTAATTTGCCAGCGCAACGAACACCCGGTGGCATACTGGCACGTAGGGGCCATACAGCCCAGGCAGTCAAGCGTTCTAATCCTGCACTTGCTAAACTAATCCCCAACTGCACAGGAAGCTTTTCAGAATTTGGCTTGTTTGGAACGAATCGACCATCCTCGCGCAGAGACCTACCATCGCTTCCCATCCACAACGTGACATTAGAGTTGTTAAACGATAACGACCAGAGTCTTCAGAACATGGAGGCAGGTGTTCTTGCTCACCCTCTAGAAGATTGTGCCACGTTCCCCGGCGCATTATCCGCTGCTTCCAATAGGCCATCGTGTGCATTTGACTCCCCAACACTACTTAGTTCACCACGTTTCTGCGCTTCCTATGTATCCCTTCAGGTTACATTTCTAAATCTTATATGTAAGTTTATCGACGCCGTCCCTCTATCGATTTCTGCGGTCAAAACAGGCAAGGAGTCTGTCGGCGTGATCCTTCAAGCATTTAATTCTCTTTTTAGCGCACTGCACGCACGCTACTATGATGTGGGATACAGCTTCATTACAATCAAAAAGCGTATATTCTTTCTCCTTAAGTCGTTTTCAACTGAAACGGTTAGCCTAGTAGATTACTACACTCATCACTATCATATAGAAAAAGGGCTATCCTCATCGGTCCTCGACTTCCTCATGAATCCCTCAACGAAACGGATGCTCCAGAAAGACTCCTTACCAAATATCTATGCATACATGCATCTATATCTCAAGAAAGAAATATATCTCGAAGATCAGAACAAATATTATAGGCTTGACAAGATTTCAGACGACGATGATGCAGAGGAAAACGGCACGTTATTTATGAGGAAGTTCACGGGACCTGGGAAGAAAAACCTTGTTAATTGCTACCTGGGCGACCCCAGTGACCTTCTCGGTGAGGATGGCCAACTGAAGCCGACAGAGGAGGACGAGGAGGCAAGTGAAGAAGCGCAGCCAGCATATGTTTGTTCCGGCAAGGTTCCCACTCTAGAGCGGATAGAGGTTGACGAGGCCAGCCCCATGCTCCACTTTGCCATGCTCTACATCCGTCTCTTCGGTCTATTTGCTCGTGAGCTGACTCCGGTTATATGCAGCTTATTCGCCAGAGATTGCATACTAAGCAACATACATCTGGAGAACGAGCTGCTTCGACAGAGCCCGCTTCTGTGCTACAAACTCTTTTGCCGGGTAGTAATATCTAAATTTCAAGAGGCATACCTTCACGATTTAAATGAATGGGCCGAATACATCTGTCCGCAGTCCCATGTCCCAGTTCCCTCATCCCTGCAGGAATCGTCGCAGCCTTCTTCCGTGATTCAGCCAGAGACCACAGTACCTACTCTGGTTTTGGATCTGGAGCCAGTGTCTACCGACGGAAATCAAACCATCACTGCGGCAGCAGCTGTGGCAGACAGTATAATAACGAGGCGATTCCTGAGCCAGGGCTTTTTTACCACCTCTGATAGACAGGAGATGGACTTTCTGCACTTTGAGTTTAATTGCCAGCAGATTTCAAAGGATAATAGGCGCTACGTGACAGGAGGCGATACAGAGGGTCTTTCTAATCTAAAGATTATCTACGCAAATTCCCTAGACTTTGAACTATCGCAGTTCCGTACACTGATAGCCGCCATCTTCACCTCTGTTACAGAGCTCAAGTGCAACATAGAGCAGCACCTAGAATTCGATCTCCTCTTTCTCTCTCGCAGTGTCGTCCCAGGCTTTGATTCCCTGCTATCTCTGCAGGACTATGTAATACAGCACGTTCAGAAAGAGATGGAGCTGATTCAGGAGAGCCTCACAGACAACATTCTAAATCCACAGACCTTTCGAGATGATATTAAGCGTGCAGAGTACCTCACCGAGATCTCATCGTCCCGTATCCCAGACTTCATCACAAGCTACTACAACATGCGCAAGGAGATGCGCATACAGTACAGCAGATTGTTGATGGCCAACATGCAAGAGCTTACTCGAGTCAAGGAAGTGTACGGGCTTTCATTGAAGAGGCTTAACGAGAACCTCCATGATCGGAGAGCCTTTGACCGGTCCATCCTGCATCTGGAAAGGGATGTCTTTGTGGCATTTGAAAAGCTTCTCTCTTCAATCGGCTCTGTGTCTCAGCTTTGCTTAGCATTCATTGAGCAGGAGTTCGGCACGAACAATTTACACATTTCAGCCAAAAACCTTGTGTTTAGTTTGTGCTTTGATCCCCTTCAAGATGTGAAAAAACTGGAAACCGTGTCAGAGGATAGGCATGGTAAGAAAGCAGTCAGTGTCGTTTATCCTCCAAAGTTCCTATTGAATTGTGAAGGCAGTCAGCTCATAGTCTTTAGCTTTGAGTCACTTCTTGGGTTAGACACTCCACTTGAGCAGTCTGCTTCAACAAAAGGAAGTGGGCGCGGACGGGCTATCGACGGTATGTCCTTGCCCATCGGCGCAACCATCCCCAGGTACAATGAACCCTGTAACGGAGCTAGTGCCGTTGGCGCAAGCTCCCTTCTCGATCATTCCAAGATGCTGGAGCTTATCGAAAACGCAATTGTCGTTACCAAGGACATTATAACGTATATAGAAAATAACCTCCTTCCTCTCCCAGATGTCCTCTACACCAGGTTTGCTACATACACGATTAAGATCCTCAAAAATCAGGCGATTAACAAGCTCTTGTCGCTGGTACGGAAGATTCGACAGCACGTTCAGGAGACCATTTATGCAGTTATAAGGGAGGCGTCTCAAAGAATTCAGGCTTTTAAGGGGTCTCTGGTGGTGGATGTGGACACGCCGGATAACCTGGAGTTGGTATTGCAGTCCAAGAATGCAGCCCAACGGTTCCTCACCATCTGGATGCCGGCTGTCTTTGTCTGCCTTCTGGCCTTGCCCAAGATGTCATATCTTGAATCTTACAGACACGTAAGTAGTATTCAGTGTATTAATAGTGATCCGGAGATAGAGCTTCGTCCAGGCTCTACCGCTCAAGAGCAACAACGATCAACAACTCAGCCCCCAGATATTTACACACTGCTAGAGTCAGACGTATCCTTCGACCAAAAAATGGACCATCTATTCGACGCGCAGTTCTGGATGCGGTGTCGGAGAGACGTAGAAGTGTATGAAGGCGTGAGGCAGAAAGAGGTGCAGAAACAAATAGAGAAGCAACAAGAGCTGATCCGTCAGCAGGAAGTGGAAAGGCGGGATATGATCAAGAAGTTAGCCAGAGGCAGCAGCGAATTGGCAGATGAAGACCCGGCCTGTCTTCAGAACCTTCACAACGAGTTTGTTTCGGAGAAGGGCCTGCTTTCTGTCAAGAAGATACCTCTCACTCGTAAGTATCTTTCGTCAGAGGCTAAAGCTTCCAGTATTAAGCTGCAGCCTATCTTGCGCAAGCAATCTGCTCTTGTCAGCTACCGACAGGAGCTGCTCATGCTCGATCTCTGCGATTACAAGTTCAACATCCTCGATTTCATTCAACTCCTGGCATCTATTAAGGCGCTAATGAGGCGTGCCGACAGGAACATCCAGGCCAAAATATGTCCATTCTCTAAGTATATTTACTTATCTGTAGAGTACCTCATGTATCTGCGCACAGTCTGCACCAATTATGCTGTCGAGATATGCTACATGACAGCCGCCGATCTCATCCTCTCGGTGCGAAATCCCAGCCAGTTTCGAATCAAGTACCCTTACATGACAAGCAATCTAGTTCTCAATCAGATAGACCCCTACTTTGCGTCAGAGGACATAGAGGTCTCATATGCATATCTCAACTTCTTACAGCGGTCCACCTCTCTGGCCATCACTCGCTATGCAAACGAACGTGCTCTGTCTCTTTCGGCTCTTTATACAAGACCGAGCGATTCCAATCTTGTTGGGGTGGACTCGGTGGTTACGCTCGATGACTTCCTGGCCTTTCTGATCCAGCGTGTAAGCGCACAGGACTCGCGACGGGGCTACAACACATCGACAAAAAGTGCTGGCGAGACAGATACCTATTATGACATATACCATATTTTTTCTGACATAGGCCATATCGCATCAGAATCACAAAAGATCTACAACTCTCTAGAAAAATGGGCCATGCTTGTTGGAATAAAGCTTTCTATTTCTAAGCCAACCTTCCTTGAGGTTACCACCTCGCTAAAGCATCCCATCAGCTTTTTCCTCTCTCTAATTAACATTTATGCAACGTACGCGCAAAGCCTGAAGGCTTCTATAAACTTCTTCAACTACAAGTTCTTTGAAAAACACAGCGAGGAGCTTTATTTGGCAGCCAGAGAAATGCATCTTGCCGATAAGCAGAGGTTCAAGTGTGCACAGGAGAAGTCCAAGAGCCGAAATGTGAAGTCGTCGTCCTTCTTCATTGAAGCACTGGACCAGAGCTCGTCATCAAATCCCCATAGAATCCGTCAATCTGGCGCTGTCCATCGGCGCTCTCCGGCAGAAAGCACGTTGAAAGGGCAAGTCGCGCACACCGCCTCTGTGGCCAGTATCAGCAGATACATGGATTCAACCATTGTGCTAGATGGGTCAGCTGCCACATCGTTGCCAATGTCCAGCAAACTCGAGAATAATGCTTCTGATACCCTTCTTACGTTGATAGATAGCATGCAAGAGCTACCACCTAGGTCTGTGCACTCTCAAGACCCAGGATCTACCAATCTGATGGCGAGCAAGCTCAGAGAGCACTATTATGAATTACCCGATCCGCGCAGTGAGAGTAGCAACTCGTTATCGGTCTCCAGCACAGTTGCCAGACATCCGGACTCAAAGGATGACTCTGAGTCAGAGATTATCACCGTTGTGACAGCTGATCAACTTCGGAATGATAAAGGCGCATCCTCAAAGCTCTTGATGACTCAGCTTGCTAACACGCTCGATCCCGAAGATTGTAAGACTACACCTAGCCACAGTGACGATGATGGTGGTGATCTGCAAGGCAAGACATCTAGAGTTAGCGAGACAGATTCTGAATATAGCGACGGAAAAGACCCCGACGAAAAGCTAGACATTGGTTTATTGCGTATGCGACGACAAGAGCCAACTGGCTTTGCAACGTCATACTCGACTGCACAGATGCGCCTAAACACAGCAGTAGCCGAACGCATTAAATTGCAAACCGGCACTGTCAGGCCAGCCGCTGCAACAAGGATCATAACTGACATATGCGCTGATCGTCAACCACTCTCTTCATCAGACATAGCAGGTCCAGATACACACCTTACAGATACCAGTTTTCATATGGAGCCATCGTCATCTGCAACGGATACCAAGAACACGCTGCTCAGGCGACGCCCAAAGCTATCCATTAAGACAGAAGCCGATGAGGAGAAGCAGGAGCCCTGCATGGAGAGCGTCGACTCTGTTGATCCAGACCTTCTTTCTTACCGAATTCAGCAGATTATAACGGACTATTGTAGGAAGAATGAGCAGCCGCCCTTCACCGTACAGTACTCCAGCTGGATCGACACTGCCGACAGGGTGGTTCAAGTGCACTTGTTGGCTATCACGCAGCGTATCATCTTCCTTTCAGAGATACGACGCCTTTTTACCAGCAGATGCTTTGTAGAGCGCCTCTTCACAATGCTTGACAAATCGTGCGGGGACATAAGTGTGACGAACGCCAAAGCCCTGCTTAAGGCAACCACAGTCGATGATATGACGAGACTGCTTAATGCGCAGAACTTTGCGTTGATAACAAATATGACCAGACAGTATGAGCACAATCTAGCGGCAGAGAAGAAGCTTCACGAAATCTATAAGTGGATTCTTTCCCTTAAAGTCTGGGTTATTAAGTACAGCCTCGATATTCCCCTTCATACTGCCTTCAAGACCTATGTGTCGGCCAAGTTAGGCCGCTCAAAGACTCAGTCACACACAAAAAGATCCTACTCGTCACGTGTAAGCAAAGCGCTTCATCGCCCTGCTCGTAGCGCAATGGCAGACACATCCCCGAGCTCATATCAACTCATTACACGGATAGACCAGGCACGGCGGCCCGTGACTATTGCAGACGTGGACTGCTCCCTTTACTGCCCAATAACTCTTGACTACAGTACGCGGTTCCGGAAGAAATATATCAATCACCACAGGCCAACTAGGGTTCTCCTATTTGACAGGCTGGAGCCATTAATAGATCTGTTCAAGGATCAAACCATGGAATACGACGCTGTTTATCAGAAGGCTCGTGTTTCCTGCGCAGATGTTGGACCCGGGGATACGTCACTGAGCAGCGTATCAATAATTTCTGACGACTCAACCTTCAATGAAACGTCTATCAATGTAACACAATCGACCTCGCACAATGCCTCCGGATCCCGGAAGCGTACTGCTAGCGCCAGGAGGCGTCCTGCTCAGAGCTATGACATGCAAGAAACTATTGAGCTACCGTATCCTTCTCTCCAGCCCTACCTGCTGAAGGCTATACGGGAAGCGTTGTTCATGGTCTCCACTGTACTCGGAGATGACCAGATAGTAGAGTCTGTCAAGACAATGGCGCGAAGGCTGCACATTTTCCTCTCGGCCGCAAGGATCTTCGCAGCTACCGTTGAAAGAGTACGCATGCACCTTCCGGAGGTGCTTGCACTTCTGAATGTGATATTTGACGAGGTTCCAGAAACGAGCTTTCTGTCCATTGATCTAGAGCGCTATAAAGGCGTAGTAGCAACCCTGCTTCAGGTCCTTCACTTATTCTCCGAGATCTGCGTTGCAATGCATGAGTCAGATAAGAAGGTTGACTTGGCCAGGTTTTCCAGTCCTTCCTTCGAGCATTTAAAGGCTGTTTCACTGGTAAAGAATAAGAGACTGGACATCCCAAGATTCGAATTCATCTCCTTCCTCTCTGATCTCACTGATGACACTTCCGAATATAGTGCGCAAACAAAGCACACTAGATTGGCGAGCTACCTTGACGGGGATAGCACCTGTATGCCCCTTGCTTTTCTCTTTGAACAGCAACAGTACTCGCTGGTTGAGAACTTCATTGCGGCAGCCAACCAATGTGATGGCCTTTTACAAGACGCTAGAGAGCTATTTTGGAAGAAGAGAATTGGACATGTTATTTCAGGCCGTCTTGAGCTGGGGCTTGAAAACCTCCCAGAGTCGTTCTATATTGTTTTTAGCAAATTCAACGGATCATTCACTAATGCACAGCTTTCCAATCAATTCTTCGACGTGGCGCACACAGGATCTGAAATGAAGCCTCCTCTCCCTGACCACGTACACACCACCCTTTCTGGTGTCCTCCAACTCCCATCGCAGCGAGACACACGCCTACAGACCACAAGGCATCGAGGTGGGTCCTACGTTAGTGCCAGATCTGCTCTGCCCACTACTCGCCTCTCAGCAGACACCTTTAGCAAGCTTAAATATGCATATACATCGGGTCACATCATTGCAAACAAGCTCCTGTACTCTAAAGGTGGCACACAGATAAGCTTCTTTGGAATCCAGAGTGGCCACGAAGCCATTCTTTATGATAAGGTAATTAACTTACGATGCCGCTTGCACATGGCGTCTGTACTCCTTCATCCCAAGATTCTTACCTCGGCCATCCAGGCAGAGTTCCGTAAAGCAATCATCCTTCTCCTCAACGAGCAATATTCTCAATGCCTGTGCTACTGCACCTACCAGGCAGTTATCTATGCGCTCTCTGCATGCGTGCTCGTCTACCTGGATGGAAGATATGAGTCATTTGAGTACTGCTACTACCACGTTCTTGGTGGACTGAAGCGAATTATCGAGTGCTCTTATCCGGACCTCCTTGCCCACATGGGCAATGCAAGCGCTTCCATCTTTAACAGCCCAACTGACACTGACACAGCGGTAACAAAGCTTTTCACTTTAAAGGCAATCTATGCTAGAGTCATAGAGTTCATGAACTTGTTAGACATTATCGCCCTTAGCGTCGTTTCATATATATTCTCACTAAACCCGCTCTATTTGTCTCGGTTTCACAAACTTGAGCCTCCCTTTTCTCTGCAGAACTACAGTAAGCTTCTAACAAAGTTTTCTAGGAGTGCCATGCTCAACGAGCGTAGTAAGAAGCAAGGAATCTCACTGTCTTTTATGCATAACAAGTTCACATCATGTCTTTTCTTATCACTTCCGAGTCTGAAGCTGTTCCAGAAGACCCACTGTAGCTATGACGCCGCAAGAATGGATGAGAAGGCCCTTATTACAGAAGCATACAGAAGGGCTGTAGTGGCCCTGCGGCGAGCAGTCCCATTACGTTCGGTGCTTGAGATGCAAAGCGCGTCTCATGGACTTTCAGATATAGTCGCAGTTCCGGACATCCGGACAGTGAGTTCTGTGGAGTCCACTAACGATGAGGACTTCAGCGACGCACAAGCAGGCACACCAAGCAAAGCGCTAGCGACGTTTTCGAGTGCAGAGATCGCCTGCCTGTCCCCTGGTGTAGCTTCCGCTCCGCCAGTGGCTAGCGGTGCTGCTGTTTCACATGGATTGTCTAGAGGAGAGGGAGAGACACTCTTTATTGATCCTCTTCCTCGGCTAGTGCCGAACGACATTGTCTACATAGATGCAGACGAACATGGGGATATAGACATACCGCTAGAAACTCCTGCGTCTTTGACATCTATTCTGCTAGGGCCGTGGGGACTGAAAGACTTCAATCTTGCCCATGTGTCTTGCTGTACTCAGTATGATACGGTTTTTATTGACTACACACACAAACGCAAGTGTGCACTTCTCATCAGCTCATTGATTGACAACATTCCAGTAGTGATATTCACCGACCGGCACATGGGCTATCGAAGCATGGAGGTCCCATACATTCTGGAGCACGCTACGAGATTATCTGGACTACGCTATTGCTTCCTCAACGTCGCTCCAGGGAAGCTGGAAAGCTATCGCATGGCGATCTATGCAAATATGCTATCCGGAGTGACGACAGTCTTAACGGGACTGGAGCTCTCCGCCACGGATGGACATGCAGAGTGGGCATTGATATCTGCGTTGTTTACGCTCTCACCTGGAGCAGATTTCCCACCCATCTATGATCGCATAAGCGCAACTCCCATGGACTCAAAGGCATATCGCAACTCATGGCACACATCCAGACTCGGAGGAATCATCTTCTGGATTGCAGACGCAGTATGTCTGAACAACAGCGAGGACCAAAACTACATTGTTTCTGATTGGGCCCTCAAATTTCTTCGCCTCTTTAGGCAAAAGACCCAACTCTACTTTCCCACCTCATACCTCACTAACGACTGTCATGTGCTTGCAATGGAATACACTATGGATATGCCTACCTACATCCAGCGCATATCCTTCATTAAGAATCAGTTCAGCGCCAGCATATTTGATCTGGTCAACAAGAAGGCCACACTATCAGAGAACCTATCCGTAAAGGCGTCCGCTTCTCTCGCAAGTTCTGTCATTTCGTCGAGGGAAACCATAAAAGCAGCTACATACGCGGGCAGCAGCCACCTTCCGCGCCTATTCAACGATCTCCACATTGTTTCGGATCTATCCTCATCTTGCACACTCGAGGCTCTCTTTTGCATCATCCCACAGTTTTCTAGCCAGCTGGCAATATTTGCAGAGTTCCTATTGCGTCAAACTACCGCTTTTCCAAAGCTGGTCCTGGGGGATATCCGTACCATTATACAGACATTGCAGTCGCCCATTACAGCGCTAAACATGTCTCTTGCCCTGCTCTTTTATTTGACCGTCCTAATGTGGACAGAGGAGACTGCGACAAACCAGTTTTCTGCGAAACAGATGTATTTGATGGAGTACTTGGCAACATTGTTTCACCTCGATGCACACGAGCGCTCAAGGTTTAAATCTCTGGTAGAGTCTCCTCTCAGCAAGTTCGAGCAGATCATTCAGACTTACGCTTCAGACACGTATATCTCACAGTTGGGCCTCTTGGCACAAAGCTCTGGCCTCCTCTCTTTGTTTGGCTCTCACTCGCTTTTCACACTGGGCCGCATTTTGGCAACTGGCAGGCCGTGCCTCCTATTTCTGGACACCATGGACCCCGGAACGCTCACCCGCATTCAAGCTGGCGTTGAGCATGTGTCACGTCTTCATGTCCTAATAGTCTATAGTATCTATGATCTATTTGAGATGACGGAGTCCATAGAGAGGAGCGCAGATGACACCGGCCTCATGCTAGTGTGTGCCGACCCAGCGGACTCTCACTGGATCGGATCCATTTTTGCCATGTGCTCGTGCAGGCAAGAAATATGCCTTCCAAATAAAATCAGGTATGTGTTCCCTCGCCATTGTAAAGTAGTCGTTGTGGCGCACTCAAAGTGCCTATCTTTGAGGAAAATATCCTGTCCAAGTATCCACTTTAATCGAAACGTGCACCTCTCTCCTCTCGGTCTCCTCCAAGTCAGCTTCTCTTCAGTAGCCTTCCTAAATATGAAGTACTTCAATGACATCAGAAACATCGAAACAAGCCACCTGTCAACATACAAGGATGTCGTCGAGCACATAGCAATGAAGTATGACGTTGACTATCACCTCTATACGCACGCAGAAGAAACCCGCATCAAGCAGGACGTCTATCTCAATTACCTCAATTTCTTTTATTACAATCTAACAATCTTGGCGTCGCGAAGAGTATTTAACATGTATGCGTTTACAATCAGGGATTGGCGCGTACTAAAGGCATTGATCACGCTCTTTCTTGTGTACGATAATGTCCTGAACATCAAGCACTACATGGACGTCATGGACGGCGAGGATTATCGGTTATTCATCGGATCCTCCACTAAGCAGCAAGCAAAGCCAGGCTCTGCAGACATAAGGGCCCCAGAACAAAGCACCATGTCTCAGCAGATAGCAAGAACTATAGAAGCCGTCCTTCCCCCACGCCGTGTCTCTGATCTGAATCCGTATGCAGAGCTTGCTTACTTTTCATATTACGATCAGGAGGAGCGCAGATCAGAGAAAAATGAGGCAGAATACATCAAGGAGTGCCGCAAAGACATTGACTTTTCGGCAGTTGGTCTGTCCGACCTGCGCTATATTACCGGAAGCCCTATCTATCTGCCATGGGCGAGCAACTTCAGCCGTAAAACGCAGATCATTTGCGAGTTTAGTTACTCCTTTACTAAGCTTATCTTTGTCAACACTAGCACTGCAGAAGTTATCAGGAGGATCCACTCATCAATCTTTGCCGCCATCTTTAACGCCTTTACCCTTCTTATTGCAGCCCCTTATGAGCTTCATAGCGCAGAGCAGGACAGCGCAAGCTATCGCTCCTACTATCGGAGATATTTGGAGCTTCTTCCCTCCTTTCTTCACCTTGTGCACAAGTTCTTTTGCCCTGCGTATCTCTTCCATTCTAACCCATCAATGCAGCAATGGTTCGTCAGCTTCTATGCGTCTCTCAAGGCTAGCCTGCAAGACCTTTATGCAGTACAGTTATCTATGCACGGCTTTATAGGAGCGGAGAAATACTGCAGGTACACATGCCTGACCCATACACAGAGCATGTCCGATGTCACACTTCTTCGAGCAGCTAACTTTCTGGGTGTCAAGAACCAACTCCGTAGTGACGTGGTAGAGCATGTCCAGCTATTCAACTTAAAGTGTGGGCAGCTGGATAGAGAGGCACAGGAGGATCTCTGGATCCCCGGGGAACAGCAGCTGCCCTCAGCCAGATATGACAAGCTTTCGCTCAGCCAACTAGACAAAGATTCATTTCACACAGCAGAAACATCATCTACCACAGCTATTGCAGATACTCCTGCTTCTGAGCAGAGTTGCCGCGCATCTACTGATGGCGATTCAGTGCTTCACCGGACTCCCCAAATAGATAACGTTTTGTTGAAAAGATTCGCAGAAAAGGCCTATGTACACGAATTATTCGATTCTTACCATGACCTTGGCCGTAGTAGAGCTGAAGAATGCATGCACCTGCAAATTGCTGAAGATCTCAAACAAGAGCTTCCCAGCGATCTACAGCTTAGCGGGCACGATAGTCATCTAAAGCCTGTCACAGACATATCCCTGACAGGTTCTGCTCCTCACTGTAACACCTCCAGGACTACTGAAGAGAAACAAGAGCTAGAGGGGCCTGCATCTTACCATAATCCAGACACCACTTCTGAAGCACAGCTTGATTCTGCGCATGCAACTGACTATTTGGCGTTTGTGCGGCAAACATATCAATTCCTCCCTGTCCCATACCACATAGGAGATGGCTTGTTTTCTAATCCTGCACTATCTCACTATATGCAATTGTATAGCGATAACGACGTAGAGCCACCACTGATCATAACTACTGAGCTCTCTGCAGTTGCTGTCTTTTTAGCCGGGCTCATTTTAGCAGGTGAGTGCTTTGCTCTGACTGGCAAGCGGTTCTCGGGGAAGACAACTCTTCTGAAATTGGCATATGCTCTTCTTCCTCAGAATATTGTGTCTCTAACATCCTTTAGGGTTCCGTGTGGAGAGGATTTGGACCCGCAGGAATTCATGCAAAGGATCCTTCAAAGAAACCTAGTCTTTAAGCCAGACACAACCAGTCCCGGTGAGCGCTATAGTGTCGCGTTGCCTGAACGAAAACTCCTCGTCGCTCATATAGAGAGGATCGATCAAGGAGCCTGGGAGAAACTAATGAATCTCAATCTGCAAAGTGGCTTGCTGAGCCTTAGCCACAATGTCTCGCAGAGCCTCGAGCTGGGATCAGACAACGTGGGAGTGCTGTTTCTTCCTGGAGTGGTCTTTGCGTATGAGGCCTCCGCCGATTACTCCGATCTGTCAAGCAACCAGAATGACCTTTACTTTATACAGCACTCCAGCACCTCCACGCCATCCTTCCTGCATAACTTTCTCTACTGGGGCTTGATTCGGCGTCGCTTTCATCTTTCGGACTATGTGCCTCTAAGTGACTCGTCCGCTCCACTCAACGGAGGGCATGCTCTGGAAGATTATTTTTCGAACGCATTGCTTACCAAATTGCATGAGGCAATCTGTGCAGGACCGTCCAAAGATGTTCAGAACTCCTATACTAGGGTTTCGTATCGAAACAAGACGCCGCAGCTCCACGAAGAAACACTTTGTAAGCTTCCAGTGCCAAGCGCTGAGCTTCCCAACACTCTTAAGACGTTCGTTCATTTTCTCAAGCAACTGGAGAGCACCACCCCCATTTCATCTCTACGCCTTGTTTGGTCGATGCTTCAAAACTCTGCCAGTGACGACGGCTTTCTGGTCACGTCAGTTAATGTTCCTCCTGTTCCTATCTCACGAGAAAATGCATGCTTCCAGTTTCCGTGCATTAACCTACTGCTATCTACTATCGTCCGTCACACAGAGCTTCCAGTTGATGTGGTTTTTCAATCTATTAGTCAGCTGATTAATACCAATACCCTCGACGAAGTTCTCAAAGGGAAAGAGGAACTGCCTTCCAGTAGCCTTCCGCTACGAAGGGCAGATCCTGGTAATCTGTATCTACTCCATGAAGGGTGGATCCAGGGCCTTAGCTTGCTTCTAAAGCACCATGATCAATCCATTGAGGACTTTGTTATGGATTTAGCTGGCGACTCCTATTATATGAAGCACAAGAGGATACTCTATTCGCAGGAGGACCAGTTGAGCGGGCGCAGCCCATCCCACACAAGGGTTCTGCTTCCCTACTTTAGCAAAGCTGGTCACATGCTGTACTTCAAAACAGACTTAGGTGGCCATAGCTCTCCAGATCGTCGCGCTCTAGCTGCCTCCAGCGGCTTTTTCTCTGACCCCCACTTGATTGGAAGCCTTACCTCCGGCCTTGGTCTGATGAGCAAGCTCCGTCCGCAGAGCACTCTTGACTCTGAAAGACTCAAGGCAAAGCTTCCGCAGCATCTTCTGGACAAGGGAAGCATCTTGATGGGGCGGAGCCTGCGTGCCTCGATGATGAATATAGACGGAGTCCAAACCTTTCCATCTGGCGAGCTGGTCTATCCGCAGGATCAAGCAGATTGCCCTGCAAGGGCTGTCAGCTCCAAAGTGCTTTCCTCGGCCAACCTTTGCCGATCGCGCGTAGACATAGATAGCGACTCGTCAGAAGAAGACGATAAGATGCAGAAAAGCTTTGTGCTTGAGCAGCAAGCCTCTCTGGAAGAGCAGAAACACAACGTTGTTGCGTGCTTATTGTCACGGTGCCGCACGGTAGCACACGTTGACACCTATGCAATAGCTGCGATTATACACATTTATCTGGCGATTACTAGAGCGTTTCAGTCCAATGTCTTGAAGATGGCAGAGTACCTCCTTTACATGCGAAGGGGATCAAACCGCGCTTGCCCACAGTTTGTGCAATTCAATCCCTTGGCAAACCCGCCAAGAATGCCCATTATCAACATGCTCGTTCCATCTGGGTCGACACATTTTGACTCTTATTCCCAATATCTCCAGGTCCTAAGAAGTATAGGGAAGTACGTCATGTTCGACACAGTGGAGTTCTTCGAGTTTGTTTGTAGAAATACATACAGTCCGAACAATGGAATTCTGAAAATATCTATCGAAAAAAAGGCTGAGACGTTCAGAATCTATGAGAGCGCTGTTTTGGAAGAAGTTTTAGGAAGTTCGGTTCAGAAGATCGAGCCTGATGCTGCCCCAAAGGCCAAAAAGGAAGTAACCCTCCGGAACGTCTTTCAAGGACGCGTCGCTTTTGCTAATTACGCGGTCCATTTAGCACGAACTCACCGATTTATCATTGACATCAATCAGGTCCTGCAATACGTCCAGGCAGCAGCAAGATGCATCAAACCCGCCAGCACTACGCACGAGGTTTACCACAGCAATAAGGATCCCTTAGAAGATGAAGAAGAGCTGTCAGACGAGGACCAATTCGTCTCTCGTGTCGATCCACGAGTTCTGCGAAAAATGCCACTCAAGCCAGTCATCTCACCGGATGGAACTGAGTTCAAGAGGAATAACGAAGTGGTGAAGACGTATAGTGGGAAGCTGTCCAAGACAGATCCTTTCTTCTGGATATTCAAGGAACAGGAGGACAGGACTGGCGGCGGCTTCGTTCCGACGTATGACTACAGACACCACCGGCATCGCTATTTCAATAAGCTTGTTTCTGTGTTTCTTGATTCTCACGATCCTCGGCAGCTAGTACACTACATCATCCGATCAATGCTTCTCATGGCCCTGGGTTTCAGCCCTCTCCTCGGTTTTGTTGATCTGTCATATTTCAAGCGTGATGTCTACAACTATCGGACATGCTACACATGTGAGCTATGGCCCTACGTTGACATGGAGAAAATGCAGACAGATTTGGAGGCTAGCGATCTTGCCGAGCTTGTTCTCACCGAGCCCTGCGACATACTTCTGACGGTCCCTTTCGAGTACCTTGATCGCAAGAAGATCAGTTTTCTCCCAGAAAGCTGTCCTTACTTCAGCCCCACAGAGCTCAAGTTCCTAGGCTACCTTGTCTCCTTTGTGTATGGACTGCAGCACCTACTTTCAGAAACAGAGCTGTTGTGGCTTTGTAGTCGCAACCTAGCCATTGTTATTCTCGAGGGCGGCGAGGTGTGCAATACAATCGACTCTGTGCGCTATACGGCATTTTCACCCCGCATACACACGGCTTTATTGGAAGAGCGACTCAGCAGGCTACACCCCCGATTAACTACCACATACAATGACGCGAACCAGCAGCCTATTTCTCTGCATGTGTCTTCTGCCATGAAGCAAGCATTGAGCAGCCTCGCCACGAAGGGATTGCTGTTGGAGCGCAATATAGGGTCACCTAAGGGAGATTCTACTATTGGTTCTCTGGAGAACTCGATTCCGTACCAGTTTCTCAAGATCCTTAACGAGAAATATAATGCAGCAAAGATGCTGAAAAATGGCCCTTTGCCAGGCGTCCTTCTGATTGCGGAGATAGCATGGAAACTCTATGAGTATCGTGTTGAGACACTTAGCAATATACTACAGGCATGCAATACGATTTTGTGGGGGGCTAATAGACTCAATGCCGACGAGCTAGTGGCAGACAATGGGCCACAAACGCCGCTTAGCCATATGCACACAAGTAGTGTCAATACCTCTGTGCGGTCCTTTTCAGCTGTATCGTTTTCTGTGCCTAATACGCAGTCTAGATCAAGGACGAGAAAGCGCGCTCTTAAGTCAAGAACCAGAGACCAGCAGACCACGAGTCAGACAATTCATGAGTCTGCCTTTGGCATCAACTCATTACTCAGTGAGCCGAAGGGCTTTAAAGCCGAGGCCCTCGATCCAGAGCCGGCTCATGAGGTGGACAGAGATGAGGTGACACAGCGCTATCTGACTATCATTCAGGAGATGAAATCTGAGTTAGAAGGTCTGCTACCTTGCCAACTTGAAGCGTGTATTGATATGGCTGTGAGGTTTCTTTGTCTCAGTGAAGACTGCTTTAGCTCCTCTGATGCTGGCAGGGATGCTGCTTCATCGATGTCCTTATCACAAGGAAAGAGGTCTGTGTCTGCTTCTATGGCACATGACGTATTTAAGCAACACCGCCATTCTTGTGATAGCGAATCAGATCCGCACTTACCACCTACCTGTGCCTGCACTACCGACTTTCTCCTCGAAGAGTTCAGCTACTTTACTATCCCAGAGAGCTATCCTACTCCTGCTCTTTTGACAGCGTTTTTCAACATCCTCCACATCAACCTTGGGGAAGCTTTAGCAATCGCTGAGATCTTGCTTGACTCCAAGGCAAGGTGCTTGCCGGAAGAATTTCGTTCCGGTGAGATGCGGTCTTATGCCAAGAGCTTGCTCGTTGACAGGAGGATGCTATCTATATTTGCAATATATCTCATATCTGCGCAAATCCCACGACTGGTGCCGCTTCTTCCTTTCAATTATTCATTCATTGTGGTCCTAGTACTAGAAGCGTGTCAGAGGCCAGCTTTGTTCAAAGACCTGGTACTTCGTCGCAAGGACGCAGACATTGACGTTGATGCAGAATTCCGTATTAGCTACGTTAACTGCGCAGTCTCCAAGCAGGAGTTTGCAAAGAGCTTAGATAGCATTCTCCAAGATGACGGTAACCAAGACGGGGCAGTCGTATTATATAATTGCTTCTCATGCAAAGGCCAAGCGACAGAGTACTTAGTAACGTTTATTAGCCTCCTATCGAGTGCAACGCTGTTGCATGGCGATACACTCGTCTTCGATGGAGCCACAAGGATAAGGTTGAAATACGACCTAGCTAGGACTCGATTCTACTTTACTTCAGCTAGAAACGTTGACTACTCCTCTCTATCTAAGTTGCAAGAGAGCGTTTACCCCATCTATACGCCACAATACTTGCAGCAAGCCCTTATTCACCGGATTGAGGCATTGAAGTCTGGGGAGACCGTCCAGGATCCCACCGACGGTCTGAAGGAGTTGTTCATAGATCTTTTTTACTACATGTTGCACTACTGCACAATGTACGACACACACCCTTTGTTCCGCAATCTTCTTCTCCTCGAAGCAAAGAGGGACGTCATCAGGGAAGTCCTGAAAACTAGCGCGACCATCCACAGTATCACGATGGCAGAGCGCGGCGCCATAAGCTCAGCTAAGCGGCAGATTATGGGCAGCATTTACAAAGATGCAACTGCACTCCTACCAAAAGTCATGCTCCTGAAGAGAGGCTGCCTAAATGGTCAGCAACTCGAAGATACACCTCAACTTATGCAGAAAATTGCACAGGCGTATGCCGCACTGTTTGGCTACTTTTATTCTTTAAGCGCGGACTATCAGCAGGTATTATCCCTCCTTACTCCAAGATTCTTTGCTGGCTGGCTTGACAATATGATCGAGCTGATACACCACAGCAGATGCAGTATGGGCGATCCCACTATCACACAGCTGGTTGGTTGGCTGGCCCATCATACTGTAAGGTATCCATTACAATATGTTTCTCGTTTGCTCCCGTTAACAAAGATAGAGCCTGTGCTATTCACATGTACGGCCATCTACTGCACGGCGCTGGAGCACATGAGCACCAAGGAGCTTAGTGTGATAAAGCTGCTGATTGCTATAGAAGATAATCAGCTGCACACGCTAGAAAGGATTATCTTGCGTGGAGGCAAGAAGGAGGCAGCTGAGTATGATGCAACTCAACGCCCATTCATCAAGATGCTGTCACTAGCCGAAGAGGACTGCGCTGCAGCAGCACTCATTGCCAATTGCTGCGGGTTCCCGTCCCAGAAGGCTTCCAATGCATGGATCAGATTGTCCGTTCTATACGCATTTCTACCCAAGCTTGTTGGCCCGTGGGTAGCCCATTTCAGGAAGGAAAGGCGCTCGTTCGTGAAGTTAGCCTCTGGTAATACCTTCCGTTCATTACTTAATCAGTATCTCGGTTTGGAAAGCGAGCCTGCATGCAAATTCATCGGGACAGAAGAACTTTTTCAAAGCAGAGTCGCCGGGGTCAATCGGGATTCGGTCACAGCTATTGACCACTTGATAAGAGACCAACGGATCCCCTACTACCAAAGAAAGCGCGCAAAGACCGCGCCGTCCAAGAAGCAGACGGAGGGCGCATACACAAAGAAAGCCACCATAAAGCCAATGATTATCAACCAACCCCTTCCTAAGCTGGCGGACAATGTACAAGCAGTAGCACAACCAGAAAAAGACCTCTCTGGGGACAATAGAACCGATGCGACTGTGCACAGGGAAGTAGATAGAAGCAATTTACAGATTAAGGAGCTATTTCTACTGAGCTACACATCCATGAATGGCTCTTTCTGTCCGCAAAGGAGACAGCTTCTTACCACTGCCTCATCAACGGCACAGCAACATGAAGCCGACTCGGATACTCTTCTGCTGCAATCAACCGCTAAAGGGCTGGATTTGGAGCTAGAGAAATGCACTGAGCCATTAGCGCTGCCAGCTGACATGACGTCGTATTCCATCAGAACCATATGGAAAGCACTTCTATTGAGCCTGGCATGTGACAGAGAAGCGCGTTCTGATGCATGTAGCCTTCTTCTCCGAATCTGTCCACTTTGTAACGTCACAGACACAGTGAAGGAATATTACAAAGAGCTATCCGCTGACAGCACCGCACTCGCCGAGTTTCTAGGCGTGTCAGGTGGCACGCTTTCTCCCAACTTAACCCTTATAGTCAGAAGCCACCTGTTACCACATTCATGTGAGGAAGAAAGCCAACCATTAGGTGCGGTTCTACAAGAAATGGATCCTCAAGTATCTGCTGCACGGAGAAATCTACTTTTGTGGTACGACGAGTCTGTTGATATCGAGCGCCTAATCAGCTACTCCTATACGTGTGTTTGGAAGAGTCTTTCCTCCTACTCGTCTTTGTCATTCAGTAGATATCCTACCAAGGAAATGCTCATGACACCGGAGTCTGTCATCGCTGTAATATGCGTAGATCCTAACCTACAAATTTCACACCTCCTTGCTATTAGAGAGGGGCTGTGCGATACGACCGCCGCATCTATCATCATATGCATACCATCTAGCTCTAGGCCGTCGGTTACTGTGTCCCAAGTCATAGCGTTAACAAATATCTTCTGCACCCGTACAGAGAGCCTGATAATGCCTGAATGCGTCTTTAGACGGTACAAGGAGTACTTCACCTTAGTTTTGGCACTAGCGGCAAGAAATACAGACATCGCCAAGCAACTGTGCGCACTGTCCGCAGATGAGTCCCAGTTGATAGTGTCGCTTCTTTTATTCTTCAGTGCAATGAATCACAAAACCAGTAGGATCTCCTTCGTGGCAAAACAACTGCGCTCATGTGACAGCCACGGATCTCCTGTCTTTGGTCCGTGCATCGTTCACTCTGAGCATATATACTTCACATGGTTAATAGAAGCATTTTCCACGATGCAGCGCGGATGGGCCACTCTTACAGAAATACGGGCATTCCTCCAGACGTACATAGCGCCAGAGGAACAAGCATTTATGGAGAACACGGCAGAGGACAACGCAGAGTACGAGCAGACGCATCGTTACTCACTTGAATCGCTGATAACAACAGCTGCAAAAATAATGGGCACACTTGCAGCAGAGGCGACTAAGGAGCGAGAGGGCCGCACGAGCGCCTTAGCCGCGGCAGACAAATCAGCAATCAATCTCTTGAACCTGTCTCTTCCATGTCGCGTAGCACGGGACTTCTCCCAGTCGAAAAAGCAGACGGCTTGCTCGCCTCTTCGCGCTAATTATCTCCTCGAAAACATTTTCAGCCACCAACTGATCAAAGCCTTTGAGAAGGGCGCTGTCCTCGGAAAGTACCCCCTGGTGTATCCACGTGTGTGCATTAAGGCTAATTTCTATAGACAAGATGAAACAATAGATGGAGAAGAGCCTCCTATTGACCCAGTGTGTGCTACTGACCTGAGCGCAACCGCGTCAGCGCCAGATAAACACGCCTCGGGTGAGTGCGCTTACGGGGCCAGTATTTATAATGTCAGCGAACAGGACACGTGCTCTGCAGACAGAGGAAGCTCCTCGAACAACATATTGTGTTATTTAGATCATGGTGGCAATGCAGGGCAGACAGACACTGATTCAATAGACAGTACAAGCCAGGATCCGCAGCATACATATGCGTGCGAGATAGAAGACTACACAGTATCATATGCACGGGAAATCGGTACATGTAGCATGGACATAGCCGAAGTATCTGCGCTAGTTACCAGTAGTACACCACTCATGCAATCCCTTGAGAGCGTAGGTCGCGCCTTCGAGACGCTTGCATCTGTAGCAAGAATCCATGGGACGCCAGAACAAAAGTTCCTCCTAAGTCAGCCTACGTGCCTTACTGACAACTCTTCTGCTCAAGAGTATAGTGAAGCGATGCTTAGCTTAGCAGTCCGCGTGATTACGACTGTGTGTGGCGCTCCCCAGACTCTTTTTTACGATAAGACGATGGAGTATGGAGACGACTCCAGAGGAATCTCACAACTTCTTGTACAGTACTCAACACTCAGCGATTATGCTCGCCCAGCAGCGCTCCCTTATGCACAGCACTTAGTGGAGGACGCCAGCCTCATGTTGCGGAGTCTCGGACGCTCCGGCGGGCTCATGACAGCACACCCCTGTGTCTATGGATCAGCGCTATTTGAAGTCATGGCGTACCACAAACTTAGCTTTGCCAGCGCATACTCTATTCCCCCAGAAAACGTACGCACCGCATTATTCGCCAAGTTCCCAGATTGTACAGGATATAACCACGCCATCGTAGGCGAAAGCATGATCGTGGAGAAGCGAGAAGACGGGAACCCAGAATACAACTACATACCATTCTGCACCAAGCTAGTCGGGATGAAGCTGTATGGAATGCTTTACGACGCACAGACGGGATCTCTAGTGGACTTTATAACTCCCGCACACAGGACTCCGTCTAGAATCGATGTCTACGCAGTCCCCCTCTGCTACGAACCGAAGGAGGAGACACAGCAGCATACAGACCCAGCCCACCCAGGGAGGCAGGGCCCAGATACGCAGCCCAATCCCCTACAATTTGTGCGCGTGCGATGTCCGCCGCTGCCAGGCATATACGCATACTTCAGGAATGAGACCGGCCTGAAGGCCGACGAGCTCCTGCAGCGGGGGCTGCGCCTGGAGATGGAGTAAACAAAAGCAAAGAAGGAGCGAAACCGTGCGGGCCCGAAGGCTAATGGCATGGCCGCCTGCTCAGCTGCGTGCGGCACCCTCCCCGGGCTTCCCCGTTTTATGGAGTGCGAGACGGCTATCTCGGCTGAGGCCATTTACATTACTTGGTGTACACAACCTCGAACTCACGCTCAACCCAGGCACGGGCCTCATCAGGGGTTATCTTATGCGACGCACCAACGTGCTGCTGCTGTGCCCGGCGCTTATTGACGCGGAACCCGGGGCGAGAAAGGACCACGTAGAAGTCCATACCATAGATACCCATGGACGGGTCGTACTTGATCCCGAGATCAATGTGTTCCGTGATGCCGAACCCGAAGTTTCCAGTGGTGGAGAAGCAAGAGTAGGGCAGTTCAAAGTTCTTGACGCGGAGGCCGCGCTCGATGATCTCGCGGGCCTTTTCGCCGCGAACGGTGACGTGTGTGGAGATCTTCTGACCGCGGCGGATCCCGAAGCCGCGGATGGTGAGGCGAGACTTGGAGAACGTCGGCTCCTGGTCGGTGAGCTGCTGGAGGACCTTAGCAGCCTTTGTCAGCGCGTCGCCCTCTCCTCCGATGCAGATGTTGAGGACGAGCTTCTCAATGCGGATACGCCTCATGGGGTTCTCACTCTCCTGGGACATCTCGGGGGGACCTTTTTTCAGCTCATGAATTTCAATTTAAATTACTAGATGGCATGTCCCTCGCCAAGCGCAGAGTTCTCTGATCTCGTCGCTGGAGGTGACCCAGTGGCTTGTCAGCTACACCCCACGCCAAACCCTATATTGGAGATGGCACCCGAGCACATCTTCGATGACCCGGTCAGTTCATCCCCGGATACCGACCATAGTCTTGGCAACGAACCAAACGAAAGCGAGGACGACGACACCGACGAGGATGCCTTTTCTACTGTTTCTCTCAAAGATATTGACACCTTAGTTGCATTCTACGAGACGCTACTCAAGCACTCTGTCAATACAGATGCCTTCCATGCCATCTCTAAGGTGACCCTGGATCTGAAGGACCTAAAACTCTGCCACGGTGAGTATCCGAAGGACATGCAGGCCACTCTGGGGGACAGGCTCTACCTTGCAGCACAGCTGACTGACTACTGCATTGTTTGCCTCTCTCTGGTGCCGCATCACGAGAACCTTTTTCTGAAGATACGGTGCCCGACGTGTCAGGCCGTCGAGTTCTGCTCTGGATTTTGCTCGCTAGAACAAAATACGCATCCTTGTAGGCTTTTGAGCAAGCTAAGAATGATGTCTCGCTGCAAGGACACGTATATAGATACTTATCGTGATAGGAAGAACATGGTGATAGAGCGAGCCAATATGCTTGAGGCACATCACGCAGAAGCGCTTGCGCTAGATGCACAGAAGGAGGAGCTTATTCGGCGGCGTGGAGTGAGTGAGGAAATCACGGATTTGCCGGAAAGCAACGCAGAGCTCGTCCTCACAGAGAGTGATCAGTATATCTTGAACAAGCTCCAGCCGGTGTGCAATATCTTGGGTCTTACTAGGAAGCTGTACACAAAGAAGGACCAGGTGTTTCTCAAGGACCTAGCAGAGTCTAGCTTCACCATTGCAGACTTGCGTGTTAAGGATCCGTTCACCTACGCCTTCATACTCAAAATCGCCTTTCTCTTCAGCGGCGGTATGACAAAGGTCCAGCAGGAGAAGGATAAGCTCACGAGTGTCCTCAAAGAGATTCGGAAGATGTCTGCTGAGTTCGACTTCAACTACAGCTTTCTTCATCAGACGCTGACAGACCTGAAGAAGATCATGCTTACAGCCTCCAGCGAAGCTACAGACCTGGCCTCTATCCAGAGCGTGTACCAAGCTTGCAGAAACACCCTCAGTATGACCGACAAGATCAAGCTTCCTGAGCAGTGTCAAGCCGCTCTAAATGACATCCGGAAGGTGGTGTACTTTTGGAACGAGATACGGATGTCGAATCACTTGATTGATGCGCTCAACAGATACTACGACTTTATCAAGGGTATAAATCTTCATGAGGCGCGAAAGAAGCAGCTCCAACAGGAGTCAGCAAACCTCACAGACCAGATCAGAGAGTGCCAGGAAAATATAGCTGAAGTCAAGCAGGCCACACTAGAGCTTCAGGCCCGTTTGGATAAGCTCAAGGTTGGTATTTTTCCTTCGTCAGGTCCATCCCCTGCCGAAGACACTGGTTCAACCGCGGCGTCCGCTGGCGACTCGAATACCAAGCAGCCAAGCATTGTCAAAACCCGTGGAAGTGTGATGGGAGCCAGCACGGCTGCACATAATGGCGTGACTGATTCACTATTGAAGGAGCACAACCTATCCGCTTTCTCCAATAGCAGCAGGTTACTGGGTAATGTAACCTCAGCAACAAGGCCGGCTGCTCATGCTCAGGCCTCCATTGCAGAAGGAAAGGCCTCTACATTAACTCGGTCTCAAGACCCAGATACCTTGCCGCGTCTATATTCCCAATCAGACGATGGCACACTTACAAATCGTACATCATGCATCTCCACCAACATATTACCTAAGTATCTTAACGAGGCGCAAAACGTATTGGCACTATCGACGGTAGATGTAGAGCACGGAGGAACCGAGGAGTCCGATCATCTCCAAAGACAGGAGGGCACACACTCGAAGGGCGGATTGGACAATCTTCTTTCCTTCTCCGACGTGGTTGTTAGCATTAATGATATCATGTCTGCTCCAACGTCACCCCAACTTCCATCACTGCCGCCACATCAGGTTGAAAATCTTAGCGAAAGCATATCAGCAGAACCTGCACCTCTTACGAAGCGAAGCATACTTGAGCAGCACCCTCCTATGGCGCCATTTTCTCAATGCGACGGTAGCCCAGAGATTCCACACCTTGAAAATGCGTTGCACCTTTCTCAAGCACCGCCATTGGACAGATCGCTCTCCAAATCTACCCCCGATGACGTGCCTTTAAACCTTACGCGCCCCTTAACGAGATCCGTGAACATCCTTCCTGGAGCCGATGACATAATCGCTTCAGAATCTGACCCTTTGCGTCTAGCAACCATAGCCCGCTCCATTATATCCAAGCCCCAGGTGGATACCTGCAAATCTGACAGCAGTCCGCTTCTGACTAGATCCTCAACTAGCGACCAAGTGCTCCTGGAGTTCAACGAGGAGCAGAACCGAGAGTCCACTACAATGCAGAGCCCCACTTTTGGTGCAGACATGCAAGAAAGCACCGTAAATACCCTGCAGAAGCAGCAGAATCCAGCTCATGATCAGGAGCTTCGCATTCGCGAGTCGTCTAACCTACATGTCGCCCATTTCAGATCACTTAGTGACAGCATGCTTACTAATAAAGAAAAATCAAGCGAGACAGATCGTGCAGAGAATGTATCGGCGATTCACATTATTCCACCCAAACCCCCGATCAACACATTTAATAAGGCTACCGAGGAAGGCACAGACATGGCAAATAGCTGCATCAGAAACTCGACTACATCAGTCACAACGGCGATTAATCAATACGAAGCTGACCCGGCTGCTGGCCGTATCCCTGCAAAGGTGGAAGCACAGACAGATACAGACGCATCTTCTCAGACCACAGAGTTTGGACTAAGCTCTCTGACCAGTTCGTCCACACAGACTGATAGACAAACGAGCCATGTGCCCACAGACATTTCTGCAGATCATCCACGGATTCCAGAGCAGGATAGCAAGCATAGGTCACTGTCTGATAGATATAGAGATATGCATGCCAAAATGATAAGGCAAAGATCGATATTCGACAACGTTGACGGGGCGTCCAAGAGCACATCTGATGCACGCGGGAATGAACATAAGCTGAGAAAGAGTATGCACATATCAAGCATACCTAAGAACCTACTTGATTTCAATGTCACTGCAGAGAATACCAATATCCTGGCGTACTTTAACAAGCCTCCGAGCAACCCCAAGTTGAGCCAGGTGGTGCAGCTCAACTCCCAAAAGATATCAAAATATCTAGATGATCTCACCACATCCATGTACACAACAGAGGTTATATTCTTAGCGAAGGTGTGGAAGACCATGGCCAGGGGGCTGCTCCTTTTGGGTAGAATAAACAGCTACTACAGCAAGAAGGCAGCTGCTTCAGGAGAGACATATGTGGACAGGGTGGTTGGAACACATGAGCAAATGCTTGTCAAACGAATCTATGAGATGATCCTCACCAAGCTGATAAACACTAAGTTCGAATACTACAGCTACATCAAGCTGTGCCAACTTCGTTTCAACATGAGCATAGGGACGGCAAAAAACTGCAAGTGGAAGAGCAGCGACGATGTGCTCAAGTTTTCGTTAACCGAGGATCAGTATAGACGCCTTAAACAAGCTAACGCCCTCCGAGTTAATACAGAAAAGATGAGCATCGCGCAACGAAAAGCGTTATACACATCCTTAAAGAACTACATCATGGACGGTGTACAGATAGACCCCAATGAAGTGTTGAGGGCTGGCTGAGACGGACAGAACAGAACACGGCAAGGTGGTCGTAATGATCTCTTCTTCACTTGCCTATCTTAGGGAGACACTTGAGCGTAGACATGGACCCAGCTAAGGGCGTTGTCATGCTATGAGTAGGAGAGGCAAGCAGTTGTTTAGACCTATTTTCTTGCAGCAATGGCGGCTTAGCGCTTTTCCCACCTGTGTCCTGATCATAGGCTTGGTGTGCTACAATGCCCCGGAGTCTAATAAGATCTGCTTCTGTTAGGCTCTTAGCTGACTCCACGAGCTCTTGCGAAATGGCAAGTGCAACCTCGCTAACCTTGGCTGTATTGGTTATGGTGTTCTGTATCTTTTCCACTTTCTTGAGTAAATAGTTGTACTCAATCTCTAGCATACTTCTGACTCTGATGATGAATTCGCCAGTATAGTCTGACGCCGTTAATTTCAGCTCACGCAATGTACTGGCATCATAGATGGGTGGATCTACCACCTGCTCTTCAGGCTCTGGCTGTTTTTCTGGACCTGTCCCGGATTGATCTCTAGTCGGCGGGCTATCAATAGCGTAAAAGTCTACGTCACCTTCATCTTCATCACTACCATCACTGTTATCATTACCACTATCCTTCATAAGAGTATGCACCTGTGGCACTACTTGTACTGGAGAAGAAGGGATTGGATTGAGGGCTGGAGCTGCTTCCTCGAGAGACGGTAAATGCGACGTGTATGCATGTAATGTGGAAGGTGTATCTCCAACCGTACTAGGTGCCGAGGTAGCAAAGAGAGAGTCGCTGACATAGCTGATATGTTTAGCATCCGCCTGGCCGGCCAGTGTTTTAACGGTTTTCGAGGAGAGGATGCGTTGGACAACCTTGGATGCTTTAAACTTCTCTTGCTTGTGATATGCTTCTGCTACCTCGTTAAGACGTCGTGCTTGACTCTTTGACCTCGACACTAGAGCCCTTTTCTCTGGCCCAGACTGTTTCAGCAAGTCAACGACCTCTTTAAGCAATGCCTCATGCTCGCCGAAGTGGGGATAGAGACCCATTGTCTGGATCAAGGTACTAGCAGAATCGGAGGCAGTGACCACGTTGGCAAACATGTCACATAGTATTTCAGCATTGGTCAGCGCTTCATGGTAGACATCTGCATTACGCTCCACCAGATCTTTTCCTACCGCGTGAAGGGCGAAGTCCCGATCGGCGGGGGTTGTCTTTTCCTGGATGATGTCCCACACCAATCTAATGCCTAGACAGTTCTCTGCTTGTTGAGAGGCCAACATGCATGCACAGACAGCCGGAAATTAGAGGGCACAAAGGCTTTTTACTAATCCTTAACTAAATGATTCTTCCCAACAATCCTACTCCAAAGGACATCGCAAAGTTCCGCAGCCGCCTCCCAAAGCCGGGGCAGACAAATACCACGGGAAAGACGGCGCTTATGCTTGTAGCTGGGGAAGGTTTGACAGATTTGGTAAGGGAGTATGCCGAGTACACTCCTCCTGCGAAAAAGGGCGTACAGCAGCCCAACCCATATTTGAAGGCTAGAGATACCGAGACATGCGCCACAGCCCTCATTATCGCCACAAAGCACCGCCACACAGAAGCAGCGGCCATCTTGGCCAAGTATGAAGCAGGCATACGCGACAGCCACGGAAGAACGGCTTTAATCTATGCCGCCATAGATGACAATATAGAGTTAGTTGCCCTTCTCATGGACGCAGAGAAAACGGTGGTTGATAAATCGGGGATGACGGCACTTATGTATGCAGCCAGCAAAGGAAACCTGCAGACGGTCAAACTTCTTGCACCACTCGAAAAAGGAATGTATACACGCAACCATTTCAATGACACCAGAGAGCAAAGGGAAGAGACCAGGAGAAGCATAACGGCCCAACGCATGGCAGTCATGGACGAGATTGCTTGTAATTTGCTTGACCACATTGGTGGGCCAAGTGGCCTGCCACCCATGCACCCCACGCACTCTCCTGGCTTTTCAGTAGGGACTCGCAGAAGTATGATGCTATCGGCCATTGCTGATGGATCAGCGCCACGCTCCACAAGAGCCAGTATTGACAGCGCTGGAATTCGAAAGTCAATGAGCATTGCTGCAGAGAGTTTGGCAGAAGATGGCAAAGTAGTCGAGAATGCTGCTTCGTACACAGCTTTGATGCTAGCGGCTAAGGAGCATCATCCAATGTGTGTGAAGGTTCTGGTCGACTACGAGGCCGGTATCAAGGACCAGATCTTTGAGCAAACAGCGTTAATGAAGTGTCTCTCGGCCATGCACAAGTTCATGTCCAGCGGATTCCACGAGGATTATACCAGTGTATACACCGAGTTCTATCAGTGCGCTTCTATTCTCATTCAAAAGGGAGGTGCAAAGGGCGAGCTTGGCATAGTGGATGTAGAAAGCAGAACAGCCCTACAGCGTATCTTGATGCTTCCCGTCGACGACTCCAACATGGAGGATATCAATGAGCTGATCCAGCTTGCTTTCAAGGAGTGTCCGCGGGAATATACTCTGACTATAGAAGGATGTGAGATCAGAGGAGAAACTGACCTAGTGCAAGTCCTCAAAAATTTGGAGAACCATCCAGTAATAGAGTAAAGCTATTCATTATAGTGGAATTGCCTGGTCTATCCGTCTAGTTTTTGGTGATCCCAGCTCTTATATCCTCTTGGTCTTGATTTTATAGAAGTGCACAGGGGCGCAGATTTCGGCTGCGGAAGGGGGGAAAAAGCGGGCGGGAAAGAAATGTCGAAGGTGGAGACGAAGCGCCTGATGAAGAAGACGGAGGCCGGGGACAAGGGCGACGCGAAGCGCAAGCACAAGCGCCACGAGACGTACGCGACGTACATCTACAAGGTCCTCCGCTCGGAGAACATCCGCTCCGAGGCAGACACGGACCTCGGGATCTCGAACAAGGGCATGGAGGTGATGAACTCGCTCGTGAACGACCTCTTCGAGCGCATCGCGTCCGAGGCGTCGAACCTCGCGAAGATCAGCAAGCGGAACACGATCGGGAAGAAGGACATCGAGTCCGCCGCGAAGCTCGTCATCCCGGGCGAGATCGGCCGCCTGATCCGCGACGAGGCCGACAAGGCCCTCTCGAAGTTCACGTCCTCGAAGGAGTCCACGAAGAAGTAAATTATAGCCCGCGTGCCGTTTTGCAGAGTGTGCGTCTCAGCTACCAGCGGTGTGGGGCGGAGCATCGCTGCTGGGGGCGAGAGTCTCGTATTGCGAGGCCGTACCGTTTGAATGGTTTGTAAGGTAATATCTGAGCCGCTGACCTTCAGAGTAATAGGTGACGCTACACCATTCTCGGAAAAGGTAAAAGAAGCAAGTTCGTCGGAGGTCATACGGCATTCTGGGCAGGAGAAGAAAATCTAATCTGTCTTTGGATAAGCAGAAGAGGGCTATGCTTTGATGGACACAACAAATCCGTCTACGGCCGCGCTGTGGTTCTGGACACGTCGCCCCAGTGTGAAGGTCTTATTCTTCGTAGATTCGGAAGATAGATATGAAGAAAGCAGGAAAGCCCTGTCCGTTCTACTCAATCCTCCAGCACACTCCTGCCCAAACGCTACGACTTGTCTTTCGGCACCATCAGAAGGAGCGCCTGCTAGTGCGAACTCCCCAACATTAGAAGCTAAGGACATGCTCTACCATCCAACTTGAGCGCAATTCCACCGACTCACCGAGTGTTGAAGAGCGTAGCTGCAGAGACTCCTGGCGTTGTGATCCATCCAAAGTGTGTATCATGTCTCAGAAAGTGTACATTTATCACCAAAAAGTGTCCATTGAACGATTTTATTCTGCAATTTCAGCTTTAGCTTACAAATTCACAATTGTTTGCTGCTAGAATTGCTTGCCCCTAATCAACAGGAAGGCCATGTCCTGGAATACAATCTATAGGGCACACCTTGCGCAAATACCCTATCCTGACGTATTAGCAACGACCAAAGACGGCCGTGCCTTTGGCGCTATGATCTGGGGGATCAACGACATCTCGTTTTCGGCGTCCTTTGCAAGTAAGCGGCAGGGGGGGCAGCTCGGAATCTGGTTCCGGGTTTCCATTTTTGACATGACCAACAGACTCATTGTAGGGAATGAGCTTGTCTCCAAAATTGCCCGTAGTCCATCCTTGACCGATGACGGAGCGTACCGGGAGCTTTCGTCGCCTATGCCTTACGTGTTTGTCACTCACGTCCCGCCAGAGCATGGGCTTCTCATCCAGCTCTGCGCTATCATATACACCGGTGAGACCCGCGTTATAGAGTCCCACCCCTCCTGCTTCGTACCTGAACTAGCCAATAACGTGGTAGTTCAGGATGAAATAGTCTTGGGGTGGACTCTATTTCGCTATGAGGACAAGGGGATACGCAGAATAGAGTCACTCCTAGCAGAGACAGGTGACACCGCTGTTTTTGAGCAGCAATTAATTCGTGGAAATCCTGCAGACTTGTTTAACGATAGCCATGACGTCCTTTCTATCCTATCCAGAAAGAGTAAGGGGAGCAGGAAGGCGCCCTTTCTCCGCTACATCCTATTTAAGTATAAACAGCGGGACCTAGCCATTCCCGATACTCCGCGTTATGTCATCCCCTTCTTCTCACTCATTGACGCAGTTCATTGTCCTCCTATCTTTGCCCCTCGAGGAAAGGTCAGGCTTCAGAGTCGGCTAGACTGCATAGAAGTCCCAGGGACTCTCCTGGACTCTCCAGATCGCACAGAGATGATCCGCTTATCAGTTGACGCAGCAGCAGCGTCGGTTGCACGCTTCTATGACTTCAACAGCTGCGAAGGGCCTCAGAGCCCGCATGCGTCTAGATCCGGAGCATGCGTGGGAGCCCTTCGGATGGTTGAGACGTACGCATTTGAACAGCACATAAAAGAGTGTATTGCACAGCTTCTGGCTCCAAAGTTGGCGGATAGAGCAGGCCATGACGTGGATGAGAGAAGCATTCGTATTCACATTTTGGGGTACACTATTAAGATCCTCCCCCACGACGGATTTCAGCCCATGGCAGACGCTCCCTACGAGATTCCCCTGGGCTGGATAGCAGAGGGAGGGCGCAGATCTGCATCCAGAAGGCATCGTAAGAAAATGAGCGCGCCGTCTGACGCCAGCAGGACATTAATGGAATCCCAAAAGGGCGCTCTTTACGACATTTCATCGCGACAAGTTTCCTCCGAAGCAATGGCTCGGACAGACCTCAAATATGATATGAGTAGCATTCTGCATGCAGACTCCAGATCCAAGAAGAAGCAATCACACAAGAAGGTTGGCCATCGGCCTATAGCTGTGCAGATGCATGCGGGGCTTGTTGTCGCCATCTGCGTCACAATATCAATTGGCCTAAATACCACGGGTCACAAGGACATCTTCTTGCCACGCTGTGAGTTCTGTTTAGGCTGGGGAGCTATCGACGTGCTTCCTGCTTTATTCAGCTCCCAAACAAAAAGCGTCCCATGCACGATTCAGCTTAAAACAGAAGACGAGTTCACTGTGGGTGTTCCGGGAATTAACCTGCCGATTCTTAATTGTAACAAGGTCACACGGATTGACATTTGGGCCAAGGATGATGACATAATTGAGCGATCCAAGCACGCAAAGCACAGAGCGCATTCGCGATCTACTTCCAATGATGCTCATGGACGCGAACGAAGCTGGTCCAGAGTGCGAAGTTCCTCGCAAAATAGAGTAGATGCAAAGGCGCGGTCTGCTCAGAGGTCTGCAAGCAGGTACTCAGACACAAGGTCGGCCTCAGAGTCCTACACTGAAGTGTCATCTACTAGTGATTCCGAATCTGATGGTGGATACAGCCATACGATGAGTGGATCTACCAGCATGATGGATTGCTTCTATGAATACATATGTCCGGTTGTCTCGCTTTCATTCCATCTCACAAAGGAAGAGGAGACTGCATCGGCGACAAATCGCAGCTCTCCGAGGGTGCAGGCAATTGCAGAATCGACGAAAAAAGTCGAGGATTCTCTCGGGCCCAGCGTTGTCCTAAATTCTCCGCAACAGACATCCAGGCTTGACTCAGACAGTGACTCAGACTATATAACCCAGACTCCCACAGTAAAGCAGAGGAAGGTCCAAGGAAACGATTCGGTTGAATCACTAATTAAGCTTTCGTCAGCGCCAAATACAAGCGATCCCTTGGACGGGTCCCTCGGTGAGGTGCCTGAAGACATCTCTGACCAAACAGATGGCAGACCGATAGATAAGAATAGCTATGTGTTAGAAGCATCCAGCAGCCCTGAGCGCATTGAGCGAGACCGTCGCTCTGAGCACTCGCACCGCTCATCGACCCCTTGTAGCAGGGACTCCACTGTGCCCCAGCACCTCCCGCCCATTGGCTTCGAGGCTCAAAGTCGAGGGTCAGGACCACACACCCAGAAGAAGAGCAAGTGTACAGACGAAGGAGGCGCTAGTCAAGCGAGCAGGGATACCGCGTTACAGATGACTGCAAACTTAGAGCAGACGTTGACGCAGATCCGAGCATACGACCCCCAGACCTATAGGAAGTATAAAAACTATTCTGAAACACGAGTCCTCGCTATTTCTCCTCTCCAGACACGTCTCAACGGGATAGGCTTCATACACGCATTGTATCACGGTTCCGGAGGCGATATGCAAGAGGTCTATGGGGAAACCATTAACCTTTCTGATCTCTCTGGTCCAAAAAATGTCTCTCCATATTACTTGTCAACCCCGGCTCCATTGTCCTCTCAGTTGATTGGCTGTACCATTTCCCTCTGTGTCTTGACTTATGATAGCACACTGGATCTTGACCAGCTCAAGGCCCGAGCCTACGCCGTTGCATCGTGTTACGTTTCATTCCAAAAGACTCGAGGAGGATCTAAAAGCGCAAAGAGGGCGTACTATGATCTCTATGGCTACACACTTATTAATGAGCAGGACTTTAGTGATCACATACTTCAGTACAAGGAAAATCTCTCCTTCCAGGTAGATCTGCGGTCCGTCCATGCCGATAGCTTCTTTGATTTGGCGCGAGAGCCGGAGTTCACCCTCGAGATCAACGTGAAACTGAAAACTATGGAGGAAGCGCACTCCCCGGTGGTGAACGACATTCCAAACTTACGCTGGGAAGAATATAAGGTTCTTGAAGACACGACCACGGTCACACTAGACCCCAAGCGACCGGAAAGCAAACCCATTTCTGTGGACGGCCACACTCTAGACCTGCTCGGCACTCAGCGGGACATGACATTGGTAAGAAAAGCTCTTCCGGATAAGAGGCACGTAACAAGGTCTGAACTTGTTTCCATCCTGGACAACTATCTGGCTTACGTAGAAAAGGAGAACAGCGCCTTTTATACTGCGGAGAGGCTAACGCAGATGTCAATGCGCGCCTCGCAGATCTTACAGCAATATGTGTCCATATATCCGCATTACACAGGCTCTGTGTGCCTTTTTCCTGGCTTAGAAAGCTACGAGCGCCGTTACCACGCCAATGACCGCCTCGTTGTGTCGCTGATCTCCCCGATGCCCTCTCAATTGGCGCGGCTGGGGTTGCAGCTGGACTATAAAGCTAATGATTTGTACTTCCTGCAAACTGGTGAGCCAGGCGGACAGATAAATATTAGGAACAGGCCCCACTGGATGCGGATTAGTGAGCATGAGATACACCTTCAGCTGGCCAATCCTCACCACATCGACCAAATACTTTCTCCCTATATTGTCGTCTCCTCGTCCAGTCCAGAGGTCTTTATCAGGTCCACTCAGATTCAGCTAGTCTTTCTTCTAGAGTACATCAAGAAGGGCATAAAGAGGACAGGAACGCCGCTGACTAGCGTGGTAAATGTCAACTGCCATCCGTATATGCCGCTGATAACCAACTTGCGTGTGTGTTTGCCCCACGCAGTACCAAAGGAGTTGCAGAGCACAGTCTTTAATGTGGTTTTTGGGGTCAATACGCTTACGCGCGAGGTCTTTCTTGTGAGCCCAGATTGCAACGGGTGCTATATTTCTCAGCAGGAGGTAGAATATTTGCAGGTACTTAGCGCCACCAGTGGGGCGGCCAAACATAGAGTAGGCGAATCTGCAATCTATGACGACGACGTCCTTCTGGAAAACAGCCACTTTTCTAGCGACAGCCAGACTCTGGAGTGTCGGGTTGTGCGGCTAGATGCGCTTGATGACCAGATTCATGGAATTCAGGGGGACCTTGCCGGACCGTCGGTGCGAACACCGAAGCCGCGATTGGCCATCCTCCCCGGTGCGAACAGGACCTTCTGCTCGCTGCCTCATATCATCAAGGCCGGCCTGGGAAGAGTCGGCGTTGTATATTTGGTGTGCAGCCTGAACAGGGAGCTGTTGCCCATTTACTTCAGCGAGGGTAACAATTACCATGTCGTTGAGCTTTGGAAGGGGCAATCTATAGTTCTCAGGTTTGGCATCACGTGGTCGATGTACAGACACACATACAGTGAGATGAGTGCCGGAGTATCCATCCAGGCGCCCACCCAGCTCATCTCCACTGAAGCATCTCTTATCAATACGATACCAAACGTCTACAACGGCTCCTTCTCGATCCCCGGGCCGGGGGTGTACGTGCTGTCTCTCTTCCCCGCAGTTGGCGTAACAACTGCAAATCCGTCGGCGCACAAAGGCATAGTGTGTCTAATAAAAGTGAAGGAGATCCCAGAGATCGCACATAGGTATAAGGTCACAGTTAAGGGGGTCGAGAACAAACGCTTTCAATACAGTAACCAGGCATCCAGGGGCCCGAATGTGCAAATGGAGAGGCCGTCCATTACTAAGCTTCTTAGCGTGACGCCAGGGTCGGAGTCTGAGCCGGGGTCAGGGATTGTAAAGTTCAGGTGCGGAAGGTGGATATGGTGCCGCCCGTACGAAACCACCGCGCGGGTATTGGTCTATAGCGCGGAGGACACACAGGCGCCCTATGCGGTCCTATTTTATTTGCGATTTGAATAACTGCACAGGGGCGCAGATTTCGGCTGCGGAAGGGGGGAAAAAGCGGGCGGGAAAGAAATGTCGAAGGTGGAGACGAAGCGCCTGATGAAGAAGACGGAGGCCGGGGACAAGGGCGACGCGAAGCGCAAGCACAAGCGCCACGAGACGTACGCGACGTACATCTACAAGGTCCTCCGCTCGGAGAACATCCGCTCCGAGGCAGACACGGACCTCGGGATCTCGAACAAGGGCATGGAGGTGATGAACTCGCTCGTGAACGACCTCTTCGAGCGCATCGCGTCCGAGGCGTCGAACCTCGCGAAGATCAGCAAGCGGAACACGATCGGGAAGAAGGACATCGAGTCCGCCGCGAAGCTCGTCATCCCGGGCGAGATCGGCCGCCTGATCCGCGACGAGGCCGACAAGGCCCTCTCGAAGTTCACGTCCTCGAAGGAGTCCACGAAGAAGTAAATTATAGCCCGCGTGCTAGTATTAGAAGGAAGGCGCCTGCCAAAGCGAGTCCCAGAAGGCCTCGGCGTCGTGGAGTGCGCGAGAGGACCTCTAGTAGGAAAGGAGGGACCCGAGGCTGATCAGAGGCCGTGGCGTTTTTCATAGGCAAGAGGTCGCTTGCAAGCATCCCAGAGAGTAGGTATGCCCTGAAAGCATTAGCATCCGCAAATGCGCGGCAACGAGTTGAGTCAGCAAGAAGACCGGCTAGCTCGGCCTGATGGTTTTCGTGGAGATTTGTGTTGACAATGAGAAAGTGGGGCAACCGGAGCTGCATGGCCTCCAAGTAAATCCCAGTCGCTGCGTGGCTAAAGATTACATCCGCGTCTTCAAGGTACGAAGCGAGCGATGGAGCGTAATCAAAGGAGGACACTTTGAGCCCAATGTTAACTGCAGAGGGCGGCACCTTGAATGGCGAGCTGCCATGCTGAACAGTCAAGTGGGTAACACCGACTCGGGCCAGCGCCTGAAGAACTTCCTCGTCGCCGAAAATGCAGACCAACTCGTCAAATCTCGTGGTCCCGACTGATGTGAAAACACGCATTTTGTTTTAAGTTTCCCCTATATGACGACAAGCAGCCTCATTGCAGATCTACCGAAGTGGCGGGCTGTGCCTGACGAGCAATATGCAGCGTTGAAAACAAATGCCCGTTCGCCCAAGGATGCACATGGAGCAAGGGAGTTGACGCCTGCGCAGCGCAACGTGCTCTTCAACCATGGCACAGAACAAGCCTTTAACAACGAGTACTATGCATGCAAAAGCTCGGGAACATACATTTGTCGCGCTTGCCACCTTGCACTCTTCAGCTCCGGGGACAAGTTTGACTCTGGGACCGGCTGGCCATCCTTTGTGTCTCCACTTGATTATCGCGTAGTAGCATATACGCATGATACCTCTCATAATATGGAGCGCACAGAGGTGCATTGCGCGAATTGTGGGGCTCACCAGGGGCACGTGTTCAACGACGGGCCTGCTCCAACAGGTCTTCGCTTCTGCATCAATAGCGCGTCCATCTTATTACGTCCTGAAGATAGTAAATAGCTTAGCTTAAGCAAACGTTGCCTCAAATTCTCTGATTCTCTCTATGGCGCCTTCAATACTGTCGACCGGCTGCACTCGGTTGCGAATCCAAGAGCTCAGTCTCTCGGTGTGCTCAGCGAACCGGCTATCAAAGAGGATGAAGCTGCACCAATCATCCTTGTGGCGAATTCCTCGTCCCATGCACTGGTTGACAAGCGTGAACGCATGGTCCATAAGAAATTGCTCGCCGCGTTGTCTGTGTTTTTCCCGCACAATTGGGTCACCCAAATTGGGAAACGGAATACCTACAACAACGAGGCGGCGGCATAGGTTGTCCTTGAAGTCCAAGCCTTCACTCACCCTGGCTCCTGCACTGGCGCACAAAATGCACCTGGAGCTACCAAGTGCTAGTGCATAGGTCTCCATTAGTTTGTCAACAGACTCTCCTGCTCGCTCAAAGAAAACAGCGGGGACGGATTTGTTGGTCAAGGATGCTGAGAAGATAAGAAAGCGGTCTCTGATCTTCTCCACGATGCGGTACGATGGAAAGAAGACCAGTGTACCAGTACAATCTCTGCCACTCTTGGCAATCTCCATAATATTCTGGAAGACAACATCTACTTGCTCAGGCGTCCAACTTGACGCAACAAAGAGGGCTTTTTGCTGCCCAGTGGCCTTTGTAGTCAGCGAGACCTGTTGAATGAGGGTTCTGCTGGGGGCTGCCACATGATCTATGGAGCAGCAGCTGTTCGGATCTGCTGGCTGACCAAGAAGCTCCCTACTGTAGTAAGAGAAGGGACCTAGTGTTCCAGAGACAAAACATATCTGCGCTTCGTAGTCTCTGCGGCCGTCCCTGGATGTATTAAACAATCTTCTGAAAGGAGACCTAGTCTTGCTGTCCACAGGGGAGCTGAATTTATATAGATGTAGTGTCCTGGGTCGGTCTCCGGTCACGTAAGTTTTGTACAGCTCGCGCGTGTCAATCTCTGCAAGAATGCGGATCATGGATACAACTGAGTAGATTCTCTGGCGCGGCTTATCGGTCATGTCTGACTCCTTGCACAATCCACACAGTTTTTGTGGAATTCTATTCAATAGAAGAAGATTGAGAGCTTCACAGAAGTCAAATCCCCTCAGTCTGAGTGAGGTTAATAGTTCGGTGATTGGGGTAAGAACATCGCACGTGGCCGTTTTGCTTAGATATTTCCTAATTATGCCGAGGACTGTCGCCAGTCTGTCCAAAAGGCGTGCTGTTGGATTGGGAAGGCCTAAGCGCGTCTGGAGAAGATACTTATTGAGCGCTTTGATAAAGCAGTCCAGATCATCTTCGGAAACAGTACACGAGTTCCGAGCGTCTAAGGCCCCGGGCATGGCGTGTGCCTCGTCCACTAAAAGGAGAAGCGGGGCCGACTCTAACAGCCCTAACGATCCTGCAGCACCATGCAGTTCCTCCACGAGCATCGCGTGAGAGAGAAGCACGACAGAAGCATGCATTGCGGCATGCCTAGCGCTATAATATGGGCATACACCGAGAGCGCTGCAACGTTCACGGAACGCTGAAGGAGAGCGTATCCCAGACAGACACAATGCAGTGCCCACAAGCACCTTGGCGGGGCTGTAATAGTTACACCTGGAGTTCTTGCGCAAGTCTTCGCAGAGTTCGCCAAGATCCTCTAGGTCTGCACCTGAAGACGACTGGAGACAGTATGTGTCTCGCCCAGCCAGCGATACAACGGGGGCAGTGGAGAAGTCAAATTTCTGGGGTCCTTGCTTCTCAATGATCCCTCTGAATCGGCGAAATGCTTCTACAAGCTGTGCTATCTGCGCATGTGTTCGCGTCGAAAGCAGGACGCATCCTTTCCCCAGGTAGCCCGTAGCACCATTCTCTGGATGGCCCCGGCCATCTATAGCACTGTGTGGCTGCGTGAGGGACAGATAAGTGTCTAGAGACAAGATCTTGTCCAGACCCAGAAATGCAAAGAGGAACGAATACGAGTTTGCAGCTGCCTGCTTACGTAGTGGCTCAGCTGTAAGACTAGGGTCCGTGTGCTTCTTGGAGGCGTACTCCAAAAGAGTCTTCAAAGCATCTGGATTTGCGTAAGACTCTGCTATATGGAGGAGTTGCCCAACAAAGGCCCTGTTTATGTGCCTCGAAGCAGAAACCAACTCAGCGGCCGCCTGTTCGCTGGCATCTACAGCCCAGTCAGGGAGCTTGTTGACACTACCCAGCTTAGTACTTGCACCAGATTGCACAGATTCCACTTTAGAATGGGTGCCTACCAAGTTTTCCAGGCTATTGATCCAATCCCACGCCGTGTGAAACAGCATCGCCGTCTTCCCGGTCCCTGTGGGGGCGTCCAAAAAGGCAGGAACTTTGTTAGCAATGCAGCGCTTTAAGAAGGATACGCCCTCCTGCTGCACGGCGTAAGGAGAGAAGGGGAAGAAAGCAAGCATCTGGGCGCCTGCTCAGAAAAATCTAAAAATCAAATTATGACATCCCAACTTGATAAGGTGTTCGAGCATGAGTTGGATGTTGTCCAGTCGTTGAAGGGAACCCTTAGCAAGAAGGACAAGATACACTTTTGTAAGTGGATCTCGCGGTTACAATACATCTGCAGAACAAAACACGAACGGACTATCCGGAATCGTTATCTCGAGCTTCTTTCGCTTCAGATCCAGCTCCTAGGGCATCTGGAGGAGCCATTCACGCGACTACCGCTGGAGGGTAATCTGGAGTCCATTCCTAGCTACTGGTTGGAGCGATTGCAGAAGACCCGCGCAGGCCTCAGCCGGGGTCGCTCCCCACAGCCTCTGGTCCACGAGCGGCAGGGGCCACAATCTCCACGATTTTCTCACATGGGAATAGGACAACACGTCTCTTCTCTTCCACACCAGTTTGGAGATCACCGGCACGTCAGCTTTGGCGAAGATAACGCCAATCCAGACGGGTATGCATACGTTAGCAGCGCCTTGGGGGGAAACCTTTCGAACTCAGGCGTCCACACAGACTATAAACATGAACTGCCAAAAGGACAGCAGCAGGCGGAGTTCCCACTGTCTTCTTTTAAGGGGGCGTCGTTTACATCGCAGTCTTTTGCCGACGAGCCAGCGCACGCTATTACGATGGCTGCACAGAGAGACACTCCAACCTTTGACACTATTAAGGCAGCCAAGCGTGCAAGATACGATACCCCGGATGCCAGCTTGATGCGCGATTCTTTCCCTGACATTCAGTACTTACAACTTACGCGGCCGCCACTAACTGACGCGTTGTCCAATAGGATGAATACATTGCTGCAGCACGAAATCCCAACACACCTGCAGGGACACAATCAGATGCAACCTCACTCCTTACAGAGGGGAGCGACCAACAGCGATGCAGACGAAGCAAATGGATATAATATCTCGATTGCAGAGCTACGTGCCGTGCCCGAGGCAGTGCCTAGTATGGTTGCAAGCGTTCACAAGCTAGTCGCTTCTGTGATAGATAACAGCTCCGTGGTCCACCAGTTCGGTAGTCCTAGCAGGAGCTGCTCTGGACTGCCGAGAGCTACTGAGCAGAGCCTGTCTGTGGAAAGCATTCGGAGCCGCAGAATCCTGTCAGCTTCACGTATGGACAACGGCGCCGCTCCTGCTCTTGCGACTGAACAGCGCTATGTCGTCGCTGCAACAATAGAGGCGCCTATTTCTGCGCACACATCAAGGAGTGGAACGGCCGCGAGCACACGGTCGGCACGGGGCTCCGAGGCCCTTGCTGATCCTCCTATCGTGACTGCCTCTCAGCGAGACCTGGGCGGCCATCCTGCCACTACTTTAACGGACGATGGGCCAGACTGCCACGTTACCACAATGAATGTGCTGCACGCCTCGCAAGCACTGATAGAGCCGTCCGAGGCTCGTCCTGTTTTATCGCCCCGTCGTAGCGCTGTCAGCTATGTAACCTCTGAGGTCCATGCAGAGCCGCTTCCCACAGACTCTCGCCCTGATGGCACTACCGAATCCGTTACCTATAGAACGCAAAAGGACTATGCAACGAGCGAACCAAGCTCTGTTGTGCACAGCTACACTAAAGACGGGCTGGGCCCGACCATTGTATCAGATGCGCTTATGACTTCGACAGACGTGTCTCTGTCAACAGAAGCTGTTGCAGATGCGGATTCTGGGGTAAGAACGCTTATTATCAAGCCGCGCACGTCTTCCTCTGTTCCAGAGCTAGCTTCTGTCCAGGTAGTTGGGACTATACCACTGAGAGGACCGGAGTCATTTTCAGTTGCGCCTCCCTCAGCTCAGCAGGATAACAATGGAACGGAAAACGAGCCCGCTCCTACTGTTCTTTGTGCGCCGTTAGCAATAGCAGACACTACTGCTGTTCAGGAGACTGAGAACGAGGTCCTGACCGCCATCACTGAACTTCCTGAAGTGGATGCACAGACACTTTACTTAGAAGGAACACATCAGGACGACCACTTGATAAAGCCTGTGAAGGCAGACTTTGTTCCTCATGTCATTCCCACGAGCTCTCCAAGAAGTGGGAGCTACAAGTCCGTCATGGCTCTAGATAAGGGTGACATTTCCCCTGCTAGGTCCCCCACAGGTAGTGCCGATTCCAGGCACAAAAAGCCGCGGGTGCGACTCTTACCCACTGATTCGCATGAGCCTGTGCGGAAATTAGATACCAGCGCGTCTTTGACCCCAGATGCAGTAGTAGCCCAGCCAAGCGGACAAGCAAGTTGCGTCGTTGCCAAGTCATCGCCCCGGCGGATGGCAGGACAGAGTCTATATTCAGACCTCCTGTTCAGCCGCATGGAGTCGCTGGCCTCTTCAATCTCTCAGTCAATTCTTGAGTCTAAAGGTCCAAACCCAGACCTTATCACGCAGCCCCCGATGCCCAAGCAAGACCCGGACCTGGTGGAGACGCTACTGACCAAGAAGGAAGGGGCAGGTTCTAGTTTCGTTGCGCCCGACTTGGCAGACGCGGAGGACAACGTTGATCAGTCACTTTACTTTGTTGTCACAGACAAGCGAGGTCAGGACGTCCTGTCCCCAGACACGGTTACATGTGAGGCTGCTGGCCGCCGCCTAATCAACTCCAGCCCCCCAGATGACGACGAGGCCGCCGTGACGGCGATAATGAGCACGTACCAGCATTTCGGGCAGCGGACCTTCGAGGAGCGCAGTCCTAGCTCTGACTTTGATGAACCAGAGCCTCCCATGGTTGTTTGCGACGCGGGAGATGCCCCGCCGGTCGTGATAAGGGCCGGGGCCGTTGCGCCGCCCATGTCCTTCGAGGAGAACATAGCCCTGCTGCAGAGCGCCAAGCAGGACGGCTGCATCTCCTATTCGCGGAGCCGCGCCGGGTCCAGGGCTCTCTCTCTGAGCCGGCGGAGCGTGTCGGCAGGCCGGCGCTCCGAGGCCCCGCCTCTGCAGCCGCAGCGTCACTGTAAATAGTTGTCTGTCGCCGGCCGTGGCACCGGGGCGGTCTTCTGCTGTGCGGCCGCCCTTGGACATTGATCCGGGGGCTGGGAGCCTGGCGGGCCGCCACCCCTGGGCCAGCGGGTGTCCGGGCGAACCTCCCCACAGTCTGGAGCTGACGCCTGGGGAGCGGTAGCCGCTTGCACGGTGCCTGGCTCCTGGACGTGTTCCAGCTCATGGGCAAGCCTGAGATTCGTTGTTCTTGGTTCGACCGAGCCCCTGGGGGCACACAGACTCGAGGAGCCAGCAGTTTGAGCGACACAATGCGAGGGACCAGAGCGTCTCGGATCCATAGAGGGCGCCGCAGGTGGGCGCACAAGACCGACGTTGGTGCACTAGGTGTTATCATGGCGGGCTTCATGAATAGATGGGAAGCCACATGGAGCACCACAAGGTGAGAGGGTAAGCACTGTGTCCGTGTGTGAGGATGGCCTATGTCTATCTCACGTAGCCGGGCTTCCTCCCGCAAAAACGGGTCATCAGGACGACGTCGACCTCTATGAGCCCGTCTGGATGACGCTGTGCCGTCCTGCGCTCAAGGTCCAGTTGCACGGAGCCATCCTCCTTAGTGCCTGCGTGGTGCTTGGTATCCACTCTTGTGAATGCGGAGCTCAACGGCTGCGCCGACACAGACTGAGCGTCTGTGGCGAGCCGAGCGGATTGATAGGCGGCTGGTCTGGGGAGGGTGTACAGGAGTGAAGCTAGTTGTTTCCTTGCACCTCAAAGCTAGCCAGGGCGCCGTCAGGTATGGCCCGGTGGGGGAGCCAGCGGCTAAGGCGTGCGTTGTGTTTGGTTCTGTGTGCTGTAGCTGAGGCCGCTGCCTGCGGGCAACATAGTGCCTATCTTAGCGGCGGCCTCTTCCACTTTTGGGTGGTCGGGTGCTTTCCAAGGAGGTGGAGTCGAGCGTTCCGTTGGGTTCGGCGTATAGCTATTCTAGCAGGATTAGTGCCTCACCTCCTGGTCTTGGCCCAGGCGCCGCGCGTCGGTGCGCCCACCTGCCCATCTGCTTGCCTCGGGCGCGGTGGAGCCACAGTGCAGAGCGTTAGGGGGAGGCGGCCACCCACATCTGCGCCTGGGCCCTCCTACCCCACGCCAGCCGTCTGCCCCGCCTGGTTCTCGCCGCTCGGGTCGACTGGTGCATCCACTCGCGCGGCGCCGCGGCGAAGCACACCGGCGGCGGGTCGCGTCTTTTCGGGCCTGTCTGACTTCTCGTCTAAACTATTTGGCGGACAGATTCCGAATTGATTTTGATTCGGCCTCGGGTTGACCTGGTGTCCGGAAATAAAAAGCAGCGACCATGTCTGATGCCACCATTCCGACGCCGCCTCTGGAGCACCCCCCGAGGCCGCCCGGGATCTTCTCGAGGCTCCTCTGCATCGCTCGAGCCGTTCGAGCCCTCCCCCGCACCGTTCGAGCCGCGTTCCGCGCTGTGATGCGCCTGGACCAGCTCACTGTCAGGTTCACGCTCGGCCAGGGGAGGGCTTGCCGCAAGGTCTCGGTTGTGCTCTCCCACGGGAGCCAGCCGAAGTAAACAGCGCCCAGGGCAGGCCGCGCAGGCTCTTGCCCTGCCCTCCGCAGAGGGGCTTGAGGAAAGGCCTTCCAGGCGCCCGCACGACACCTCGGTGCGACATACCGGCAGCGCCGGCGTCATTTTATTTTCCGGGAGAGATTCCGATTTGCAATGGTTTGGGTTTTTTGGAAGACGGCGCCGGGTCCCGGGGCGGCCCAGCGCGTGGCGCCGCGGCATCTCCGGCGGCCGAGAGGCTTGCGGGGGCGCGGGCCGCCGCTCCGACCCAGGGCGCAGGGCCAGCGGCGGCGGGGCAGAGTAGGGCCCGCGGGGCGGGAGTCCGGCCCAGAGTGTGGGATGGTTGTGGGTCTGCTTCGCCATCGTTGGTGCTGTCGTGGATTGGCCGATGCTCGGGCCCTCCCGGACCTGCGGGGTGCCTCGTGCGGTGACGATGGAGTCCTCCTTGATGTCGAAGGATGAAAGCCCCGTCGTAGTTGAGGCTGTGGAAGTGGACGAGCTGGGGCCTGTTAGCTATTGCGAGCTTGACGAAGGCAGCCCGGACCACGGGGTGCTCCCTTGCACTGGACGGTTTACTCACCACTTAATGGAGGCACTGACCTGTGGCCACAGAGGTCCGCCACGAGATTGCCCAGAAGCAGCCAAGGTGTCTGTCAAGGGTCCGTGCGCATAAGCTTCACCGGCCTCTCTCAGAGTTTTTACTCTGTCCGTACTAACGAGGGGGGACATAAAGAAGCTTATACTCAGGATATGGTTCGAATGGCTCCGGCTGCGAACCATACGTGGCCACTACAACAGGCCGGACCCCGGTGGGAAGTAGGCCGTCTAACATCGCCTTATCTCTGACGTCCTCCAAGCGAAGAAGCATGCGCGCAAAGCGGTGAGTACATGGGGAAGGGTCTGCCCAAGGCGCCCACAGGGTGTTGCAGGGGCCTCTCCGGGAGGAAGGGCCGGAACCCTCCCCGCGCGCGTATATCTAGGGATATAGGGGTATATAGTATAGGTATAGGGACAGGACTATAATAGTTTATGTCAATATGGCGCAATATACTAATAAATGTGAAATGAACACAAGTGTTTTGTGCAATGGTCACAAACGAAATGTGAACTTAGCACAAAATAAATGTGCACTGGTCACAGCGCCTCAAATAAAATGCTGGCAGACGTCGTGGGCTTCTCAGAGATCCCCCCTTGCCCTGTTATGGATTCAAATGGTAAACTAACTCTTCCCAAGCCGCTCGAGCACTATGTCTCGGCGGCGAAACTCTCCCCCCGCAGGCGCCACAAAGGCCGTGAGCTCCTCCAGGAGGCGCTAAACAAGGCCTGGGACTCCAAAAAGGAGCTCCAGGACCAAATGTTCAAGCTCTCCGTAAGGGCCGACCGCGACAAGCAAGAGATCGCCGAGCTCAAGGAAAAGCTTCGCCAGAGCGAGAAGCTGGAGTCTCTCCTTGCGGAAACGAGGCGCAACAACGACTATCTCTCGCAAGCGCTCACGAGAGCTCAGGAGAGGGAAACGGAGCTCCTAAAGGAACTGGAGGCCGCTAAACAGCAAAATGCGCGCCTTAACGACATGCGCGAGAGCCAGGCGCTTTATACACGCGACCTAGAGGCGGTTCTCAATAAGATAATGAGTAAATGATCCTAAATAGGCCTATATAGCTTGAATAAAGGAAATCAGGGCCGTTTACTTAAAAATAGAGCTTTTGGGCTTTTATTGCCACCTTGCGGCAAAGGGGGCACTCTATCGGCCTTCCGCGGATCCTTGCTTGCTCATCGAGGACATTAGCGCATTGTTCGCAGTAGGCGGCATGTCCACAGGGCATTAGAACGTGCGTGCGCTCCCTGTCTAGGCAGATCACGCACGCAGGCATGGTTACCTTATCGGGCAGACTGCGGCGAAGCATAGGGCGTATTCCGGCTGCTCGGCGCTTATAGCGCGCACAGGCCTTGCGGACGCGGCTATTTTCCTTCATCAACGCGCTTATCTCGCCTGTGAGCTCGTCGATGCGTTCCTCGGCTGCGTCGGCGACGTCTGCGGCCGCTCTGTAGTCGAGGATGGCCTCCTCCAGCTCCCTGTTTAGCTTTTCGCACTGTGCGTAGTATGTCTTAAGGCGAGCCTCGTAGTTCTTATGGAGGATCTCCTGGTCGAATTTTGACGCTTTTAGTGTCTCTCGCAGCCTCTTCAGCTTGAGGCCGCGGTGCGAGGACTGGGCGATGGCGTGGCGCAAAAGCTGCTTATCGGTCATATCAAGGTCCAGCTCGCTTACCGTGGTAGACGAGCTGGAGACCTCTTCCGATGGAGCGGGGCATGAGGGTCGCGCAGGAAGGCCTGCAATGCCAGGAAAACTCCCTATAACGTCAAAGACAGGCGTAATCATCTAGACGGGTCTTTTTCTCAATATACAATTTCACTTTAAAATGCTTTGCCGGCGTATATTATAGTGTAACATAGCAAAGTAGTGTAAATAAGAAAAATGGCGCCAAGGACCTCATAGCGCCTGGAGGTTAAAGAAGTGTAAATCAGCTCATTTACTCATCGCTTTCCTCCTGGAAGTCCTTCGGTATGAAGCCGTGCTTGTAATAGAAGTCTTCCAGGGCGAGGCAGGCCTCCAGGTGGTCGCGGGCGAGGTCGTGGCGTTGCTCCGAGCTGTAGACGATCCAATTGCCAAGCATGTCGCGCCGCTTGAAGATCTGGATCGCCTTCAGCTGGAGGAGCCCGTCCGCCGCGCTGAGAACGTCAGGAAGGAGCCTAGAAAAGAAGTTGCTGCACCGTTCTACGTATAGATCGATGAGCATCAGGCGGTTCTTGTTGATGCGGGCGATCTGGGCCGCCCGGAGCCCGTTGCGGCGGCGGAACGAGCTTTGGCGTAAACCCTTCCGCGGCACCCGTTCGGTCCGGAGGCGGTGGAGCTGCTTCGTGTACGCGCTGATCAGCTCCCAGAGGCGCCCCTGGGACTCTGCCGCGTCGCACACCAGGATGGCGGGAATGTGGCCGAAAGCTGGTAGGAACATTTGAAGGCTTTTTCTTTCGATTTGAGAATCGAATTTAAAGTGTTTGCAACATATACGCCGCACAAAAAATAAATGACGACGAGCTACATCCAGAGCGGCGGCGCAAGCCTCGAAATCGACCCGCTGACCGGCGAACTCACGTACGAGGACTTCCTCAACGCCATTGAGAAGGCCGAGCTGGAGCCTATCCAACCACCCAAGATCGACCTGGGGAGCCCGTATTCCATATTCGGCATTCCCCTTGTCGATCAGATGTTCTCAGACGTCCTCGAGAACATCGACCTCTTCAAACAGGACATCGACAAGTTCATCGACTACCTCAAACGGAAGATCAAGCTGACGATCAACTGGACTGTGGCGCTTGCCGGCGTCACAACGATCTCGGCGCTCATCGGCGTGATCACCAGGGAAATCACCAACGCCATCTTCAACATAAAGCGAAAGCAAGAGTGGGAGGACCTCAACGACCCGGACGCTAAGGCAGAGATGATCCCCCAGGCAGACATAGAGGCCAAGGAGGAGATCAGCGAAATGAGCGGGGAGGACATCGAACCGCCAAGTCTAGGAGAGATCGAGGAGCCCGTGCTCGATGAAGAAGGGAACGAGATGTTAAACCCCGACGGCACAACAATGATGACAACCCGCATCGTAGAACTGCCGCGGGACATCTCGGACCAGTACGACCCGATCCCCGAGCCGGTCGATCTCTCCGAGGAGCCTCTTACGCCCGAGCTGGCCGAAGAGATAGAGGAGAACGAGGGCGACATCACCCTAGACGTAATCAATAAGCTTATGATGGAGTTCGACCCGCAGGGGGTCACCCACGAGCAGAACAACGAGTGGCTCATCGATAGAGGGGTCTACATCCTGCATATCCCCCATCTGTTCCTCAAAAGGGAATGCCTCCCAGGCGGAATAAGAGCCGGAATCATAAATGGCGCCTGCGGCATGATTAACGGCGTCGTCATGCCTGCCGTGGCGGAACGCTATTCGCGCACGTACAGGCGGAGAGTTCACGTCTGTCCCTACGAGGAATCCAAAACGCATGCAGACAAGGAGCAATCCCCGGGCGGCAACCTCATGAACGTCCACTGCTGCATGTGCTTTGAAAAGAAGCGTGTTCTTAAGAAGGGAGATCCCTTATGGGCCGCCAATGTCTGCACCTGCATGCCGCCCTGCGAGTGTCCGTGCCACGAACGCTCGACGAGACACATAAGGTATCTGAAGAAGACCTGCAGATCGTTTGCTCAAGAGGCTCCGTTGACTGGCTGGTGGGTTGGTTCTGATTGTATGGGAGACAGTCATAAAACATATGAAAAAGACGATTATAACTGTCGATTCTACCCTTATATCTGCTATGAAAATGAAACGTCCGAACGGATAACAGACAAGCCAGAAAGTCGGTTTAATGTAATTCAGATCTGCCCGTTCTGCCAGATAATGTATGCCTACATCAATATCGTCGGAAAAGGCTACAAGCTCCACCGCTCCAACACAGAGGTCTACATCTTCTTCACGAAGGGCGCCAACTCGACGCTGCTCCTCGGCGAGCCGGCGAAGTATTTGGTAACCGGCCCGGCGACCAACAAGACCTTCGACTATATCAATAAAAACGATAGCGCCTTCGACGACGCCATCTGGGGCCGTAAACCGTTATTCGAGTACCAGGGGCCTATCCAATGCAAGTGCTCCATTGGTCGCCCCATATGCACGGCCGCCTTTAAGGGTAATGCCAACGAAGCACACACCAACCTCGTCACATATATAAAGGGCCACGCGCAGAAGATCAAGTACATCTACATGCCGGACTTCGAGGTGACGGGCGGCGATCCCTGGTGGTACAACGACCAGCACGACTACCAGTCGATCAAGGACCTCTGCATCTTCGACGGCATCCTCGAGCACAAGGTCCCCGAGCACGTCTACCGCTTCTACGAGTACCGCCGGCTCCTCGACAAGACGTGGTTCCCGCGGCTCTACCAGGACATCTACAACCAGCTCACCAAGGACTATCCCGACATTCCCTCAGGCATGGACCATCCCACGGCCAAGAAGTGGAAGAACTGGAAGGCCTGGATGGCGATCGACAAGTTATTGAACGACCTCATCCCCATCCCGGAGATCTACCCGGAGCTCGCGGACAACCCGAATCCCCTCTTCGCGCGAAAGCCGGTGGGCTGGGAGCAGGCCAGTGAGTGGGGGACAGAGGCCGTGCCGTACTCGCTTCGCCTTCCCGAGGAACTCCAGCGCATTAAGGACTACCTCATACTGCTGGACAAATACTACCCGGGCTGGAGAGCGTTTCGCGATGAGCACGATCCGGGCTGGTGGAGCGACTTCTGGCGGCAGATCCCCGTCATCGACAAGGACGCGCGGACGACCATCTTCCTCTACAGCGACCTCCGGATCGACAGGTATAAATTCGAGATCACCGGGGAGCCCGAGTGGTGGCGCGACTTCTGGGGCCCCACGATCAAGGACAACCTCCCCGACCCCGAGAGACCCCGCTCGTACCAGGAGGTCCTCGAGGTCGTAAAGGATTACTAATTCACAAGCTGTAGTTCTCGACCGAGCTCCTGGCCCAGTACCAGATCGCCACCCGCTGGCCGCCGCCAATCTTGCCGATGCTTTTATCATATGCAAAGCGTAGCGTGACGTTGATGTAGCTGTCATTGGAGTTGCCTTCGCGATAGTCGTTCCAGGCCACGAAGACGCGGTCGTAGGACGTCACCCAGACGTCGTAGGGCACAATCGAGACGATGCAGTCGTTGCTCTTGCTGATGGCGTCGCTGGGGAGGCTGGACATGGAGATCCGCATGAAGCCGTTGCCGTCCGTCGTCTGGCCGGGGATCCACTTCCGGACGAGGTACTGGTACTTCAGCTCTCGGCAGACATAGGTCAGCTTGTTTGACTGGGCGTTGAGCGTCGCGATGCTGTCCCGGTTCAGCCGGATCGAACTCTCAAAGCCGGAGACGGTCGACTCGAGCCTACTGAGCCTGCTCGATGCGGAGCTCAGCGAGCCCTGGAGGTTGCTCACCGTGACTTTGAGGGAGGCGATCTGGTCCCGGTTCTGCCCAACGGACCTCTTGAGAGTCGTTACTTCGTCTGTCCATATGGCGATGGTATCTGCGTTGTTCTTGATCCTGGTCTCGTTAGCCCTAATTTTGCCTTCGCAATTGGCCACCCTTGTTGTAAGAGCTGATAGAGCGGTTTCTTGCGTCCTAGTCGTGTCCCAGAGCCCCCGTATGTTGCTCTCGGCGGCGTTGACCCGCGTCTCGAGGGCCGCATAGTCGGTTGTATTGCTCTTGAGGTCGTTTATGCTAGTCTTCATCTCAGAAATGTCGCTCTCGTTAGTCGCTATGCGCTCTTCATAACCAGCGAGTCGGCCAGACAGAGTGTTGTAACGGTCCGATATCTCTGTAATAGTCACATTGAGTCTCTCGATGGTCGCCCGGTCCTCCTCCCTCTCCCTCTCGAGCGCTGCGACCCGGGCCGACAGACCTGACACGTCCTGAATAACCGCAGAATCGTCCTTTGAACCCTCCTTGGACTCTAACGCATCGAGGCGCTCGGTAAGCCTTCTGATCAGCTCGTCTTGCGCCACAATGCGCTCGGTGAGGAGCCTCCTCTGCTCGGCCGACCGCTCCTGCTCCTCTTCGATCTGGGCTTCCAAAGCATCGTTGCGGGCAGAGGTCAAACTGCTGATGGCCTTAACCTGGTACTGCAGCTCCGCGACGAGCTCCCGCAGGTAGTTGTAGGCGCCCTCGAGCTCGGTCCGGATCCCGCTCATGTCTATGATGCCGCCGACCGGGTCTGTGAACGAGATCCCGTTCCGCTCGAAGAATTGGACAACGACTGTCATCAGGATCTCGATGCGGTTCCGGAAGTCCATGATGTCATTCTGGTTCTCGGTGAGTCTCTCGATCCGCTTGGCGTGGACCTTCGCCTCCTCCTGCAGCGCTTCGATGGCTACTTGGTCCTCTCCGGCGATGCTCTGAAGCACCTTGATGTGATTCTTCGCCCGGGCAGCCTCCAGATGCACGAGGGACACGTCCCGGTTGATGTGCGAGAACTCGTTCCAGATAAACTCGAAGCGGTAGAAGAGGTCGTCGGTCAGGAACTTGTAGATCCTCTTAAACTTGTAATCGTGCTCGTCGAGCCGGTTCTTCGCCTGGATCGCATAGGCAAGGCCTGTGGAGGCGACGGTCAGGATAGCCGCGTCCAAGGCATAGCCTACGGCCATGTTGATCACGTTGAGCTTCGATCCGATGCCGCCTGTGTTTCCGCCCTTGTTGATTTTGTCCTGGAGTTTCTTGTAGTCGTTGTCATCGGCCAAAAGCTTCGCCTTGAGGTACTTGACGGCCGCCTGGAGTTTCGTTATCTCGAGGTCGAGCTTCTTGTTGTTCCGCTCCAAATTCTGGATCTTGGTCTCGTGCTTCAGGGCCCGCTTGCCCAGATAACGCGTCTGGTGCGTGACACGGCCCTGCGAGAGCTTCTTGAGGTTCTTGATCTTCAGATAGCTGCCCCCGATCTTGTAATTGCCGCCGATGTGCTTGCGAAGTCCGTTGTCCTCGTCTCCGTCTTCGTCCTGGCCCTGCAGCTGGCGGTAGAGCCACATCGTCTGCTGGTTGACCGTGGCCGCCATGAAATCTGCCCGGGACACGCGGCCGTAGGGAGAAAGCTTCTGGTTGTTCCTGCCAGCCAGAGAGCCCCCGACCATCTCATAGAGGTACTGGATCTGCTGGAAGAGGGGCTGCTTGCGGAAGTCATCCTGGGAGATGGCGTTCCCTATGCCGATCTTGCCCTCCAATGCGTCAGGGATGAGATCGTTATCCCTGGTTTTCTTCTTCTTGAGCTTCCGAGGCTTCTTGGGCTTCTGCTCCTTCTTCTTCTTCTTGAGCAGCGCCTTCTGGTCCGCCATCGGTAAGAGCTCCTCTCGGAAGGCGTAGTTCCCCATCATCATCCACTGGAGGGCGACGATCTTCTGCACGATCGTGAGCCCCCGCATGTACTCGGACTTGTTCGTCGTGTCGCGCATGTACTCCTCGGGCTGGAAGTTGTTGTTAAAGCCGACGATCGGGGCCGCCTTCTTCATCGCCTTCGTGAGCTTCCCGCCGTTGAGGGCGATGTTGAAGATGCCCTTCGGCGTATTCTTGAAGCCGATGATCTCCTCCATGAACTTGACAAGAAATACCAGACACGGGCCCTTCAACGGAGACATCCCATCTAACATGTTTCCGTTGTAGTCTTTGATCTCGTAGTTGTGGGCATTGCAGTAGTACCGGAGAGCACTGGCCTTGTCTTTTTCGGTCATGAGCTGCGTCGCGCAATGGACGGTCTTCGGACCAAAATATCCCTGAAGACGATGAGTCAGATTTATGTTCAGATTGCTTCCCAAGAGAGCCCTCCGTTGATCGTCTCTCAAAGCATTACGCTCGCAGAACTCCTTGAGCACATTGAAGTAATACTCTGACGCAAAGCTAAGCTGATCGACGACCTTCTGAAGGCTCTCCTTCGTCACGAACTTCCCATCCAACTGCTCCGTGCGGATGATGAGGTTGTTCATCTATTTTAATTTCGCAACCATTTAGAATCAGAATCTCGTTTCGGAAAATAAAATGGTGTAAATGGCTACTCTCAAAGACCTTCTGAACACCAATCCAATCGGCATGAGCGAGGAGAACTACGCGCAGCTGCTGCGCTCCCTCGAGACCCTCAACTACGGCCAGCTGCGCCAGTACGTGCTGGCCCGCCTCAAGCCCCTCGTCGACAACGTCCGCAAGCATCTCCAGGAGGACCCTGTCGGCTCGATCGACCAGGTCCTCGACTTCCAGGACGCCTTCTGCACCAAGGAGCTGATCCAGACCGTCCGCTGGAACCTCGCGCAGTTCCAGGTGAACGCGAAGAACCCCCGCAAGGCGCCGGCCGTGCGCAGCAAGGAGGCGACGGAGCTCTCGTACGCGACGGACTACAGCTTCCGGCGCATCGTCTACCCGATCGTCGCAGACCTCGCGAAGATCCTCTACCTCCGCGCCGAGGAGGCGAACGTCCGGAACCCGAACAGCCTCGTGCGCTACATCCCGCTCCTTATCATGTTCAACCAGCAGAACGCAATCGGCTACCCGCCCCGCGTCGCCTTCCTCGTGACGCCAGTAGTATATATCCTTGTGGTGCCCACTTTCGTTTTTTTGGGCCTGCACGGGGCTGGGCCCAAAAAAACGAAAGCGTCCCCCACAAGTGCGTCTGCGTGTGCCGGTCCGCCCACTAGGCTCCCACACGCTGGCGCTCGTTTACCTACTTTTCAACAGAATAAAAAACCTGTAAATTTTCAAAAAAAATCGCGGCCTCCCCCCGGAACCGCCCAGCGTGGTGCCGTGCACGCCGGGAGGAGACCGCGTTGTCCTTGGATGTGTGTGATGCGTTCGCGCCCGGTTCAGCTGCCGGCCAGCCTGGTCTGCTCCCTGCCCCCGGGCCCGCACGACACCGAAGTGCGACATACAGACAGCCCGAAAGCAGAAAGCAGGCCAGCGTTATTTTTTTTTTCTGGGAGGCGGCAGTCAGGAAGTGCAAACCATTCTGACGAATTGATTCTGATCTGATTAATTGATTCAGGGCGGGGAGGAAAATAAAATATGACGGATGAGCATTTGGGTGGCGGCGACGTTCAACCTGATAGGGACGATGGCGACGCTGGTGTGTCTGGGGATAACGGCGTCGTCGTGCAAGAAGACAGCGTCGATCATGCAGGAGATCCTGGACAGACAGAAGGCCCGCCAACAGCAGAGCCAGCCACAGTACCAGCAGGCGCCGACTCCCCCGCTGTACCAGACGAGCCAATGGATGAGTCAGAGCTACTAGCAGAGCTCGCGTCTGATAAGATTACCATGCCGATGATGGTTATCACTATGGGAGGAAGGTTCTTCGACTGCAAGGACGCTGAGCTCACTGTCACGATGAAGGTAAACGACGAGACGATGGAAGGATGCTATGTCTTGATTGGAGATACTGTTCAGGAGGGGGAGGATGGAATAAAGTTAATGGGGTTGGTGTTCAAGCGCAAGGACGTGCCGGCAGAGTGAATTCACTTGTAGAAGAGCTGGAAGATGGGGGCCCAGTCGCCCTCTATCTTGGCAGAGAAGGGCCTTGCGTCGACAGAGCCGTCGGGGTAGGTGACTATGTGGTCTGCGCGGAAGTGTAACTTGTTGGTCGGCTTTTCCAGCTCGTGCCACGCCCAGAACAGCGGGTTGATGACTTGGTAGCGGTCGTGGATGCGGCGGGCAGAGACGATGGGATATCTCTCGTGGTACTCTTTGCAGTAGAGGTTGATGCGGCTGTCCTTGTTATACCAGACATACGGCGGAATCTTTATGCGCGTTGTAGGAGAGATCGCCTCATAGAGCTTGATAAGATCCGTCTTCCTGATGTGCCAGGCAGTGATAAAGTCTGGCGTTATCATTAGCATGGTTACCGTGGTCATCAGAACGAGATCGTCTCCATCTAACCAGGCCGCGATATAGGGACCGCTTGGGTTAGGCCCTATTTCTTTCAAGAAGTAGTTGTTGATGTATTTGAAGATGTTGACCATGGCGGTCTTAGTGATGACTGTTCCGCGGAGCGACAGGAAGTACGGGTCCTTGTGGGGGTAGAAGCGTCTGACCTTCTTGCTTGTTACCTCGATATATGCGTCTTTGCCATATTCGAAGGTGAAGGTCGGCTCAAGGAAGAAAAAGTCAGGGACGCTCAGCTTGGCGACGGGCGAGTGCAGGAGGATGGCATGAGGCTTTTCGAAACGAAAAAACCCCTGCTTCTTTTCGTGTTCTGCAGACTCCGTGATGAAGAGTTCGAGATAGACGGGAGCGAGGGTGAATGGGCGGTTGTTTTGGTCAAGGATCTCTATGTCGATGATTCGGCCCTCATTGATGCGGTGGTTAACGGCGATGTGGGGGTTGATGAGGGAGAAGTTGTTTGTGATGTGCATAACGCCAATGCAGGCCGGCATTGTCATGTTGGAGTCAGACGTGCCGCAGACGTTCTTGCAGATGATCTGGAGATACTTGAGGGTGACGGGAGGATAGGGGATGTCTGAGAGGAGGATGCTCCGTTCGCCTTGCGGAAGGTTTCGGGAGAATAGTTGCTTGGTGGTTCCGAAGCCAAGTGCCCAGGCAGCCGACGGAGAGAGGTTGAGATTTATGAAGTGGTTCTCTGCTGTGATTGCTTGTGTTAGTATGAAACGAACAAAGCCATCCTCGGTAATGTTTATTTCGACGTTAGCAGATATGCTGTGTGAGATCAGGTCAGCAAGGTTCTTAGCGACTCCGTCGAATTCGAATAACGTCTGGTTGGCGGTTACGTCGGTAATGTTGAAGGCGCCGATGCTGTCGAATATAGAAAGCGGGGAGTATGCGCTAACGAGACTCATATAGTGGCCTGTCGGATAGTGAGAGAGGATTTCGCGGATCTTGTTGCTGTATATCGCATGGTTTACGAGACCCTTTCCTATATTTTTAATTGTTATAACACCTGTCTGCTTTGTCTCGAGTCTCAGCATTATTTTTTAATTATGCCGCTCGATCTCTCGCTCAAGACTGCGTCTACCAAGGACGCGCTCGAGTTCCGGGAGAAGCGCTTCCCGGTCTCGAACAACTGCTTCATCCCGATCGTGGGTGTGACGGGCTCTGGGAAGACGACGATCATCATCAACCTCTTCCGTCTTCTCAATGAGATCTACCGCTACAGCCACATCATCTATGTCGCCGCGAACTACCGCCAGGACGCGACGCTCAGGGCAGCGAACCTCACCCAGGTAGTTCTCGAGGACTACGTGGAGTTCGAGCAGGAGCGCGAGCATACGAAGCACGTCTACACGGCGAGCACCGATCTGCTGGACGTGGCCATCATGAAGATCTACGAGCTCCAGGACCTCCACGCGAAGGCCGAGGAGCTCCGGGAGCAGAGGAGGCAGATAGCGAGGGCGATCAAGATCGCGAAGGACCAGCAGCCAGAGCTCCTCGAGGACCTTGTTGCCCGCTACATCACAATCACCGAGGAGATCGACTCCATAGCGCCGACCAGCGACGGCACGCGTCCGAAGGTCCTCCTCGCCATCGACGATAACTCGGGTGCCAAGGCCTTCAAGGTCAACTCTGAGAACAACCTTGTGTACCGCCTCATCAGGGACAGGAGACACCACAACACCTCTGTCCTCGCCTGCATCCACAACCTCAAGGCCTTCCACGCGCCCTTCCGCATGCATGCGACGGAGTTCATCTTCACGGCAGGTCTCAACAGCCAGGCGCTCAAGGATGTTTACGAGGACCTGGGGAACATCTTCCCGATCATCAACGAGAAGGCCCAGGACGGCACGAAGGCGTGCGACCTCTTCTGCGGGCTCTACGACAAGGTGACGGGCGTCTACCCGAACGACGAGAGCCGCCGCTACTACTTCCTCACCGTCTTCCGTAACGCAAGGGAGCTCAGGGAGAACTTCGACACTGTCCTCAAGTAAATAAAAATGCGTGCTCACACCCAGGCGGACGACTACGGTCGCGTCTACACTGTCTCACACCTCCCCTCCTGCGCTGTCCTGCCGACGGGGTCTCCTCCGTATGCGCCTCCCCGCGTCGTGCAGGCCTTCAAGGATCCCCTTGCCGGCACGCAGGTTCCCTTCAACTCGAAGAACGACCCGTCCGTGCACCGCATCGTGAAGGCCCGCCGCTTCGCCTCCCAGTCGAACCTCATCCCCCTCGACTGCAATAGCAACGCAAGGCACATCCAGGTCCCCATGCCCTCCAAGACCCTGACCCATGCGATGGCGAAGCGCATCGACCCGTCACTCGCAGACACAAAGAGGCGCACCGCAAAGATGGAAGAGGCCAAGATGCGCATGCGCACGAAGAAGTGAACTCCTAGGAAAAAAAAATAATGACAGCCAACGTTGACGTTCAGGCGATCGTCGCGGCGGTCCTCGAGAAGCTCAAGGAGCCTGCAGCTCCGAAGAGCGTCTATGTGCCCCCGCAGGCCAAGCAGGCGAAGACGCGCATGAAGGAGGTCCCGATCACCGCCCGAGAGGACCCTGACATCGACCCCTACAAGGAGCTCCCCGAGATCAACCGCGAGACCCACGAGTACATCTATTGCAAGAATGGGAGGTGGAGGGCCGTCCCCAAGCAGACCCCCGAGCAGATCAAGGAGCGCACGGAGAAGATGCTCGAGTCGCGCCTCAGGAAGCGCGCCGAGGCCACCAAGAGGCTCGAGGAGAAGCTCGCCCAGATAAGGGCCGAGAAGATGGAGGAGAGCATGGTCGAGACCGTGGCGCCCCCCAAGAGCGAGGAGGAGCACGAGTCGGGCGACGAGGGAGACCCGGAGCTCTCGAAGATCATCGCCGACCACCTCGCCGAGAAGCAGCGCAAGGAGAGCCATGCAGCAAACGTGTCAAGCGTGTTCGGCGTCTCGGTCACGCATAAGTGAATGAAAAAAAAAAATCATGGCGATCGCCATTAACCCCGATGTCCGCGAGCTGGACTTCAGCGACAACGTCAAGGTCTCGAAGTTCATGCAGGACTTCTCGGACTTCAGGGCGAAGAAGTGGATCACCTACAGGCCAGTGAACGCGCCCAGCGAGAGCGAGCCCTTCTTCGGGGGGACGAGACAGTTCATTATCAACATGGGCACGGGTCACATCCTCGACACAATGTATTCTGGGCTCTGGTTTGAACTTTACTTCCAGAATAATAGTGATGTGGTGTTGTGGCCTATACAGGCTTCTCTTCCTCGCACTTCTTCAGCTTGGATCGAGTCGGTGACGTTCCAGCATTCGAAGGTGGCAGCCCACATAGATGAACGCCTCTGCGATTACAACGCTGTCAGCACCATCTTTATTCCCGCGAAAGACATCCTCAGTATGAGGCAGACCTTTTTCACTACGGCAAATCAGCAGTTTGCAGACAATAATATGTTCAATGATGCCGTAGCCGATGATATATATGGCAAGCTTATGCCTGTAGGCTCGTTGACTACTTCTCGCATATCCCAACAAACCTTTTCTTTCTTCATCCCGCTTCGTTATTTATCAACCATCTTCAATTCAGGCAGATACTTCTTCCCAAGCCTGCTTCGCGGTAATGGTGAGATGACTCTATCTATTCGCTCTGTTGCTGCGTCTCTTTCAGAGGTGTTTGGTGGTTCTCGCAGTTCTATGGCCATTTATATGAATCCTAATTTAAATGATTACCTTTGGTCAACTGCCGCTTCTGACAAAAAGATTAACTGGGATGTTTGTATGTATAATATGAAGTTAGTTACGCTCTGTCTCGATAACGCTTTTCTTACCAAAGAGTACAACGCCTTCATTGCCAGCGGCCGCAAATTTATTCGCTCTTTCAAAGCCTATAACTACCAGTTCTACCAGGTCAAGCAGGGTTATAATCGAATTGAGATAGCGAACACCCATCAGTCGATATCGCACATTGTTCTTGCGTTCCAGGTGCCGTATTCTGTACGCGTCGATGGTCGAGCTATTTCGATGATGGATAATCAGTCATTTGGTATTCAGAAAACAACAGCGGGCACAACAAGCCAAACGATTAATGCCAAGAACCAGGGCGCATTTGTTCCGACACGAGCAAGACCTTCTATGACAGGTCACGCCGGTAATAATTATCAGCCAGCGCCAGACAACCCGTACATTTCAGCATCAAGTCCAAACCCTCCTTCTGGTACTCGCGCATTTGGTAGAAAGGCGTTTGATCTTGGTACTAGTATAATGTGCAAGATATGGGATAGTGCTAAAAATCTGAACTGGTCATTTTTAGCACAACCGACTCTTGCCCTTGCGGCCAGTGGCCTTCCTAAGTCAGTACAACCTCTCGTAACAGCAACAGCCAATATGTTAGTTCAGAGTTCCTTGCAAAGCGCCACTAGAGCTGGAAGTGTTAAAAGACCTGCGCCGAGAACGTCCCAAGAGAATGATTTGTTAAAGCTTCAAAGAAATAATGCCCAAAGCCTAGCTAGAGGTTTTATGGATCCAAAGAATCGTGATGTTATAGGGACGTTTATTGACGAATTTAACAAATCGACAGGCGGTACTCTTGGAATAACCGAATTTAATGCTATAGCACATCAGTTCCTAACTATGAATAATGCCAAAAGTAATTTAACACAAAAACAAAAGGATGTTTTTACAGATCTTATGAATATGAAGAAACTTGATCCTGTCTCAATTAACTTGATAGCTTATTATGCAACAGATGATGAGAGTGGTCCGTCAGCCATCACCAATGACCAAGTGAAGAATTATCTTTTGAAACACAACATAGATGAAGCTGACATAGATGAGGTGACCGATATTATAGCACGTCATAATTTAGAAACGGCAGGGGTATCTGTCTCCCAGGGAAGACTTGCTTTAAACGGTTTGGAAATAGATACCAATACCCAGAAAGTCGTTGCCGAGACCATGGATCGAATATTCGGAAGCGATGATACGTTAAAGACTGCCTTTACTGAGAGTCAGAAGACGTACTTGGCAAAAATTCTCGCAGAGCTGACTGACCAGAACCACTTGGATCATCACAAGTTCTTTACGCAAATGTTCCCCGCCGAGCCAAAGCAACTCTTTGATCTCGGCATGCACGTTATCGAGAACCTTCAGGTGTACCGCGGGACCGGTAACGGTGAGACGGTCTTTTCAGAACCAATTAACGGAGACATGTTCTACCACATAAGTAGGGAGGCAATGGGCGATTCTGCTGAGAACCATCCATTTTTCAGTCTTGAGAATTTCAACAAGGACATGGCAGTAATTGTAATTAGTCTCAACACTTTCATGCGCGACGCTCACCACGAGTTCTGGGACGGGTTCAGCACGAACCGCGTTGCTGATCGTCTCTATGTGGAGTTCAATAATGAGGAGTTTGTCATTCCGGATCTGTCTAAGATTCAACCTTGGTTTGATGATATCGGTTACCAGGATAATTGTATCGGCCTAGACTGCAAGGTCTTCACGATCTACGACAACATCTACTTCATCGACCGCGACAACAACCTGAACGTGTCCGACACGCTCCTGCCCCTCCAGGAGGGCCGCATTCCTGGGTCTGACTGAGTGAATGGAATAAAAATGGCGCTGCTCTCTGCGAAGGGCCCGGGCTACGTCGAGATGGACCTCGTCTACGTCAAGGACGGGGGCAGGGAGGAGAAGTACTTCGCGGCGGTCGAGGCGTTCTCGCGGCTCTGCTTCGTGCGGCAGCTCCCGGACCGGAAGGCGGCGAACCTCGTCCCGGTCGTCGACGAGATGCTCACGCACTTCAAGGCGAAGAGCGTCCGGGCGGACATGGAGTTCTCGGCGTTCGAGATCCTCAACCTCTTCGAGCGGCGGAGGGTCAAGGTCGACCTCGTGCCCTTCGAGGTCAGGGACTACTCGCGCCTCGCCACGATCAACCGCTTCTGCCGGTCCCTGCGCCACTACCGGATGAGCGGCGTCAAGCCGGGGGACATCGAGAAGCACCACAACCGGGAGAAGCCGGACCACTACTACCCGCACAAGTGCACGGCGGACGTCACGTACGAGGAGAACGTCGCGGTGATGAACGCGAAGCACCGGAAGGGGATCCTGCCGCTCCGGGGCGGGCCCAGGGCAGACGCGGGCCAGACGGTCCACGTGCGGCTCCTCAAGGACGGGAAGTTCGACAAGGAGCGGCCGAAGTGGTCCCGGGCGCGGTTCCGGGTGCTCGGGGTCTTCCAGGGCCGCTACGCACTGTGCCGGGAGGGCGACAAGAGCGGCAACGTCATCCTCCGGCGCTTCAACGAGGTCGCCCCGGGGAGCAAGACGCACACGTACGCGGACGACCACGTCGAGGAGAGCAACCTCTACGTCGTCAAGCGGATCGAGGAGTGCACGGACCGGAAGAGCAACCCGGTCAGGACGCTCGCGGAGGCGAACAAGATGGACTGCTGGTACCGCGTGCGGATGCTCGACGACAGCCAGGTCTGGGTGACCGCGAACCAGGTCCGCTTCCAGTCGAACGAGCCGACGGCGGCGGAGCGGCGCTTCTTCGGGGAGAAGGCGGCCGACAAGCTCACCGTCATGCGCGCGACGAAGGAGGAGCTCGCTGCGAGCAGGAGGAAGTTCCCAGTAAATAAAAAATGAAACTGACGCACGAGACCCTGATCCGCTCGAACCCCGCGCAGATCCTCCTCCCGCGGTTCACGGTCTCGCAGATCATGCGCAACGACCAGCAGGTCTCCTTCCGGATCTTCTTCACGGCGAACTACAACGCGTTCAAGGCCCGGGACTACCTAGTTGTCAAGTATGCCCAGCCGGACCAGGACGGTCTTCCGTTGACCGATGCGAACGGCTATGTGAAGTACTTTAAACCGGATACGGATCCGAAGATTCCTGCCAACGGACTGGTGTTCGGCACGCTCCGGTATAACCCCGCCAACGACTCATATGACATCGACTGGACGCAAAGCACGGTTTCAGACGATCCGCAGCCGTCTGACATGCTGATACCTGAGCCCGTCGAGATTAGGGTGAAGAAGGCCAAGCAGAGCCGCATCCTAAAGTCCATCACTCCCACTGAAAAGGCGCTCTCCTCAGCCACGCTCGACTCGCGCAGCAAAACGCCCATCACAGACGAGTCTTCCAAGACAGACGATCAGCGCGAGGCTGAGGTCGTCGTCATGAACGTGGCCATCCCTGCACCCGAGTCTTATGCCCAAGTCCGCAAGGTTCACTATGAAGAATCGGTGCAGACTTACGCTTCCAGAATGGCCGACGTGCCCGACACTCCTCTTGGCACCATTGTATCATGCAATGCGCAGCTGACACCCAATGTTGATACGCCGCCCGAGAAGCAGAAACCAAAGGAGAAGAGGTATAAGCTAACGCCCCGGGGCAGGGTGGTTGCTGTGCGAAGCGATCGTCTCAACGAGCCGGCTCCGCTGTGGGTGCCAGACGGGATCAGAACGTTGCCACTCACATATGAGGGAGATGACACGGCCGATAATCTCTTTCTTACGCCCACAAGGGTGGTTGATGGACAGAGGTTCACTTACTGGAACCCGTCTATGAAGTTCTACTTAAGGAAGTATAATGAAGACAATGCCATGGGCAGCGACACTTCCTTCCCTCCGTCTCAATCATCGCAGGATCCGTCGTCGTCGACAACAGATGACCTTTCTAGTGAAATAATACTAGTGGCCGATCCTACTGGGGGAGCGATTCCGTATTTCGAAAACGATGAGCAAAGAAACAAGTTTATCAAAGATCTAAGAAAGACACCAGGCGCCTATGCTAAGATACAACGTGGTTTGAGTAAGAAAACATATGGATCTCTTGTCCAGGCTGACTATGACAACAGGGAGCATATCAGGGAGATGTTAGAGGAGTCGTCGATCGAGCGGGACATCCTCATTGACGGAAGCGTGATACATCTGGCAGATGAGCCCGATACGCCGGATTCGACGACGCAAGACAGTAGCGAAAATATCGACAGCGATAGCAGCGTCAATGTCAACGGCGATAGTAACATATCCGAGCCGCGCGGTCTGACTTCACAGTTACGTGTCGTTCACACGGCAAGCGACGTGGAAGAGATAACGGTCGACGATGAAGGCGGGATGGACGAGGATCTGGATGATGATGAGACGGTAATCGAAGATATAATTGAGGAGGAAGATGGAGAGGGTGAAGGAGTAGAAGAGAATGGAGATGACGACAACAATTTCGATGATATAGGCGGAATTACTGAACCGCCTGCTCAAGAGGATCCAGATACTCCTAACGATTTAGTGCCGCCTAATAACCAAGATCCCGTTCTCGACCCTGAACCAGTCATACCCATGCGTGCCCACCTGCGACCGTTCAAGAGCCACTTCGAGCCGGGCTATGACACAGCAACCGGCGACTTCGTCTGGAAGGTCCGCCTTGGCTTCGATGGGGCGTTCGACTCGTTCGAGGACTATGTGCGTGTCTTTACCGATGCGATCTGCAAGCGCGTCCAAGAGGAAGCCTACATGGCCAGTCAGGGTCGCATGGTCGTCGATCCGAAGGAGATAATCGATGGCCTTGCTATGCTGGCTCAGAAGCGGCTCTACTTTCGCTCGAATCCGGGCTACGTCTATTGCTACTGGGACCATTGCTCGCCCCGCCTGCGCCGTCTTTTCCAACCGCCGCATTACTTCCGAGACCACTATAGCCGCCACCTCTACTGGTACCTCATCTGCGGGACCGCAAACTGCACGGAGCTCAAGGACAACACGTTCCGCATCCTCATCGGCCGCCATGCATTCGTAGGACGCGCGGAAGAGATAACGATCGCCTCCCACGTCCCGATCACGATCCCCGGGAACTCCTTCTTCAACCCGATGAAGATCGAGATCAGGGACGAGAATGACGAGCTGTACGAGCTTGAAACGCCGTACATCGTCGAGTGGACGTTCACGCCCCTGCGGGCGGCCTAGCGTCGTTTACTTGCTGAGTAGCGACGCCTCTGCCTCGGCGCACGCCTTGTTGAGCTTCAGGAGCGAGACGATTCCGCGGACCGCGGGCACCCTAGTAAACAGGCTCAGCACGAAGATCGTCAGCTCTAGTAGTAGAAGGAATACTTTTTTCTGGCGGGCGACTTGATGCGGCGGGGCGTGTGCATCAGGCTCGACTCGATGATCGTGTTGAGGATGTGGTACTGCTGGGTGCTGTCCTCGATGACGTGGCGCTTCAGCAGGTAGTAGCTCAGGCACGTGAAGACGACCTTGTGGCGGACCTTCGCGACCTCCTCGCGGTTCTTGCAGCTCTCCTTGTAGATCCTCTTCGCGTGGTAGCAGAGCAGGTCGGCCATCGAGCGGATCTTCGCGTGGATGACGTCGTTGGAGAACAGGTCGTACGTCTTGAAGATGCCCGAGACGACCTGACGGAACTCGATCATGCGCTCCTCCTGCTGGATGCGCTTCTTCGGATTCGTGTCGAGGCCCTTCAGAAACTCGGCGCCCGTGAGGGTGAGCTCCTTGAAGCTCTTGTCGTCCTCGAGGACCTGGCGGACGTTTTCGGGAATCTTCGCCACGTTCGTGTTGATATTCTCGAGCATCTGGGGGATCGAGGGCACGTTTACGAGCGTTTCCGCCCCGAGCATGGGCGATTCCTGCGGGATTACGCTCTTCGGGCGCGGCGGCGCCTGCTCCTCGTGGATGCCGGGCGTCATGACGTCGGAAAGGATAAGCATGTCCGCAGATTTAGCCGAAAACGCCATGATTTTTTTATTTTTCAGTGCAAACTGGCCGTTTTCTGCTATGTATAAACGTGCTGTTTGCGGCGCTTTGCGGCCGTTTGCAACGGATGTGTTGCGGATATGGCAGAGCGTTGGGCGGCAGCAAAATGAGCCGGCGGGTCGAGAATGCAACCAATGTGTTGCTGGGGCGCACATATGGGCGCATGGGCGGGAACGGTCATATACGGTCCTGTACGCACGTATATAGGGGGATATAGGGGTATATAATGTATGGTAGTGTAGGGATGTCCAAAAAACCAGGCGGCGGGATGGGCCGGGCCCGGCCGGCGGGGCGGGGCAGGCAGGTGGGCCGGTCTGGGGCGGAGTCCGCGGGCGCGGGGCGCATCGGGCGGCGGGGCAGACCCCGGGAAGGCGGGCGGCTGGCGGCCGGAGGGCGGGGCTAGGCGGGCCAGGGCGTATGGCGGGCGGGGCAGGTCCGGCCTAGGGGCGTTGTGGGCTGGGCGGCAGGGCAGGCAGGCAGGCGGGCGGACAGACAGCGGAGCGGGCGGGCAGAGAGAAAGCCAGGCGGGCGGCAAAAAGAACCGGCCCGGGCCGAAAATGGCGGGGGCAGCGGGACTCGACACGGTATGTTGGTACTGTTGATAGCCCGGCTATCCAACTGAGCCAACTGTCCCCGAGGGCCGGGGCACGAGAAACGGGATATATTACGTGTCGGCCGGCTGGGGAGAGCCCTTCGGGTCCTCTGGGTGCCATACGGCTTGAGTAAAGGAAGTATTAGGCAATTCACTCAGGTAAAGCGTATCTGGCAGGTTTCCATCGCCCTGGCCCTGCAGTAGGGGCATTTGGCGTCTACACGCATTAGCAGCTCCGCGCAGGAGCTGCAGACGCACAGATGCCCGCAGGGGACGAAGGCGTGCGTGCTCTGCTTATCTAAGCAGACGCAGCACTCCCCGTCGGGCAGCTGCACCCTCTTGACGGCTTTGGGGCGGCGGCGGCGTAGGGCGGCTTGCTGTCTCCTGATTATCGTTTGAGCCTTGGCTAAATCGAAACCAAGGCTTCTCGCTGCCCCTTCCGCCCTATCAAGCTGCTCGTAGAGCTCAGATAGGGCGGTCCCCGCCGTTGTGTATTTGGCCAGGCGCTGCTCTAAAGAGCACTTCTCTTTCCTGGCCTGCGCGCGCTCTGCCCAAAGCTTTTCGCGGAGCCTCTTCACTTTGAGGCCCCGACGCTTCGCCTGGCTGCTCGCCATTGCGAGCAGCTCTTCGGCCGATCGGAGGAGGTCCAGCTCGTCCACCGTAGTGGAATCGAGCTGGAAATCCTCGTCCGGCGTTTGTGGGAAGCCCACAAAGCCGGGGAAGCCGATCATGCAGTCAAAAGGCGGAGTAGTCATCTGAACGGGACTTTTTCTCTATTTGCAATTTCAATTTAAAATGCTTCTCCGACGTTTATTATCCCTATACTCGTCAATATAGTGTAAATAAGAAAATGGGCAAGGTCATAAGAGCAGTAAACAGGACAAAGAAGGGCTATGTAGGCGCCCCGCGCAGCGCCCGCTCGACGGAGGTGGTAATTACGCTGCCTCCGCGCGAGTACAGGCGCCTCAGACGCAGCCTCGGGATGACCCGCCCCCCGCCCGAGTTCGCCGAGAAGGGGCGCATTATAAGACACAATAAGCCCTCCCCGGCGCGCAAACGGGCCAGGATAGCCGCCCTAGAGGCCCTGAGGGCGGCCAGGGAGGAGGAGCTCGCCCGCAAGCGCTTCCCGGAGGACAAGGAGTACATACTGAGGATCCTCCGCAAGTGGCTGGGCGAGGCGGCGGCGCACGAGAACGCCCAGATCGTGGACTCCCGCGCCGTCTGCGGGCCGAGGGCCGTCCGCCGCAAGACCGCCGTCCGCCTCCTCCCTCTGGTGCGCCAGTGGCTGCTGGAGCCCCTCAAGGACCTCGTGGCGAGGCTTGAGGCGGCCGAGAAGTAAATTGCACCGTTTACTCGTCGTAGCCCTCCTCGAAGAGGTCCCAGGCATGGTAGAAGCTCTCCAGGGCCGCGCACTTGTCGACGTGCTCGAGCTTGAGCGCCCGCCGCTTCTCCGGGTCGGGCTCGCGCCAGAAGGCCATCGAGCTGATCTTCTGGAAGGCCCGGAGCGCCCGGATCTGGAGGCGACCGTCCCGGGGCGAGAGGACGGCGGGGAGCAGCTTCTGGCCGAGGAGCCCCTTCCGCGCCATGTACAGCTCGATCATCTCCGCCCGCCAGCGGGTGAGGCAGCGGATCTGGCCCGCGCGGCGCGCGCTCCGCCTTCTGAACGCGCGGAGGGGGAGCCTCCCGCGCGGGCACTTATCGCAGCGCAGCCAGAACAGGTGGTCCGAGTAGAACGTGATCAGCTCCCAGAGCTTCCCCTGGGAGACGGAGGCCGGCTGGGCCAGGATCTCGGGCACGAAGCCGAAGGGAGGGAGGTAGGGCATCGCCCTTTTTCTTTCCCGTCCGCAGAAGCCGATTTGAAGTGGTTTGCAACACATATGTTGCTTGGCCGTTCTGCAACACATATGCTGCCGCGAATAAATAATGACGCGGCGCATCCAGTGCGGAGGCTCCAGCCTCGAGATCGACCCGCTGACCGGCGAGCTCTCCTTCGAGGACTTCCTGAACACGGCAGAGCCGCCCGAGCAGGACCCGATGCCCGTCCCGAAGATCGACGTCGGAGGATCGCTGGAGATACTTAACAGCCCGATTGTCGAGGCTATCTTCGGCGACGTCCTTGATAAGCTAGATCTTTTCAAGAAAGATGTCGACGCGTTCATTGCGATGCTCAAGCAGAAGACGAAGAACGCGATCAATTGGGGGTTAGCGTTAGTCGGCGTGACGACTGTCTCGGGCCTCATGGTCGTCATGGTGAGAGAGATCACCATGGCCATCAAGCGCTGGCAGCGAACGAGAGAGTATCAGGACAGTCAGCAGCCAGAAGCCCAGCCGAAGATGATCTCCAAGGAGAACATGGAGAAGAAGGACGAGATCAGCGAGATTAGCGGCGAAGATGTGGAACCGCCGAGTCTCGGGGAGTACGAGGAGCAGGTGTATGACGAGAACGGCAACGCCATGTTGAATCCTGACGGCTCGCCGTTGACAAAGACAGTCGTTATCCCCCTCGATCGGGACATCTCCGACCAGTACGACCCAATTCCCGAACCCGATGACATCTCAGAAGAGGAAGAGGAGATAGAAGAGGACGAAGTGGAAGAGGAGCCGCCCATCAAGATAACTGATGAGCTGATCAGCGATATCTTCTGGGAGTTCGACAAGCAGCCCATCCTCAACGAAGAGAACTTCGAGTTCCTCTACGACAGCGGCGTTTACATCATTCACATCCCCCACGTATATATGAAGCGTACATGCAAGTTGGGCGGCGACTATGCGGCCTATCCCTGCAAGATGATCGAAAGCATCATCGGACCTGCCTTATGGGACAGATACGGCCATACATTCAAACTGCGCTTTCCAAACTGCTCACATCAAGTATCTGGTCCCATGGGCACTGAAATCTGTTGTAAGTGTCATATGAATGATTCAGTTCATTGGAGGATACGCGTAATACCGGACGATCAGCCTATATGGTATAACAACGACTGCACGTGCGGCGCTAATTGCAGTTGTCGTTGCCATACCAAGACTCCAGAGAGCGTCTTCACCGTAACATACAATTGCGTTTTTTGGTGTGTTCCCTGTGCCACAAGATGTATCTATACCCAGTACGAATCTGACTGTTGGACTCATTACAATTTTTCCACGGATCGGGGCTTTAGATCAGAAAGTGTCGCCGATAGTAACGGTTTTAGTTCTGCATATATAATACCCGCAGGTAAAAAAATCATACGTTATGAGAGCGAAAACAAGAACTACCCATATAACTCGCGCGAGTGCTGTGACTTCTGCAAGGTGATGAAGAATTACTTTTACGAAACCGAGGGCTACAAGCTGCACCGCACCAACACAGAGGTCTACATCTTCTTCTCCCGCGGCGAGAACTCGACAATCTTCGAGAAATGCAACGACCTCTTCAATGGCTATGTGTCCCAGAAGATCCACGACCTTCTTTCAGACTGGGACGCTGGCAACAATAAGATCATGAATCGACTCAGCATCGACTGTAAGTGCGATGTGAAGCGGCCGCGCTGCACGGACGTCTTCCGAGGCCTGGGAGAGGTCCATGCTGATACCGTTGGTTTCCTAAAAGGCCATGCCCAGAAGGTCAAATGGATATACCTCCCCGACTACGATTCAAATCTCGGCTTGCCTTGGTGGTATGACGACCCGCACGACTACCAATCGATCTCGAAGGTCTGCGCATTCGAGGGCTTCCTCGAGCGCAACATCCCCGAGCACGTCATCCGCTTCTACTCTTACCGCAGACTCACAGACAAGAAGTGGTTCGGGAACCTCTACAAGCAGATCTGCGATGCGATACTCTTGGATTACCCAGACATGCCTGCGGGCATTGGGGCTGCTGCGCAGAAGTGGAAGGACTTCAACGCATGGAAAGGCATTGATAAGATGCTCAGCGACGTCGTTCCGGTTAAACAGATATATCCCGAACAGGTTTATCCTGAGACGCGGCTCTTCACTAGCAAGCCGGCCAACTGGAACCAGCTGAAGCAGCGCGGCGCGAGTTGGACCGGCGAAGTAGAGCCAGAGCTCGCGTCCTTCAAGCGCTACCTCGACCTCCTCAACAAGTACTACCCGGGCTGGTGGGAGTTCCGGGAGACGCAGGAGCTCGGCTGGTGGGACAATTTCTGGACCCAGATACCCGACCTCAGGGACCTTGAGCGGACCTCCATCTTCTACTACGAGGACCTCACCATTGACGAGACCCACTATGAGATATACGGCGAACCTCCTTGGTGGCGCAGTTTCTGGGGGCCGACGATACGAGACAAGGCGCCCGACCCGGAGAGGCCGCGCACATACGAGGAAACAGTTGAAGTGGCAAGTCGATATTAGTGAATTTACTAATAACTGATGTTTATAGCCGGGTTCTTTGCCCAGTACCAGATCTTCACCCGGTTACCTGAGCCAAGGGATCTCGAATTCGACCATGTTAATCGTAGGTTAATGTACGAATCGCTAGTATAGTCCGACCACGAGACTATGATTGTGTCATATGTACTAACGCGACAATCATACGCCTGGATCGAGACAATGTCGTCATTGGATCTGCTCTGCATGTCGCTCGGAAAGTCCGCGAGATTCAGTCGCATGAACCCGTTGCCGTCGGTCGTCTGACTCGGCACAAAGCTCTTCAGCAGACACGGCGTCTTGAGGGCGTTGCATATCCGCTCTGAGTAGCTGCACAGCGTCTCACAGTCAGTAATCCGGCTCAGCTGATTAGAGAGCTGAGAGGTGTTCTGAGCGATAGAAGCCAGAGCACCCGTGATCTTACCAGCTTGCTGACTGACGTTGTTCGAGATGACCTGCACCTGGTTGTAGAGCTGGTTATAACAACTAATGTGCGAGTTCAGAGACGATTGGACACCGCTAATGCGATTCGTGTTCCCTAAGACAGAGTCCCAAATGCCGCGCTCATTCGACTCAAGCGCATTGATGCGAGTCTCCAGAGCAGGCACATTTCCAACATTGCCATCAAGACGAGTAAGGCTCTCTCGAATCTCGCTGATGCTCTGGTCGACTGCTGTCATGTGGCGGTCATGTGCATCTAAGGCGTCCTGCGTAGAGTCTCTCAAGCTCTCTAGTCGACCGTTTATCTCTCTCGCTGAATTGTTAACTGCATCGATAGTAGTCGCGAACTCTGTCGTTGTCCTCTCTAACGAACCTATCTTCACCTCAGATGCTTCCACTGTCCTGCTCATCCGAGACAGCGATGAAGAGAAGGCTGCATTGTCTGTCTCAAAGACGCCTACCTTTTCAGCGAGCCTTCGGATGATCTCGTCCTGTGCAGCAAGGCGTTCTTCAAAAGCGCTTGCCTTTGCGCGCTCCTCTTCTAACTGTCTCTCAAGAGAGTCGATACGCGCTGCCGTTAATTGAGCGCCCACCTTTGCCTCGACCTTCTGCTGGTCGATGAGCTCTCTGAGATAGTTGTACGCGCCCTCGAGGTCTCTCTTGATCGTCATAGCATCGATCAGACCTCCCTCGAAGTCGGGAACTGAGATGTCGTTCCGCTCAAAGAACTGTGCGACAATGGTCATCAGAATCTCCATGCGGTTCCGGAACTCCATGAGACTGTCCTGGTTACCCTCGAGCACGCTCACGCGGTCCTTCGTTTCATCTAACTGAACGCGGTCATCGTCAGTGTGACTCGTCAAGTCCCGAATACGCTCTTCAGCTCGCTTTACTTCCAAATGGGTCAAGGTCATATCATCGTTTATGTGTGAGAACTCATCCCAAATGAACTGGAAGCGTTTATAAAGATCATCAGTCAGAAACTTGTATATCTTGCCGAACTTATAGTCATGCTGGTCGAGGCGGTACTTCGCTTCCACTGCATATGTAAGGGCTACCGCAGCGACGACGCCAAGACACGCGTCTATCACATATCCGGTAATCAAGTTAATCAGATTCAGCTTCCGGAAAAGACCGCCCCCTGCGGCGATAATAGTATCAAACTCGCCGAGCTTATCCTTCATCAGATCTTCCTTCGTGAACGTCTTCTTCTTGATGAGATCGATCTGGCCCTCGGCGCGCTTGATGCGAGCCTCTAGAGTCTTCCGCTGCTTCTCGAGACGGTTGATCTTTGAATCGGCTTTCATTGCGTGCTTAGCAAGATAACGCGTTTGATGTGAGATGCGTCCCTTGCTAAGCTTCTTGAGACTCTTAATGGCTGTAACGTTACCGCCGATCTTGTAGTACTTTCCGAGGTGCTTGCGAAGACCATTGTCCTCGTCGCCGTCCTCATCGAAGCCCTGAAGCTGTCGATAGAGCCACATTGTCTGCTGGTTGAGCGAGGCGGCCATGAAGTCTGCACGAGACACGCGACCATCGGGAGAGAGCTTCTGATTGCTGCGACCAGCAAGCGACCCGCCGACCATCTGATAGATATACTGGATCTGCTCGATGACCGGTTGGCTCTTCAAATCGTCTTCGCTAATAGCGCCCGTCACGCCCTTGATGGAGATATCAGCATCTCTTGCAGCTCGCAGCCCAAACGTCTCAGGCTTCTTTATCTTACGTGGCTTCTTCGGCTCCTTTGGCTTCCTCTCCTTCTTGAGCTTCTTCTTCTTATCTGTAAGCGGCAGAAGGTCCTCCCGAAAAGCATAGTTGCCCCTTACCATCCACGTGACAGCAAGGATCTTCTGAACAATCGTCAGGTCGCGCAAATAGTCGAGCTTGTTCGGCGCATTCATATAGTCCTCCGGCTGGAAGTTGTTGTTGAAGCCGACCATTGGGACCGACTTGACCTTCGGCTTCGAGAGAGTCTGCCCGGTTAGAGACATCGTATAGAGATCCGCAGGCACAGTCTTGAAGCCCAGTATCTCCTCCATGAACTTCACTAGAAACGCTAGACACGGACCCTTCACCGGAGACTCTCCGTCGAAGGCATTGCCGTTCCAGTTCTTGATTTCATAGTTCTCATGATTACAATAGTACTTGATGCACTTCTTTCGCTGAGCGGGGTCAAGAAGCTGCACGGCGCAGTGTATTGTCTTCCCGCCAAAGTACCCCGATATGCAGTGAGTCTTGCTGAGATTCAGGTTAGACCCAAACAGAGCTTTGCGTTCGTCAGGCACTAAGGCACACTGCATCACGTAGTCTTTGATGAGGTTATAATGATACGATGAGAGTGCGCTGACCTTATCTGCGAACGACTGCATCGACTCTGTCGTCATGAAGACGCCGTCGAGCTGCTCCCTGCGGATGATGAGGTTGTTCATTATTTATTTTCCCCACTCACACCAACCATTTGAAAGTGGAATCTGTTCTGAGAAAATAAAATGACGTAAATGGCAACCACTAGGGAACTCCTGACCATGCATCCCCAGCAGATGTCCGAGGACCAGCTCGCCCAGCTCAAGACGTCGCTCGAGACGCTCAACTACACCCAGCTCCGACAATACGTGCTCGGCCGCGTCAAGCCCCTCATCGAGAACGTCCGCAAGCACATCCAGGAGGACCCCGTCGGCTCGGTAGATCAAGTCCTCGACTTCCAGGACGGCTTCTGGTCCAAGGACCTGATCCAGCGCGTCCGCTGGAACCTCGCCCAGTTCAGGGTAAACGAGAAGAACCCCCGCAGAGTGCCGACCAGCAGAGCGAAGGAGGCGCTGGAGCTGAACTACATGACCGACTACTCCTTCCGGCGCATCGTCTACCCGATCGTCGCAGACCTCGCCAAGGCTCTTTATCTCCGCGCAGAGGAAGCTAACCGCCGCAACACCGACGCTTCGGTGCGCTATGTCCCGCTTCTTGTCATGTTCAACCAGCAGAACACGTTCGGCTATCCGCCCCGCGTCGCCTTCCTCGTGACGCCTGCCGTCATCACGTTCCTCCGCGGATGGAAGGTCTTCGCCGACGGAGACGACGCCCACCAGCACTACCTCAACGCGGTCACGAGGGACGCGGCGCAGATCCACGGCGTCCAGTCCGCAGAGCCTGGCGAGATGCTCTACTGCTTCAACTGGGACCCCATTTTCGCCGGCACAGAGAGCGACCCCGAGAACCCCCGCAACGCCATGTTCTCCTTCGGGACGATGTACGAGCCCGTCTTCATCTTCCAGATCCAGATCATCCGCACCAGAGAGGGCCAGCGGAAGCTCATCCACCGCAGGGGAGGTATGGCGCCCTTCACGAACGACTCGTTCTTCGACCTCACGCGCTACCAGATCGAGAAGACAGGCGAGGGCTTCAAGAACAGCAAGGACACGTGTTTCCTCTACGCCCTCAAGCAGAGCGGCGTGCTGAGCGACGACGAGATACGGGCCGCCGCCTTCCACATCAACCAGGCCTCTGTCACCTTCGCGATGATCGACGCCATCGGCAAGCAGCTCTTCGTCTGCTTCCACATGCACATGGCAGACAGGGTCGTCCTCAAGGGCGCGCAGAAGAACCGCAAGGTTCCGCCGGGCGTCGCGATCCGGAACATCCACCTGGGCTTCGACTTCAACCACTACTACATCTTCGACGAGAAGCTCCCCTACAGCAAGACGTACGTGAACAACGCAGCCGTCATGATGGAGCACCACACATACCCCGCGAACACGAACCTGCGCGAGGTCAACGTCAGAGACACCTTCCACCCGCAGACCAGGGAGCCGACGAAGAAGGTCGTCTTCGGCTACCACCGCGACGACGACCCCCATACATGCTCGAGTCGGGACCTCATCCTCTCGCTCCACAAGCAGGGCCTCCTCAAGCCCATCCGCTCCGACAGCCTGCTGGCCATCAAGGAGTCCTTCATCCGCGAAGAGCACTACGAGGAGGACGCGCTCAACTACTGCGAGGACCAGCTGAAGGAGATCACGCCGAAGAAGAAGACCCAGTCGCCCAAGGACGTCTGGTTCGCAGACTTCGAGACGACGACCGACGGGGACCAGCACCACCCGTTCCTCCTCTGCTTCCACGGGATCAACAACGTCACGGGGACGTACTGGGCGAAGGACTACAACAGCATCGGGGACATGGTCCGAGCGGCCTTCAACCGCCTCGCGATGCTCAACCGGCCCCAGCTGGTGTACTTCCACAACCTCAACTACGACGGGGCCTTCGTCCTCCCGTACTTCGACGTCAAGAAGGACAGCATCGTCACCCTCGGGGCGAGCAAGATCATCGCGTTCACGATCCATGTCCGGCTGAGCGACGACCGGAAGAACAAGCCGATCCCGATCCACTTCCGGGACTCCTACGCCCTGATCACGGCTCCCCTCAGCAAGTTCGGCAAGATGTTCAACCTCAACGTGCACAAGGAGGTCCTCCCGTACTCGTTCTACACCCAGGACAACGTCAAGAAGCTGTGCCAGGGCTTCAAGCCGACGCTCGAGGAGTACCTCTCGTACGAGATCGAGAGCAGGAGGGAGGAGCTCGAGCAGCTGCTCCGTACGCTGCCGGAGATGCTGGTAATAGACAGGGTCGACGCCTTCAAGTACGCCCACTACTACTGCGCAAGAGACTGCCACGTGCTCAAGGACGGGGTGATGGGCTTCAGACGCCAGCTCCTCGAGGTCACGGGCATCGACGCCTTCACATCCATGACGCTCCCGAGCATTGCCTACAACTTCCTCATCAACGAGAAGTGCTTCGAGGGCTGCTTCAACCTCAACACGGCGCCGCTCCTCTTCGTACGCCAGTGCGTGACGGGCGGGCGCTGCATGCTCCGGTGCAACGAGAAGCAGTACGTCGAGGGCGAGGTCATGGACTTCGACGCCGTCTCGCTGTATCCGTCTGCCATGGCGCGCCTCCACACCCTCATGGGCCACCCGAAGATCGTCGACCCCGAGAAGCACGACCTCGGCTGGCTCCTCCGGCAGGACGGCTGCTTCCTCGAGATCGACATCGAGGTCGTCCCGAAGCAGCTCGACTTCCCCCTCATCAACAGGCAGACGGAGAAGGGGAGGCACTTCTCGAACGAGCCGGGCCCGATGTTCGCCGACAACATCACGATCGAGGACATCATCGAGTACCACAAGGTCCCGATGAACCGGATCAGGGTCCTCCGGGGCTACTACTACGACGAGGGCAAGAACACGAACATCCAGGCCGTCATCCGGAAGATCTTCGAAGCGCGGCTCAAGTTCAAGGCGGAGGGCAACCCGCTCGAGAGCATCTACAAGCTCATCATGAACAGCTGCTACGGGAAGAGCATCCTCAAGCCCGTCTACAAGCGGATGAACACGGTCGACCACGCGGGCCTTGAGAGAGAGCTCCTCGACAACTCGGCCGATGTCCTCTGCTGGGAGCCGCTCTACGACGGCGGCCGCTTCCTCCTCAAGCAGAGCAAGCCCCTTCTGGAGGCGAACAGCTTCCCGACGTTCGGGGTCCAGGTGCTCTCGATGAGCAAGCGCATCATGACGGAGGTGATGGCGACGGCCCAGGACCACGGGCTCCCGATCTACTACACAGACACGGACAGCATCCACATCGACAAGGCGTCCATCGAGCCCCTCCGGAACTACTTCCACGCGCGCTTCCAGCGGGAGCTCATCGGGAAGAACCTCGGCCAGTTCCACTCAGACTTCCCCGACAGCCCCTCCGGGGAGATGTTCGTCAGCCGCTACTTCATCGGCGTCGGCAAGAAGGCATACCTCGACATCCTCCAGGACAGCCAGAACAACATGAGCTACCACGCGCGCCTCAAGGGCATCCCCGAGCAGGCGATCCTCAACGAGGCCCGGCAGCGCTGCTCCCACAACTTCCTCGGCGGGCTCTACAACCTCTACGCGGACCTCTACAACGGCGTGCCCCAGACCTTCAACCTCATCTACGACGGCGCGGTGCGCTTCGTGCGAGACGCCAGCCTCGCCTACCGCTGCAGGGACGACTTCAAGCGGAGAGTCATCTTCGAGAGGGAGCCCGATGAGCCCCTGAACATATCAAAGCTGATGCAGTAAATTTACTTAGCGCTCCATAATCTCCTTGAACCTCCCAAAGGTTAGAGGCTCAGCATTGAAGAACTTCTTCTTCCTTGCCCACGCAGAGAGACGATCGAAGAAAGCCTCAGACGATATCTGCTTGTCCCCAATGGTAAAGCTGTAACGACGATCATGATACTCATCAATATCGAACCAGGCGTCTGTGATCGCAAACTGACGCGTAACAGCAGCTGCCTTTATCAAACAGTACTGGCCACCGCTCCATATGGTTCCCACATGACCCGGCTCTATCGCGACAACTGGGTTGTAAATGCCCTTATGCTCGAGGAGGAACTCGTTCGTCTGCCTGATCGTGTCAAGCGCATCGACCTCGCACAGACGATGAGGATCATCCGAGGCCCTGTCCTTGATGTGGTCCTCACAGACAGCCGGGTCGATAGCGAAGCGCACATGGAAGGCCGGAAGGATGCCTGCGCGGAGCATGTAGTGGTCGATCAGGTAGTGGAGGTACTGGCCTTGCTCCTTCGTGATGTAGCCGTCACTCATCTTGAAGAGGATGAACGCGCTAGTAGACGGCAGCCAGCGGTCGAAGATGATGAAGTCGTACTGCTGATACTCTTCGGCAAAACGGCAATGAAGAAGCTGCTTCCCCAGTGCATGGACCACCTGCTCCTGGAACTGGAAAGCAAGCTCCCTGGGGTTCTTGTAGTACTCCTCGAGGGTGATGCCTCCGTTCTGTCCAAAGTGGTTGTCTGCCACGGCCTCCTCGATGATGGTAGCTTCGAAGCCTTGGTCGATCAGGTACTTCTTGAGATGCTTGCAGAAGGTGGACTTGCCTGCGCCGATGGGACCGTCAACAACGATGATGCGAGGATCAATGACAACAGGCGGCACAACTCTCGAACTGAAATCGCTGAGCTTCCATACGAGGTTATCGTCCATGTTGATCCCGATGTCAACTGACTCCAGAAAGTCTTCGACTGGCCAGTGTGATGATTTACTATCGATGAGGCCTGGCTCAGCTGGCTGGTTCTGGGGCTCGTAGTACTGGCTCATTTTATTTTCCCAGTAGTGCACGTCTCAAGAGCCAAACCATTTTAAAGTGAATTCTCCCCACGGAAATAAAAGTATGGCTGGCCACCTTCTCAACAGCAACGGGACCGCGAAGAACGAGAACAAGCTCTACACCCAGAAGCCGACGCCCTTCTACGACGCGGGCACGGTGCCGGTCCGTCTGTCCTCGGTACCCTTCGAGAGCCGCAACGAGCCGATCCGCGTCCAGATCGACGAGCCGCCCAAGCAGCGCCCGCGAGCTGGTCTAGTGCGCACCCGCAAGAGGATGATCCCGAGGAACCGCTGGAAGAGGAACGGGAACAAGCAGTAAACGTTTACTTCGAGATCTCCTCGAGGAAGCGGTTGAAGGTGTTCGTCTCGGTGGAGGCGTTGAGGAAGCGCTGGATGCCGTCAGCCCACGCCTGGGCGCTCTCGTCGCTGATGCTGAGACAGGTGGCTGTGTACGTGCGCTTGTTCTTGGGAAGCCTCGAGAGCCTCACGAACTCGTCTCCGGTCTCCTCGTAGAGATAGAAGGCAGAGCGTGCTCCATCAGAAGCGCGTCTGCAGAAAGCGGTGTAGTGAGGGGCTTGCACGAACTCGTCCTCGGGTCGCTTGACGAAGCGGAAGACGACGCCCTGCTGGTTGAGCCACTTGCAGAACCAGGAGGTGACTCGCTGATAGTCCTCAGTACCCTCAGCGCACTCTGCGGTGACTCGACCGAGCAGTCTTCCGACCTGGCCGCAAAAGGACTTAAACGCGGGACTGGACGGGGCGGGAGGATTTGCCACTGGCAGAACGGGCTCGGCGTCGGCGGTCTGTCGCTGTCGGGTTCTAGAGGCAGACTTCCTATGAGTGGGCTCTCTGGAGGAAGGAATGACATCTTGAAGGAAGGGGTCCTCGGCGAAGTGCTCTGGTATGAATCCATCTGCCATGCTTATTTTATTTTCCTGGGAGCCCTGTAACCAGATCAGATCAGAATTGATTCCTGATCAATTCGGACGAAGCGACGACTCCAGAAAAAAAAATAACGCTGACGTGAATTCGATGTTTACTTTGCAAACAGCTTTACGATGTCTTCCTTGTCTCCGGCAATGGCCAACGCAAAAACCCTACCATTATTGATGTCCTTCTCCTTATCTGCCAACAAAGCAGCACAAGCAGCATGGCCATTTCTCACAGCCCACTCGAAAGCAGTACCACGGGCGTTATTGCATAACCTGGCCTCCTTATCTAACAACAGCTTGACGATGTCTGCGTAACCACAGGATGCTGCTAGCATGAGAGCGGTCCAGCCGTCGTTATCCTTCATGCCTGCCTCCTTCTCCGCTAATAGGTTAGCGCACTTAGTGTGACCCTTACACGCAGCCCACATGAGAGCAGTCCTACCATCTTTATTCTTCATGCCGGCCTCCTTCTCTAACAACAGCTTAACGCTGTATGCGGAATCCTTGGATGCTGCTATTATGAGAGCCGACCCGCAGCATCTCGCACATATACCGGCCTCCTTCTTCACTAGCAGGTCAACGCACTTAAAATTAAACTTACTCACAGCCCACATGAGGGCGGTCCTACCGATGACATCCTTCATACCAGCCTCCTTCTCTAACAGCAGCTTAACGCAGTCTGTATAGCCTTCGGATGCTGCTATCATGAGAGCCGTCAAGCCGTGTCCATCACTCATACCAGCCTCCTTCTCCACTAGCAGGTTAGCGCAGTTAGTATGACCCTCCCTCGCAGCCCACATGAGGGCAGTCCAGCTGTTGAAATCCCTCAGGCCAGCCTCCTTGTCTACTAGTTCCCTGACGACATCGATGTTACCTTGCGCTGCTGCTTCTATGAGATCCCTAAAACCATATCCTGGCGACTTGTATTCTCGATAAGCCTTCATATTTTATTTTCCTCCCCGCCCTGAATCAATTAATCAGATCAGAATCAATTCGTCAGAATGGTTTGCACTTCCTGACTGCCGCCTCCCAGAAAAAAAAAATAACGCTGGCCTGCTTTCTGCTTTCGGGCTGTCTGTATGTCGCACTTCGGTGTCGTGCGGGCCCGGGGGCAGGGAGCAGACCAGGCTGGCCGGCAGCTGAACCGGGCGCGAACGCATCACACACATCCAAGGACAACGCGGTCTCCTCCCGGCGTGCACGGCACCACGCTGGGCGGTTCCGGGGGGAGGCCGCGATTTTTTTTGAAAATTTACAGGTTTTTTATTCTGTTGAAAAGTAGGTAAACGAGCGCCAGCGTGTGGGAGCCTAGTGGGCGGACCGGCACACGCAGACGCACTTGTGGGGGACGCTTTCGTTTTTTTGGGCCCAGCCCCGTGCAGGCCCAAAAAAACGAAAGTGGGCACCACAAGGATATATACTACTGACGCCCGCCGTCATCACGTTCCTCCGCGGCTGGAAGGTCTTCGCAGACGGCGACGACGCGCACCGGCACTACCTCAACGCGGTTACGAAGGACGCGGCGCAGATCCACGGCGTCCAGTCTGCAGAGCCCGGCGAGATGCTCTACTGCTTCAACTGGGACCCGGTCTTCGGGGGCACTGAGAGCGACCCCGAGAACCCCCACAACGCGCTCTTCTCGTTCGGGACGATGTACGAACCCGTCTTCTTCTTCCAGATCCAGATCGTGCGCATGAAGGATGGCCAGCGGAAGTTCATCCACCGGCGCGGCGGCCTGGCCCCCTTCACGAACGACTCGTTCTTCGACCTCAACCGCTACCAGATCGAGCGGACAGGCGAAGGCTTTCGGAACAGCAAGGACACGTGCTTCCTCTACGCTCTCAAGCAGAGCGGGCAGCTGAACGACGAGGAGATCAAGGCCGCGGCGCTCCACATCAACCAGGCGGCGGTCACGTTCGCGATGGTCGACGCGATCGGCAAGCAGCTCTTCATCTGCTTCCACATGCACATGCCGGACAGGGTCGTCCTCCGGGGCGCACAGAAGGGCCGCAAGCTCCCGCCCGGCGTCGCACTCCGGAACATCCAGATAGGCTTCGACTTCAACCACTACTACATCTTCGACGAGAAGCTCCCCTACAGCAAGGCGTACGTGAACCACGCGTCCGTGATGATGGAGCACAACGCGTACCCGGAGAACGCGAACGTCCGCGAGGTCAGCGTCCGGAACACCTTCCACCCGGAGACCCGGGAGCCGATGCAGAAGGTCGTCTTCGGCTACCACCGCGACGACGACCCCCACACGTGCACGAGCCGCGACCTCCTCCTCTCGCTCCACAAGCAGGGCCTCCTCCGCCCGATCCGCTCAGACGACCTCCTCGCCGTCAAGGAGTCCTTCATCCGCGAGGAACACTACGCGGAGGACAACCTCGAGTTCTGCGAGAACCAACTCAAGAAGATCGAGCCCAAGAAGAAGCAGGCCCCGCCGAAGGACGTCTGGTTCGCGGACTTCGAGACGACGACCGACGGGGACCAGCACCACCCGTTCCTCCTCTGCTTCCACGGGGCGAACAATGTGACGGGGACTACTGGGCGAAGGACTACACAGCATCGGGGACATGGTCCAGCGGCCTTCCCGCCTCGCGACCTCAACCGGCCCCAGCTGGTTACTTCACAACCTCAACTACGACGGGGCCTTCGTCCTCCCGTACTTCGACGTCAAAAGGACAGCATCGTCACCCTCGGGGCGAGCAAGATCATCGCGTTCACATCCACATCCGACTGAGCGACGACCGGAAGAACAAGCCGATCCCGATCCACTTCCGGGACTCCTACGCCCTGATCACGGCGCCCCTCAGCAAGTTCGGGAAGATGTTCAACCTCGACGTCCACAAGGAGGTCCTCCCGTACTCGTTCTACACGCAGGAGAACGTCCGCAAGCTCGCAGAGGGCTACCGGCCGACCCTCGAGGAGTACCTCTCGTACGAGATGGAGAGCAGACGGACCGAGCTCGAGCAGCTGGTCCGCATGCTGCCGGGGATGCTCGTCGAGGACCGCGTCGATGCGCTCCGCTACGCCCACTACTACTGCGCGCGGGACTGTCACGTGCTCAAGGAGGGCGTCCTCCGCTTCCGGCAGCAGCTCCTCGAGGTCACCGGGATCGACGCGTTCACGTCCATGACTCTCCCGAGCGTCGCGTACAACTACCTCATCAACGAGAAGTGCTTCGAGGGCTGCTTCAACCTCAACACGGCTCCGCTTCTCTTCGTGCGCCAGTGCGTGACGGGCGGGCGCTGCATGCTCCGGAACAACGAGAAGCAGTACGTCGAGGGCGAGATCATGGACTTCGACGCGGTCTCCCTGTACCCGTCCGCAATGGCGCGCATCTACACCCTCAAGGGCCACCCGAAGGTCGTCGACCCCGAGAAGCACGACCTCGGCTGGCTCCTCCGCCAGGACGGCTGCTTCCTCGAGATAGACATTCAGATCGTCCCGAAGACCCTCGACTTCCCCCTCATCAACCGCCAGACGGAGAAGGGCCGCCACTTCTCAAACGAGCCAGGCCCGATGTTCGCGGACAACATCACGATCGAGGACATCATCGAGTACCACAAGGTCCCGATGAACCGAATCCGCGTCCTCCGGGGCTACTACTACGACGAGGGGAAGAACTTCGCCATCCAGACCGTTATCCGGAAGCTCTTCGATACGCGCCTCAAGTTCAAGGCGGAGGGCAACCCCCTTGAGAGCATCTACAAGCTCATCATGAACAGCTGCTACGGGAAAAGCATCCTCAAGCCCGTCTTCAAGCGGATGAACACCGTCGACCGGGCCGGGCTCGAGCGGGAGCTCCTCGACAACTCCGCCGACATCCTCTGCTGGGAGCCGCTCTACGACGGCGGCCGCTTCCTCCTCAAGCAGAGCCGCCCGCTCCTCATGGCGAACAGCTTCCCGACGTTCGGCGTCCAGGTCCTCTCGATGAGCAAGCGCATCATGACGGAGGTGATGGCAACGGCCCAGGACCACGCGCTCCCGATCTACTACACGGACACCGACAGCATCCACATCGACAAGCGGTCAATAGAGCCGCTCCGGAACTACTTCCACGCGCGCTTCCACCGCGAGCTCATCGGCAAGAACCTCGGCCAGTTCCACTCGGACTTCCCCGACAGCCCCTCCGGCGAGATGTTCGTCAGCCGCTTCTTCGTCGGCGTCGGCAAGAAGGCGTACCTCGACATCCTCCAGGACAGCCAGGGCCACATGAGCTACCACGCGCGCCTCAAGGGCATCCCCGAGCAGGCGATCCTCAACGAGGCCCGCCAGCGCTGCGCCCAGAACTTCCTCGGCGGGCTCTACAACCTCTACGCCGACCTCTACAACGGCGTCCCCCAGACCTTCAACCTCATCTACGACGGCGCCGTCCGCTTCGTCCGCGACGCGCACCTCGCCTACCGCTGCCGCGACGACTTCAAGCGCCGCGTCATCTTCGAGAAGGAGCCCGACGCGCCCCTGAACGTCGTCAAGCTCATGCAGTGAATTTACTCCATGCTGCTCTCCTCGTCGCGCGCAAGGACCTCCTGGAACTCATCAAACGACAAGGCCATCATCTGCATGCGGCGCTTGAACGGATTGACGAACCTCCCATATGCGGTCCAATCGCAGAGCTCGTTGAAGAAGACAAACGCGTTGATCCTGCGCATCCCGATCTGGACGAAGTAGCGGCGGTCCTCGCCGAGGAAGAGAGTATTCTCGACAACGTACTGGCGCGTCACCCTCGCGGCCGCGACGAGCGAGAACTGGTTCCCCGCCGAGAAGGCCTTGCTCCACTCGGTGTCCGCTGGATGGTTCAGGTTGAAGACCGGCGTGTAGACGCCCTTGTGCTTGAGGAGGAACTCGTTCGTCTTACTCACGACCCCGAGCGCGTCCTCCTCGCACTGGCGGTGTTCCTCCTCAGCAGCGCGCTGGACGATACGCTGCGCACAGATCAGCGGGTCCGTCGCAAAGCGGACGTGTGTCGCCGGAAGGATCCCCGCGTACGACATGTAGACGTCGATCAGGTAGTGGAGGTACATCGCCTGGCGGCCCGTAATATGGCCCTCCTGCACCTGGAAAAGGACGAACGCACTCGTCGAGGGCAGCCAGCGGTCGAAGATGACGAGGTCGTAGTCCTTGTACTTGTCCGTGAAGCGGTACTCGAGGAGCTGGTCTGCGAGAGCATGTGTGACGGCGAGCTGGAAGCGGTACGCGTTGGCGTGCGGGTCCCTGTAATACTCGTCGAGCGTGATCCCGTACGCGCTGAAGCACTCGAGCCCCACAACCTCCTCGATGACCACTGCCTTCAGCCCGCTGTCCTGGGCGTGCTCGACAAGGCGGCGGCAGAAGAGGGACTTGCCGGCCCCGATGGGTCCGTCGACGACAATCATGCGCGGATCGACGCACGCCGGCGGGATGACGGATGCGTGCCGCGCCAGGCTCAACCCGCGAAGAGTGGACAGCTTCGAGTTCACCTCGAGCAGCTCCTCGGACACGTCGTAGTAGAGGCTCGAGTGGCGGACAAGCTCGGTCCCGGGCTGGTTCTGGGGCTCGTAGTACAGGCTCATTTTATTTCCTGGCGGCCTCCCCAATAAATGCCAAAGCATTTGAAAGTGAATTCTCCCGCCAAAAATAAAAGTATGGCAGGCCACCTCCTCAGCAGCAAGGGGACCACGAAAAACGAGAACAAGCTCTTCACCCAGAAGCCGACGCCCTTCTACGACGCAGGCACCGTCCCGGTCCGCCTCGCGTCCGTGCCCTTCGAGAACCGCAACGAGCCGATTCGCGTCCAGATCGACGAGCCGCCCAAGCCCCGCCCTCGCGCAGGCCTCGTCCGCACCCGCAAGAGGCTGATCCCGAGGAACCGCTGGAAGAAGAACACGTACCAGTAAATGTTTACTTCGAGATCTCCTCGAGGAAGCGAGCGAACGTGCCCGGCTCGGTCGAGGCGTTGAGGAAGCACTGGATGCCCTCTGCCCACTGCAGCGCCTGCTCGTCGGTGAGGCACGGACTTGTCGCCGTGTACGAGCGCTTGAACTTCGGGAGCCGCGACAGCCTCACTAACTCCTCCCCGGTCTCCTCTAAGAGGTAGAAGGCAGAGCGCACTCCATCTGATGCTCGCCTGCAGAAGGCGGTGTAGTGGGGCGCGCGCACGAACTCGTCCTCGGGCCTCTTGACGAAGCGGAAGATGACCCCGAGCTGGTTGAGCCACTGGCAGAACCAGGCCGTGACTCGCTCGTAGTCCTCCGTGCCCTCGGCGCAGTCGGCAGTAATGCGGCCCAGTAGTCTTCCCACCTGGCCACAGAAGCTCTTGAAGGGCGGGCCGGCGCGGGCGGATGTCTGCTGTGCGGGCTCGGGGTGCGAAGTCTGCTGAACGGGGTCGGGGTCGGCGTGCGCTCGAGCCTTGAGGGGGCTTCGCTTGCGAGAGGATCCTCGAGGAGGGAGGGCGATGTCTTGCGTGAAGAGGTCCTCGGTGTAATGCTCAGGAATGATGCCATCTGCCATGCGTCCTTTTATTTTCTTGACGCTCCTATCATAAAGACGCAAACCATTTCAAATCCACTTCTACCAAACAATATTAAATTCACTTCCTTCCGGCGTCTGCAGAAAAAAAAAAAATGCTGGACCTCCGCAAGCTTAACAAGGAGGACTTCGAGCAGGCCATAGCCACCTTCATCGAGCGTGCTCTTGACCTCGAACGGCCGGAAGATCTGAACAAAGACGAGCCGATTTATAACAGAAGCTATCTCCAGATCGACCCCGTCACGCACGGAGAGTATAACCTCACCCCGGCCGTTCTCTGGTCGCTGATAGTTATGACACTGACCTCCTATGGCCTTACAATGTTTACTGAGGACGACTGTCTTTGCGTGCAATATGGCAAAATATACAAGTTTCCCATCGAGCCGGCAGACGAAGACGTTCTCAGAGAGATACACTATGCCATACACGTTGAAGCGACAGAAGACTTGGAACTCTTCCCCCAGACCGAAGAGGAGATCGTGGCAGCGTTCAAACAGATACTTGGCGGACAGATAGAATTCCACATCCGACCCAAGTAAACCTGCGCTCCTCGGTCATGCGAATCAATTCCCGAATCAGAATCAAATCAAAATCAATTCGTCACAATTAATTGCACGAGGGGTCTCACAGGGCTCAGAAAAAAAAAATTACGCTGACCTGCCGGGCTGTCTGTATGTCGCACCTCGGTGTCGTGCGGGCCCGACAGGCTGGCTGGCTGGCCGGCAGCTGAACTGAGCCTCGAACGTACCACACCCACAACGCGTCTCCTCCCGGCGTGCACAGTTCACGCTGGGCGGTTCCGGGGGGAGGCGCGTTTTTTTTAGAAAAATTACAGGTTTTTTATTCTATCAAAAATCATAATGTTTGGACGGGAGATTGCAGCAGGGAGAACAAAATCGCGGCGGTCGTTTTCGTTTTTTTGGGTAAGGCCCCCGGCCGGCCCAAAAAAACGAAAGCGGGCGCCTCGAGGATATATACTACTGGCGTGCTCCCTGTAGAGGTGATCGCGCTCTCTACGTTGATCGAGCACGATATTGTACAACTTCTTCACTTTGAGGTTGCGGCGCCTTATTTGGGTTCTAGCTCGTTCAAAGAGCTCCCCGTCGGTTCTAACAGGCCCCAGCTCGTCCACTTCCACAGCCTCAACTACGACGGGGCTTTCATCCTTCGACATCAAGGAGGACTCCATCGTCACCGCACGAGGCACCCCGCAGGTCCGGGAGGGCCCGAGCATCGGCCAATCCACGACAGCACCAACGATGGCGAAGCAGACCCACAACCATCCCACACTCTGGGCCGGACTCCCGCCCCGCGGGCCCTACTCTGCCCCGCCGCCGCTGGCCCTGCGCCCTGGGTCGGAGCGGCGGCCCGCGCCCCCGCAAGCCTCTCGGCCGCCGGAGATGCCGCGGCGCCACGCGCTGGGCCGCCCCGGGACCCGGCGCCGTCTTCCAAAAAACCCAAACCATTGCAAATCGGAATCTCTCCCGGAAAATAAAATGACGCCGGCGCTGCCGGTATGTCGCACCGAGGTGTCGTGCGGGCGCCTGGAAGGCCTTTCCTCAAGCCCCTCTGCGGAGGGCAGGGCAAGAGCCTGCGCGGCCTGCCCTGGGCGCTGTTTACTTCGGCTGGCTCCCGTGGGAGAGCACAACCGAGACCTTGCGGCAAGCCCTCCCCTGGCCGAGCGTGAACCTGACAGTGAGCTGGTCCAGGCGCATCACAGCGCGGAACGCGGCTCGAACGGTGCGGGGGAGGGCTCGAACGGCTCGAGCGATGCAGAGGAGCCTCGAGAAGATCCCGGGCGGCCTCGGGGGGTGCTCCAGAGGCGGCGTCGGAATGGTGGCATCAGACATGGTCGCTGCTTTTTATTTCCGGACACCAGGTCAACCCGAGGCCGAATCAAAATCAATTCGGAATCTGTCCGCCAAATAGTTTAGACGAGAAGTCAGACAGGCCCGAAAAGACGCGACCCGCCGCCGGTGTGCTTCGCCGCGGCGCCGCGCGAGTGGATGCACCAGTCGACCCGAGCGGCGAGAACCAGGCGGGGCAGACGGCTGGCGTGGGGTAGGAGGGCCCAGGCGCAGATGTGGGTGGCCGCCTCCCCCTAACGCTCTGCACTGTGGCTCCACCGCGCCCGAGGCAAGCAGATGGGCAGGTGGGCGCACCGACGCGCGGCGCCTGGGCCAAGACCAGGAGGTGAGGCACTAATCCTGCTAGAATAGCTATACGCCGAACCCAACGGAACGCTCGACTCCACCTCCTTGGAAAGCACCCGACCACCCAAAAGTGGAAGAGGCCGCCGCTAAGATAGGCACTATGTTGCCCGCAGGCAGCGGCCTCAGCTACAGCACACAGAACCAAACACAACGCACGCCTTAGCCGCTGGCTCCCCCACCGGGCCATACCTGACGGCGCCCTGGCTAGCTTTGAGGTGCAAGGAAACAACTAGCTTCACTCCTGTACACCCTCCCCAGACCAGCCGCCTATCAATCCGCTCGGCTCGCCACAGACGCTCAGTCTGTGTCGGCGCAGCCGTTGAGCTCCGCATTCACAAGAGTGGATACCAAGCACCACGCAGGCACTAAGGAGGATGGCTCCGTGCAACTGGACCTTGAGCGCAGGACGGCACAGCGTCATCCAGACGGGCTCATAGAGGTCGACGTCGTCCTGATGACCCGTTTTTGCGGGAGGAAGCCCGGCTACGTGAGATAGACATAGGCCATCCTCACACACGGACACAGTGCTTACCCTCTCACCTTGTGGTGCTCCATGTGGCTTCCCATCTATTCATGAAGCCCGCCATGATAACACCTAGTGCACCAACGTCGGTCTTGTGCGCCCACCTGCGGCGCCCTCTATGGATCCGAGACGCTCTGGTCCCTCGCATTGTGTCGCTCAAACTGCTGGCTCCTCGAGTCTGTGTGCCCCCAGGGGCTCGGTCGAACCAAGAACAACGAATCTCAGGCTTGCCCATGAGCTGGAACACGTCCAGGAGCCAGGCACCGTGCAAGCGGCTACCGCTCCCCAGGCGTCAGCTCCAGACTGTGGGGAGGTTCGCCCGGACACCCGCTGGCCCAGGGGTGGCGGCCCGCCAGGCTCCCAGCCCCCGGATCAATGTCCAAGGGCGGCCGCACAGCAGAAGACCGCCCCGGTGCCACGGCCGGCGACAGACAACTATTTACAGTGACGCTGCGGCTGCAGAGGCGGGGCCTCGGAGCGCCGGCCTGCCGACACGCTCCGCCGGCTCAGAGAGAGAGCCCTGGACCCGGCGCGGCTCCGCGAATAGGAGATGCAGCCGTCCTGCTTGGCGCTCTGCAGCAGGGCTATGTTCTCCTCGAAGGACATGGGCGGCGCAACGGCCCCGGCCCTTATCACGACCGGCGGGGCATCCCTTAGCCTTGGGCCAACCGGGCGCCGCCCATGAGCCTCGCTGTCAGGTGATGTAGCGTCTTCAGGCCCCAACGACGCTCGTCACTGTCTCATCGTGCTTTGTGACTTAACTCGTGTGGCCCTTGGCTTGTCCTTGCCACAGAATGCACTCTTGAAGTCGGATGAGCGGAAACTGATGGTCGACTGTAGCTCGCTGCAACGTTTGTGTGTCGACCACCTACCCAGCCACGCTCAGAGATCAATGACCCGGCCAACTCTTCTTGGACAACAAAAAGGCCACCGGCAGACTCGAAATCCTTGTGGACGACACAGGGAAGGGATCCTCGCTGGCATCGATCTTGTCGGGGTCGTGGAGGTAGGTAAGGATGATGACGATCTGCTCCATGATGGAGAGCACTGTATCGGTAGGGTTACCGGTTCTTGCACAATCGGCAACCACATCTTGAGGCACCGATCCCAGCGGTCCATAACGATGACATGGAGTGGGCGTCTCTGAGCACCCGGTAGTGCCTAATGGCATCTAGGTGTCAGCGTCTGGAAATGGTGGCCAGCGCGACCCAGTGGCCTCCGTGAGCTTCCCACTCTGAGCCTTGGGTAGCTACCTATCACATGGACAGTACCAAAGCTGCCCACATCAAGCACCCCTCCTCGCATCGATGCAGCTCGTCAAGAGCGAACACGGAATATCGGGTGCGCCGTCCCCAGCCATGACGGTGTCAACGGCGCTGTGCAGAGCACGCTCGGGGGCAGGGGAGTGGCCACCCCTTTTCCCGGTTGCTGGCTGGCTGGCGAAGTATACGAGGCGCACCCGCTTGTCAGGCAGCTGTCTGAGATGAGGGCATTCCCGGCCCGGAGAGGCCCCTGCTTAGAACAGGTCACCAATTGTGTAGTAGAAGGAGCACGATCCTTGACATCCTTCCGTGCCAGACTGAAGGAACAAGCTCTGATGCGCTCCTTGCATTTTCTATTATCATAAACAGTGCTCGATAAGGTAGACGGTATCCCTAAGGAGACACACCGATGCGCTGTGCGAGTCGTCAACCACTTTCCGATCAATCTTATATGGGTGCGTCTCAGTATGGCCCATATGTTCGCAACATCACAACCGCCGCAGTTGCTATTTACAAAAAGTGGGCCATCAGTGAATGAAGCCAACAAACCCTGGACTGTGAGGGAGACGCCTTTTCACGCCTGTCTCATGCCAGTACTTTGGGCCCTCGAATACTTATTGCCGCAAACCAAGCCAATCTATCGGCGTGTCAGGCGTATCGTTGCGACCATAAGGCTCAGTTTCTTTCATAATTAGCCCTGCTACCATCCACATCGCTGCGAGTGTCCCGCAATAGACTTGAGTAGGAAGCGCTTTAAACCCTTGACAAAAGCCCGCAGGCGGCACTAAACGCGCAGTTGATAAGCAAAATGGCCTTAGCCCCAGTAGTCTGTACAGCGCTGGTTGCGCCACGTAGCAGGCTTTCGGAGCACCCGTCTTCCCCTTCTTCCACAAGGGGTCCCGCTGTTGGTCATGGTGTTCTGAAATTGGACTGTTTTAGGCACATCCAGAATACTCACACCCACCCTACTAGCGCACCTAATGCCTGTGCCGGATGAAATAGTGAGCGCGATCCATTTAACCTCAGTTTTCTGCGTTCAAAGTAAAAATTAATGTGGAGCTGGGAGAGATCGCACTTTCACCACCATCATCACTACTGTCACCACCATAGTGTCCCTGAGTATGGGGTGCTTGGGGGTTTTGGCGGGCTCATCGGAGGACTCATAGGGGGCGCCATCGGGGCTAATCTGGGTCGCAAAAAAGAGAGAAAAGAGAAAGAAGTTATAGTCCAGCAGCAGCAGATCTCGCCCCCGCAGCAGAGTAAAGACAAGGAGGTTCACATCCACATTAACCAGTACACCCCGCCAAATAACGCTGCTCCCTCTCCAGCGGCAAACAATGCTAGCAAGCAAGCTGGGAGCAGTGCAGAGCCGTCTACACAACACATAGAGGCAGGGCTAGCGTCACTGGAGAAGCTTATGTATCTCGGCAACATAGAGGCGGCTAGGCTGCAAATGCCGGCATTCAAGAAGTGGTACTTCTCCGAGCGCGAGAAGTTCACCGACCTCAATCTGCTGGGGGTGTACGACACGCGGCTACTGACTGTAGACATGTGGCTGGTTAACGATGCCGCAAGGGTTGTTAAGGCGCCACAAGGCCCCTTTACGGAGAACGATGCCAAGAAGGTTATGGAGCGCCTGGTAACCAAGGATGGCCAGCAACAGTTTGTGCAACTGTTCCAACCCGCCCCCATAATGGAGGGTGATAAGCACGAAGACAAAAGCTCAGAGGAACCACTCTTCCTGCGAAGCCTGAGGAACGCCAATCTCGCCCCCCGCAGCTCTGTTTCAGCCGACCCCATGCAGGCCTACCCGGGCCTAAGAATGAAGTGACCCTGTACGCGATCGTGCAAGGACTCTCTTTACTGTTCAACCAGGGCGGTGACCGTGTTTCCAAACAAGTTTTCTGGTTCTAGGGAGGCTACGTCCCGGCGCACTTTATAGTGCGGGTTGTCCCCCGCCTTTAGCCATGAAAAGTCGCGAACGGTGAAGCACTGGGTCTCGTCTAGCACTGGGTCCAAACCCGACTGCAGTAAACGCTTGTTGAACTCAGGATCTAACTTGCCGAGGAGGGCCGTGTGTGCCTCAATGGTGGCACGTGTGAGCGGCGCAAACTGCAGATCAAGGCTGTGCTCAATGATAGGGGAACTTCCGACAGCCACGACAAACGTCGAGGACGCTGTGTGGTGGATCCGCAGCTGATGGCAGGAAGCGATGACCACCAGCCCGCGACAGCGCTCCATGTGTAATGCTCCAGACACGCTGCTGCAAAAGATCATGCAGCCATCACAATCATCGACGTACAATGTAGATAATTGGGTTGGGAGGACTATTCGCGCGTTGACGCACTTGCGCAGAGTATAGTCCGTGCCTTCTTTGTCCGGCTCGAGTCGAAAGCTAGCGTCAACAATGTCGCAGGTAACGTTTTCATCGATGTACTGAATCACGGGAGCGCTCGGGGTTTCTACCGCGCTGTCCTTCTTGATATATTTCCTGCTAGAAAAGGCGAAAGCCTTGCGGGGGACCTTGAGCTGCCTCGCTGCAGCCAAATTGTAAGCCAGCTTAGTCAGCTGGATATTTGTGACGCGCCTGTCATAAGCGCTCAGAGAAGACGTTATTTGTGCCCGGCGCTCATATGCGCGTAGCTGGGCTGCCAGACCCCGGAGCACCGCCTCTGCCTCGTCCCTGTCTGTGATGGCTCTAAGCTCTCCCAAGGCAGCGTTAAACGCGTCCACCTCTGCGTTCGCTAGGGTCATCGGGGTCGACGAGCGCAAGGAAAATAAAACGGGTAAAGGCACAATTCACTGAGCCTGACAAAAGCCTGTCTTAGAAGACAAACTTCTCCTCCTGGTCGTCCTCTGGACGAATGAAGGTCGAGATCTTCTTCATGTTGTTCTGGAGACCGTCGAGGACAGAGCCCATGGTCCTCACAATCTCGTCGTAGCTGGTCTTGCGGGTCGCAATCAGCTCAGCAACGACGCCGGCGAGAACCTTGCACTCTGCAGACAGCGAGACGACACCGTCGCGTGCGATGGACTCATAGTGCCTGCTCAGGATCTCGGAGTCGCGGAGGTACTCGTCGATGCTCTGCTCACGGTCTGCACGCGCACGGTCATTCATGTCGGTGGCATGCTTGAGGTCGCGGTCCACCTTGCTGTAGATCTCTGTCGCCAGCGCCATCCTGGTATTGCGCTCGTTGGTGAGATTGCCAATAAAGGCGCCAAAGGACTCCTCGGCACTGGTCTTGAAGTAGCGGATAGACTCCAGCAGATCGTCGTGCTCCTGGGCGATCTTCGCCATGGCGTGTCTGCACTTGTGGGCGAGGTCGGAGAAGTTGTCATTGTTCTCCTTCGTGTGGAGGCTCACAGAGGCCCCGAGCGCATCTCTTGTGTCCATTATGCGGGTGGTGAACTTCTTGCGGATGTCATCGAGGCGCTTGGTCGCTCGCTCGGTCTCCAACTGGAGGATCTTGTCAAGGTGCTCAATCCCGTTCTGGATGAGCTCGAACCTCTCGAGGTCAACCTGCTTGGTCTCGTCAACCTGCCTCTTGAAGTCCTCGTGAAAGTCGGTCACACGGCTGTTGATCTTTGCGAGGCGGTCCTTGAGAGAAAACGACGTGGAGACGGTGGTCATTTTTTTCTGGCGCAAAAGCGGACTATTAATAATTATGAAACAGAGGGCAGAAGGCGCGCATTTGGCCCTGACCATGCACCTGCAGCGTGGCCGGTAGTGCTAGGCGTCTCCTTGCCGTCGAAGGGTCTGGCTTAGGAATCCGCATCGGCACTCTGCCCGCGGCCAGCCTTTCAGAGCACCAAAATTAGTTTAAGGAACAATCGTCAGCGGAAATCCGTCCATCGAACAAGGAAAGATCAAGGGTGCATAGCCACTAGCACTACGGTGCAGGATGTTGTGGTAAATTTCCGATTTCACGTGTCTGGACAGGCAGCAGCTTCTGGGCTCCATCTAAAAAATGCTCCTCTCTCTTCCTGTCCAACCTCTCAGACTACGGCACCTCAAGAGTCACCAGTTGCTCGTGCAGGTCCAGAAGTACTGGGAGGCAAAGAAAAAGTCGCGTGCAGATGAAGAGTGCCGGTTCTGCGATGCAGCGCGAGACTCCGCTGAAATTTTAGAACAGGAGCATCTTGAGTCAGATACTGCACTCCGAGAGTATCAGCGGTATTGCGCCATGACAAGCTCTGTCCACTCTTTAACGACCTGGAACAACAATACCCTCTTGCAGCTTACAACCAAGAATCACCCAAATGTGTGGCAGTTTTGTGCTACAGATAGCGCTTCCTATCAAAGCACATGTCTCTACAATGATATATTCAGCTCCTTTTACAGTTCTTTCGCCATTTTATTCAATGCTTGCTGTGCACAGGCCTCTGCTGGCACTGGTCCCTTAAACGCCGTTCTTCCTCACAAGAGATTCCTGTTCAAAACTATTCTTGAGCTTTCTAGCATTATCCGTGACTCCTTTGCATGCTACCTCCCCGATGAGCTTTTGAGCACCGAACTCGCCCGCTGCCTCCACAGCGACGCATTTGATGCTCTGTTTTCTCTTGTTGACCTTTCGATGATAGAGCTACTACTTGCAATTGACATTGATAGGATTGAACAAGGCGGTCCTTCAGATATGCAAAGCTTTTTGTCCGTTACTTTTCTCTACACAGATATATCTACCTCTTTGCAACAGCAGCTCTTGAGCATCCACGACAAAGATCCTATCTTCCTTGCTATTCAGCAGGATCTTGCTGTTCGAACACCACTTTTTCTTGCATATACCTACTGTTCCTTTGCGAAAGCAATGATGACATCAGACAGTCTGCCGTTGGCAGGTACATATGCACAAAAAGCGTACAGCTTCCTGGAGCGGTTCCCCTCCAAGAACAGTGCACCCACCGCTACGATAGATCCAAATCTGGTATCGCCGCCAGAAGATATCAGATTGTTTGTCCAGCGCTTGCGGAGTGAGATTAACGAAATCGTAGAAAGGTGTGGCACAACAGAATTAGCGGACGTGCCATCTCCCCCGCCTCTGTCTATAGAGCGTGTTCGTGAGATGCTGCTGGCAGACGATGCAGACTATGAAGTACTCGAGCACTATCGACTTCTTCTAAGCTGGGATCACGAGAAGAAACGACTTGTATTCACACCGCCTATGAAGGACTCCACTGGATCGTTCGACATGGAAGGTGATGACATTGATTTTGAGAGCATGCAAGGAGGCTCTCGGTCTATCCAAAAGGGGCTTGACTTAGATAACGAGGACCTTCCAGACTTTAAATCAAACCCCTCCGAGCCCACTGATAAGCAGGAGTCTGCTGGTTTGGATGCAGAAGAGAAAGCTGTGGAGGACCCATCTTCGGATGCTCATCATTCGGACCGGGCTTCGTCCAAAAGCTCTCAACCATCTATGGTGTACATCGAACATACGCCGACCATGAATGGGCTCTCAGTGAAAGGAGAGCACTCTCTGGATGTGATGGAGACCCCGTCAATAGAGCTACCCACCCTTGCTATTGAAAAGCCAAGCAAAATACCAACTCCCACCTTTACGAGCAGTTATGTTGACCGCATGGCCACAGAGGATATTCCTTCGGATCCTACATACAAAACAAAGCTACCTGCACTGGAAGGCATGCCGCTCCCCAGGTCTATGCCTGCTGTTATCAAGCCAGAGTGCTGCGATAAGCGAGATAACCTCGATCCCTCGCTACCCCTTGATCTCTTGTCAGATAGCTCCAGTTCCTTACCATTTAATTACGAATCCAAGCCAACGGAGAGTGATGTCCTAGATGTACCTCCTGCACCAGCTCAGCCTTCAGTAATGTCGACATTTGATCATGGAGATCTCCATACTCCAGAAGACCAGGAGAAGGTGAGCGCGAAAGAGAGCTCGCAGCATCCTGCTGAAGCGCTACAGTCACACGATTTGCAGGATACACACAAGCCTTCGGGCGACCCAGAGGAGGCCTCTCACGAGCTCTATCTTGGAGCGCCTTCAGATGTCGTGGCCATTGATCGGGATGCGGTCTTTCCAAACGACTCTCCTTCTGTTGAGAATTGTCCGCCATCGACAGACAAGCTCTCTGGAGACGATGACCTTGACAGTATGACCACTAAAGACTTGATATGCAGTAACGGTGTACATGATTCGTTTGAGCACGATTCTATGGAAGAAAAGGAGCCAGAAGATGATGGCAACAGACCGACAGCTTTACTCGATGAGATTGCAATTGGCATGCAACAATCGACGCAGAGCGGATGTTTCATGGATAACTCCTCCAGGATAACTGAACCGGTGCGAGAGACAGAGCTAGAACTAGACATGATCGTCAATGAAATGAATATCGCGCAGAGTGACGACTCTCTGAAGATAAGCTCACATACCAGCATTCATAGTAGTGGGAATGAGCCTGCAATTTCACGGGTGTCTCCCAGCTTGGTTAAGCCTGGCTCAGCGGTTACATTATCTGCGCCGCCTAACGTTAATTCATCAACAGTTGCAGTCGATGTCAATGCAGTGTTAGCAGAAAAGATAAACCCAGAGGAGGCCATGAATGTAGCCGCGCCGGTGTTTATGGCAAACATGCGCTCCACTTCATTAGGGCCCACGTCAACCTTGATAGAGAACGCGCTGTCGTACTGCGAAGAGGTTTCCCTTCACCACTCTGTCACTTCGAGCAACGTTAACAATATAGTTCTTTCCATTGGTTCTGGTGCCAGTTTCTCCACGTCTGCTGATTCTATTAAGAAGTTTCTGTCTGATTCTCAGACAAGCCTGGGGATGAATCAATCCGTCTCTCTTGGTCACAGTTACATTGACAAAGCACGCATACGCACAAGACTTCGTCTTCTACAATCGCGTGCCGAGCGAGCAATTCTCATTGCCCTGCTAATTACCTTTGTAATAGCAATAGTATGCACACTATAATCGTGATTGTAAATCGCCCCGTTCACACTAAAAGCTGGCTCCCTACTCGCCAGAAAAGGTGAAGGCCCCCACTTGCACATGGCCTCGACCTTCGGGAACGTAATGGAGAATGGGAATCCCATTCTCAAGCCTGTCAAAGTAGTAGAAGCCCCACCTTTCCAGCTGCAGAGTCTCCTTCGGCTTGACGTATTGTAGTATATTCCCCTGGACGTATGCATCGAACGTCTTGAAGGAACTCTTGTTAACGAAGTCTCTGAAGTCGTCATCAGGCCCAAGAATGTCCTTGGTTATTAGGTGACCGAAGTAGCACGTCCGCACACGCTTCACTGTCCTTGACTTCCCGACCCACGTGATCTTCAAGGTGCCTGAGTAGTCTGTATCCTCAGGAACATGCCTTAGGGCCAGTGTCTGGGCGCCGTAGTCAACGGCCTCGATCTGCATGTTACCCCACGTCATAAGAGTGAGTTTATCGCCGACCTTCAAGCCCTGGTCCTCCATCTGCTTAAAGTCCGAAGAGTCGATGAGAACCTCGGGACGATAGAGGACCTGCTTTGTGCCCAAGTCTGCATTCTTTGCATGCAGTGGGACATCCCGCAGCGCGTAGAACGCATGCTTCGGCGTGAAGTTCACGATTCGGGCAGTGACAGCGTCATCTGAGTGGACGGCGTGGAACCTCTTAGCAATGGGCTCTATGAATTGCTTATTCACGGCCCAGATCTTCGACCACTCCTGATAGTTGTTGCGGCGCGACGGGCCCTGATCCAATATGAACTTCCGCAAGGCATCGGGGCGCAGTCCTCTGCGCATGAGACCCTGGACGGTGGGAAAACGCGGATCGAACCAGCCTTCCACGAGTCCTTCCTCCACAAACCACTGCAGATGACGCTTGCTCATGATACTGTATTGCATACGAAGACGCGAGAAATCGTATAGCTCAGGCTTGCGTAGGCCTAGCTTATCGCAGAACCACCAGTACTGGTTGTTTCTATCTAGAAACTCCGTGGTGCGAAGGGCGTGCGTGATTCCTTCCACAGAGTCGACAATCGGACACGCAAAGTCATAGGTTGGATAGACCTTGTATTTTGTCCCGGTCCTGTGGTGCTCGTCCTTGACGTTCACCCTGTAGATCACTGGGTCGCGCATGCACTTGTTAGGATCGTCGATGGATATCTTTGCCCGCAAGCACGTCAACTGGCCTTCCTCGCTGCCCTTTTTCATCTCCTCCCACAGACGGAGAGACTCTCCAACAGCTGTATCACGAAAGTCGGATGCAACTCCATCAAATCGCCTCTTCTGCATCTCTTCTGACGGGGTTTTGTCGCAGTACGCCAGCCCGTCGAGAATGAGCTTCTCCGCCAACTGGAGCATCAAGTCAAAGTGGTCAGAAGTATAGGAAAAGGAATCGAAGTCGAGCTGCAGAGACTTCATATCACGCTTCAAATTTTCGACAAACTCCGGGTTTTCGCGCCCGGGATTAGTGTCGTCCATGCGAAAGTGCAGGCGACCCTTATATGCGCGAGCAAAGTAATGATTGAGCATGGCCGCCTTTGCGTGACCAATGTGCAGGTACCCGGACGGCTCGGGCGGGAAGCGAGTGCAGACCTTTCCGAGCTCCGCGTTGTTAAGCACAGGCCCGTCTTTCGGCAGAAGAGACCGGGTGTAGTTCTTCACAGCCATGCTTGTCTGCCCGCGGGCAACCTTAAGGGCAACATCTGAAGCGTATGCCTCAAGCAGAGAAGCTGTCCTAGGGTGTCCGGCGAGGACATCAGCGTGAGGAGCGCCGACGATGATATAGTCAAGCTCCTTGTGTCCTGTTGAGACAGGCGTATCCTGCGCTATTGCAGAGACTATCGTCTCTAGCATATCGGGCTGCGCTGGCTGGTCGATTAAATAGAGAAGAGGAAGAACGGCGGTAGAAATAAGCATCTCGACCTCAACAGGCATAGACGGCCAAAGGATCCTAAAAAGCTCCAGATAGCCCGTCGTGAGGACGCCGTCGGGCGCCTTGTACGTTGGTTCGGTCAAATCGGCCTCAGCAACGTAGTTTGCGTGGACGCCCCCCACGTAGGCCAGGAGAGCTAGTGACACGGGGGCCCGATCGGCGCGAAACGTGATGGTTGCGGCTGGTGTCTTGTCCTTCTTCGCGCACATTTTTATTTACTAGGGAACAGCAGTGCGGGTGCATCAGAGCTTGTTTGCTACAAGGTACTTGGCTGTGGAGACGAGCCGTCGATAGTCTTTGACCACCTTGTTGATGGCCTTCAGGAAGTCGGCCTCGGAGATCAGACGTCTTTTATCACGCAAACAGTACATGCCTGCCTCTGTACATATTGAGCGTATCTCGGCTCCGCTGGCGTTGGGGCTGAGGCGCGCAAGAAGCTTGACGCGGATGTTCTTTTCTACGCTCATCTTCCGGAGGTAGATCTCGTATATTTCTTCACGGCCCTTCTGGTCCGGCAAGCCAAACTCTATCTTCTTATCAATTCTCCCTGGACGCGTCAGTGCAGCATCCAGGATGTCTGGCCTGTTGCTCGCCATGATCACCTTCACATTTCCCCTCTGCTTGAACCCGTCCAGCTGCGTGATTAGCTCAAGCATCGTCCTCTGTACCCCAGTGTCTCCTGTCTCACTTGCATTAACTGATCTCTTCAGCCCCCACGAATCTACTTCGTCAAAGAAGAGGATCGCTGACTTCTTTGTCCTCGCCAAGCTGAAGATCTCACGAACTAGTCGTGCTCCCTCGCTGGAGTATTTCGAGATGAGCTCCGAGCCCAGAATACGAATGAAAGTGGACTCTGTACGGTTGGCCACTGCACGGGCTGTGAGGGTCTTGCCGCTGCCCGGAGAGCCGTAGAACAAGAGGCCCTTGCAAGGCTCTATGCCCAGGTTTGTGAATCTCTGAGGATGGAGCAGCGGAAGCTCTAGAGACTCGCGTATCAGCTTCAGCTGCTTAGCGCAACCGCCAATGTCTCTGTACGTTAGGTTAGGTCTATCATCAACCTGCATAAGGGAAACAAGAGGGTCAATCAAAGGCGGCAGAGGAAAACGGATGGCATACTTGGAGCGGTCGCAGGCCACGCGCATGCCCTCCTCAAGGTCTGCTGGCGCTATGTTTTCATCTTTGCTGACAACGTAGTTGAGGTGCCCAAAAAGATCGATGCATGCACGCCACACAGGCTGTGTGCCCCCAAACCGCCTTGACTGGTCGGAAAAGAGCTGAGGAACCCCCAGGTCGCCTCCGTCAAGCGTGTGCAGATCAGCGGAGGCGGATGTGTCAGAGTCAGGGGGTCTGGGGATCTTGCTCGCCGCTTCCTGAAGTGCAGCCCCTGGGTCATGCGAAGAGGCAGGTCCGCCTTGCTGTGGAGCGACTCCGGTAGGTGTTATAACTGTGTTGTCATAGCCCAGTATGTTGGTAATTGTTGCTATTTGCAATGCCATGAAGTTGCGTACAATCGCTGCATCTCCCTCAATGTCCCATTGGCTTGGAGGCGCTAGGCCACAGTCAAGATCCTCGAGGCCGGAGTTTGTCTTAATGGTGTTGGCTAGGCGCGTTATGGACGTCTCTAGCTTTTCCAGCTCAGATGAATAGGGCCCCTTCCCGATCTGTTTGAGAAGGTCCAACTCGCTCTGATCGAGAGTTGGCATATTGGCTACAAACTCATCCATATCCGATTCTGTGTCGTCTCTGTATCGCCTCTTCTGGGCCTGTGGGGGCATGATATTTTTTTATTGTTGGTTCCATCGGGATCTACAGTTCTTGACATGGAACTTTTGCACCATGCACAAAGCGTGCCAGTGTGTTAGGACCCGAAAAATAAATTCCATCTGCGTTGAAAATTCAGAACCCCTTATGTCTCTAACGGCCGTAAGCGATCTTCTTAAGGAAAGCGATGCCATGCTGGATGAGGTCCTGCGGATCAGAACCATTATTCAGCAGTCCAAAGACGCGTCTGCAGCAGAGCTTCTACGCCGCGTTCGCTATGAGGCGGCAGCCGCCCAGTTCATTCCCTCAGATACCATAACCACGCAGCAACTGGAGGAAAATGCTAGGCTCTTGAAGGAGCAAGCGGAGGTCTCCAGTGACGCCTTTGATGATCTTAGGCTCACAGATGAGGAGGTGCACCAATTTGAGCTTGAGCTTCAGGAGAGAGCAGCAGAGGGCATCGATAAAGTTCCGAAGAGCAATCCTACCGGTGGACCGCCTAAACCCGGCTCTCGGCGTGGCCAACGAAATGTGAAGGGGTCTTCGGGTAAGCCACATCTCCAGGGTAAGTCCCGGGGTAGTGATCGCCTCCAGAAAGGGACTAGCCAGCCTCAGGGACCGTCCCGTGTACTAAGCGCTGATAGCTCCATGTCAGCAGAGCAAAGCGATTCGTCGCACAACTGTGGAGACTCAGCAGTTCTTCTCTCTGTCATTCTGCAAGAAGGCACCTCTTATGCACCAGAGAACCCTGACGGGGACCGCTGTGATGCAAACAGCGGAGTGCTCTCAGAGACGCAGGATCTTGATGAGATGCTTGACGGCCTTCTGGAGTACCACGAGAAACTGGAAAACGACCGTGTGGACGGGTGTCGGGGTCGGGTTTTCCAGACAGAATTGCCAACCATCCTGGAGTCTCAGACATCGTCCCCAGGCGCTTCCCAGTACACTGCATCTGAGGCATCCCTTCTTCCAGATCCAACATACAACCCCAATAACATCTACAATCCGAACTTTACAGTACTATTAACTGAAAAAGAAAACGACAAAGTTGAGAAACTTTTGGCAGAGGATCTCCCCACTGAAAATGCGTTTCGGCTTTCAAACGAAGACATCCGCCGCGATGCCGAGATATGCGCACAGCTGTCCATGCTTGTTCCGCTGGACCGTAGCGACATGATCTATGCCCCAACCTTCACAACAGAAGCCTCTGCCGACGAAACCGTAGAGACGGCCTCTAAGCGGCCATCACGTCCTTACACGCACAACTCGTCCTCAACGCTCGTGACTTTGTCAGAGCCTTCCCATATGACGGAGCGAGGGCGGGAACTTTGGGCCAAGCATACCAGAGGCCTGTCACTGGGCGAGCCACTGGACATCTTTGTTCCTCGCCTCAAGTCTGGAGTCCCTGACTATTTGAAGGAGCAGCGGCGAGACAACATCTTGGTCCAATATTACTCTGCGATTTCACAGTGCTTGAACGAGCTTAAAAAAGACAGAAGCCTCATCCACATGACAGGAGAGAGAGTGAAAGAACTCCTCACGGACTTCTATATGACCCCAACAAACTTTGAACTAGTAGGAGACCTCCACAAAGCCATGGATAGTGTTGCGTCGAGCTCTCTTCCCTTGCGCAGTATAGGAGACGATGAGACCCCCCTAACACCTCAACTCATCCAGAAACCTGAAGACCTTGTACGGAACATCCTTCCTCCAGAAGATCGTGAAAAGCTAGACGACATTCTCTCAAGGGTGCGTAGCGATGCGTTGGAAGTTATTGAAACAGATGAGTATTACAAAGATCTGGATCTGACGGAGTATATTAAGACGGCCACGGCTTTGCAGGACTTGAATGCCGATCCTGAATCCTCTCCTAAAAGCTACACAGCATATTCACGTGCACTAGATGTTGATGATAATCCAGGGATACAGGATCCACTTCTTCTTAAGATCTACCGTGAGAGGCAGGCCGCTGCTCAAAACGCCGATAATATCGAGAACAGCAGCTGCGACTACAGCAGCATCAGTGATGATTATGATTTCGAAGATTATAAATCTAACCAACTTCTAACAGACCAAGAAATTAAGCGCGAGACCAAGAAGTTATTAGATGGAAAAGATCAGGAGGGAGGGAAGTTGTATACGATATTGCAAGACGGAACAGGCCTAAACACCGAAGTAATGTCAGGGGCTGCAGGCCCTACCATAGCCCACTTCTCTCTGCACCAGGGCACTGACGTCAGCACTGCAGGGCTGGGAGGCACAACGGCAACATCTGAGGCAACTGATAGGACTGCCAACAAGACCAAGATCAAAACCAAAAAGCAGCTCACGAACACTGAACTGTTGGCCAAAAAGAGCAAAAATCTTAGCAACAAGTTCCAAGAGATAATAAACCGTTCTAAGCCATCAGAGATGACTGCAGAGCTTAACCGCGTCTACGAGGATCTCCAGCCAGATGACGTAGACAAGATCCTTTCGGGTCCACAGGCCAATCAGCATATCCAGACACTCAAAAGGCAAGGGATAGCTTTACTGGATCTAGAGCCGGTCGGCACGGAGTGTTCAGGTCAGTCGATGACGACCCAGAACACGTCTGCATCGTCAACTGTGCTTGGAGCCTCATCTGGAAGAAGCTCTGCCAAGCCTGTCCTGGCAAAGTCGGGCACAAAGGCGTCGTCTTCAAAAGTTCATAGCAGAATTCCGCAAATACAAGATCACTAGAGGCTAGCGCGTGTCTACTACTACTTCTTCATGCCAAGAACTCGGAGTATCGCGTCATCTCCCCCCACAACCGTGACCTTGGCCTCCTCATTGATTCCTATCTTATTAATCCCACCTCTGCACACAGGAACCCTAAGGACTACCTCTTCTAGTTCATTGTTCCAGATCGTGAGTGTTCCGTCAGAGTGCCCGCAATATATCAAGAAGGTTTTCTCCACGAATCGATGCGCAATAGACATGATTGGAACCTTATCAGTAATGGTTACATGGTTGAGTTTAGAGATATCTCCTTCATAGTTTTCATAAATAGCGAGAGTTCCATCTGAGTGGCCTACGAAGAGAAGATCATCGTCGGCAGTGAATGCAGTGACTCGCCCGCAATTGTTACTTGGAAATGCTAAGTAGTCGGAGCAAGAAGAGGCAACCGCTGCTGCATCAGTCGACCCCCCTGGATTGACAAAGATAGTCTGACCATCGGCGCCACCGAAAACACACATGCTACCGAATGGATAGCACGCAATGACAGATTGTGTAAAGGCCTTCTTCTTCCAGAGGATGTCTCCGTTGCTCTTGTCGAGGACGAAGATACCTCCGTCTCGGGCGCCTATGCCCACATACTTTCCCCCAAAAATGCAGCAGGTCATTAGATTGGGCGCCGCCTTCATCTTTGGCAGGACAGACGTTTGCCAAACGAGCCTTGTTTGGTGCATGAGGCAGACCGTTGCATGGGACCCTCCGAAGACACTCTCTTGGGTTTCCCTGTCGAAGAACCCGTTGGCGATCGATCCCATCTGAACCTGTTCCGTCCCCTTTGCGCCACCCTTCGCCCACGAGATGACACGCCCGTCCAGGCCTGCGCTGAGAATGTCGCCCGACCGGAGAATCGCAACAAAGGTGACCCACTCCACGTGACCGCCCTGCTTAAACAGTGTCCTGACGTGCTTCCCGTTGGGCAGGGTAAATACACGGATACTGTGATCTCCAGAAGCGCTGGCAACAAGCCATGGATCGGTACCATAGTTGTGCTGCTCCCAGTGAAAGTCGAAGAGGGCCCCATGACCCTCGTCGTGACCCCTGCATTCCAAAACGTGGGTGAAGAAGGGGTTCTGCGGCATGTCAACGCGGACAGTCTCAAAGCCCCCACTCATTTTTTACTTTTGTCCATCACTCTGCTCTACGCCTCTGACTTACTCCTCCCGTCCAGAAATGGCCATGAGGATAATCATTCCGAAAAGCAGAACCTTCGCCCATTTGTGCTCTTGTAAAAGAATCGTCATGTATCCCAGGCCCGGAAGATTGATTAGCATTTTCCCGACCAACTCATACGGCTCAAGGTACACTCTCCCCGTAGTATAAAGGAACGTGTCCTTGACTTTGTTTGCGTCTCCCTTTGTGATGAATGCCAGTCTGCGACAGGGACTGGGCAGTGCTGGAGGGTTTGCAGCTTTTGCAATACTGGAAGGACCGTGATGCAACACGACTCCAGTAGCGTCTACTACAGTGCTATTCACGTCACAAGGAAAGTCGTTGTCGATAATGACACGTCTCTCGGTAACTCTGTGGGATATCGGGATAGCCCTATGCATCAGCGAATACCCCACGATGTCTCCGACTTCTATTCCCAGATTGTGGTTGGTGCTCTTAATTGCTGAGATGTCTCCTCGCATGAACCCGGGCACCATGGACCCCGTCAGAACTACTATGCCCGGCATATCGTTGTTTAGAAAAAGCTTGAGGAGGTTCCAGTGCATGTAAGCTGTGCATATGGAAAGGACGAACTTCAGTATGTAGTAAAGAACGTCGAAAACAGAGAGCGAGCGCACGCGCTGGAGGGTCTTGGAGAGCATAGTTTTTAAATTGGAAGCCTTACCAACTAGGTCTTTGTAGCGGATTCCTCGTACTTTGCCGCATGTGGTCCGCGAAGGAATAGTTCACAGAGGTTCTGAATAGTGAACTCTGCTCCTCTAGTATCATCACTGTCCAAATTGAGGATAATGCTACAGTCGCTAATCATATCCGTAGAGGTCAGACAATGAGACACGCAGAAGATCTGGTCAATTTCGTGACTGAGTCGATTGTAGACACTACTATTTAGAGTTAGTCGCACCCATACAGTGTATCGGTTGGCCGTCAAAGCTAGTGACCAGTCCAGATACTTAAGGATTGCCTCTTGGATGTCTGTCAGACACGTCTGAGGCGGCAGAGTTAAGAGCTCGTTTGCGTTGGCAAACAATGTGGTTTCTATCTCTGGCAGGAAGAACGTTTGGGGAAGAGATGGCCTATCTCCAGAGTGGGTAGTGGAGTAAAATGTATTAGCCGATGCCTTAAGCAACGATTCGCGGGAAGGCAAAAGAGTTTGGCTAAGAGAGCTATTTAGAGTGATGGCTTGAAGGTCGCCAACGTAAGGTAGGGTAATCGAGGACGTCACCTCATCGCATGCCTGGTTCAATGCTTTCCCCACATCTTGGCAACGAGAGAGAAGGCCCGCATATTCCTTCAGCGTGTATATAGGTATATTTGTGAGAAGAGCAAAGATCACAATAGGGCTTATCCAGAGCTCCACGGCATCCACCAAACACAACATCGCGTCTCTGTTGGCCATCACTAGACTCCAGTTATATGCAAGCTGTGCAAACAAATCGAAGAGCCGCCGGATCAGAACGTACTTACCCTTTAGGGAGTCTCCATACCAGCCAGTCGACCCCGCAGTTGATGCATTTGTGCCTCCAAGCAGTCGCGGAAGTATCTCATCCAATTCTGAGGTGTCCTGGCACGTGGTAAGAATGTAGAGGGTGTCGCACTTGGGCTGCAAAACAGTCAGTGACAAGCTAGACTCATCGAGAACAGATGAAAAGGAGTTCTCCTGTGCTGTTGGTGTGAAGGGGTTCTGTCTTAGAATGAAGCTAGGGTGCATCCGAAACCGAGCAGAGGCCAGGACTTTGCTAACGGAGGGCTGCTCCAGGACTGTCTTGGATAAATCGGAGAGACACATGCTTGCCTGATTGGCGTCCTTGATGCTAATGATTGCGGAAGATACGGTAGCAAACTCTTCGTGCCGGACGCCAACAGGATCCGCGTCCGCTGTAGAAAAACGTGCAGAGGGCTGCCAATTATTACCAGATACTGACAGGTGAGTGTGCTGCGATACGTCTCGCTCGTGCTTATCTAAATAAAACGCTACAGTGTATGTGCCACGCTGGCTTGCCGAGATGCTAAATGGAGGTTTAAATGCAAAGCTGTCCGTGGATATACGGCTCCACGTGCCATTGACGGGCTTAAAATACATGGACTTTGGATAGCTTTCGAGGTAGACCTTCCCATCGTTCATGCGAAACGTCACCTGTAGAAGAGCATTTGGAGGAAACCAGCGAGGAGCTATGTCATGCAGAAACCCGGTCTTCAAGCTGCCGGTCTCCCACTTCTTGTTTTTGTGCCGAAAGATAATACGCATACCCTCTTTAATTTACCACCGTTGGGGTTACAACGATGCGGTCAGCCAATAGCCGAAGACTCGCCATTAGCCGTCTGCTGTGACCAAGGTTTTCCCGAGAGACCCGTGCCTTCTTTCTGTACATCACAAGAGAAGAGTAGAGCACCTTCAACGACTCCGCAACAATCTCGTTGGCTACAAAGAACAAGGAGGTATTTTCGATTAGAGATAAATAGTCTTGCAATGTATCACATGCAATGCTAGCGATCTCCGCGTCTGCATCAAAGGACGCTTGTTGCCTTTGCACAGCACGTATTGTACGAAATACGTACTTTAGCCGCAGAAGAGAAAAGCCCTTGCCGCCTCCCTTGTTTCTCTCATTAGTTAGCGAACCGAGAGAGTCGAAAAATAAAGACCACAATCTACGAAGAAGAGCGCCCAGTGTGTAGCTATCAATCACTTCAGGATGCTTGATAATCTCCTCTATGGAAAGCTTTCCAATCAGAATGGCCATTAGGACCGCAAATTTGTGGTGTCGAATGCCAGATGCTTTCGGTTCTGCGGCACTGTAGTGTTCGAACTGAGCCGTCTGTCGCTGACCCACATTGAGGGCAGGGTGTGTTGAGTGTTGGATGTCTCCTAGAGCCCCATCATTGAGCATCATGAAATCTATCCCGGCGTCGTCCAGGATCAACCCCGTGGTGTTGTCGCGACCTATCAAGAAGTCAAGCCCAATCATGTCGTCGATCAACTCGTCATTATTGGCCATGTCTTCTCTAAAGCGGTCTCCCGGACCGGCAGCATTAGCATATGTAGTTCCTAGATCGACGAAAAACTTGTGCATGTCCGTTATCGGCTCGGAGGCCGTGATGTTATAGAGCTTACGTTGAACGTTAATGATTGCAGTACTGAGACGCTTCACATCCCTAGCCTCCTTGTCCCCGAGGACGTATCCATACCACCCCCCGTAGAACCGTATGTCCCCTACGCCCATGCGGGCAGCGGTGGCCAAGAGGGAGTGGATCAGGAAGTCAAATAGATAGAGCAGGCATCCTGGACAAGAGTTGTTGTAAGAGTAGATGTGCAGAGGCAGCAGGTCTTTCAGATACGCTGGAGGAACACCGTAGTGGCAACATCCCTGGGTCACCTCCAAGGATAGCACCTGTGCCTCCTGCGCAAGGCTGTTGGCACGATTGAATGTTGCACTGAAACCGTTCCAATCCACTATGTAAAGGGACCGTGAGATGGACGAAAGGATGGTGTGCATAAGTCTCACATCCTCAACGTAAAAGCAAGGAATTTGATCTCTGTAACGGTCTGGTACGTAGGAGCGCTTGTGGAAGAACCTTTTCCTGGCCATTTCTGCGGAACTCTGGCCTGGCTTGGCTTCTCCTAATCGACTGAAGAGCTCTGTACGTCTCCTGGCTTCGGCTCCGCTTTCTCCAAACTGAACTGCAATTGCATTGATATTGGTTGCATCCATAACATCGCTCTCTGCAGCTAAAATCTCAGCTACGCGTCTTGCTAATAAGTCATAGGTTTGCGCCCCAAAGCCAATGGAGAGCGATGCAGACACGGGCAGAAGCATGTCTGGTCGCTCCAAGATGTCTATTGGTCGTGAGACAAGTGCGCCGTGAAAGACTGCCACAAATCTTATCATTGCGATGGACGGAAGGACCAGGTAGTAAATCATATGATAGTTCACGGCGATGGTGGACGGCGCATTCCGTACGAGAAGGTTGAGTAGCCATGCGACGCACGAGAAGAGGATTGTCCAGCGTATGGCAGCACTGAGAATAAAGATCAGGGTGACCTTGATCGAGTGGCGCAGACCCGCATAGATGCCGATGTAATATGGAGACGTGAGTCGCAGGGTACCCTTTGCGTGTACTATAGAGCGAAGAAAGAGAGTGAAGAGAACCGTGACAAGTGCATATACAAGAGCGTCTGTGCTTTCGAGCCAAGTCAAGTCCACAGGTGAGAAGCGCGAGGCCAGCGTAAAGACATCACTATTGGGGCTTGTGTAGGCAACTCTCGGCTCCAGATGCAAAAGCTCGAGTGTGAATAGAAACCCGAAAACCAGAACGAGTGGGGTGCCCAGGGAATTGTTCCGAGAGTAGTAAAGGCATGATGTGAGGAAGGGTGACAGGAAGAGGAACAAGGTGGTAACAGGCGTCCGGTCGTAGACCTGGGGCATGCAGGCGTAAAAGACCATCGAGAGAAACGTATTACAGAGGATCGTCACAAACGCGCATCGGAATGTCCACGTCCGCATGAACGAGCGAATGCTGTCGTTGGTGCTACATATAAACGATGGCAGCATTAGGGGCCCAACGACGCCGACTCAGCAAAATTTACTGACTGAAATCAAAACTGATAAACCAAGCCCCGCACCAACCAAGAAGGGGGACACCGGGCTATCCAGAAGCATTGCCAGGCGCACAGAAAAGGATATGCACAAAGGAATTTTCTTTGCTCAATAGGAAGAGACGCGTTGCTTCGTGCTGACAGGCTTATAAAGCAGCTGACGCGTTCCTCGTGTCTTACACAGAAACCTCTGTCTCTCTGCCGGATCACTCATTGAATACTGCTCCCTTTCAATGAAGCCCCTGGGATCTGAGCAAACTCAGGCCAATACCCCCGATCCAAAGCGCAGAGAACGCAGATTGGAAGATCGGCTGGTCCAAGAGAAGAGGGGATTCTAGATGGAGGTTGGTTCACAGGACCAAGCGGACTCAGGGATCGCAGAGTCTTTTGTATAGTTGTGGAGGTAATTGTCGGTATCCTGCTCACCGTGCGCCTTTCTTTTTCCAGAGGTGGAAGTGCTTGCCACCTGTGAGAGGATAAAGCGTGAAACTCAGCTGTTAGATTCGGAAATAAAACGGGTGCTGCAGGAGTAATGGATGGCCTACGGGAGGCATTGAAACTTTGCTGTGTACTCCTGTTCGTCATCGTGCAAGGCTGAGAAGAACGACAGAGTAGGGTAGGGTACGTTGTAATCAGCTCTGCCTCCATCGAGCCGGTGCGCTCATGATGGATAAAGTCTCTTTGTAAACACTGCCCAGAGGTATCCTCATGTGGTGCTTGTGGTCCTGCATTCATGGTAACTAACTTCGAGGATGTGCTCCGGCCAAATGTTTTGAAATTGCTGGGATCAACTCTAGAATAGCCTAAGACTTCTTCTATGCAGGCGATGGACTTTCCAAAGAGCTCCTCAGAGGCAGGATCCTCAAGAGAAAGGATCCGTTCAGAAAGGTCTGGCCGGGCAAGAAGCTCGGATGCCGCTTCCGTGAGCATGAGCTTTTTTCTCTGCTTGGATGCGATTTTGGGATCGACATGGCGGAATACAAGTCTCGCGTCGTCATGGCTCTTAGAGATATCGGAGATCAAGTCTGTAGAGAAGGATACCTTCGTATCTGGTTTGCTATTCAACGGGCCCACTGCTTTTATATTTGTGGCAAATCATCTGATGTATCTGTGTATGTAGCGAGGGTGGCACTGAGAACGGTAGAAAGTTTACGAAGACTATACAATTTGCTGACCGTCCTTCCCCTCAAGCACTGATGTGAAAGCTCTGCCGATCTAACGGGCCGTCCGTGAAGCAGCGGTCCTAGAATGATGGCCCTGTTGATCCCCTGGACAGCAGCAGCGCGGGCCAACGGGGACTCTTCTACTTGGCTTATGCTGGGCACCTCTGCTGGGCACAGGCTGCCATTGAGTGGCATGGGTGAGACGGCCAGCCCGATACTGACAGCCTGCTCACTGGGTTGCATATCGTGATCAAGTATGCGTATGACAGCAGACTCATTGGAGTCAGCAGACCCCCTCTCTACGGGAGTACATCCTATGTCGATAGTCTCACCGGCGGAACTACCTCTCAAGTGTATATTCTCAGCGGCTTTGGCAGCAATTTCAATAGTAGGAGCTGTGGCAGAACGCGATGTGTGCCTCTTGTCTTCAATCGCTTTGGAAGTCATAGCAGGTACTGGTTCCCATAATGCTGTGTCGAGGGGAGTGAGCTGGATGCAGCTTTCTTCCTCAATAGTAACTAGGCGTGGCTCCTGTGCTTGTGGAATGCCTACGAGAGGGGATAGCAAGGGTCTTTTAGTCCTCATAAAATAAATGGGCGAAACGGATATTTTGCCATCACGGCAGGCTTCCCCAAGGGCGAGTGCAGAAGCCTCTGCGCAGCTCTATAAGCCGTGGGAGTACTTGAAACGCGCACAGGCCCTCCAGCCGAACCTACAAGAGACCAGCCCGTGTCAGCGAGGGCCTTACAATCTAGCCTCCGAGGATCCCGGAGACAGAATACCCCTGTCTAAACATGATCGGCTAGTGACAAGCCCGCAGAAAATCGATGATGCAGACGGGGTCGCGCTTCCGGTTCTCCGTCAACCGCCTTCCGTCAAGGAAGGTGTGGCTGGGCGGTCTAAGAAGCGATCTTCCAGCTTGGCTACAGTACGGGCTACAGCCGGAACTGCCGACTACTCCTCAGCAGAGCCTCGCAGCGGTAAGCGTGCGCCTTACCAGAACCTAAACCCCATTCGGTATCGACTTTTCCTTGACCAACTATCGTTCCGCAAGAAGACGAACAGTGTTCCAGAGCCCAGCCTGCTCTTGTCTCCACTCGAAACCAGCCTTCTCTCCAACGACAAGCAAAGACTCCCCGCCGCAAAGCCATGGATTGGATTCCGCTACAACCTGAAACGATCGGATCCGGTAGTCTTCTCCCCTGTTCTCGTCACTAACAGTGATTTATTGGATTATGACGGCGCCCCTAGCCTGGCAGACTCACATCGATATAAGATGTTCACTCAGAGCGGGAGCAAATCCATGACAGTCAGCGCTCCGGTCCTGCAGACGACTCCCTTAAACTCCTCAACTATCCTTTCTAAGGCTGATGAGTCTCTTCTCTGTGGCTATAACACCATTAGTGCATGCAAGAAAATGCTTGCGCGGTCATTTTCCAAGCGATCCTCCAGTACAGTCACCCACCGAAGCCTGTCTACCGGTCTAGCAGACGCAGAACAGACCAAGAGTACGACCAACAGCCCGTACGACTCAATTTTGCTGGAATTTGCAGACGATGTTGTTCCATTTGCTGAATCATCCAATCACACTCCTCACCAACGGGCCCTAATCAAGGCTCAAGAGCAGCGAATACAACACCTAGTAGATACGCAGCCCGATGTGCTAGCAGAGGCCGAGCCCCCCTCCTTTGCCAGCTACTACGTGCGATCAAGAAGGGGGTCCACGGGGATCAACAGCGTAAGTTAGCGCAATTGCCGGCCCATGGAGTCAGCAGCCCTCTCGGTAAATTATTTTCCTCGTGTTTAGGCTTTACTACTAATCATCACATTTGACCTACACCTTTGATAGGGTTTAAAACATATTCTTTTGTTTGACAATCATAAATGTCGGGCACTCGTCTTCGGACCGCACCGTCGTACACCCCTGAAGATTTGGCGAGCGTGATTGCCGGGACCGCCAGTGACGCTGTGATCAAGGCGGTCCTGAACACGGCCGTTGCCAAGCGAGAGCTAGATGTCCTCGAGAGGCTCCGCGCTGAGGGCCCATTCAGCATCCAGCGCTGCGCAGAGCGCCGTCTGAAGGTTCCGGCCATTGCCAAGCTGATCAGGAACTCGGGCGCGGCTCCTCCTCCCTCTCTGCCATCGTTCGATTCCTTCACCGGTAACTTTAATCCTTCTATCTTCAAGAGAGCCGTCAAGTCGTTTTACAGGCAGACCCGCCAGCTTCCGTGTGAGGCGCTTTACAGCGTGTACTTCATCCAGGGCAGCTTTGCCGTTTTCCCCCGTTGCTTTGAGGCGGGCTTCCAGGCCTTTATGCTCAATAAGCTGAGCCTTGCTTTAGATGACTACAGGGCGAAGTTCACCCTTGACGAGACCCAGACAGCCGAGTCGTCAGATGCGTTGGTGAGGCTCAGAAACATCTGTGCCTACTACGAGAAGCTGTACTCTCTGGAAGGTATTCGCATCTACTGCTCAGCCCCATCTCAAGGCGTTCCCCTGTCAAGGGAGCAGAGGAAGGCTTGTTCTAGACAGGAATTCGCCAACTTCAAAGACCCCCTGGCGGTCAGACAATGCAAGTATCCCCACGAGCTTATCCTGGAGAAGCTTCCCACCAAGGCATTTCTGACGATTCTTTCGGGATCCTCTTATCCGTCGATTCCCTTCGTTAAGCAGGCAGCCTCGATGAACCCCGTGAAGACTCTTCTGCTGCTCGGCGTCTTGAGCGAGCCCAACGGCACCGAGGCCCCACGGGTCAACTTCTCCATCTTCGACATGCGCCTCCGCGATGACCTTGTTGTCTATGCGGCCAACGATAGAGGCTTCAAGCTGGCCTATTCGTATCACAACCTGACACACTGGTGGATAAACACTTATCTGATTGAGCTTCTGGACACGGGGTTGATGAAGAATCTCGTCAACTCGGGCTACTTCGACCTCGAAACTGTCTTTGTGCTTACCTTTATGAAGCATCGGGACCCCACTGAAATAGGGCCATCTCTCGACCTCCTTACCTCGTACTTTGCGAAAGTATCACAGGGGCTCATTCCATTCTTTTCTGGTGACATGATCGAGGTGGATCGGACTCTCCGGGGAGGGGAAAAGGCGGACCCCCATCACGTGCTCGATAAGATGGTCTCCTCAACCGCGAAGCTGCTTCTCATTTTCCTGGAGTATATGGTCTGCTGGACGCTCGGGATCGGCCGGAAACAGCTTCTTTCGGAGCAAGACCTTGCAGCTCTGAAGCCGGAGGAGGTTTACACGTGTGTCTCGACCAGTACCATTCTGTCGGCCTTCATGGCGAAGACAAAGAGCTTAGCAAGCGCGCAGTCTGCGTTCACACTCTACATCCTTGCCCACCAAGTAGCGGTGCTTCACAAGGCCCAGGGAATGGACTGCCCGAAGATCATTTCTAATCTGTCTCTCCAGCAGTACATAGAGAAGTCGCACCTCCTGACAAACAAGGATGCGCATATCCGCTCTTCTGTTCTTGTCTCTCTCTGCAGACACTGTGAAGCCTTTGCGTCCATGGCCCGCATCACGGCTTCGTGCAAGCAGCTACACAAGGTCTTCCTGGACGAGGCTCACGAGACAGCCACATACATCAGGTCCATTGTCGACAAGTTCCTAAAGGACAAGGAAGCCTTGAGCAACGCTTCCAACTATCTTAACTCGAGATTTGATTCTGATGAGGCCGTTTATAACCTTTTCTATGTTGCGCGGCTCCACGACGTGCTGTTCCGACTCTGCCCTGAGAAGGCGTCGACTGAGTTTTTCACGAGAGCCTTGAGGGTCTACTTGCGGTTCTCAGGGGATGGTTCGATCAGCATCTCTGATAGTTACTCTGTCCTCTGTAAAATCTCTACCAGATGGCAGGAAAAGCTTCAGGGAACAATGGATCCCAGCTACAAGTATACTCCGACGCACTACCCGAGCGGCTGTCTTGTGTCAGTAGAGTATCCGCACCACGTTGACCAGCTGACCTACGACACCTTGTCCAGTGAGATACGGAGTGCCTTGTCGTGTGAAGATCTTTCCTTGCTCTCCCCTGTGGACATGTCTCGCTACATTGCCCCACGGATTGAGCCGTCCGCCTTCTACGTCGGTCCTGGGTACATGTACAGACGGCACCATCCTGTCGTTGCAGTCCCACTCCTGTCAGCCTCTTCGGCAGACTCAGTCCTGCTTTCGGTTCCTCTTCGCGTGGCGCCTCGTGACCCGACAAAGAAGGCCGCTACGCCATCCCTCAGCGAGAAGACAGAAAAGATTCTCCAGGGCTTGTCCTATTTGCTATTCCGGGACAGGTTTGCCGGCCTGAAGAAGAGCCTGCAACATCTCGTTCTCCACAAAGACGTCTTGGCTCCTGCCGTGAACGGAGGGGCGCCAGTTGCCGAGAGACTCTTCCAGTATGTGCAGTCTCTTCACAGTTATGTCACGCGCCTTCTGGGAACTCTGGCTAGAGTTCCAATCTACGACAAGAGCATGCTTATTTGTCACAACAAGGATTTGACAGAGGAACAGGCGCTTTCCCTCGCTACAAGAGCCTCCGCGATTGTCCTGAATTATTCCAACAGAAACCTCAAGGACCTGCAGAGTGTTCTTGAAAAGTACATCTCAGTCTTCTTTGAGACTACCCTCTCCATTAAGAGCGTCAGCGAGCACATCGTGAAGCCAATTTCACTTTTGATTCCGTCGAATGACATGAAGGTATCGCTGCAGCGTAAGCACAATCAACTTCTTAGGGCGCAGGACCCGTACTTCGCCTCTCCTCCGACAAATGTCCAGATCAGGTTCGACTTCAAGGGCACAGAGGAGTACTACAAAACTCTGATGAGCCTCCCCATCATTTCTAAGAACTTGAGGTCTCAGATGAGCACAGACACGGTCACTGCCGTCATCCAGTTTTCCTTGGTTCAGCTTCTTACGGACGACCTCCTCCCGGTCACCAAGGGAGTCTTCGCTAATTCCTTCAGAGAGAATTTGCTTTTGTACCTGAACTACACAACCCTCTACACAACCCAGAAGAGGCTTGCTGACGTCATATCTCGCGGGTACGGCACGTTCTTCAGCAACGTCCATGCACACAAGCAGTATGAGAAGGCCTGGAGCTCCCTCGTCAAGAACGTGAGTATAAAGCTTGACGACTTTGTGAAGGTCCGCGAAGCTATGATTAGCCACAACCACAGGGACTACGTAGAGAACATCTGCAAAGTGCGTACATCCAAGACTTTCATGGGCGATTGTGAGCATATCTTCTACAAAGCGCTCTGCTTGATGATCGACGACAGAAATCTGAAAGTGGTTGACCAGCTGTCCGACGAGGCTAGGAAATACTTGCATCCGTTCGACCCCGACCAGCCCCAGGCACAGCGCGCCTTCGACACAGAAGGATTCAATAGGCTATTTGGGTGGATGATCCTCCTGTGTGAGTGCATCATCAGCTATAGCGTTCTCGAGGAGGACGTCCTGGACTCCCCTGACCTTGGCTTCCTTTGTACAAAGCTGGACGACATAGAGAAGATCTTGGGTGCAGCCGGGCTGCTTTGCAAGGAAAAGGCTTGCACTTTGAACATCGGGGCGTTCATGACTTCTCTCAGGAGCATCTCTACAGGCAGTGGCCTCGCGGTTGCGCACCGGTCCCTCCTGATCATGCTGTCTACCTCGGTTGTGGTGACTGCCCACCTGGCGCCTGTCCCAGCCGAAAGGTCCAACGTCGATCTTAAGCCTCTGCAGCCCAGCTTCGTCAAATATGTGAAGGAGCACATCAGGGTGTACATGAGACACGCTTGCCCTGCCCCGGTTCCAATGAAGATGGCGCGGACGGGCATGGCGGCCAGAGCCTGTGCAGTAGATTCAGCCCAGCCTATGATGCTCTGCGCTGCATCGAATCGTGTTGTCCCAGAACGAGAGACGAAGCGCAAGAAGCTCGTTCGTGGCGGACGAGGAAATCAGCGTGTCTTTAAGCATGTGGACTATCTGGTTTCGATCATGGCTCGCTTTTATCGTGCCGCCAGCATGAAGCTAGCGATCACTGCGGGTGTTCTGCTCATTTCCAGCAACACAAATGCCTTTGTCTCCCCGCTGATCTCGATTTTACAGGCATCCGTTTTGAATGAGTCGGATGTCACCTCCGTGATCGAGTCGTTGGAGGCCATCACGGCCAAGTCCTTCTCCGTGGCATCTATGTCTATGATCGTCAAGATCATCACGCTCCCCGTTCTCCTGCAGCACCCGCGGGCTCCGGAGTTCTTGTTCAAGAAGGTCGTCTTCTCCCACTTCGACGTCGACCTTCTGCTTATCCGGTGCTGCATCATGCAGTTTAATACCGACCGCGCCATGGAGGTCATCGAGCACTACATAGATAGGATCTCCAAGGGCTACCATAATGCGTGTGCAAATCCTGGCAAAGATGATGGAATTGTGGAGTCGCTCAAGATTGGAGCAACGGACAATATCACAGAGATCCCGCAGGATGATGACCTCGTTGCGTTGCCGAAGAACGTCGAGACCGCCCTGCGCTATATGGCCATTATTCCTACCATGCTGAACCCGGAGATCCGTCCCCGTGGCTTCAGCGGGGACATCCTTCCCAAGAGCGACCAGGAGAAGTATCCCCTCATCGTCACCAAGGAGTCGAAGCGTGACGCCTTCATTGAGCCCGAGCGGATCCTCCGCCTCGTTCAGCTCACTGAGTTCTTGATAGATCTGCCCAATCCATTTAAGACGGGCCAAGTCGCCGAAATCAAGATGGCGTGGTTCGTCAACGCTGTTACACACGGCTACTTTAAGAAGTCTGTCATGGACACGGCGTTCACGTTTCTGGACAATTGCAACGGTAAGAGCCTGAAGTACCTGATACCAGGAGCATCCGAGGCGGAGCTCCGCTACCTCCATGAGAACATATCGGCGATCTCTGAAGCGAGTGTCCTCTGCGTCGCAAGCCTTGTTAGGGCTGGCGAGAAAGAAAAGGAGGACTTCGCCGCCGACAGGTTCATCAACAACATGAAGTTCATCGTCAGCACGGCCACCTCAGAACCGGATTACCGCGTAGACTCGTGCATCTTCACCTACTTCGATCTTGCTCGGGAACTGGTTCAGCGCCAGCAGGATGCCCACGGGTATTGCTGCGACGCGTGCGGCGGCGATCGCGTGCCGCATACAGAGTGCACGCTCTACAAGGACATGTGCTTTATGGTCCGACTGATTGAGTGGGCTGCTGAATACAGGACCTCGTTGCCGGACTTTGTTAAGTTCCGGACTCTCTACAAGAGTCTTCCCATAGACGAGATTGACGCGATGGGCTCGTTCGCCCTCGCGATCGTCAAGAACCACGAGGCCCCGGGTGAGTCTTCCTGCCTTAATGCCGTAAGCGCTGAATTGGCCAAGTTCGCGACCGCGGCCATCGCCATGGGCGTAAACATTCGTGTGGATAGGTCGTACGTGAGTGTCTACACGCCTGTCGTCTATTCCGATGCACCTCTATTCACTCGCGGGATCTTTGCCAAAACCTTCAACCTGCATGACGCTATGAGTGACATCTTAGCTCAAATGACTCTTGAGGAGAGGAGCAAGCTGTTTGCATACCTCTGTTACTGTTTGTAGTGAATCCTATGGTTCGTCGCTGGAGTAGTAGTCCGAGCTTTCTTCCTCGGAGCTCGAGACCCAGCCCCTGTAGCGCCACACAGCTGGGTTCTTCTTCCTTCTGCCGCCTGTCTTGCGTCGTGCTGCCTTGGATGTTTTGGCTATGTCGACCAGCTGGATGGCGAGCTGTGCATAATCTTTGTCGTAGATAGGCAGCCTGTGCCCTTGTTCGTCTGTGGCCGGTTTGCTGTGCGCCATCTGATCTAGTAGCGCTCCTCTATCCACGTGGCCGTGTGGCTGTTCTCCTCCTGGAGCTGAAACAGCAGCAGGCGACAGTAGTGGAGGTGGCGAGGTGTCTCTGAGCCTTTTCCGCGATCTGGTATGCCGCGGCGCCTCAGGAGTGTTCAATTGCTGCTGAATCTCTGTGTCTGCACCCAGCTCTGCCTTCAGCAACTCCAGGTCTAAGTCTGCTTCTGTAAAAAAGAGAGGAGAGGGCGGTACAAAGTGATAGTCGTAGAGCCGCCTACTAAGCACGAAGCACGGCACCATAGCAAGCTTTCTACCGCTGCCATTCACTTCTTCGCTGGCTGCAGAGGCACCCAAGAAGAGCTGCATGACATCTTTATAGCTGGAGTGCTTGACAACAGGCTTCTTCGGGGCAGCAAAGTAGCGATGATTAACGCCCGACTCTGCCGTGGAGCTATTAAGCCGCGTCTTGTAAACATAGTAAAGGCGCTTGTACTGCTCCTTTGCTAGCTGCTGCTCCCTTTGGAGAGAGGCCAGGGACAGCTTTACAATATCCTGTATGTACTTACGCTCGGACTCGCCTATGTATGTCTTGCAGCATGTTGGCGGCAGGGTCAAAAAGAGATACTGATAGAACGCTCCGAATGCACAAAGCATGTCCCCATGGGGAGACCACGACACACAAGTTAGAAAAGCTGTTTGGTAGCTCTCTCCCTTGAACACGGCTATGCAAGAAAAGTCCTGGGTAGTATAAAAGTGAACGTCACAGCCTGCGACGATGGCAAAGATCATGCTGTAAGGAAGCCCAGAGTAGTTTGGAATTCCCGGACACAGCTCATAAAGATGTGGTGAGAAGGCAACGTCTACAGACGGAAAGCGGTGTCCGGGCAAGACAATGTCAGGAGCCATGGACTTGTCTCTGTCCAGGAGAAGAGACTGACGAGACAGGACATACGAGCAGAAGGTGTACCCCAGTATATCGTCTTCCCGGTTGTCTGGTACAACTGGGAGGAATCCGCAGGTAGCAACAAGGAACGACCCGTCTGGAGAGTATGCACAGCCGCGTCGGTAGAGAGATATGGCGTACATGGTCCGCAAAGAGCGCCGTTCCTGATTCATGGCCTTTTCAGGTCCACGTTCCAGAAAAAGACTGACAGTGGAGGGAGAGGTGGCGTGTTCAGAAAGACTCTTGGATCCTTGGGTAAGCAAAGCCATCTGAGCCCTGGCAAGTTCTTCAGGCTGTTGAGGTGGATTTATTATTCCCCCACTATCATCTCGCAAGAAGCAATCTCTGAGATATCTTTCATATTCACCGGGAGTAGTCATGCGCCCGAAGGCTAGGAACTCTCCCAGAAGCTTTATATCCACTGAAGACACTTTGGATCTGAGAGAGTAGGACGCGTGTCCGTTCTTAGTGCGTGTTCGAAGAATGAGAAATAGGGACGACAGAGATTGAGCAGCTAGGATGGATCCACAAGGGGACCACGATATGCTCAGGAGTTGTGACGAGCTAACTTTGACTGTTTGTGGATTTGAGTCCCGCGGACGCTCGTCGCTGACTGAGTTGTAAAAGAGGTTGTCTGTACAAACTGGGATAATAGTGATCGTTCCGTTTCCTCCAGCGAGTGCAATCGACGTTCCATCCGGAGACCACACGATGCTCGTGGGCCAAGTATCTATCAAGAAGCGTCGGAAGTGCGTCAGCATATTGCCCTCGGAGTCAGACAGCACAGAAAAATCACTGGGGAGGATGGCAGCAGAAGTAGGCACTAGGTTAGGAAGAGTTTCAAGGCCCTGGATCTCGGCCGTGCTCGGCCGGAAGTGGTAGACCAAGAGCTTGTATGATTCAGAGTCACAGCCCGCCACAGCCAAAAATCTGCCGCTGGGAGAGAAGCGCAAGGCCTCGACAGAGTTCAGAGGGAGTACCTCTTCGAGGGAGACCTCAAACATGTTCTCGTCTGGGCCGCACTGAGAGCGTCTGCACACAAACTTGACCGCTCCAGACTCCTTGTATATTCCACCGGCAGCTAGGACGCAGAGCTGCGGGTGAAAATCTATGTGCTTTGCAATGATGTTGTCCTTGGGATCCAGCCCAAGGTTGTAGGCGTCCATCGAAATTTTTAAAATGGCACCCCAATGAGGTCATCGAGGCACAACGGCTTCACTGGCTGTCATCGCTCTATGTGGGGACGTGTCCCGCCACAGCTGCCAAAACTCTAGCTCTCCGTGCCAACCAGCTTTTGAGGTAAAGAGTGACTTGACAGGAGCTAAGAACTGGGACAAAAGATGGTCTACGTTGGTCAATAACTAATCCGTATAAGAATATAATCAAGGTAGGCAGAGTGTTGAGCCTCCAAGAAAGCTGTCGGAATGGAGCACTACTGTAGATCTAATGACGCGTGTTCCTATACCCGGCGCACGACGCCTGGTGGCAACAGTTGACCGCGTCTAACTGTGTTGCAAAATTTATAAGGAAAAGATGTTGATACATATTCAGTTTAAGTTGGTACGCTGTTGTGGCTGTAGTCCCATGCAGTTATTAATTAGATGGCTGAGATAATCATAATTGACCCAAAACCTTTTAACTGAAATTCCCATTCCAAATAATTAAACTGGCCATGCTTTTTGCGGCGTTGGCGGTCCTGTTTAGCTCTGCGTCCTCTCCGGGATGCATAGATCCTACACAGAACCCAGACGGCGAGTACGAGTGCCAGCACGGAGGCGTCTGCACGAGGTTCGAGACGCTTCTCAGCTCCGGCTTTATCTGCGACTGTCCTCGCGGGTCCTTCGGCCGCGCATGTAACTTCTGCGACCGGTCATTCATGCTCATCAATGATCGGTGTGTCAGCCCCGCTTGCGTCCTTGATGGTGTGAGCGTTTGCGGGGGCAGCGGCGAGTGCCTCTACACCGAGGACACAGACTCATGGTCGTGTTCGTGCAGAGATGGATTCGTTAACATCGCAGGGACGTGCGTCTCCTCCTCATGCATTAATCCAGAGAGTCCGGATCTCATTTGCAGCGGCAACGGCAGCTGTAGGTCTCTTCCAGGTGGGGAAACAGGCGATGACTATCTCTGCGACTGTAACGATCTCCACTTGGGCGACCATTGTGAGGCATGTAATCGCAGAACGTCTAAGCCCGTGACTACAAACGGGGTGACAGAGTGTGTTTCCCTGGAATGCTTTACTGAAGATGAGGAGCTACCCTGCGGCGGTCACGGACACTGTGGCAGCTACCCTGTCGATGGGAAACTCTCCTATACTTGCATGTGCGGGTTTGGATACTCTCTCGTGAACAAGACATGTGTAGCATCATCGTGTATTTTTGAATACAGTAACGGACATCATGTCTGCGGCTACGACGACTCCTTCAAGACGGCGTGCGTAGAAAGTGCCCAAGGTGAGTGGTCCTGTAGATGCCCGTCCGACACTACATTCATGGACGGCTATGGCTGTGTTTCTAGCCAGTGCATCGAGAATAGTGGCGAGCCTCCATGCGGTGGCGTTGGTGGATGTTATGTATTCCAGATTAGCGGTGAGACGAAGACGTACAAGTGTCAATGCCCGCATTACACTGTTGGAAACTTTTGCAAGACTTGTTCTCCTAACGAGGCAACGAACATAGACGGTGTTTGCGTTCCTAATGATTGTATTTATGGCAACACATCGTGTAATGACCACGGGGTGTGTCATAGTCTTTTAGTTCATAGCTTCTGCGAATGTGAGTCGGAATTTGACACTGTTGATGAGATGAAGCACTACTGCGGGATACCGGAGTGCCATGACCCCAACACAAAGATGCTTTGCTCCGGGGCTGGTGCGTGTAACGAGCAAACGCGGGTCTGCGTGTGCATCAACGGTTTTCAGTATCAATCATATGGCGGCTGTGTTCCTGATAAACTAATTAACGAGAATGGTGTTTGCAATGGGCGCGGAACGGCCTCCCTGAAGGACCCGTGGGACCTTCCTGCCAACGAAAAGCTTAATGCCACAAACCCCGAGCATTGGATCTGCGTGTGTGGTACTCTATACACTGGCGAAACTTGTGACCAATGCAACCCATCAACATCCTTCACGCCAACAGCTTCCCCACCAGAATCACAACCTACGGGTGCTCCTCCTCAACTACCAACTTGCACGCCTCGTGATTGTTATAATGATGGGTATGAGTTGAAGGATCCTGATCCTCCTGTCGATCCTAATCAGCCGTCTGATCCTACTTATATCGATCAGCCTACTAAGCTATGCACGAATCCTTTACAGGAGAATAACAGTCCCTTGGGTACGTGTGAGAGCTACAAGATAGAGGACGAAGACATGTTCATATGCACCTCGAACGATCCGAATCAGTACCAGCAGGCCTATAATTCTTCCTCCATCTATCCCGTCGCCTGTACGACACCGGGACAGCATTACGTTCGCCAAAATTTCATGTGCGGGCTTCTACAGGGCAAAACAGCTCCTCTTGAGATCAGGATGGTTAGCTGTAGCACTACCGAAACCAACGGTTACAACTGTACGTGCAATGGAGAGTACAACTGGGTTAGCAGGACGATCAATGGCGTGATACACTACAGCTGTATGCACGACGAGTGTCTTAACGATGGGGCTACTTCCGGGTCTTCAGACATTAACGACTATTGCTCCGGGCTGGGCGATTGCATACTGGATCTTACTGGAACAACTCACACTTGCGCCTGCAGCGCCAACGCCGTGTTCTACAAGAATAAGTGCATTCCAAGAGCGTGTGTTTCTGGGTGGAAAGATGAGCAGACGCCAATCATATGCGGCGGCCGTGGAACCTGCACACACTGGGGAGACGGCGACTGGGGCTGCAAGTGCATGGATGTCGATCACTATACTTACGTGAGCGGGGGCTGCTATCCGAATTCTTGTGTCTATCTCTGGCAAAATCCTACCGATGGCGCCTCATACATCCAACTCTGCGGTGGTGATAGCGTGGTTGCAGGGGGCACGTGCATCGTTGACGAGGCTGATCCTTCGAAGTCCTATTGTGAGTGCAATGCCGACTTCGTGAGATATGGGCAGACGTGTGTGCATAAGAAGTGCACATCTGTGGATTATCACAACGACTTTCAGGTAACCCCCGACTCCATCTGTTCTGGAAACGGCTACTGTCTGTTCAACTCCCGTACCAATATGTCCACCTGCTTCTGCACGAAGGGGACTGCCTACGGTCCATTTTGCTCCGTCGAACCATGCATTACGAATATTGAGTATGAGTTTGGAGATACTTGGGGTGAGATAACTCTGAATTGCGGAAGGCCTGGGGCCGGCGTTTGTAACATCACTGGGGAGTCCACCGGCGAATGCTCATGCAATCCCGATTATGAGCTTTTGCCACCAACTTCTGAGCATCCAGAACTGGCCAAAATTTGCGTCAATACAGGGTGCATCGACAATGGAGTATACTGTGGCGGAGACCTGGCCGCAGTTTGTGGTATATCCAGAGCCGTGGCTACGTGCCTATGCAGCCAGGCATTCGAGGCCGTGAACAACACATGTGTGCCGAAGATGTGCTATGCGCCGAATCCAGACGGGATGATGGCCGTCTGTGGCGGCGTGGGAACGTGCGAAAAGGAATCAGGCTCTAATGTGTACTCTTGCAAGTGCCCCACGAGCGGCTACACAGCTGCTCAGATGAAATATAACGGTAACACAGTCTGGACTTGCGCCCCGCAGAGCTGCGTCAATGGCACAGACAGTAGCGCCACAGTGTGTGGAGGAACTACTGGGGGGTCTTGCGTAGGCTCCGGCGGGCAGTATCGCTGTTCATGTAGTGACGGATTCTTCCTTATCACCCCCACCCAGTGCGTCAGCAACAATTGCCTCTCGCAGAATATGAATGGTCAGATTTCCGTTTGCAGCGGGGTAGGAACGTGTTCTGAGAGTACAATGGGCATGTTCACTGAGTACTACTGTACTGGCTGTACTACTGGTTTCAAAGCTATAGATGGAAAATGCGTCAGCGAGAGCTGCTACTTCCAAATCGATTCCCTGAGCAAGTACTACGTTTGTGGAAAGCTGGGCAACTTCGGCGAGTGCGTGGGGACGGGTTCGGGATTCACCTGCTCTTGCTCCTACGGCTTTTTCCTAGCCGAGAAATACTGCGTCCCTAATCAGTGCACAGATAACCGCAGACACCCGGCAGAGTGTGGGGGCCATGGCGAATGCAAGCTTAAGAGCCTGGCCGAGTTCACCTGCGTTTGTAATGCCAACTATGAAACTGTCGACACCGATGAGCTTGGACTTCACTATTGTGTCGCCCAAGCTTGCATGGTGAAGGATAACGGAGTTGTTACATCCATATGTAATGGTCATGGCTTGTGCAGGAAAGATAGGTGTTCCTGTTATGAAGGATATGCAGACGATCCATCTGCATCAACTAATGATCCAACAGGAAACTGTACGGTTTGTGCTACTGGTTATAAAGAGTATCCTGCTCCTAACACTCTCACCGCCATCGCAGCCAACGCAAACTGCGTCAAAAATAACTGCGGCCGGTCGACTCAAGACGATGACTGCGGCGGGTCCACTGTTGCCAATAATCCCTCCTGTGTGTACTCGTCTAAGACTTCGACCTATGAGTGCTCTTGCAAGACAGGCCACTACTCTAACAATGGAATTTGTAAGGTCTCCAGCTGTACGGACGGCGACTCCACTGTAGAGTGCGGTGGCTCTCAATTTGGCACGTGTGATAACACAAACAATATATGCACGTGCGTCTCTGGGATGGTTTTGGTCAAGCCGTACCTTTGTGTCTCCCCGCGCTGCATCTCCAACAGTGCAACGAACGAGGTCTGCAATGGGCACGGAACCTGCGCAATAAATCCTCGCACGCAGATAGCCGCCTGTAGGTGTACTGACGACTACGTTACAGCCAGGGACGGTCTGTGCTACCTCAGCACTTGCTTCAACGATCCCGAGCATTCTCAGCCAGTGGTTTGTGACGGTGCTGACAACAGCTGCAATACAGGAGGTGAATGCTCTTGCACACCGCCGTTCGTTAAATTCGCTGGCCAGAACGGGTGCGTGCATAGCAATTGTATCCAGAACGGGGTCGTTTGTGGAGGTCGCGGCGTGTGCCGTGCAAACCTTCTTTACACGCAGTACTCGTGTTTCTGCAATGATGAGTACATCCTAGCGTCAGACGGAACATGCCAGCCTAGGTCCTGCTCCCGAGACGGGGTGACCGTCTGCGACAACAACGGCACCTGCGAGGCGGATGCAAGTGGCTCGACATATAGCTGTAAGTGCAATGGTACAACTATACTCTACATGAATGGCTGCGTTCCACGCGCCTGTTTCCCGCAATACAATCCTCGAGCATCTCTTTGCGGAGGAAATGGTCTATGTGATATGTCATCTGGGATGTGCCAATGCAATAGCGACGCGTCGCTTACGGACGAACTTCTCTGCCAGCCAACCGACTGCGTTAATCCTCAGTACTCGGCAACAGTGTGCACGAATAACGGAGTGTGCAATTCTGTCAGCAACGTTTGTTTGTGTGTCGAGGGAAGCTCTGGGAAGTACTGTGAGTCGTGTGCCTCCGGATATAAGAAGTACACTAGTAACGACGAGTACAACGGCAGGTGCGTCAAGGACTCCTGCGGAAGCAAGAATTGTGGGACCCCAGGAAAATGCATCTTCGACTCCGACATCATCGAATATCGCTGCCTATGCAATGACGGGTTCTACTACAGCACATCCGAGCAGGAGTGCCGCCGATGCCTCATGGATAACTGCGTTACCTGCAACGGGGAGTCTTCATGCGCCGTTTGCGAGGATGGCTATTATTCCAACGGAGGGCGCTGCAGGGAGTGCGACGATGATTGTCGGACCTGCTCAGGACCAGAGGAGAGCCATTGCTTGAGTTGCATGCCGGGGAAGGTCCATAGCACAGGGGTCGGTCCCGCAAATTGCATTGACGAGTGCAAGGAGAATGAGGACGGATGCGCGACGTGTGGCTCGGTGATTGCGGGAAGCAGGTATTGCTCCGTCTGTCGTGGACAGACCAGCTTCCCTCTCGAGGGTACCTGCCATGCGAAGACCTCCCGGGCCGGCGACGCCTGCGAGAGCGTCGTGGCAGGCAGGTGCACCAGGTGCTTGGGAAACTACTTCCTTTACGAAGGCGGATGTTATAGTAGCAGTCGTCTTCCTGGGAGCCAAGTGTGTTCCGTGGTTCTCGGGGGCAACTGCCTGAAGTGTGCCGACGGGTACTATAAGGCCGGGAGCGACGTCGAGCACGCATGCGTGTCATGCGATGGTCTGATGGAAGGATGCACTAAGTGCATGGCAAGCGGTTGCACAGAGTGCAAGGCTGGGTACTATCCAGACACTTCCAATGGACGGTGCATGGAGTGCGCCAGCCCATGCAAGACGTGTAACGGCGCTGGCGGTCGGTGCACATCCTGCGCGAAAGGATATTTCGCTCAGTTCATGGCCGATGATCTGAACAACTACGGTGAGTGCCGGAATTGTAGCAACACCACCGCAGACAACGGGCTGGTTGGTGTGAGGAATTGCAAGGAGTGCGTCGTTTTTGCAGTCGGATCCCTTTCGCAACCGGAGATGGTCCACTGTAGCGAATTCTCCTCCGTCAAGTCGTCGGCCGGCGTCATAGCGGGCTCTGTCATAGCAGTGCTTCTTGTGCTAGGCGGAGTCATCGGGTTCTGTGTCTGGTGGTTCCTGGTCCGCGGCAAGAAGGGTCAGGCAGCTCAGAAAGGACGACGTGGAAAGTCCTATTCTGGCCGAAAGTATGTGCGGACTGTTTCCGATCCTGACAGCACGTCGTTGCTATCCACAGACATGACTAACTCGCTTCTTTAGAGTGAATTCCTATCTACCGCTGTTTACTATCCGAACAAAAATGGTCAACGACGAGGGGACGGCTCTCCTCTATGCTAAAGAGGCATCCGAGTCGACGAGAAGAACGCAAATCTATAGTATGGAGCCGTACGCGTCTCCAGGCGAGATACCGTTCCAGGAGCAGGCGTCTCCATGGCCAAACACCGGTTCTCTTATCCACCTGAGCCCAAGTGTTGAGCCTGTGAAGAAGAATGAGTATGCCCTTCAGCCTGGCATGCCGCTCTGCACGATACTGTTTGTCATGGGCTGTCTACTCCCTCCAGTGCTCTGGCTAGTCGGCCCTATATTAAGTGCTAGCCCTACTGTGCACCCGGATGTGCGCACCAGGTTCTTCTACGCGACAGTGGCTTCCCTGGCATTCACAAGCATGCTTGCACTGGCAGCCCTAGTGACAAGTTTCATTCTCTACAACCAGACGGTCTCATCTGAGTAAAGCGGCATTTTTGTTGAACCATTCAATGAAATCTGCCCATTCATGACACTCAGTGTAGTAGTAACTTCTACGGTAGCGAATGACGACTCCATCGACAACAATATAAAGGCGGAGCTCTCGGACAGGGCCAGTTGGGAGGAGCTTGAAGAGGACGGTATAGGAATGGTTGCTCAGTTTCTCAATAAAGACGCGGTAGCCAGGTTTTGATGATTGAAGAAGCGTCTGTTTGGCTTGCTCCTTTGCAGGCTCGCCCTCCTCGTCTTTTCCGCTCACAAAGTAGCTGCTTCGCGCGATGGAGCGCAGAAAGTTATTAATCGGTCGGACAAAGTCTCGTATGATGCTCTCCAAAGAGTCAAAAACACGCTCGTTGGGAAAGGAAAGGGCCTCGTCGGGTAAGACCAGCTGCCTGATCACCAGTTTCTTGCTCACTGCCAGAGAGTTGCGTTGCCCGTTTGGAAGGAGAGGTTTGTAGCGCTCATCCTCCTGAATAGTGAAGTACATTAGCGACCTTGTGGTCTGCTGAGCCTCGGGGACACACATCACTAAGCGCAGCTTGTTGGGCCCGTTTCTGTGCGGTACAAAAATGAATGGTCGCTCGTCCACCTCTCGTTGAGCGTTCAGATACTCATATATCTTGCTCCCAAAGATATTCCTGAAATAAGGGTCGCTGATCTCTCTGCGAACGATGCTTGGGCGGAGGTCCTGCTGCTGTCGGTGAAGATGGTCTGCGTATCGCTGGGAGCCAATAAAAAGAAGGACAGGAATGTAAGTGAAGTAGTTCCAGTGGGCCTCCCTGCAGAGAAAGACAAGAGGCATGTGTGTCTCCACCGTTAGCCTGTCTAAGAACACTTGGTCAGCCCTTTCTAGTGGGTCAGAAATGTCACTGTACTCTGCCAAAATAGATGCCAGCTCAGTCCGGAGCTGCGGATGTCGGTCCTCGATAGTGCCGATATTGTTCAAGAAGTAACTCAGATAGTTAGCGAATAGCTCATCAATCCTAAACGCGTTACTGAAAAAGCCTCTGTCGCCAAATAGCTCATTCAGCTGCGTCTGCAGGGCCTTGTTCAAAAGGTCCCGATACAAGCTCCCAATAATGGTCCCGGACGACCCGGATAGAAGAGTGTACAGAGCAAGCCTAGTGAACGTTCTACACTGGGTTTGCCTCGTTTCGCCAGGATCAGATATGCCTACGTCTGACAGTGCTCTGAGGAGATGCATTAGTGCCTCGCTGATGGAGACGGGTTTCTCCAAAAATGAGGCGAATTTCTTTGGCATCTTGTCGATTCTATTAAAGTACGTATTGGTTATAGAGGTGCTTAGCTTGCTGTACCTATAGCATTGTTCTGTACTCAAAATTGCATCCAGAAGACGAAGCTGTAGCTTATTCATGTGAAGCTGAGGAAGACAGTCCACTACCTTGACCTGCCTGTCAAACGCTGCGTCTTCGTCACGGGAGAGCGTGACCACAAGGGAAAGGACATTTTGATGAAGATCTATGCCAAAAAGGTAAGCATCAAACTCTGTTTCGATGGCACCCTCAGTTTCCAGTGTGGAAAGATCAGACAGCAAGGAAACCTGGCCTGTAAGACCTTCGTAACGGCTCACGCGCACCCGCTTCATCACAGAGTTGGTAATCCACTGAGCTGCAGGACAGAACACCTTGAATGCCCTATACCGCGAAAAAACTGCAGGGTTGGATTCCCCAGATAAAGATATGAAGATTATCTCCTTGCTGTACTCAATGAACGGCCGTCCCGCATCGATAAGCTCCATTGTGGGATAACGGAGCTGGTGATAGCGCGTTGCTTGGGTAATGACATCCAGTACTTGGGAGAGAACGGGCCGAATATTCTCGGCAGAGCACAGAAGATCCCGCAAAAGAGGATCTATTGTCATAAGTTGGGAGCATAGGAAAATGAACCCCTCTGTGAAGTCCTTCTTCCCGCTACCAAGCTCATCACCGGAACTGCTTCTTGCAGTTCGATTGAGCCGCCCAACCAAGTACTTTACCAGCTCCTGCTGAAGAACGGATGCCGACCCTCCTGCGACAGAGGAGTGCTCCACGTAGTCGTCGCCAATGCTAGACACATACGTCTCTTTAAATCCCTTGTAAAAAGCCAGCAATAGGTTTTCAACAGGCTCTTCGTCACCAAGTTTGTCTAGTTCTCGGTCCATTCCTTTGTAGAGAGTACAGATCTTTTTATAGTCATCGAGCTCCTCAAGATACAGTTGCAGCGCTTTGTTGTCCCCACTCTGCTTTATAGATAAATACCTGTAAAGCTCTTTGGCAAATAGAAGCCTAGACGGTTGAGGATTTAGATCCTTTAGTGGCACGCCCTCTGCTATGCTTGGCTGTATTCTTCCTAGCCAGTTTGGAGCCTCTTCCAAGGCAAGCTGATTGATCGAGCTGAAAAATTGGCGATGATTTTCTTCAGCCTTATTATGCAACTCGTTACGAAGACCGTCCAGCGCAGATCTTAAATCAGTGCCTCTGTTAAATAAAGGGTCAGCAATCAAACTACTACATGATGCCTTAAACAGCAGGCTTGTTAATATTAGTGCAAGGTTCCTAGCGGCACAATAGTCTGTCTGATACAAACCCATCTTGAGGGTCAAGTTGTGTAGAAAATCATCAAGCTTTTTGGAACCTTTAAACAAGCAAAACTTGAGGAAAAGACTAGCAACTAGTTGGGTCTCTTTACCAGATAGAGACACCATGTCATGATAGGTGAGCCCCATAAATTCCTTCAGCTCCAAACTGCTCAGGTAGTTAGTAAGGTTTTCAGGCCAGAAGATGGCATCTGAGTACAGAGTCTGCGGCTGGGTCCTTTCCGTCAAGCTTTCATTTGTGTAGCCATCCTCCTCATCCTGCACACTATTAGAAAATGCATTGATGGAGACACTATGATAAAGCTGGGTGTAGTACAACTCCAACGAATTTTGTATCAGCATAGTACGATCGATAGCGTGTCGGTACCTGTTAAATGAAAAATCTTTAATTCGTGGCCCAATCCAACGTAGAAGCAGTGTAGTTACAATATTAGGATTCTCAGCAGTGTAGGCAGCAGAGTATGCTCCACCCGGGTAGCTCAATATCACGTCATGTGTGATCGAACACCCGTGGGCCAACGCGACGTTAACCAACTCGATGTATTTGCAGACTCTTTTCATGACATTCGTGGGGGTGTACTTTGGATTGGTAAAGAAATCTATTAAGCTCTTCTTCATGTAAATCCGTGTCAGCTTAGTGAAGTAGACATTTGCTATAAGATACCGAGTAGCGTCTGCAGAAGGCGGCCTTTCAAATGGATCCTTAACCAATCCTATATCCTCAAGGTGTACAGAACTGGTCAACCCTGAAGGCAGGCTACTCTCATGTTTATCCACATACTTCTTGTAAAGAGCGAGTTCTGGATTTATGAGCTGTATATTGCAGATATCCGCGACCGTGCAACTCGACCTTGCCAGCCCGACTAAGCCTTTGGCAACGTGCTCGATATTTTGAACGGCCTCCTGATATGTAAACGGGGTATCGTCCTCTATGCTTTTGAAACGATTAAACGCGTCATCTTGAAACTCCTTAGTGGAAACGCAATATGTAATGACAAAATCCTCTAGAATTAGCTCTGCAATTATGTTAGCTAGAAACGCCTTATTTTTGAAAACCATCCCTAGTCTATGCTCATCGTTAGCTTTCTTCCCTGCAGAGAGTTCTGTGTCCATTTCACGTACACCTCTCCGCTTGCTAGAAGATTCGACGGTTATCCGCTCTCCGTGAATATTACACGACGTAGCTGCCAGAATAGCCAGATATGACTGGCGAATCATCTTGAGGAGATCCCCATTAAAGTAATCCTCCAATGATTGTATGGTCTTCATGAGGGAGTCTTTGGTGGAGTCGTCGCTAGGAAGATCGGCTTTATGTAGGTCTGTTAATTTGTCAATATAAGCCTGCAACTCTTGCGCTTTTTCAAGCCCGCTGGCATACTTCTCGATATCACTGCTTAAAGCTAGAAAATTATCGTGGCGACGAGATATGAAAACTCTCTTGTACACTCTGAGAAGCTTCCGTGCAGAAAGCCACGGGAGAAAGGCTATCAGATGGGTATAGTGAGGAGATATAAACGGCAAGTTGATGTCTGGACGGCGTCTGTAGATGGCTAGTGAGAGTGCATAGTGGGCTATGAATGAAAAGCAGAGCTTAAACCTCGCATGGAAATCAGATGAGACGTTGATCGTGCGGACCTTATCACTGCTCTCAAGATTGGTTAAGGGAGCAAAGTCGGTCATAAAATTAATCAGGGGGGCTGCTACCAAGTCTTCTATCGACCCACCCCCATTTGCAAGGCATGCATAAGCAGCGAGCGGGTCCAACAAATAGCGTCCTGCCCAGATGCCAAGGACAACGCTCTCGCCGTGGTAATGATCCTCTATTGCCCGGTAGTCTACCTTGGGGTGCACATACAATCCAGGGAGATACTGACCCCTAAAAAGCTCTGGTGGAAGCGCATCTTTTTGCAAACGTGCCCCGGTCTCATCCAACTGCAAACCATCAAGCGCAAGTCTAGTGGCAACACTATACATTTTAACGTTACCAGTGGTGAGAGAAAGCTTCTGTCTACAGAGGCGAATCCGATCATGTGCCTGCGAGACGGGATAGAGATTCCAATGGAAGGGGCTGCTACTTATGATGAGATTTGTAGACGTCTTAAGCATGCTGCTAATAACATTCAGCATTATGTCTCTTTGCCTTTGAAAGCTAAGTCGAGCCCCTTCTTCTCTGTGCGTACCTCTAAGTATGAAACTGGGATCATGCATCATACGGAACTTCTTACTATATAACGACATTGGGACATCAGCAGGGATGCGTAGGAGATTGATTCTTGTTATGTTGTAAGCTAATGGCTGTCTCTTAAAGAAGAGATCATCTATGAAGAGCGGATTTCCACTGATCAAAGCCTTCTCTAAACATGGGAACTCCACGTTTCTCCACTGATCTACTTGAAAATTGGATCCGGAGGCATCGTTCGCCTCTTTTCTTAAAAGACTTGCCTCAATGTATTTTGGTAGTGGAAGGTTGAGATACTGAAGTGTGGCCTCCAAGTTTCGATACGTTGAGTCACTAGTAAACCCGCGGGATAAGACCCCAACCGCACAAACGCCGGAAGAAATAATGTAGTCGTGAAGCCTAGCTTCGTCCAGGATGCGTTGAAACTCTGATTGGCGAGAAGAGTAGACCTGCAATGCAGGCTCCAGAACCTTGAAGAGCTTTTCACGGGGACAGCTGACAAGGGAGGCGAAGATGGGATCCAAGGATCTGACAAGCGCTCTGTACTCGTTCCGGACCTGCTCGCACGCTTTTTCAGTGCGCAGAGGGTTGGGGAGCTGCTCATGATACTGTGAAAGAATCAAGTGGGATACGTACCGGCCGTAGCGGTCTAACACGACAAAGGTGGTGCAGTCGTGTCCAACTCCTGCTACGGATAAACCCAGGTGCTTGTCGTCTCTAGATATCTTTGACTTGTTCACAGAAACAATCCTATGGGGTATGCATATCATAATTCGGAAGTGTTTGCACGCTCCTACAAAACTCGGAGATTTGTTGCGTGTAGAGTCGATGTCAAACGGAGTTTTATTTTCATTATAAAGCGGAACCAGGTTTGGCTTTTCACGTCGCTCCTTATCTGTTTGGCTCATGGTTGGCTTTTGCAAGCGGAGAGGATTATATTCTGGGGTGGAAAAGCGGATGCTCAACGAGTGAAGCGCCTGCGTTTCTAGAGCCTCTATTGCATGACTATGTAGGACCTTTATGAGATTCTCCTGGGCTCGGAAAAGAATCTTTGACACAATATCGTCTAAAAATGTATTACAGTTATCGTACCAGCATTGGAAATTGTCGGCGACAATCTCGTGCAGATCACTGATCTGATGACCACTCCGTTCTTCCAGTCTACGTTGTGTCAATTCCAGAAGGCTATCAAATGATGAGAAGTCATGCAACCGGTCTAGATGGTCAAAGAAGCACCCATATGGAAAAATAAAGGCTGAAACGGCCTCTTTTAGCTCCCCAAACTTGCACACGTCGAGAACCTTAGGGCACACAACTAGAGGATGCTTCGTCTTAGCTATTGAAAACTCTATCCTCGGAGTCACTTTGTTTGAGGCAGGAATACCCTCGTGAGACGAAGCACGCTTGGAGCACTCATAGATCTCGTTAATATATATAAATGCAACGCGATTGAATCCCTGTGCGTAGTACTTGCTGAATAAATACAGAGGTGCTTCATGGATGTAGCACACACTGGAGAATATATCATCTACATTAACTACATAGGATGCTTCGCTAAATAGAGACTTGTATGCAACTGGATCCTCCGTAAATTCTGACACAAGCCCTTGACTTGGGACATTTCTGCGCTGAGAGACATCTGCCGGCAACTCGACTGAGATAGCCCCGAACTTGAGCAAGAACATCATTGTCATGTATTCTACGATCGGATTTGACTCCAGATAACTTTGCAAATACACCTTAACGTTTTCGAAGAATTTAAACTTCATCTCTTCTGGGGTAACACCAAGGTATTCATCGTCTTGCGAATAGTATCTGGATCTGTGAGTGACCAGTTTATATAAGTGCGGAAATTCTTCGGGCTGCTCCCCTTCTATTGCTCTTTTATAGATAGTATAGATCTTGGAGATGGGCATCTCGGCCGCCTTCTGCGCATAGATAATTTGGATTTTATCCAGAAGCCGCTTTCTAAACAGTTCTGGGCTTTCTGTATAACCTAAACAGCTCTCCAGTCCTGGCGGGACGTAGTTTTCATCATCTATCATACTTGCTTGCTCGTCTGGAGAGAGATCCGTATAGAAGGTGACTTCTCTATCCTTAATTTGGTAGAACTCCATGAGAGTACGAGCAAATAGCTCGTCAGTCATGGTGTCAATATACTTGGCCAGCAAAGTATCCACTGAGATGGAGCCAAAGTAGTAGATGAAAAACGGTACTGGATAGGTGTTGTGCTCTGTGGCTGCTGAAGCAAGCACGATATTATATACTAGGTCATTGACAGACGAAGACGCGGCAACGGTAGAAGTAGAAGTATTAGGGAGAGTCTTTCCTAGAAACTCGTGAAAAAGAGCGGATGCTGTCTCTGATATTGGCAGAGAGCATTTATTAAAAGAAAACGGTGCCAAGAAGGTTGAAACGACATAGTTGAGAACACGGATACGTTCAGAGATCGAACGATAGGTGAGCAATCCTATGTATTCAATCATGTCATGACTATCAGCAAGTAGGGTATCCATGGATGCAAAATCAATGGGCGCATCCTGCTGTATTTGAAGTTTGAAGCTGGCACATATACCAGCTAGTTTCCTAATGCATCTTCCGATGTGATCTGCAGCCAGAATGTCTGTGCTGTTCTTTACCCACTCCTCCAGTGTTTCTGGAATGAAGAGGTGACCCATGTAGTCAGCAGCCTTCTTGTAGAGTGACGCGGTCTTAAGGCCGTGGACGTCCAGTTCATCAAGCGTGTTGAGCGTAGCAGATAGTAGGTCCCTGATTGTAGCGTCTTTGAAAGAAGTATTATCTAATAGCATGGGCCCAATATGCTCGCGAATGGAGACATCAGAAGAGGTACTTCTACACAGTCGTTCATGTATAACACATACATTGTGCAACTTCGTCACCAAGAAAGACGCGGCAGCCTGTTGAATTCGATAGACAGTCAGATCAAATGCAAAGCCCACCAGCTCACGCTTATGTGTTACTTCGTAGTCCTTGGGGATTAGCGCGTGCTTATTAATCCCTCCGTTTGAGGATGGCCTATACATGTCACTGAACATCGTAGGGGTGTCGGTAGCAAGCACAACCGACCCTACAAGGTCCGTCATTGCTGAACTATACATGTTCGCTTCAGTAGCAACAACGGCTGCGCTTACCCCCTTGGTAAACTTCTCGATAGCAAAGAAGACAAATTTGATCGAATGGAGGAGGCGAACGTTGTAATTAAGGATCTCTTCTACCTCAGCACATATGTCCTTCTGTGCGCGCTTCAGTGTGTCGTTAATAGCGATGTCTTGACGTTCTCCATAGGAGCGGTCCAGTAGGTGATTCCCACTATCTGTGCCGAGATAGATCATGTCAGCAGCCAAAAATACCTCGTATTTAGATGTGATTGTCTCCATCTTCTGTTCTACCTGAAGGCTCTTGGCAAGCATGATGGCAACATCAGCACACGTGCCTGAGGAAAGATGACTATCTGAGGGATACTCCGAAGATGCACTGAGTATGATCTGCTCAGAATTCACGGCAAGAGTCCCGATATCTTCTATAACATCCTGGATATCTAACTTAAGCTTAGCAAACAAGTCCATGTTCTGCAGATCTGCATTCAGAGTCCTAGTATTTTCAATTTCAATTATTATATGCAAGAGCTCCTCTAGGTGTCGCGTTGTGCCTTTCAGAGTAGTCAAAATTCGAATGAAAGAAGCAGAGGAAATGTGAAAGACATGGTTCATCTGCTCTGCTACAGCTGCAATGTCACGAGGCACGACTCTGGTTAAGGAGATGGTTGGTATAGCGCGAAAATCAGTACAGCTGTCCACGAACTTCGCCACAAACTGGGCAAAAGGCTTAATCGCTAGGACATACGGTTGCGTCTCACCTAGGACAGAGCGGTCTAGAAAAGACGCCTCAAAAGCAGAGGGCACAAAGATATCATAGAGAACGGCCACGGTGATCTCGTGAAGCAGACTGTCCTGGTCCACATGGTTTGGAAGATGGCGGCATATTTCCAGAAAGAGATGCTGTACAAGCTGTGTCTCATTGATGAACATCGAGGAAAACCTTCGGCCGATGTTACTAACCTGGAACTCATCTAGGGCGCTTAGCTTCTGTAAAATCTTGCCTTTCTTCCGTGAGGTCTCGCCTCCTGCCTTGCTCCTTACCTTATGGCGCTTGACGACACTTTCCTTAAAGTTCTTAGAAGCAAAATAGTTTTCTAGGGCGTTGTCTCCAAAAAGATCCTCCATTGGATCATCGTCAGTCTCGGACGATTCATCCACGTCGTCTTCAGTGTTAACAAAGCTATAGTCTTCGGACTCGTGAGACTCGTCGGACATATCTCTCTACACCTAGAGCACCTTCTGGCAACTTTTTTTTCAATCGCTCGGGCCAGTTGAACTTCTTATGAGCTTTCAGCTCCACGTCTCCCCTGGGCCTTCCCAGCAGTTGCTGCACCAGGGGATAGTTGTCAAGTACTCTGGGTCCACCTCTGTGGCAGCGCAGAAGAGTCCAGTACTCTCCGACAATTTGAATGCCTGCACGGCTTCAGCCTTATCGAAACAGATTGCAAAAGTAGGAACTCTCAGTTCTCATAAAGTCATAGACATATCTCTTTGTGATGACGCGGCATATGTTCTACTCTCCACCGGACAGCGCCTGAAGCTAGCCGTTACTCCTCCTGAGGACCAAGCCGCCACTTCCCTTTTTACCTCCGCTCCTGTCGAAGACTTTGTAGCCTGGCCAGCCCTGTCCTTTCCGGGGCCAGAGTATCTTGCATGCCAGACGCGAGTCGTAGTCGTATACAACTTTCTATTCAGGCCCTCAAATGTATCTACCAATGTTTTGGCAGAACAGCCAGATAATGCTGCTGGCGAGGGTTCGCAAAAGCACCTTTTTTCGTATGTAGCGCTTATTTTCAGCAATCCACAATTTCTACCAATGAACAGATTGCTTCTCGACGGTAACTTTCTAATTACTAACTGTGCATTTGATGAAAGCACAGTTATAGTATCTCTTCTTTCCGGTCATATTCTATTTATAGATCGTACACAGCAACTCCAAAAGCACAATGTAATTGACTCCAGCAACTATAGCTATTACGGTTTAATTTCCTATGCTTCTCTTGCTTCGCAATTAATGAGTGACTTCCAGTCAGCCTTTTCAGGCAATTTCTCTTTCCGTGAAGCGATCCGCCTTCTATCTATCTCCCCCTCCAAACACGTTCCATTCATTGCATTTCGTGGTTGTGACTTTATCCTTGCCATGCCACTAGGATGTATTTTCATATTTACAAGGCATAGACTACATGACGGTGGCTCTAGTCGCCTAGTTCTTTCTCACGCCACAGTGACTCTTCCATTTGTGCGCCATGACCTCCCTAACAAGAGCTTCAAGATAACGCACTATGCGGCAAGCCGAGTTTCTTTCTTCCTGCCGGTCAGTGATACCATACTGATCGTTGGCTATGATAATTCTGTGATTCAATATTACTGCTGGGATGTTGATGGAATGGCACATCCATTAGATGGTGTGGATCTTTCTGCGGGAAGGATAACCCATATTCACGCTGGCTTGATGCTTTTATCAGACTCCAGGGACTCGGCGTCCAGTTCGAGCACCTCTGGGCTTACACACCCAACACAACCATCTAACATGGTTCCCGTTAAGGTGCTTATTGTAGCGACCATTGGCTCGTCGCTTTTCTTTGTTGTCCAATGCTTTCCCAAAATGGCGCTTATTACCACCATTTCTGCTCCAGAAAGATTTATCGACTCTGGAAAAATCTGTTCGCCTACTAATCAGCAGTTTTCCCCTATACTTATTTACACTGCAATTGATGGGTCGCTACGATATACCCACTTCCCGAACGGGTATCTATTCCGATCCGGTCTTTATGAATCCGGTGAAACTGCTCAGCATCACGAGCGGCCAGACAAGACAGTTCAAAAGATTACTTCACTCCTTAAAAATGTCACCTGTCAATATGAGAGCGATGAGTCTGCATCTGAACTTAATGTACTTAATGATAGATCTAAGGCCGCCATTCCTGCGTTTCTACTTAGTTCTAGTGAACACGAAGCTTCTTCGCACTCGACAGAAGAACACAATAGGCCAAAACGATCCATTTTGGACATAGGTAATATAAAGACTGAGCCCACTGGCTCTTCCCACCGTAGAAAACGGCCCCGAAAGTTAACCAGCATTGGTGCACGCTCCAGTCTTTGGACTCCGTCAGTTCACAATAAAGTGTTAGCTCTGGGTGAGCCAGCCGAACCTGAACTGCTGCAATCGATAGAATCGCTTAGTATTTCACCATTCGATAATAAGTCTACATCTCCCCATGTAGCGCCAACATTTCAGCTTGCATGTAGACCCTTTGAACAAGTCAGTGTTCAGCTCGGTACTGAGCCGCTTCTGGTGGAGCTCCAGGGACTATATTCGCTTCTAGGGACAATACACCGAAGGAAGTTAGAGACGGGAGAACGGGTGTCCTATGATGATAGTTCTTTGACCAGACTTAGCATTATCCGCAACACCCACGATCTGATCAAAAGGACAGCACTTATGACACAACGAGTTACAATCTCAGAATACCAGAAGTCTATCTCCCCCTCTATAAACATTCATAAGCTGTTGATGTCACCAGAAAATCTCACGCGCGCAACAGAGCTACTCGCTAGAAACGACCAGATTTTTCGTTCATCCAGAAACAGAATTCTGCCTCACGTTCGAAATGCATATCTCCACCTCAAGTATGCTGATAGAGTAACTGGAAAGGCGAAAAAGAGGCCAAGTAGCCCTTTCCGCTTGGCAAGACCCTTGGCCAATCAATTTGCCCCACTAACTAAAACTGGCTCCCTGACCTCCACCATATTCTCTGGTCCACGAAGATCCTTGAGTTTAAAACCATATGGAAGTCATCGTGGTGTGCACGGTCACCTTAGTGCTGAACGTGTCCTGAAGCACAAGGGGAGTCATGCGTTTCGGTATCTCCCTATCCTAGCCCGGGATCTTATGCTCGATAATGTCTATCCTGTTCTTATGGAGCCAGAATACATTTCACGAAGTGCATGGTCTCCCTCGCTTAAACCCCGTGAAGGACCACATCACCTAACTAGTATTATAATGAGATCAAGAAGCAGGCAAACAGAGCTAATCACTCACAGACATACGGATAACTTCATTGGTGTACTCCGCAGCAAAGTGCTTGAGAAACCGGTAGAAGGAACTCTCAATAGAGTCAAACACAAGGAGAAGGAAAGGGCCCGCCCCAAAATAGTAGTTAACAGATATGAGCATATCAAAGTGATAGACAAAGAGTTATTGAAGGACCTTCGCCGCTTCAAGGCGCTCAGGCTTGGCCGTGACTTAGGAGGTAGAATTCTTCGAGACAAGGCAGTTCTTAGTGCTCTCCTGACGGGTAAAAATGCCTCTGAGAACCTGAAAGGCCTTATCGATCTTACCAACCACGATAGCATGTTCCTGGACGACATTCTTTCTATGGGTAAGAATATCATTAGCATACTCGATCCTGAAAACGACTGCATTCTTGAAAGCATCCCAGCGTCTAGAATGGCAAGCAGTCGCAAAGGCCTGAGACCTGGTAATCTCACTGATCATGAGAGCTCCACTCAAATGGATGCCGTCGAGATCGCTCGTCTTATTACACCAAAGGATACTTCGTTGAGGACTCTGCAGCACAGTAGGCCACCTACTGCAGAGCAAAAGGATCTCTTTGGGTTTGATCTAATGAACCAACTGCTTCGTAATTTCGACTATAGACTAAATCGGAGGCGTGTGCGGAGCGGCATAAATGGCATCATCACTGTTTCTGATGAGTATACCAAAACAGTTTTGCTCCGAAGATCAGCCTCGTTGCCAACAATTGAGACCCTTAATAGAAACAGGATTGATTTGGCCACAAAACTAGATTCCATTTTGGGCCATGAGATGGGGATAAGTAGATGGGATGAGGACGCAAATCGTAGCTATCGTGCACGCATCCTTTCAATAGATCGTCTTTCTGATCCTGAGAGCAGCATTTGGGATACTGAGGAAACGTTCAGCTCTTCCTACAGCTCTGTGCCGAGCGATTTAGAGGATAGCGGGGTATGTATTCCTATGCCTGCTACAAGTTTGGTACCATTCGCTGCACGGAACTGCTTTTCAGCAGATGCGCCTAGACGAGTGAAGTTGTCGTTAGACAAAGACCCTCTTCCTAGAAGATCGTATTCTGCTAGGCGAGCCGCTGAGGCGACACTCATAAATCTGCAACCTTTAGACACAGACCTGTATGCTACTCGCATAGCTACCTGTGGAACCATAGATTTAGGAATAGATCTGGATAATGACAGGGCAGTTACTCCGACAGGACGTGTGCACCCTGATAATGTTGACAGTTCAGGCTCAGAGGGTCCTTCAGATAGCGATGTGCCCCGCTTGAACTCCGGGACAAGATCTCCGAGCCCTACTACATCGTTGTCTGATACCATATCCAATGAACCCACTGAATACGCACCATCTATCTTCGGCATTAGAGGAGAGTTTGATCCTAATCAATACGTCGTCTCTTCGTCGTATCTCCCTGACCTTTTGCTTCGTGCAGCGCTTCAAGATTTAAAAAAGCAAATGGCGACTACGAGCAATACAAAAAGGCCTTTACCCCTGCTTCGAGACGATTGTTCACAAATATTTAAAGCATTGCGCAAACCATCTATTATATCCAACATCAAGGTTCAGAAAAAGCAAAGTCAATACGGATACAACCCGTTGTCCCGGTACTGCATGCAAAACCATATGTTTTGTCCGCGAGAGCACTTCGAGCTCCGCACTCTAGCCACGAGAGATGTAGCTCTTGATGTAAAGCGGAGAGCATATTCATTTGATAAGCTGGAGCCTTTAATTCTCGCTAAAGAAAAGTATGGACAAAAGCCCATACAGTCCCAGCGTGCGCATAACCATCTTCTGAATGCTGACCTTAACGACAACACGTGCCTGTCTAACTGTCCAGATTGGTCGCTTAGAGACGATTATGACTATCTAAGTTTTAAGCCTATAAAGAGCAGAAGATGGGAAAGAAGAGGATATGCTGACCATACCGGTGCATCGCTTATTACAAACCAACAACGAACCCCGCCAATAGTACAGCAATCTACAACCGTTGCCCCATATACTTTTGTTGGAGACGAAGACCATAGAGCTGCTGTTAGACTCAAAGCGTTTACTACCCACGCAGAGACCCTGGCCCTAAACCGGATAAAGCGAAGACAAGCAAGCACTCTGCCACTTATTACAAAAATGAGGGCCTTTAAGAAGCTTTTCACCAGAGAACTATACGAGGATTGGGCCAGATTGTATCGTCACAATGTGATCAGAAGGGATACCCTCTACGATGATCAGTTTGAGGTTACCGTCATGAAGCCAACGTTTCCACTATATTATCATGTAATGACAAACAAAACTGAAATGGACGGAATGATCAATAACATAATCAACGACGAAGCCGACGGCTTAGAGTCGGTTGTGCATGCAAATTTAGTGGTTACAAAAGCGCAGTTTCCCTTTTCTGGTCCTCAAAATCAGTCTATCGATTCTCTCTTTGACGACATGCAGTTAGCACTAGGCTCATGGCCCGAGCAGCAGTCTGAAGAAAGCATGATACCACATCATTATGCTCTTCCTCCTAAACCACCTTATTACAACCCGCGAATTCCTGTTGTTGACTCCTTCGATGGATTCTATGATCCTGCTTCTATTGTTCCACTGGAGCCACTCCTTCCAGAAGGAGAGGACGGAATCCAGCTGCAAATTGGCGTGTTTACACCATATGCGTTTTGTCTAAAGAATCCCGAGTTTGTTGATAACGAAAAGCTAACAACGGTTTTAAATCCAGTTGCATACATGAGCTGCAATGACGTTATACTGAGTTCTTCTCACTGTGAGAAACCGCATAGTTTCCTAGCAAAGCATTTAAAGGAGGCGGGATACCCCCTGGCTGATGGTACTGACAATGAACCATTAGACTTGGAGCAACTAGACTCGCGACAAGGCTGTCTAGCATCCTTTGATGTCAGAGTCAATGAGTTTATTACATCTTTCTTTAGTCTTTCCGAGGCTAGATCAGAGGACCTTCCAAAATACCACAAGGGTATCTATGCTCACTCAGTTCATTCATTGCCGTCGCATACAGAAGGTTTCCTTCCCAGGGTTCGGCTTTCCATGCTCACAGTTGGGCAGGCAGCAAAGACAGTATTCATACGATATTTTCAATCATTCACGCCAGTGCAGAGGAAGATAATGGCCCAGACTGCGTCACGAGGCATTACCATTGATTACAACCGGCTTAATTATGTTCCATATTCATTTTTGCAGCTACTGTTGCTCTACTCCACTGCACTAGCAATCCTTGAGCTCCTGAAGGGCCAAAGATATGCATCCAAGCATCCAGAACAATCAGTGCCGTTACCAGGTTCTCGCCGGTTGCGTTATATTCTTGATACGCAATTCCCTGTAGAGCCAATCCTGCCGTCCAAAATGAAAAATAAAAAAGATAGCTATGGACGTGCCTCATCAGACGTATATACAGAGCCATACTTTAATTTCTATAGTGTCCAGGCTGTACTGACATACAGCTGCGAAACCTTTGTTCGATATTTATTAATAATAATATACTATGTGCGATTGTGCAATCTGGAGACCTGCATTTCGAGATTTGTGGATTATCAACTTAGGCGAGTGCTCAAACAGGATGCGTATATACAAGAGCTTTCAGACCCATACAAAGGTGTGGTGAGAATCTATGAGCAAATGGAAACTCACATTTGCGCTGTCCGTAGCTTGCAAAAGGTCAAGGAATTCAGCTGTGTCTACGAAGATTGCCTTCGGCAATCTATATTTAAAGCCGCTTCGGGTGAAGTTTCAGTAACTCGACCGTTTCCCTTTCTAACATACTTTGGGCCTCGATCAGATCTTGCAGCCTTGTCCCGTATACTAGGGAAAACTCTAGGAATATCTGCAGATTTGCTACCAATGCAAAGTACCACCTTAGCCGTGATTTACAATGACAGTGACTTAAAGGCGGAAGCACTTGAGGCCATTCTAAGTAAGTATGCCATCGGCTGCATGCTTGATGATACAAAAATGCATATCCATGGAGTCTACGCTGCGATTCTGAATCGTTTCCAACTTACCAAGAGGACTCTTGCGAGCGAAAGTACTCAGTACTTCTCTGGGTTTATAACCAACTTAGTTGCGATACCTCTATCTATACTAATTCTACTCAGTAGATTGGAAGAGATTGAATCGCTAGACATATCGCATACCCAAAAGGCCGTTATTTGTCGCAAGTTACACATAGTATTGCTTGAGGCATACATTAGGGCGTTCATTACACACAAGAAACTATCGCTGGCCATATTTTCTCCGTTGGTTCCCATGTATGTCCATACCTTTAGAATTCCAAGGTCATCAAGCTACCAGAGCTATGCATCAATGCTCCGTCAGAGGCAGCATGCTATTTATAAGATTCTTTATAACGCTTCTATGCACGAATTGCGGCTGCGCATGCACAACAACTATGTAATACAGCATCCTGATATAACAGGTGTCATTGGAATAGCTAAAGCAAATGCGCTCTCTCACTTCTTCTCTACTCACTTTCATCCTGCATATGTGGCTGGCTATGTGAAGTATACCGTTTGCCACAAGGTAATAATAGGTGAGGGGATTTATTCCGAGGCAGATATTGGCGCCAAGGATGAGTCATCTCAGTTAGATGCTTCAACTATCTCTATCCCCGGCAAGGCCTACTCTGAGCTACGTGATAACCAGTCTGAGTCTTCTCTCAATCTTTCGTGGTATACGTCACTCTGCAACGCCGTGATTAAGAATCCATTGGCAGAAGGAATACAAAAAGCATACAAGAATAGATACTCGTATGACCTCTATGAAGACAACGTTTCTCTGTTAGAGCAAGTCAACCAATCCTCCTACAAAGGAAACTCGCAATTTCTAGCATTAGTCGCTACAAACAAATTTGACGAGCTGCGTCGAAACATTGAGGAACGGAGACTTAGCTTAGACAGAGGACGCCTTAGTGAAGAGCCGACAGGCCGGAGCATTGACCAATCAAGAGAGGACCTTCCCGCCCTTGGGAGGAGCATCTTTCGCAATCGGATATTAGACACGTTGAAAAGCAGCATTGTAGATCCGGCGCAGAAGAACTTCGGGGATAAGAGTATGATTGAAAGGTCATCGGCGGAGGAGCTATGCATTAGTGAATCCCTCGGGGATTCTGTTCAGGCTGGTGAGCGGATACTTGCGAATACTACTGTGCAACTCCTCAAAACACAGAAGCTGGCGCATAACATATCGAACTGGACTGAGATTGCAAAAGATGAGGAATCAAACCTGGAGCAATCCTGCATAGCAAACCCTCCAGACGCTACGACGCAAAATTCAAATAGAGCTAGCGTTGACTCTACATATGAATTGCGTAGGGCATTTACTGATATCCGTGTACCTAGGTATCGTACATCCAGTGTACTGGTGCATACTAACACAAAGCGTCTTGGAATCTTACTCAACAAACCATTGCCGTCTATTCCTGCCGGTTCCACTCATAGATCTTCTTTCATAGAGGAAGAAGAGTTATTCGCAAAGGGTAGGAGGAGCGCTTCAAATGCTTAGGGCACGTCTCTACTTCAACCTCTTGGTCTATTCTGGATTGTTGGTAAAGCATACTGCGCCGTTAACTGTTAGCAACGTCTGTTGATATTATGCTAAAGTGTGGCAAACTACGAATACACAGCATCGGGTGAAGCGGATTGAAGGCTTGTCCTAAGTTAGTGAGGGAGACCCCAAGCATTCAGATAGCAAGCTGGGTGCCTCTTTTGTCCTTTCCTTTGACACCTTAATTACCCTATGCTCAGGGCTGCAATTATTGTGAATAAGCTCTTCGCACAGGTGGCAAAGTAGTGAGCCTCCTGCGCAAGTTAAGCAAATCCTATTACCATAGGCCAGCAAGCAAAACATGCATCTCTTTCTGACTTTTTTTGGTATAGCAATCTTTTGAGGAGCCGTCGGAGCATGTTTATCGCAAAAACAAGTTACTTTTGTTGCGGTAAGCAGCATCCATCGGATAGGATTATTACACTCCTCATCCTCCTCGTTACATTTGGATGGAGCAGCATGAATTATAACTGGTCCCTTTAATATATCATTTGGTGTCAATCCAGAAAGTAACCTTGGATTGTGATAAATAGATTTCATCCGAGGCTGATTTCCTCCACGAGAGAGGTACTCGAGGAGGAGGATTCTCTGACGGGCCTCATTGTTGCGAGGCAAGAGAATTGTTTGGACTAGCTCTATCATTGTCTTTTCCGAGCAGGACCAGAATTTAGGGGTGATGCGCACATATGGTCGCCAGGTTGCAGATTGGGTAAGTGGGGACAGGTCGAGCTGGGGGTTGTACCGCAGGAGCCAGAGATTTAGAGGTTTGCTTATATCTAGAAGTGGAAAGCTATCCCAACACCTTGAGAGATATACCTTTTTGGGACGAAGTGCTCCATGGGTGGAACATGCACGCTCTAGTATCCAGATTACTGTGATGCCGAGTAAACACAGGCCAATAAGCTCCAGGATGAGGATAACCGCATTGGGCATGTCTGGCACAGCGGCTGCGTTTTGCAGCGTCTGCTCTACACAGTCTTCAAGTGACTTGTTCAAAGAATAGATTGTGTAGCTTACTAAAGAGGGCAGCAGCTTGTCTTGTTCAGTTGCTGCCATATAGAGGGTTGAAGGAGGTAGAACAGAGGGCACGCTACTGGCATTGTATACACGCCATACACCGCTTCTAAAGCGTGCACAAAGAAACTGTGAGACCTCCATAGATTGCTCGATTGTGCTGGGTACAGTTTCCACAGTACCGGGTAACTCGCATACATCAAATATGTTTGGTGCTGCACCCTCTACGATAGCATATAGTACTCGGACAGTAACAGAATCACTGAGCTGTGTGTTTGCAGAAAGGGATGCTAAAAGGGGCACGGGGCGGTATAGGAGGCGAGCCTGTGTAGGAGAGACAATCCCAGCCGCGAGGAGACGGCTTCTATCTTCCAGGAGATCAACATTGACTATACTATCGAGGGTGCCCCTTATCCAGTCTTTCTCTGTCCAAAGTGAGATCGTAGGAATAGCAAGCACGGCACGTCTGCACACGTTTATTCGTTGAGGAATGGAGACACGTCCATCAGCATCTGCCCAAATGTAGAGGGGGCCATCCCTAAGCAGATTGTCAGAGACACGAAGGATAGTGGGAACATCGGGGGTCACTTCAAATGACTCCAGCCCAAAGGCACCCTCATCAGCAGGATCTGCTGTGCTGACATAGATTGTTGTACTGCAGCCGGAGACTTGTAAGACAGGACTGTCTGTGGCATAACATGGTCTCGAGTAGGAAAACGAAAGAAACGATCCAGAAATACTGGCTTCCGTACCCTTCTCGCGCATCGGCAAAAGTACTATTCTTGGCATGCAGTCTATGGACTCGTGAACAACTTCTAAGCAGATGGCCCATACAGTGAGAAATAGGAGGAGCATAGCTTTTGTAACCAAGTACGTTTCCAATTAGTCGATCGGAAACGACGCACTCTTTGGAAACACACTAGATCGTCACCCTTTGGGAGCTCTGTTACAATGAGCCTTGTGCAACATGAGATTGGTCTTTTGCACTAGCTTGTGTCTACCGAAATGGCTTCACAGCTCTTTATCTATGACCTTGGTGATAATTGCTGAGTATTATTAGGCAATTACACACCTAAATCTCAGAGAAAACTAAGTACATGCGTTTACTTAGCCATTACACAGGATAGGGGGATTTCGTCGATGTTGATCAGTAACAATTTTCTTAGGTATGACTGGGGTAGACAAACTGTAGGGCGAATTATAGGGCCCCATACCGAACACTGCTGAACCACTGGCTAAAGAGTAACATTTGCTTCTGATATTTCTAATTCAATTACATACCGGCTCCATTCTTGACGTCACAGCTCTACGCAAGGGCTGTCCCCTGTTCTCACAGCGCTATGAAGGACACATCTACCGAATCTATGCAGCAGTGTAGCACTGCAATAACAGCTATATCTCTCATTCTAAAGAGGGCCATAACTGCCTCCGAAAGCGTGCATCGAGAACTGAACGATGATGTTACAGTCGTTCATCATAATACGGTCCAGGCTGCCATGAATACTGACAATTATTCTCTAAATATGGACTACGAGCAAGAACTTCTTCAACTTAGAGAGGAGCTACACGCTGAGCTTAAGAAACTGTTGTCGACACTAGTTGGTGAATACCTACGGCATAAAGATTTAATAGAGTCGTTATCTAGAAGATTAGAGAGCCTGTGCTCTATAGAGGCCAAACAGGTATCCGGTGCACCTTCAAATCAACCAAGCAGTGATCTTCCATCTTCATTTCCTAATATCCATCGGCCTGAAGATAACGTCATAGCCACTGCAGCCGATGCCATTATAGAAGATCTAATTTTGCAGCATGCTCCCAACTTGTGCCTTGATTTGACGGAGATTCAGTTATGGGGTAAAAGAGCTAGTCTTCCTGTATTAATTGGCATCGTTAACCGGCTTATTTTGCAGTATACTACCACAGAGCTTACACTTTCTGAAATAACGCAAATACTTAATTCTACAATTACTAGCATAAATGATTTAAAGCTTTCCTTTGAGCTATTAACCTCCCATCTAACTAGAGACGCCTTCAGACTAGTAGATATTAGCCATACTAATCCACCAAGAGGAAAAGGTGCAAGTATCATTGAACCTCTTTGTCTAGCATTATTATATTGGCTAACCGAATTGATACTTAAGGCTAAAGAAAAAGATTCTCAAATTGAAGCCATATTTTGTGCAGATAGAATGTCTGATGACGCGACACTTAAAGACTTGATGATGCAGTTGCAAGTCATTCGAGCAGACAACACTAGCACTCTGCTATCTGAGTCTGCCCTTTGGGAAGTAGAAGATAACCTGGAATGCCGCAAAGCTGAGCTACTGGTGGAGTCATGTAAAGAGGCGTCGGTGCTACTCATTGAGAAGGACCGATATGTTCAAGAGATCAATAAGCTATTGACGATTCTGCTGAGTATTTTACATAAGAACAGCAGCCTTCCTTGTCCTTCTTTCAACGGGTCTCTTCTTTCAGATTTAGTTTCATCCAAGCTAGCTCTGCAACGGGTTGAGTTGGAGAAACAGCTGCTGGCCTGTTCTACGTCCTCAGTATTGCTGAAAAAGCTTATAATCTTACATGTAATGCGCCACTATGGCTATTCATCATCCCTGGATGTATGGTCTGTTCCATTAGGACCCCACGACAGTCTGTTGGTGGAGCAAGAGTATCTCTCTGCACAGGAATATTCAGCTCTTGCAAACTTACATAGTAATCATAGCGACTACGAGAACAAAGCGCTCTTGATGAAATTGATAGCGGAACTCACTGAAGATCTGGATGCAGCCAAGCAGCTGCTAGATGGGCTTTCACTTAATATGTGCATTCCTGAGATAATTTTAGATAATACTGAGCAGTCTACCGATCCTTTATATTCATTGTCAGACTTAGATTGCTTTTCCAGTTTAGACGTAATTAGGAAACCTCTTATGATTCTATCCTACGAAGAATCTATTCCACAGATAGCTGGACTTAAATGTAGATCTGGAAGTCATAAGGACTCTAGCAACCAGATTACTACTCTGACAGAGGATCTTCAAGCCATGATTTTGGATCATACATCTGATCAAGAGGTTTCTTTCTTATCTGCAACACAGTACACTGCCAGGACAACAATGAAAGAGCTTAGTGAGCTCATCCAAAGTAGGCTCCAGCTGTTCAAGACTATCTGGGAAGATCTTTTAGAGATTGCTGGAAAGCGAAAAGAGATAATGAAGAATATCAAAGGTTTCTTATCTGGCTGCATCGACGAAGTGTCTAGTACAGTAGCAGATTCTTCTCAAAAGCTGTCGCTGATTGTCAAGGATGCGCTTTTGCACGCTTTGAAACTTCTTTCCGCATCACCTTCAGCAAATATGGATCTGCTGAAAATCATATTGAACAAACTAAAGCATCAATTAGAAGAATTTGAGGTCAAGTGCATGCACAGTTCATGCGAGCTCCGATTCGATCTCTTAGGGGAGACCCTGTCAATAGAGTCGGTTCTGGATGAATTCATTGAAAAAGCTCAACTCCAATATGACATGGTGATATCAAGAGCATATTTGACCGTCACCTGGACAAAGCTGATTTGTCTTAAAGAGTGTTGGTATCCTAGGCCCATGGCCGAACCCTTATTAATGGGACACAAGGCTCATTGCTCATCTATACACTCGGCCATAGAACACTTCGTTACACCTATAGCCGTTCGCCAGGCACTATTGGATACGTTGGATGCACTAGCTTTGCAACCAAATACAGACACGTCTTTAGCTGAAGACGATTTGCATGTTTCAGGCTTGGTGATCAGTCGCCCAACACCTCATCTTACCGCCAGTATCAAGGATAGTAAGAAGACTGCATCTAGCGTTTGCAGCGTCTCGTCAACTATTTCCGCTGCATCTTCGTTAGCATGCAAAGTAGCGGCCGACGTGCTCGCGCCAGATGCATCTGAAAAGGGGTATATTAGTGCCCTTCAAATGTCGCAATATGCCAAGGTTTCTAACTATGCTTATTCTGCGGCTCATTCTACTTTTGCTACTGATTCGGTAACCAGAACAAAACAGAGCACTGGATCATTGATGGCCAGTCAAGCTGTTTACAAGTTAGGAACTGGCGTCAAGGCAAGGCAACATGACACTTTATTCAACGGATATTCAGAAGATGTGGACACCCCCATGGAGCATGGAACCATACACTACTTTGATGAAAATTATGACAAGCTCTATGTGGTTAAAGCTCTGGGAAGTTTGCGGAGACCGGAGGTGCGGATGTTGGAATACCTGTTTGGGTACATGAAGCGTCCCCACCATGTTCTTTACTGGACGGCAAAGGCGTTGCATCTCTGTGATTGCGCGGTTTATCTTTCCGCCAACCTACAAGCTATCGTCATAACGCACTGTGAAAAAACCATCTGTTCAATCTCATCGCGATCCCTCGTGGCTGTGACAGAAAATCCTCTCAAAATGCATCCTATAGATAAAGCAACTCGTTCTCTTCCTCTTGTTTTATCAACCAGCAATAAGGGAGATTTAATGCTACTTTTCACTGAAGAGAGAGGAGCAGTGGTTTTTAAGGTTGGTTTGCAAACACTTGTCCGACACCGTAATAACCTCTCTAGACTGGCAATTGTAAGTCAGTGCGAATAGAACAAATAGAGTTTTTACTGCTCACTTTATCTTACTTCGTTAATGATATTTACATGAAAAAGATCTATGGAAGTTTTGGATTGTATATATCATAGAATAGATTTATGGTTTGCTTGTGCTTATAACAGAGTGTATTTATCATGTAAAATACCTTCTATGCTTACAACCTTCTTGATTCTTCGTGAGTATTGCATTTAGGACTTTGTCTTCAAAACCTCCAATCGCCCTATATAGTGAATTGTGTGGTGAAGGCATCAAGCTGTGGTTTTTTCTGCTAACCGATCTGAATCCACCCTCTAGTTGATATAACGTTCTTCTGATGCATGTGCAATAGGCTTATCCAATGAAGGGGCGGCTTCCAAGCTCACTGGCGGGATATACCTACGCTAGTACACATTGTAGGCTACGCCAATGGAGCAGAGCTACGACTCCGTCTGAACGGCCGCACATCCCGCTGTGCACCCCTGGATTAGCACTCGTAGCTACACATACTGAACAGAACATCCCCGCCAGCTCGCCTGTTCTGCTGATACTGTCAGGATCACCGATTCCTCCAACGTCCCAGTAAGCCGGCCATCCGATACCGGCCAGGAAGCACAGATACATAGGACATCGGAGGATGCTCGAAATCTCCCGCTCTGGAATGGCTGTCGTCCTCCCCCTCTGGGTCTCTATTATAGTTGTACTAGTAGCCCACTGGCGTCCAACTCAATAATCACACACTCATCAAGCTAGTAACATCCAGAACAAGCCCTCTATAGACTCCTGCTAGTGTAACTGCCACGTGGTTGGAAGCGCACTACTAGAGGCTAGCCATTTACTATAGGGCTACTTTGTAAGGATGGCCACTATCTCCTTGAGAGCTGGAACAGGTGGAAGGCATCTTTAGAGGGCCTGCTTCTCTTAGGGACGGTGGTCCCGTGCACCGACTCACCTTGCGGTCAGAGAGACCATACTGGGACAGTTTGCCTGTGTGGCTCTAGGTCAGACCCACAAACAGAATTCGTCGACGCATTTACTATCTAAGTCTACGCCTTGCCTCTGCACATAAACCACCAGCAGAGGAAACCGACGAGGCCGCCGACGACAATGATGACAGCCACGGCAATACCAGCGATGGCGCCAGTGGAGAGCCCGCCCTTGTTAGTGTTCTCGCCACTCTGCACGAGGTAACAGAGGACAGACCCTTTATCGTTAAGTGGAGGAGCGCAGCTAGCGCAGTTGGCGACGCCGGTGATGGTGCTATCAGCGGTATTTGCCGTGCAAGACACACAGGTAGTCCCAGATTTGTAGTACCCAGTGCTGCAAATGTCGCAATTTGAGGCGGATCCTGCACACGTAGCACAGCCAGTGGCACACTTTGTGCACTTATTATCAGTCTTTACATACCCATACATGCATGTAGTACACACGGTGTTACTAGTGCAGGTCTTACATCCAGGCGAGCAAGTCACAAGGTCATTGTTATTAAGATGATAGCCTGGAGCCTCTGTTTTGCAGGTATCCCCATCCTGCGTTACCTCCTCACAGACGTTCTTTCCAGGAAGTTTGGTCGTCTCATAGCAGCCCCCGTTCATACGAAGAAGCCCGTTGGCGCATTTGTTGCAAACACCACCTCCTTGAGTAGTGCACGTAATAGCCTTTCCGGCCGCCGCCGAGCAGACTCCGTTCTGTGGAAACTGGTTGGCGTCCTTGCACTTGGAGCAGTAGGCCGTGCCATCGACTGTCAGCTCGCACTTCTCGCAGTTGTTAGTACCCGGTTTGCATTCTGATTTGCACGTCCCCGTGTTGCCCTCTCCTTCGTAGCTGAGGGCCTTCTTAGGCTCGCAGCTCGTGCACCCGTTGGAGTTCCCGTTCGCGCATGTCTTACACGAGGTATCGCACTTGGCACAGGCGGCTCCGCTCTTGTAGTACCCGTCCTTGCAGGTATCACACTGTCCCTGAAGATTGCACAGGAGGCAGTTCTCAACCTCGCACTTCTTGCAGGCCTTCTTGCCCCCCTCGTTGGTGCCCGCGTAGTAGCCTCCCAGATCTCCGCAGTTATCGATGCACTGGCCCGTGGGCGTGAGGGCCTTGGGGCCTTCGCACTCTGTGCACACCTCCTTGCTTGTCTTCGGCTCGCTGCACGTCTTGCAGCCGGGGGTGTTGCACTGGGGGTCGGGCTTCTTCGTGCACCCGGTGCCCGCGCCGTTGAGAACGTAGCCATCAACGCACTCACAGGTGCCAGCGGTCTTTTCATCGTTGGAGTTCGAGGGGCAGTTCTCAACGCACGACTTCTTTCCAAGGCCAAACTTGGTCTTCGTACCACTCGTACATGTCTTGCAAACCACTCCGGTGGGGCCTTTCTCACAAGTGGTGCAGTCAGTTGTTCCAGCCGACACACATGTATTGCACTCCTTTGCTCCTTCATCAACGTAATGAGTTTCCGGGCAGCCTTTTGCGTCAACGCATGTGCCAGTTGTGGACTCGCCATCCTTCTTCAGGTACGGCTTGTCTCCGTTGCAGGAGGTGCACTTCGCAGCCTCGGTTTTACAGGTCTTGCATGTCTCAGCGCACTTGCTGCATTTTTTACCGTCAGTTGTATCGACGAAAAAGCCTGGGGCATCCGTGCACTCTTTTTCTGTCACGCAGGAGGTGGCTGGGTCTGTGGCCGTCTTCAGATACTTATCCGCCTGGCACGCAGTACACGTCGCCACCTTAGCCCCGCTGGCATCGGCTGGCGCAGGTGCATCGCACGCTGTGCACCCATCCACGCCTTTGTACGTCTTATCAGCAAGCGTTACGCCCGTCGCGTCTCCGCACGAAACAACCGAGTCGTGGGTCTTATCTGCCCCCGGCGGAACAAAGTAAGCCTTCGATTCGAGAGCTTCTGTACACTTTCCGTCTGCCGCTGTTTTGCACATGCTACTGCCAGGTGCTTGACTCGTTTGGTAGCAGCTGCCCTTGTACATGAAAGTCTGCTCGGCGCACTGTGCACAGGTCCGATCAGCTGTATCGCCTCCATCGGCACCTTTACAGTTGGCTTTTGCACCTTCTTTGTCTGCACATTTTCCATTGATAGGAACAAATCCTGTGTTACATCGAGAGCAATACAATTTACCATCAATTAGAACGTCGCAGATTTCACAGTCATTTGTTTTATCTGCGCATTCAGCCTGTCGCGCGCGCTCTGTTACTTTTTCTGCCAACGCAATCTGGACGAGTACCCCCGCGAGAACAAAACTGCCAAACATTGCCCGATTGATAGATTGGTAGGAACATACTCGCGGTACATCAGTCAATCCGCGTCGATTGATGCAGTTGATTGATCCTTCTGGCACACGTTGACCACAGGCGCTGATGGAATCAACACTCACCGGGTCTATCGCGAACACTACTTGCAATCTGCAATCTCGGCACAGGGCCAGAAGGAGGTGGATTGAGCCGAACAGAACTGCGGCTGTCTCAATGTGTATGTCATACTAATGCACCTCGTGGCTCCGTTGCAATCTGTACGGACCATCCAGTGCGAGCCAAAGCTGCCACACGTGCACTGGGACAGTACTGCCCAGTAGCGGTCCAGAGCTTTCAATGGCTCCATCAACGGCCCACTGACAACTGCAAGGGCGACCCCCGCAGCTCTGCATAACGTGCATCCAAGGCCCGAGAGGCAGTGCACAGCAACGAGCGTCTCTCAGATGCGCCAGGAGCCCGTCCCAAGGAGTGTTCAGCCCCGATACCGCTTGGTGTGGCTGTGCTGCGTCTCATAAGGCACCTTCTGCAGCAGAACTAGGATCCATAACTGCGTTCTCCATTTGAAAAGTCAAAGGGAGCAGGAGCGCCCGCCACGAGGAGCCGGCCCCCGGGACGGCTGGGGCGGCACGCCTGTCTGCGGACCCATCCCGGGCTGCTGCGGCGCGCTCCAGGCGCATGGGCACAGCAGCAGCCCAGGGCGTTCCACCGGTTGCCGCTGCCGAGTCGATGGTCCGGTGGTCTCCCGGCGCCACCGCACCAGCAGGAGGCCGAGCACTGGCCCCCGTCCTCGGCTCTGTCCGCGGGCCGCTCGCATTGGAGCAGGGGCAGGGCCAGAAATGTTTTGTCCCTCGGGGCCCGCCTCTGGGGCGCCGCTGCCAGGTGGAGCCTGTCTGGGACGCGTCGTAGCGTGTGATTCTGTTAACACTACACCCAGAAAAGCGTTGACTGCATCTGGCGCATTTCCGGCAGACCTCTTCTGCGCCTGGTGCTGCTCGATGGGACGACGGGGGCGCTCATAGCCCTCCGGTGGGCGGATGGGATTACGCCTGCCTAGTTCTCTGTCCTCTGAGCACAGCAAGAAGCGGACGATCGGGCTTTCCGGTGGAGCCATGAAGCGCCGCTGACGGGTAGGATGCACCCCAACACCGGCAGATGCATTGAGGGTCTCTTCTGCTGCCCTGGTCGAGGAAGATGTCATCCCCGGAAAGCGACGATTTACTTCGACAGCCAGCTATTTCTAGCGCTCTAGTACTGAGCCCCCTGCAGCCGCGGCCCAAGGGTTGCGCAAGTAAACCCACCTCCCCGCTCTTGTGTGAAGACGGGGACGAGCCAAGCCCGGCTCTCCCACTGCAGCAAGCTCTGGTGACTGGTAGTCCTTCCTCTCCCCAGTCTGTCTGAGCTATTCGACAAGAATCAAGAGTGTCGGCTGGACGAGACCCATAGAGGCACTCAGTCTAGCTTTAGGACCCGTCTAATTAGCTAAATATAGTGTCTGTCTCCTGATGTTGCGTAGACAGGGTATAAATTGAAAACTTTCCATCACCTAATGGAGTCTTCGAGCCGTTTCTCCAACTCGGAACGGAAGAGGCCATCCGCTCTGTGGTCCTTGATGCATATCTTGAACACGATCAAAAATAAGCAGGTTTCCCACGCGAGTTTTGGACCACGTCCACAAAGGGTTCAATATTACGGCAACACTTGTGAACAACAAAGCACCAGAGACAGCTTGCCAGAATAGTCAACACCTCACTACTTATCTGAAAGCTTTTCTACAATAATCAACATAAACAACTGCCATGTACTTTCATCAGACCTGATTTACACAATATGCATTAGACACCACGAGCGATGGGATATTGCTCAAGCAACGGAAGTCAGGTAACGCAGCCCTTTGCAATAGGCACCTGTATTGTAGTTTGCTCCTGTATATTATATAGTAAGTTTGTTGATATTTAAAGAGTTACCAAGACTGTTCAACTATTCGATAGCTAAATGCAGATGTCCAGGAAATTTTTGTTAGCAATATTTATTCTACAACTGGCATGGGCCGTCCAAGTAGAAGATGAACGTGAAGAGGCAGCCAGTGACAATGTCAGTACGTCCGGGATATATAGTTTCACCATCGAAGACAAAAGGTATTGTCCCCAATGCAACCATAGTGAAGACAATCCTGACTCCATAAGCAGAGAGCATGTGGTAAACAACACCATAAATAGCAAAGAGGCAGAAGAAGAGCCCACCAAATGCGGCGAGAATCTATACTTAAAAGTGGATTCAGGGACAACTTCATGCGTAGCAGGCGAAGACTGTGGAACTGGATCATTCCCTGGGACTGATAGTGCTGGTAATAGGAAGTGCATTTCTTGTAGCGATAGCGCTAACGGAGGCATACAACACTGTAGTGAATGCTCCTTGCTCGCTCCTACGAGTAGATCTGTCACTGTCCTTATCACGTGCTCTAAATGCTCTGCTAATAATCTTAGCCCTTTGGGCGATAAATGCTTAAGAAAGTGTCCTTTTGGGACATATGATAATGGTGATAACGTCTGTGCTCGCTGTCATGAATCGTGCGCTAGTTGCAATAACAGTCCTGAACCTACTTCTTGCACTTCTTGTTATCCAGGGTTTGTACTGGATCACGCTGGTGGGCCTGCTGGCACATGCATCCCAGAGTGCACGGGAAGATACGCGGAGAACTGCGAGGCTGGCCAGTGCACGGCTGTTGTGGGAACGTCCAAGTACTGCAGCAAGTGCAAGACTGGATACGTCCCAGTAGATGGTATTTGCGTATCGACAGCAACAAGAGAAGTCATGGGATGCACGCCAGGAAACGACGGGACATGTACGGCCTGTACAGGTACATATTTCTTACAATCTGGTGGCTGTTATCAGTCAACAGCGTATCCTGGTATGAGATTATGTGAGCAAGCTCAAGATGGAAAGTGCACAAAGTGTGCTAACTTGCAAGCTGTAGATAAACAGGGCTCTTGCCCCTTGTGTGAAACTGGATGTGACCTATGCGGTACTTCAAGGACGACAGCATGCCAGGCTTGCTTTCCTGGATACTATCACTCTGGCACTAAATGTTTTAAGTGTACAGATGATAGTGATGAAAGCGGTGTGAAAATCACTGGCGCCCCTAATTGTGTAAGCTGTGAACCCCCTAATCCCGGCAAGTCTGGTCCTGTTACATGCTATGTAACACAGCAACCAAATAACGATAATACTGGGTGGTCCATGAATAGTAATGCACTTTCCCCGGGGGCCATTACAGGGATCTCTATTACAGTTATCCTTATTATCGGTGGCGTGGCTGGCTTTCTTTGCTGGTGGTTCTTTTGCCACAAGAAAAAATAGACGCTCACTTGAGAGTAAACATGAATCTCTATGAATACACCCGTGGATGGTTACCTGGGAAGCGAGCTGCTAAGTTGCCATTCAGAGCAGGTAACAACATCCACTCTAACTTGTGAAATCCAAGATTTATCAGAAGAGGAGAGGTAAATGGTTGCGTATCTATCCAGTGAACTCCAACTCCTGCTCCTTCTGACATCAAGTTTCCCTTGTATGACGAGCATCCGTCTGTTGAATGTCTCATAGAAGGTGGCATTAGCCTAGTATCTACACCAATAGGCCAAAAGTACAAATTCTGCAGGGATAGGCCATATGTACATGGCAACAGCCGTTGGAATAAGCCATGTGAATTGTTATGCGAATTTAATTCTTCTCTTGAATTGCTTGTTATGCTAGAGTGTCCACAACGTCCATCTACTGCCGCCAGTACAGCTTTCAGGAAAAATACTCGCCATGGCAGTGCACTTCCACCTAAATCTGAAAGTGGTCTACTGCCGCTTGCAAGACTCCAGACTTGTCAATCTGCTCTCGGTAGTCTAAGATCAAAGATAGACAATAGCCGAGGCCGTGTAAGCACTTTGTCGCGACCTAGAACAAGTTACTTTCAACGATTCAATCAACAGCCAGCTCAGGAATACTCGCCCCACTACTTGCAGTCGCTCCACACGTCAGAATGGCTCTCTAATAGGCGCGTGACACATGACGAAATCTTAATTCCCCGGGTTATTGATATTTCTGCACTGCCCTCTTTGGAAGAAACTACATTTTACTCCAAAGCTACTCTATCTAATAACAGAAACCAGATTGATGAGGTGCTGGAGCCTGAAGACACTAACAGATCCTTCTTTTATAACAGAAAGCGCAGACAGGCAGACTTTGAATTTATAGAGCAGGAACTGCTTGCACAGGAGGAAGCATACAACAATAGTAAGTGTCCTTCGAAAGGTGCACTTGCAGCTCTTCGGAAGACTGCACAAATGATCACATGCTCTATTCCAGTAGCCTCATTGTCTGGTGAAACTGCTGCAAACTCATTACTGCTCTCTGCATCAGCAACACAAGCAGCGCCGGAGGGTGGTGAGGAGAACAAAAATAGATATCCCTACACTGAAGAGCTGACCAAGAGCCAGTCTAATGAAGGCACCTTCCTCAATGCGTCTAGTCCTGCTTACAAGTCTACTCACAACCAGGATGGCAATACTGGAGCCGAGAACAATCATCATGCCACCTTTATGACAGGAATCAGCAAGTCTACTGTACCGCCGGAAACAACGTCTAAGTCTACCCGGGCCTCTCAACAGGCAACAAGCTTGACACGTCCTACACATGTAGACACCCAGCAGGTGTACCATCCGCCAAATCGTGACACTCAGATATCCACCAAGGACCCAACTCTACATATTACCAGTTCTATTAATTTGGGAGCAGGCTCGTACAATCTTTCATTCGCATCTTTGAGGCCACTGTCCCGTAGTCAGCTTAATACTTACATCCCTCCACTCTCACACACCGCTCAACACACCTCCAGACACATCGCCAGACACGCTTCTCAATTGAGAGCTGTGTATAATGCCAATGAATTCAATGATAATTATTCAATGGGTTCTGGCATCAAGCAGAATGCTGGTGAGGTCCCTGTGATGCAAACATCCCCCATCCCAGTTACTATTCTTGATTTCTTCGCATATTAATGAGGGGGAAAGACGTGAGACAAAGGGTCAAATAAAAAGGACAAAAAAACCTTGGATGACTGTTAGACATTCCCTGGAGCAGTACGCCCTGCGGCCTCTGGCGCTCATCGGGATGATCTTTATTGGTGCGCTAGCCTTCTTCTGCCGCCTCATGTCTGTCATCCGGTATGAAACTGTAATTCATGAATTTGATCCATATTTCCAATACAAATCCACACTCTACCTTAACGAGAAGGGTACCACGGCCTTTCAGGGGTGGCTGGACACTGATACATGGTATCCCCTGTCTCGCTCAATGCCCATTTCACTCTACCCCGGACTCATGTACACTGCCGAAGCTTTTCTACGCCTGTGCAGGGCAATAGTGTACACCCCCATTTCTGTTCTTCAAGCTAGTGTGTTCATGGGCCCTGTGATGTCTGTAGTTGGCTCAATCTTTAGCTTCGATATTGGGTATATTATTGATGAATCCCCCAGCACCCAGGTCATGACCGGCCTCTTGACAGCGTTATTCTTTAGCATAATCCCCGGGTTCATTCAAAGATCGGTTGCAGGGAGCTATGACAACGAGTCGTCTTCCATAACCGCCATGATGGTCATCTTTGACATATGGCTCCGGGCTTGCACTGCAAAACAAGGGAACATTGTGCTTCCGTTCCTCGCTGCACTTGCATATTTCTATATGGCTGTCTCCTGGGGCGGCTATGTCTTCTTGACCGTCCTTATACCTCTTCACGTGTTTCTGGGGGTATTATCGGGAATAGCGACACCTCAAACCCTTCTTGCATTCAAAGTCTGGCAAACAGTCGGCCTGCTCTCTATTGGTTTGATCTGGCGCGAGTACTCCGGCACATTCTCTTCACCAGTGTATCTACCCGGTATAGGCGTGTTCTTTCTTGTTATCTTGTCAGAGTACCGCCAGGTTCTCAAGTCAAAACTGCCAGCAGACACATACAGCGCTCTAAAGAAACAGGTAGCGGTCTATCTCTGCATCTTGGGAGCCCTAATAACCCCGCTCCTCATTAGAATGGGTCTGATCGGAAAGCTTTCTGGTCGCCTTCTTTCCTTCATCAACCCTACCTATGCGAAAAGATTCAACCCCATAGTTGCATCAGTGGCAGAACACCAACCAACTGTCTGGTCATCTTTTTATTTTAACACAGGGTTTCTGATTGTTACGGTTCCTGTGGCACTCTATTTTTGCATTCTTGTCAATCGAACTGTCCCTACTTTGTTCCTTGCAGCGTACATTGCCACAACCATTTGGTTTTCAGCCGTTATGGCCAGGATGATCCTTATTTCATCCCCTGCCGTTTCTGTGTGCGCTGCGTATACGATAAGCAAGGCTTTTGAAACTATTGTCAACATGCCTGGCAAACAGAGATTGAGGCGTTCTAGTTCCCAAGATAGATCTAAGGCAAGAGACAAAGACGTTGAAAGCAAGTGGGGGTCACATTCAGGAGCTGTGAAGAAACTCGTTTCTGTGACTGTGGCAATATTATTGACATTGGTGTTTATAGTTGCATTCATCAAGCACTCTCTCTTCTGCGCAAAAGAGGTCTATTCATCCCCGTCAATTGTTCTCATCTCTTCTCAGCGTCGAGAGAACGGTAAGGCTGCATATATAGACGACTTTCGCGAGGCATATGCATGGCTGGAGCACAACACCCATCCAACCGCAAAGGTTGCATCGTGGTGGGACTACGGCTATCAGATAAACCAAATTGGCAACAAGACCACGCTGGCTGATGGCCTTACGCGCTCCACCTATTGGATAGGGCTGATAGGGGCAGCTCTGGCGTCTGACGAAGCAACTGCTTGGCGCATTTGTCGAGAGTTGAATATCGATTACATGCTAATTTTATATGGTGGCATGTCTGGCTATTCCGGTGACGACCTCAACAAATTCATATGGCCGATCCGAATTTCTGGTAATCGCCATTTTGAAGAAACCTATCCGTGGATTGCACCTATTCACGAGCACAACTACTACGCAAATGGAGAATACCGCACAGACCATGCCGCGTCCAGCACAATGCTAAAGAGTCTGTTGCTCAAGCTGTCGTATCACAACGCCCACCAGTTGGGTATGCCAATCGATAGAGCCAGGAATGCACAATTTACACCGTCAACGTTGCAACACTTCGAGGAAGTGTTCTCTTCTCAGCATTTTATAGTAAGAATATATAAGGTAAAGGATTCGCTGAACTTTTGAAGCTCAGGTAAATACAATCTATTGCTTTTCTCCTTGGACCGGCTGTGTTGTGCATGCCACGGTTGCTGGGTCATCGGGATTAATCAATGCACGCTTTTCGTCGTTTTCTGTACCTTCTACTAACTTAGGATTGCTAAGTTTTACGCGTTTCCTATGTATTACCGTTCTTATTACAAGTCCCAGAACGGCGGAGATGATCGCTAGAAGCAAAATGATTATTACTGATGTCACTATCGGAGATTGGGATTTAGGAGTAGAGTTTTTAAATATTATTAAAGAGGGAACTGTAGTGACAGGCAGCGAATTGTGAGGGACTCCCCTGTGAGGAAGACCCGGCCAGTCAGAAAAAGTAAACTTAGGAAGGTCATTGTGAGTCCCCAGGGTGGGGCCAAAAATGGCCCAGAAGCTCATGTCGTTGAAGTTATAGTTGGCAACAACCTTGGCATCTGTGGCACCGAAGGGGGCAGGGTTTTTCCCGCACTCCTCATATGATCGCAGGTCGTACCGTGATGCAATAGCACTACCCGGATCCTTATTGGATGCACTGTCGGTCTTATAACTGTTATGACGCATAAGAGTTACCATAGACTTACAATTACCAACTCTGGTCCCTTCTCTCATGAAAATAGAATAGCGGGGGCTTCCCTCGTACGGATCATCGTCATGGAAGTACCCATACTTCCTGACATAAGGATCTGCAGGGACGTTAATACTGACATACAGACCATCGTGGATGAGCTTGGAAGTGGCATCAAAGGACTTATAGTATCCTGGAACGACCTCCAAGGAAGTCAGTATAACAGGCGAATGAGTCCTTATATAGCTATCACGCTCTCCGCGTGTCTTGCACATAGAGTTGATTGTATCCAGGATAGCATAATCGGTGATGAGCCAATTGTCATTATATGTATAAGAGATTTTGTTGGTAAAAACCTCTGGCCAATTGGCAGCCGATGAGGCTATTAGGTTTGCTGCCATAGCTCTAGACCATGTCAGAACAGAGGTGTTACTGGCTCGTGATATAGCGGAAAGTGCTGCTGTAGTATTCATGATGTTGTAGGATGTTTCTATGACTGAAAACTTGATAGGGTGCCCGGTTGTTTTTTCTGTCCCCTTAACGATATAGAAATCGTCAACAGAGGAAACAAAGCCAGGATACGAGCTGAAGCTAATTTGCTGTGCAGTTGTGTTGAGGGTCTGGAAATTGAAATCATAAATCTTCATCACACGCAAGAAACCAAATCCCCAGGATGTCCACGTGGCATGCCCTGTGAAGATTTCATCTAAATCGTCTGCTATTCTCACACACCCGCTGCAATGTGAATAGAGCTGTTCTGCAGCTCTGTGCTCAATGGATTGGATGACTGTTTCATTGTCACCATAAAGAAGGAGCTCTAGACCTATTTCCCAGTCACCTATTGACGAGAGCATGTAAAACTCGTCTTCCGATATGTCAATCAGCTTCAGAGACGGATTATCAATACTATAGCGCATGTATCCTGCGTGAAGACCACTTATGTACCTGTCACTCATCAGATACGTTGCCACCCAGAAGGGCTCGAGTCCGTGGGTGTGATAGTTGTGCACAATGCGGGCTCTGCTTTCGGATGCATACTCTCGGAACTTACTCGGCCAATTGCCGTCATAGAGCTCAGAAAAGGTGTCGTCCATCACATTCCTCATATGATCTTGAATTTGAGGGGCAAGAAGATAGCCCTCTGCATACCCCATATAGTAGGCACGCTCCTCATCGGTATCATGTTCCGCCGTGCTTGCTGCAGAACGAAGTTGATAGTATCCTCCAACTGAATTGACGTCCGTTAGCTCGGAGTTAACTATAGCATTGGACGCAAAATTGTGGAGCAAGCTAACACCTCCCTGGTCATCGCGCACAATGGCCAGTCGTCTGGATGCGTGTGCAATGGTAACGAAGGATGTCAGGATGAGAAGCATTTAAAGTGTTTCACTTTTAAATGCCAGTGGCAAAGCCTTTAATAAAGACTATCAAACTTTGGATGTCTGGTGGGTTCAGTTTCGGAGCTCCCGCTCAAGCATCTTCCCAGCCACAAGGTAAAGCACCTGGATTCTCCTTTGGATCTGGCTTTGGCCCCGCGCAGTCAACGCAGTTAACCCAACAGCCACAGCAGTCACAGCCTGCCCCATCATTCACGTTCGGTGCATCATCCACAAGTGCACCAACCTCAGCCAACACTGGAACTACTGGCTTTGGATTCAGCTTCGCGGCTAAGCCGCAGGTCTCAGGGGCTGGAGGCATCGGCCAGACAACTTCTTCCGTAGCTCCCACAACAACGGCGCCAACTACAGCATCTGCTCCTGCTCCCTTTTCATTTGGGGCACCTGCTGCTCAGTCTTCACAACCTGCACAGCCCACACAACAACCACCGCCGTCAACAGCACCAGCAACCACTGCACCTTTTGCATTTGGCAAGCCGTCCGAGCCTGTCACTGTTAATAAGGCAAAGGAAGATCAGCCGTCAATAGCTAGTGGAACACAACCAGTCATGGATGCCCGGCTCGTTGAACTGGAGGGCAAAAAGGTCTCAGGTATTCTTGATAACTTGTATAGTGTTCTTTTAAAAGATTTAGGTACAGCTAACAAGCATTCTGCCGCATTGATAGCTTGCGAGAAAGACATTGAGCTTCTCGAGGAGACCATGAAACAGTTTTCCTCGAAGCTCACATATATTCAGCAAAAACAGTCTGCTACAGAAGAATCACTGCGAAAGCTATATGAGCTGCAATGTGATGTCCTTGATATTGTAAAGAAAATGGAAGATTATTCGCAGTACACTGCGCACCCCTTAACCCACGCCATCAATACCGTGGAGAGTAATCTTCTGACCCTGGAACAGAAAATCTTGTCATCAAGCGTTATCGATAGAGAAGTACTAGAAGTGTATCAAGGTCTCCAGAGGCAGATTTCTCTTATAGCTATGCTCGAGGCGGAAGCGCAGTAACTGAGTCACTACTCTCCTACTGTGTGTCCTGGGCGTATGTGCCACTTTTTAAGCATTGAAATAAAGCGAGAGTTACCAATTTCAGAAGCCATGGATAGAGCTGTTTGTCCGCTACAGTTCCGCATTCCCAGCTCCTTATCTACTAACAGCAGCGCAGTTTCATATGCATTATATTGCACACAGTACATGAGAGCGGTCATTCCTCGGTCATCTTTCATTCCACTCTCATGGGGGACAAGAGCTCTGGATAGTGCTGTATCTCCCAAGGCTATGGCGTGCATAAGGGCCGTTGCCCCCACGGCATCGCGGGCCCCACAGCCTAGAGGAATACATAATTGTGCAAATGGGAGTTTGTTGGCCTTGATGGCATATATGAGAGACGAGTCGCAACCAGGACACCAGACGTTTGCCTCAAACGCTAGAATCTCAGCGCACTTGTAGTGTCCTGATTCTATGGCGACGATGAGCCCGGTTTTTCCTTCCTTGGAGAGTATTTTGCCCTCGTGTGTAGATAGGTGCCTTACACCACCCACGTTCCCCACCTCCGCAGCAATCATAAGGGCTGTGATGCCTGTTTCTGTGACCGTCATTCCATATTCTTCAGAGAGAAGTGGGATGGAGGAGTTAAACGAGAGGAATGCGGCATACATCAAGGCAGTCCACCCTCTAGAGTCCTTATGACGCACTTGGTGTAAATGCTTTTTTACCTCGACTATGCTTTTCTTTTTGATAGAGTTGATTAGACCTAGCTCGCTATCACGGAGCATCGTGCTATGGGACATATTAAGTTGTGAAAGCTGCCTGACTGCATCGGGATCGTTTGCTGCAAATGGACCGGAAACAATAAGATTTGAAGAGGCTCCTAAACTGCTTTGATAACCAAAAAGGCCAGACGAGTGGGCTGATTGCCGAAGAACTTGTTGAGACGCCAAAGATGGAGATACTTGCCGAGAATTTCGCAAGATCTGAGCGAGTCCTTTGTCATGTGTTGACCGAGCGCTTAGTGGCATTGCGCATACGCGCTCAATGCGAACCAGATCTTCCTTAGAAACGCAGTCTTTAAGCTTAGCCCAGTGGAGCTCTCCGAGTGCATCCCTAGCCGAGTCGATCAGATCAAGAGCCAGCTGTTTCATTCCCTTGCGCATAACATATTCTAGCGGAAACATGCCGTCTCTGCCTCTAATCATAAGTTCATACGGAGCCAGAAGCATCGCTATCTTAAGCATCCCCATTTCCAGAGCCACGGAGAGTGCAGTGGCCCCGTTCTTCTCACGCTTACCAGCATGCTCAGGTATAAGCTGAAGAATTTCTCTGGTAGGGTCATTATTCTTGACTGCGGCAATTAGAGGAGAACCTGTGTTTCGATACAAAAGCTCTGGATGGCAAGACGTTGGTCTTTTCCGCTGCTTGATTGGTGTGCATTCGTTTGTCTCCTTTGTATCAGGCTGAGTCGTCGACAGTAACAGAGTGCTTGCTACACTGGGAACAGCGTATTGATTAAATGTATCAACAGCAGACGCCTGCGAATTTAGAAGGATGCTCTGATTGCGTTGAAAGTCTTCCGCTAGAATAAGAATATTGACGATATCTCTGTTATTTAAACTTCGGGCTAAATCTATGGGAAGTAGATTTTGTGGACCGTGGATGCGGGATTCAAACCGAGCTAGAATGCGCACAAAGGATCGACGATTTAACCTTATAGCATGAGTTAGAGCGGTATTGGAAGAGGAATCGATGCAGCCACATTGAGACGGAGTGTACTTTTCAACACCACTTGGCAGATTATAAATCACGGATAGAATCAAACCTGTCTTCTTATCAGCGCCCACTAATAGCACCCCAGATGTTACTACGGCTTCTACTAGCTCTGTCATATTCTGGATGAGGGCGAACTCAAAGGCTTGAGTTGAAAGCAATATATTTGAGGTCAATTTCTGATGAAAAGCTTGTAGAGAAGACATGGTCTCTTCCAACTCCTTCACTAAAACAACAGCCTCATCAGATAGGAAAGCCTGCACTTGGTCGTTTTTATTTGTTACCTGCTTAATTCCCTCCGCAGAGTTGCATGCAGGGAGACTGTCATTAAGAGAAATATTAGAGACATCTAACGTTCCGCTTAAGCTACTATCCTCTCGAAGATTCTCTGCCTGACGATAGACCGGCTCAATCTTTTCGCTCCGAGAGAGAATTATGTGAGACTGAGGCCTGGGACGAGACGCTATAGAAGATAGGCTGGCAGAAGCAGTCTTTGCCTGCATATGCTGGGCTGCCGCGGTACGTAAAGTCTGAGTTCTATCAACACTACATGGAGCCTTTCTCATCATAGAAGTTCCTGACAAAGGTCTTCTGGTCCTTTCTGGAGTGACGGCCGTCGGGATTAGCTTGTTAGCTTGAAAATACTCATACTCAAATATTCGTTGAACAGATCTCTGCAAGTCCCTAAATGACCGCAAAGATGTAATCCGCCGCAAGTAGAGAACTGTCTGCTCGAGCTCTGTGCTATACGTTCCATTAGGTACATATGCCATTGCATATGCCAGGATACTTCCCAGCTGGTTCGCGTCGTGGCAGGCGGAGACCGGTGCTTCTGGGTACATATCGTATCCTGTAGTGTGTTCCTTCCGAAATCTAAGTTGTCGAGCCATGGAGTGGATGTCACCGAATGCGTAATCCGCGATCAAGATGGTGTCCCCAGTCACTGACGCCACAACATTTTCGAGAGAGAGGTGACCATGTATGTAGTGTCCCCCATTAATAGCCTCCAGAACAACAAGGCCTTCTATGATTCCTTTGCAGATCCTTCGCAGAAAGAGGTCTGGTGGCGCCTTCTGATGTGTCGCGGCCACTCGCAGAATATCTGCCAAAGAGCGGGAATTGTCGTACTTATACCCCAGCTTAATGGATCTCTGCGGTGACTCAGCATTATCTAGATGTATAACATCGTATGAGATAACTTGGGGCACTCTTATGGGAGCAATACTTCGCACCTGCTGGATGAACAGGGACACCATCTGCGGGGGCAAGTCTCGCAAAATAACGCGTCTAAAAATCTGCCGACTCTGTGTTGCTGCACTAGATGTTGCATAGATGCAGCTAATCCGGTCAGATGCGTACTCTTTCATTTGGGAATTTTGGCGACAGATGACCACGTGGGAAATTTAAACTGCGAAGATGCGCACGGACTAACAGATGTTCATGCAATTCTCTATACTGAGGTCATTTACATTAGAGTCGGTTAGCCCAAAAAGATGTCTAATAGCAATCTTGATTCATATTTGCGTTCTGCTCGTCATGCGCCTGTGCTGCATTGTCCTTTTAGCATATATTCGGAGCTGCAGCACTTAAAAGACTCTAGCGATCTTCCCTCATTCCTTTTACGTCCGCTGAGCTATAGCTTATCCCGCTTTAACTTATTTAGAAGCGCAGGGTCCATCTCATTTTCAGCCGCACTAGCTCCTGCAGCTCCCCATGAACACTATGCATATCCGTGTCTTGCCTCACTGGTCCAATTTCTAGGCTACAGGCCAGAGGACTGTAATGCATCCGTGGAACTCGAAAAGCCTCTGCAAAATCATGATGTCTGCACATATATAGCTTCACCTGACGAGCTGGCGTGCGCTCTATCACTCCTCGGCACCCAACACACCCATCCACCTGATCTTGAGAGCGATACCACGAGCGACAGTGAAGAGCTGTCTGATGATCAACAATCGCCCAACAGGTCTCGCCCCAGAACTCACGTCGAGCTCCATTTGCAACACCTCCGGAGGTCAATTCCGCGTCCAAAATCAACTAAGCATGCAAATCTTTACTTACTTCGGGCATCATCTAGGCCTACTGTCTGTCCGAATATCATTCTCGTCGAAGACAGTGGGGGTGCTGGACTTGCTGCACTTTTTCGATCGATATGTCATCGGGTAAGTGACGTTTATAGCAATCTGCCTGTCCACAGTATCTTTTCAACCGTTTATTCGACAAGTATTGGAGAAAAGCAGTGCTTAACAATGGCGCATAGAGGCTTGCAGATGCAATGTTGTAACGACGGTGCTACTAGTGACCTTGCTACTGAACGTGTGCTCTTCACAGTCCAAGAATCAAAGAGAATCATGCGCTTATTCAATCGCAAAGAGCGCCAGAAAGACGGGACCTGGACAAAGAGACCCCGCAAACCCTTAGTATCTCCATCAGAGTCTATAACACAGGCTCTTTTGCGTGCCAAGGCTGCTGCTCAAACAAATAGCAAAGATGAAGATAAAGAGACATACCAATTCTCCTCTTCTCTCTCCCCCTCTTCTTCTGAGTCCTCCCTTACTGCGCAACACAAACATAAAATTACATCCTATTTTAGCTATTTGTCAGGCTACCCCACCCTTGCATGGCCCCCCGTAACAGTCATTGACTTTAGTCCCATTCAATACAACATCTCTACGTTTGATATGTGCAGCGAGATAAGCTTCAGCCTAGGTACGGTCCATAAGGAAGCAGGGACAAAGGCGGCTAAGCGGCCAATTCTCGTGGGCTATAGCAGACACCGCTTTAGCTACAGACGACAACTTTTTCGTGCGCAACTTTTTTATCATATGCTATCTAATTCCTCAAGCTACAAATTGGAAAGTGACAAGTATTACTATAATAGTCTAAATGATTGCATGGACCTACACGTAGAACAGGCAGTAGTTGAGAAGAGAAAAGGCCAGTTTCGTCCATTATCGGTTCAGGAAGTGCTCTGCGGGATAACTGGAGAGAGTAGATCCCTGGATGAAGTGGTGCAAAAGATCAGCGAGCCTGCTGATATCATCCCTCCCAAAAAAGTACCAGAGACGAAAAGAACCCAGAAGAAAAATGCAAAATCTAGTAGCAAGCATTCTATCTTAGATCAAATGGTAAAGGTATCTCAGAAGCCATCAGAGGCAATAGACTGTGAGGTCGGCGAACCACTAAGAAAGCAGCTACCTTCATCCACCGTCCTAGACGCAGACTCTTTTATTAAGCTATTTAACAAAACATCAGACAGTAACATAAGCTCAATGCAGCACCTCGGAAGGGACGCACCTGTGCCGACCTTCATTAACGGTCGAGGCCGGGCGCAACATGAATACTCGCTCATTAATGAGTACTCAGCAGATGATCGGGAGGACATCTCTTTTATTAGTGTGCCGTTGTGTGAGATTGCTCCATTTAATTGTAGCCACTTATTTATGCTCAAAGATGTGGCTTCAGACATAGCCAAGTATAAAGCGCTTGCTTGTGAGGCACTTGTCTTAGCATGCTATGACACCGCCAGCTGGCAGGCGTCTAAGCATACGCTATCTCTGCGTCCAGACATACGCCAGCTTTCCAACCTTATACACTTTTGGGGAGATGCAGCGAGTATGCCCCTGGTGGCTAAGCGAAAACAGGGTGCTGCCTGGCCAGATCACACGTATGCAGACGTTATAGAAATATGTTCGTCTCTTTGTGGCGGGTTCCTCATTCTGTCGGGGTCATCTCACTTGTCACTGCATCAAGCATCTACTGGGCAGGCTAGTTGCACGATTGAAATAAGTCATATCGTGAATAGTGAAAGGATTCAGTCAGCCGTTCGCTATGTTCTGTTGTCGCAGAAAGGGTCTCGAAAGCGATACAGAGTAGACTTTGTACCGGAGACGTGTCCAGCACTTCCCGTAACAGAGAAGTACATATCGTATCTGGAACGTGCAGATCATCAAGATACCATACAATACAATATATCACTCAACATGGACCAGAAAGGCATATGGGGTGATATTCTGTTGGCTAGTGGCGAGATCATGACCAGAAGAATGGTAGACATGGTACACATGGCGCTCCCGATGGTCGACTACGGGGCACCAAGCAGCGTACTTCAAGGTTTGAATGTCTTAAAAAAATGGTCTTATTTGTTGCTTTGATCTGCACGGGACTCAGCCTTGAACTCAAGCGTGTCCAAGTTGTAACGCGTCACGGGGCCAGGACAACTTTAAACCCATTTCCGGCTGAGACAGAGGACTGGATCTGCGATGGAATCGGAACCATTGCCTTTTCCACTCTGCAGGCAGGGTCCACAGCACATACAAAGCATTTCTTGGCTGTATATAACACACCGCATCCCACTCTTAAGGGTGGTTCGTGCATTCAGGGCATACTCACGAGGGAGGGTCGACTTCAGCATGAGCAATTGGGCAAGGCTTTTCGACAAAAGTACGGCGACTTCTTTCCCCGCAGGTTTGTGCAGGAGGCATTTTATATTCGATCTACCAACTATGAAAGAACAAAGCAATCCGCTATGAGCTTCTTAATAGGCATGTATCCAGAGCTGGGCCAAGGGTCTTATCACGATGGTCACCAGATAACTATGCCGGCTATTCACATAGCGGAGACAGATGACTGGTTGGAACTTATGGACTGTCCGTCAATGGATAAGGCCAAGAAGTATTTTTCCAGAGATCCGGACTATGTGCAGTTGCTGGAGCTTCATCAAGAGTCGCAACAGCGCTTGAGTAGGCTTGCTGGATTTAATGAAACAGTGGGCTGGGGCGTTCTCCGTGACAATCTTATTGCTCGCACAACCATGGGCATTCCCCTGATGAAGGGCTTTACAGAGGTTGACGTCGAAGAGTCTCGCGAACTGCACGACGCTAAGTACAGGCTTGTGTACTGCCGCTCTGATCTGGAGGAAAGGAAGAAGTATCTCCGTCCTGCCATCGGGAGGCTCTTGAAGCTCTTGACCACTGAAATGAGCGACGAGCAGAGGGTGGAGAAACTCCTGCTGTACTCGGCACACGATACCACCCTGGCTCCGTTGATGGGTGCCCTTACCGACCCAAGCAAGTACGATTGTGCCCAGCCAGATTATGCATCATCAGTGACTTTTGAGCTTTATCAGCATGAAAATGACCGATACGTACGTCTCCTCTATAATAGCAAACCATTTGTCCCGCCCTTCTGTGCCTCGATTACAATAGGCGATATCGACAGCTTATGTCTGTTCGACGATTATGTTGCAGGCGTTTCCGAGTTCTACAGTATAGACTTTGAGGAGGAGTGCTACCACACTCAGTGGCCTGACGCTCAGGAGATCAAAGCGAACTGAGGATTACGGATCAACACTGGTATCTTTCAATCAAATCTGAGAAAAAAATCTGAAAAATTTAAAAAATAAAGCTCGGAAAGAAGGAAGCAGATGGGAAATCCACGCATCGCAGCAGAGCAGTATCTCAAGAAGTACAACATCCCAGACCTTTTTGACTATCTCCTTTCCCAGATAGTCATCAACCTGCCGGAGGATCCATGGACCCATCTGTCCGAGATATGCGAAAAGCTTGACAGCCGCTCTTTCCAAGACAACATTCCCTTCTTCACGCGGGACGAGATCAATATTGTATTCAGCAATTATGAGGTCTTAAACAGGGGTTACATCACAGGCGCCCAGGCAAAGCAGGCACTGAAGACAATGGGCCTTAAGCCGCGAATAGTAGATGATTTATTCATTGACGACGACGCCAATCTCTCTCGAGAGGAGTTCAGTCAGTATGCCGTCAACGGATTCAACAAGAGGTTGAACTCGTGGCTGGGGAAGTACCCATGAGGTCGGGGCAGGCCTTCAGCCATCCATCATTGTATGCACGGACAGCCCGTATGCACCTCTATCTGCTCAAAGCGATCAGTAAACCAGTACTTGGCCAGGCTATGCAAGAAGTTGCTACTTCCAGACAGACCGGTTCCTTTGAAGCACTCTTTCGTTAGCCGACGCCCCTGCTCGAGCCGAGTCCTGATGTTAGCGAAGAGCCGGGCATTTAGAGTGCAGATGAGGAAAGGAACGTTTTCGGCGTCCTTCTGAGCATCACAAAGACGTGTCATAGATTCGCCTAGTGTGCCCTGCACGCTGGCCTTAGTAAGAAACTTATACTTCTTTAGAAGCTTTGAGTTAACGTACACATTACTCAGACGTGTTTTGACGAGATAGGGATGAATGAGACTGGGCGTCAACTGTAACTGCCTGGTTTGAACAGAGGGCATAAGGATAACAATGTCAAACATCTCATGGAGCTGTGATATTTCTGTTGATATGCCTATTACGCCATTGAATGCGATGTTAAATGTTTGTGCTTCGCCGAGAGTCAAGGAGGTTGAGGCCTTATCGTCTGCATCTGACCAGAGGTAATTAAACATGGATACTTGAGAAATATGCGTGAGCCTTGATTCAACTGGCCCGCCGTGTAATTTGTGAACGACATTCTCGGGCCCGCTCTCGGTAGGGTCTAGAAACAGAAATGGGCGATTGATTTTGGTCTGCTGCGCCACAGCCAATGAATGCAGTTCAATGTGACCCAACAAACGAGGAAGTAACGTATATCTTAGGGCCTCGGGAACGTTGTCCGACGTATCCGAGAGCAAGTCGCCGGGGGCAGTTCGTGACTCACAATCGTCATCAAAGAAACCCGATGCATTGTTTTTCAATTGCGTAGTTTGAAAGGACTTTCTCTTTGGGGAGACAACGACTTTACCCTGTCTTTCTACCCGCCGGGCATTCTTCTTATTCTTGTGACCATCATGGGAGGCAGCCTTTGTGACTGTCTGGGGTGAGAGCAGTATGTGATCATTAAACGTTGTCGTTATGCTGAGCATGGCGAGGGTTCCGATGATATCTACTATATGCTTAACAGGTGGGTGTGCTGCAATACCGACTCGAAGACCTAGGAGAAGACCTGCTCTGACAATTGCTAAAGTCGATTCATCAAATTCCTCAACAAGACGCTGATCCTGATGAGGTCGAAAGAGCTGTGGCCTCATCAGTAGTCTAGCACCCAGAAGTGGACGCAGATGTTCCTTGAGCTCAGACCCAAGATCCAATGGGCTCACAATAGCCTCGCTTTCGTCGCGAAGACGTACAAGCTCGGAATATATCGTGTCACATACCTTTTTAATCTGAATGGCGCAATCAGAGTCTACAAGCCCCCGTTCCAGGAACAAGAGCATGTCTCCATGCCCAAAAAGAAGACCAACAGAGAACATTACCGCGTTTCTATTCGCCTGCTTTCCTGTTTCTCCTCTATAGCAGAACAGTGCAAAGCAACCTTGATGATAGGAGTAACACAAGTCATGCGTCTGCGTATGTGCTCCAGAGATGATGGATGTATGTTCTAGATTATTACTAAGCTTGTGCATTAGTAGCATAGCCGGATCAGAGCTCTTCAGGGCGGTGCTGAAGTTATATACAAGCCCCTCCGAACTCATCAATAAGTCTAAAGTACTGCCATGAAGCGGATCGAAGTGCGTGCAGAACACATGAGTGGCTTCCGCAAACCGCGGTTCCTCAGACTTGGTGTCCTTGGACGCCGACAGGAAGGCCATCTAATTTACACACTCTAATTTACGTTAAGCGAGGACCACCTTGATCGAGGTCTGGACTGTTGGCACATCGATAACGGTGAGAGTTTCGTGCAGGGCGACTGTCTGTGGAAAGGAGATGCGCGAGAGACTCGACACAAGGTGTGGGTATTGGGTTTTGGTGTACTGTGTGCTTATGTGAAGTTCTTTGAGGACGTCAGTGAGCAGAGGAAGGACCTGAGTGCATGCCCTCTTGCTTCCAAACCACACCTCTATCGTGCAGAACTCCTTCTCTAGCTTCAAGCAGCAGCCGTTGATTCCAAGCTTGGTCTTGTCTGTGGAGGCCGAGGAGTGCTCCAAAGCTCCAGTCAAAAGCAGTGTGCAGATAAAATTCCAGAGAGAATCTAGATCCGTGGGATCGACAATTGGATGTAACTTGTTAGACGCTTGATAGACCGCCTGGACTGCTTGCACCGATAGGCAACAGCGAAACCTGACGATCGATCCGCCGGCATTCATGGGATCTTCCCACAGGCACTCTATTTGGTCTCTGAACAGTGAAATATGACCCTGCCTCAACTTTGAAATGGACGGAATGCTGTGCAAGGAAGATATAATTTCATCTAGATCAGTTGAATCCACGCAAATCCTGCTATTCTGCTGGCTGAACGGTATCGGCAGGCTGTGCTTGGAGTAGAAACGCAAGGGCACCCAAAAGGCAACGCTCCACGAGGAGAGTAGCTCTCCCGTTGCCCCCATTTTTTGACCCACTCGTTTTAAAACAAAAAGGCAACACGGATTCAAGGCTGCTTTGGCACATCGAGCCACTGCGCAATTTTGTCACAGCCTTGGCCGTCCAGCCCACAAAACATAAAAACCTCTTGGACGCGGTCTTTGTCCAGTTGTAAAGTGGTCCTGTAATAATCGGCCTTTTGCGACACCCCAGGCTGGTCTATTTTCGTTACTACCACTGCAAAACGGGAAGCACGCATGTCCGTGTGCCCCAATATGTCCTTTATCAGATCCCGCGCTTGATCGAGCGGGCTTGTCCCGTCGACCACAAAGAGGCACGTTTGCGTGCCTGAGTAGTGCTCACTCCACAGCTGCATCATCTCAGCCGAGCCACCCACGTCTATAACTTCATATCTATTGTATTTCTCTGCAGTGAAGTTGATTGTGGGATTGACAACAGTAAACGAGTTGGTTTTTAGGTAATTGATCAGGGTGGATTTCCCAGAGAACTGCCGGCCCAGAATCAATAACTTGGCTGTTTTATGGCGAGCGGGTCTGGAGCTGGCTGCACCCATAATATTTTATAATTTTTTAAGTTATGAGCAAGGAAAGAGGAAGGCATAACAAAGGTCTTATTGGATGAAAAGCCTTAGTCAGTACTTACAGAACTAGAGCCGCAACAGAACGGGATCCGGTCATAAGACCCCACTCAGATCTTACCGTAAGTGGACCTTCTGCTCGGTGTAAGAGCGGTCCCAGCCCCGGAGCTGGGAGCCCTGTAGTTCAGTGCTTCTGCAGCCTTCGGTAAGTCAACTAGCATGAGCTTGTCCATCAACTCCTTCTGCCTTTCCAACTCGGTCATAACTATGGTTTTCTGTTGCGAGAGGGTGCTCATTGTTTGAGATGCATCCAGCATGGATTTGCTGAGCCTTGTCGTCATGTTCTCTGCCTGATTGCGTAGATCGTTAATTTCTTGCTCATATCTAACATTCTCGGCTATTATATCATCCATGGCAGACATCTGCTTGTTCAGAGCCAATATATCTTTCTTGAGAGCATCGTTTTCTGCCTTAAGTAAAAGAAATTCTTTGGTTGATGTGATTAGGCTACTGAATTTTGAATAGAGCATAGAGTGCTCCCTCTCTATACCCTCTGGATTATCTGCCGTCACTTCTATCTCCTGTATTAGTGCTCTCAGTGCATCACGCTCCTCAATGAGAGAGGTTATGTCTACATAGGTCTTCTTAAGAGATGCCAGTTTCCGTTTCAGTATTGTTACCTCCTCGATCAGGCAAGGATCGTCCTTATGACCCAGAAACTGTGCCAATTGGTCTTCAAGATACTGTCGTTCGAGAACAGCAGCGGCTACTTCCGGGTTAGCTTGTCTTGCCTCCTCAAGTGAGCTGGAGAGTGAGGCTATCTGCCGGTCCAGAAGTGTCGGATTGGTGGAAAAATCCCGAAACTCTTGTAAGTCCTGAGACAGTTCGGCTCTGTGCTTAATTCTGGCGCTCAGGGACGTGTTGCTGTCACGAGCAGTTGCTAGCTGTACTTCCAGTGTCTCTATTTCATTTTGGAGGCGACTCTCTTGGCCTATTTGGCTCTTGAATTCCTTTAATTCCTTTCTCAACGATAAAGCCTTATCGATCATGGTGCTAAGGTTATAGTTACTGGACTTAAACGCCTCCAATATGTTGTGCAAATTATCAATCCTGGTTTGTAGCGCCTTTGTGTTTCTCTCAGTTCCTTCTGCGCTCTCTGCTGCCATCTGGCAGTCCTCACAGAGGATGGTGAGGTCTTCTATGTCAAGAAGGCAGTTATGTATTTCTGGATAAGACTCTCGTAATTCAAGAAGGTTGTTTTGTATGACTTCGCGGCGAGTTTCTAGCTCATCTAGGGCTCCTGGCCTGAGATAATTGTCTATCTCGGCGTGCAAGTCCTTTATGTCCTGGTTCAATGCAGTTATCGCGTGATCATCCTGCTGCAGTTGTTGAAGCTGCAGTTGAAGATGTGCCTTCTTGGCCTCTAATTGGTCAAGGACGACTTTTGGATCCTCGATGCGCTCATATTGCTTTAGTGACATTCCCAGCTCGTCGCAGTCCTTTATTAACTGGTGTAGCTGTGGATTGGCCTTCATTAGCGCATCGAAACGAAGCTGCAGATCACTCTTCTTTGTCTCGAGCAGCTCAGTATTGAGCCTCCCTTCATGGATGTCACCAACCAACGTCTCTAGGTACTTATTTTCCTCTATGATGCTGAAAATGGAAGGATGCTTCTGTTTGAGAGCAGACAGTTGATCTACCAAGTTGGCATTTTCACGCACTATGGCAGAAGGCTGTTTAATGGCATTTGTTAAGCTATTAAGCTCTACCGTGGTTACTTCTATGCGGTTAATAAGCTCGGCTAGCTGGGGATTAGACTTCCGGAGCGTCTCCACTTCTGTTTCCAGACTCCTCTGACGGGCCTCGAGACGGCTCGGGTTATCTTTGTATGTCTTCATCTCTTCTAATATCAGTTTGAGGTGCTCTACCTCGTTGACAAGGTGAGTGATGCCTTTTTCGCTCTTTATAGTGAAAAGCTCGGTCTGGAGTTGCGAGATATCATCAGACAACGTCTTTTCATTGATCTCTCCGGATTTAAAGGCATTAATGAGACCTCTGAGCCGGTCTTGTTCGTCAAGTAGTAGCGAAACAGCAGAATTAGTATTTCTTAGAACGCGTGCCTCATTGCTTAACGATGTAATGACATTGCGTAACTCTGTTGTATCCAGAGAGTAGCGCTGAAGTTCAACAATCTCACGCTCTAGTTGGGCTTTCTCAGCTAAAAGTGCACCAACGGGTGACTTCTTTGCAGTATCATCTAGCGCTTTCAGTTGAGCCTTCAGTTGGGCAATTTGTTCCACGAGGCATTCTGACTTGACAGAGTTATCTTTAGCTAATTGCGTGCTGGCTTCCAGCTTCTGCTGAAGAGAGTCAATCTCTGCAAGACGCTCAAACACATGGCTGTGCGCACTGTGCAATTCAGCAATCTCGTGCTCAATCTCTACTTTTTTCTGAGCAAGCTGGTCAGGACTATTAATATAGTTTTTGTATTGGCTCACTTCCTGCTGCATGCCCTCAACAGACTGCAGCAGCTGAAGAACATCCGGGGAGCCACGCTTCAAATCCTCCAAGGCATTGATTAGCTCACGATTTTGCTGCTCTAGCCGTGGCCTAGATTGAATAGCTATCTCTAGTGTTTGCATCTTCTCCTTCAGGCGTTCATTTTCAGCCAAAAGGGAATCTATGTCTGGGTTAAGTGTCTTCAGTTCTGCAATCTTATCTAGCAATACCTGCTTGCTTTCCTCCAAACGTCCTCTATCATCAATGCTCGCGTGGAACTCATTGATTTGCTGCAGCAAGCACAGCTTATCTTGTATGATGGATTCGATATCTGGAAAGTCGAGCTGCAATGCCGCCAGATTCTCTTGTAGCTTGTAATTATCTTCTTGCAAAGCTTCAGGATCTATATTTCCTTCTTTAATATCCATTATTTGGGTGCGGAGTGCGTTGTTTTCGTCCAGGAGCCTCAGAGTATTTCCGTGGGCTTCTTTCAACGCTGCTAGATTTTCCTGCAGCTGGATATAGTCCGCCTCAATTGTGAGCTTATTGCGCACTGCTGTCTCTACTGCTGCTTGCTCTTCACGGATCTTCTCCAAACCGGTTATCATAGATAGAATCTCCGCACTACTCTCCTTTATTGAAGCCAGCTCTTCTTGAGACTTAACTAGCTCCCCTAGAAGTGTAGAAGGAGACTCAGCGTATAGCTTAAGCGACTTGATCTCGTTCTGAATGATGCCACGCTTTTCTAGAAGCTCCACTACTCCCGGTGAGTTTGTGCGGAGATCGTTTAGCTCCTGTTCTAGATTACAAATCTCTGTGGCAAGAGCGGTGCTGCTGGTTGCAAGTCCATTGAGCTCCATGATCTCGTCTTGCAGAGCTGCTCTCTGCTTAGTAAGTTTCTCCACCTCTGGGTTATTGCGTTTAAGCTCTTCTTTCAGCCCGCGCATAGCCTCCACTTCGTTGTAAATTGTCTTTATATTGGCCAATGAATCTCCGAAGTTCTTGATATCCTGAGCCAGCTTGTTCTTATCTGCCAAAAGCCCAACGATATCTGGGTTCCCTTCTACTAGCATTGTTAGCTCTCCTCTCAATACCTCTAGTTCTTGCTCCAAGCTTTGCTTGTTATTTATGTACTCCTTAAACTCTAAGATCTCGTCATGTGTTCGCTTATAGATGTCAACGAGAAGTTTCACATCCGGAGAGGATGTCTTCAGCATTCCTAGCGTCTCCTTTTCCTGATTAAGCTTGTCAGCAAATCCAGCATTGTTGTCGAGTGCCTGCTGATAGAGGTCCACAATAGATCTGCACTCCACATGCTCTCTAACCAGGAGGGAAATCTCTGGGTTGTTCTTTTCAAGTTCTGTAAGCTTCTGCTTCAGGCTTGTACATTCAAAAAGAGCACTTTCTAGAGTGCTGGTAGAGATGCGTTGTATCATGGAGCGCAGGTCTTCTGCCTTCTTAAGGGTCTCTGCGACATCCGGGTGGTTGGCCGCCATTTCCTGGTATTGCTTGCGAAGCAACGCATTCTCATTTAACCCATTTGTGGGAAACTGCACCATCTGCCGCAACTCTTCGATGTTCGATAGTAGCTGCTTTCTCTCTGTATACCCTTGCATGACTGCCGGGTTGCTTTCGAGTATGGAGTCTATGCTCTGCTGGAGCATGCTTATATTATCAGTTAAACTAACAGGATTAATAATATAATTGTCCAACAGGCTTTTCTCTGCTTTGAGTTCCATGATTTTGTCAATATACACCGATGCAGTTTGATGTTTCGCGCGCTTAAGCTCAATGGTCGCTTGAAGTGCAGAGATCTGGTGCGATAGTTGGCTCAGGTCTTCCCCTGTATCCTCGGATGGCGCTGGACCATTACGAACAGGATGCTCAATTAAGGAATATAGATTAAGCTCGTGTTCTGCGTCTAAATAATCCTGTACCAAGGCCAGTGAATCCGCACTCATCGCTTTTCGAGTCTCCTCAATCTGCTTCCTCAGCAGCTCTGCCTCTGGGAGCATGACATGGCTTCCACTTGAAGCTGCCTGGATAGCTCGTGTAAGTACTTCAAGCTCCTTTTCAAGCTCTAATTTTTCAGATGTACATTTTTGAATGGTCGGGTTTGTGCCCAAATCTGCCACCCGTGTCCGTAGCTCTTCGACTGTGCGGGAAAGAGAGCTCAACTCGGCAAGCTGATCCTGCAATTTAGTGCATTCTTCTTTGAGAGCTTCCCTACTTCCTGATTGTTGTTCAATGGCTTCAATACTGGCAAGAAGGTCCTGTCGTGTGACAGATAACGTGGCACGCCCAGAGAGATCTTGGCAGGACGCAAGAATTGCACCATAAAGAGACTCCACCCGGCCATCGAGTTGCTGACGATACGTCTCCGAGAGCCTCTGTACCTGGAGCTGAAGCTCAGCACCAAGATTCTTCACGACTTCCTCCGGAAAAAGCCCTGCACCGCCCAAAAGCGCCAAGACATATGTGCTAAAGATATCCATTGTGCCGCTCACAGCACCGTTCACTTCCTCGACCAGGGCACTCAGCTGCTCCAGTGGCACGGGATTCAAGGACATTGCCTGTATAGTATTAGTCAAAAATTATTACAAGTAGTTGCAAAAATTATGGCAAATGCTAAATTCCGAATTTTGAGACACCTCTAAATTAAAAATGTCCGAGGCTATGGTTTTCAGCAAGATCGACGAGTACACGCTCTTTATGAGCCGGTCTCTCCAGAAATCGCTCAAAACATTTGCTGAGCAGGTCATGGCCCTAATTTATCAGTATAAAGATACGCTTGTCGAGGATAGGCTTGCTCTCACCAACACCCTCGACGAGGCGGTTCAGATTCTTGTCGACAGTGGCAAGGAGGAGGCGGATAAGCTTGGATTTAATATATACTCTGCGGTGAGTAGGTATATCAGCGAGATCTGGGCCTCTCAGTCTGGTCAGACAACGGCGGCCCCGCCAGCGACGGATATCGACGGGCTCCACAGGCAGCTTGTTGCTCTCAAGAATAGCCTTGGCCAAAATGCTGAGCTCTATGAGCAGAGGTGCCAACTTCAGGCGGAGTTGCGCGAACTTCAGGAATTTTCGGAGAACCCCGCGGCAGCAGTCGAGGAAATTATGCAGCTGAAGGCCCAGATAGATGAGCTCAAGTACGGGGCCTCGAACCACAACGCCCTTGTCCAGGAGAAGAGGGATCTTGAGCGCCATCTTGCAGACCTGCGCCTCAGTAGACAAGACACTAACTCACGCCTCCCCCAGGAGATCGACAGACTTCGCGCTGAGATCGAGGACGAGAAGCGCAATCTGCCGCATATGGACGATCTGCAAAGGCAGCGCGACGAGCTCCAGAGGCAGCTAGACACAATCAGGCGCCGGGGCAACACGTCGGGTGTCATGGCCGAGATTGAGAACATACAGAGGCAGATAGACGATGCCAACTCCTCTGCGTCGAGCGAGCATGAGCTTCGAATGCTCCGTGCCGAAGTTGAGACTCTCCGTGCCCAGAAGTCCATCGTCACCCGTCTTGAGGCGGAGAATGCGGATCTGCGCCGAGAGCTACAGGACATTCGTGGCCGTGCTCAGGAAATGAGCGCTAGCCAGCGCTACAGCGCCAATCAGGCGCAGGAGCTGCAGGAGAAGGCGATGCAGGCAGAGGAGCTTCTGCAGCAGAAGATTGAGCTTAGGCGCCAGCTTCATGAGGCTCTAGAGCGAGCAGATGCAGGTGAGGCTGCTCTTCGTGACAAGAGGCGACTTGAAGATGAGATAAAGGGCCTTCAGTTGCGTCTTACCGAAAACGACTTTACGAAGGAGCGCTCTATCCTCCGGAACGAGATCCAGGCTAAGACTACCGAGATAGACACACTTATCAGTGACCGTCGCGCTCTGGAGACCAAGCTCCTCAATAAAGAGGCAGAAGTGGATCAGCTTCTTTATGAAAAGCAACTTCTCAAGACAGAGCTGAACTCCTATCGCGGAACAAACGAGGATATAGACAAGCTTACCTTTGAGAAACGCCAGCTTGTTGAGGAGCTAAACGACCTGCGTGAGAAGACTATCAAATACGACCAATTGGCTCGTGAGAAGGCGGCGCTCGAGACTGAACTCAAGGAAAACTCGTACAACTTTGACCAGTTGCTTGAACAAAAGCAACAGATGCGTAGCGATCTCAATGCCCTTCGCGAAAAGGCAGCCGACTACGAGCGCGTCGATCGCGAGCTTCGCCTCAAGGACAAGGAGCTCGAGGAGAAGAATGCTGAGATCGAGAGGCTTCTTGAGGACCGCCGCGTCATGCGTACCGAGCTCCTCCACTCTAAGGAGTCTGCGACCGATGTTGACAGTTTGATACAAGAGAAGAGGCTGCGTGACCGAGAGCTTGCCCACCTTCGTGACCGCATGAGCGAGTATGAGCGTGTGGTAGAAGAGAGGATCCAAAAGGAGAAAGAAAATAACCTTCTTAAGCAGCGTATCACGGAATTGGAGCAGCAGCAGCGCACCGCGACAGTCCGCGAGACCGAGATGAGTGCCCTCCGTGAGAAGGCTAACGAGTTAGATGGCTACAACCGTGAGCGCCAGGCAAGAGAGCATGAGATCAACATGTTGCGTGACAAGGCCTTGGAGTCCGACAAGCTTCGCCAGGATAACAGGGTGATGGCGATGGAATTGACAGAGCTTCGCGAGAAGGTGCAACTTCTCGAGAAACTCCAATACGAGAAGAGAGCACGAGACGTAGAGATGCTCGAGTTGCGCCACAAAGCCATGGACGTTGACACTCTTGTTGAGGAGAAGCAACGCCTTGAAATGCGTCTTGCAGAGCTCAAGATCAAGGTCAATAATTATGATCAGCTGGCAGACGACAAGGCTCGTCTGCAGGAGCAACTGAAAGAAATGTCAGACAAGCTGATAGAGTTCGAGATGATCATGGATGACAACCGAAGGCTTAAGCTTCAGGTTAAGGAGCTCGACCTTAAGACTGCAAACATGGAGAAGCTTTATGAGGAGTACAAGAAGCTCGAAGACCAGCTGAAGGCAACGAAGGCGATGACCTCTACAGGCATGGGTGTGTCGGCTGCCTCTCCGGCATTTTACAAGACGAAGAGTATGCGCCTTACACAACAAAACAACCAGATGAAAAACACAACAGACAACCTCCTAACGCGCGACATTCCCAAGTTGATCGACAAGCTTATTGAGCGCCCTGCGGGGACTACAACCATGGGCCGAAGTGGTAAGTTCTGAGCCTCTGTGAATTTACACCTGGTCATAAGTAGCCTGTGTTAGAAAAGTTAGCAATTTTGTCGTACATGTATGGTTTGCAAAAGTTCATCTTTATATGTGGTCGTGACTTCTGTGATATGAGATCGCAGTAGGAGACGATGGCCGGACGTATCCTGTAAACATGCTTAGATCGTGCTATGGAATCCAATCTTTTCATTAGCTTTTCGTCGATAGATTGCTGGAGTTGCTGCTTGCGTAAGATATCGCCTGCGTTGAAGGCCAGTGAGAGGTCTAGAATAGCTGTAGTGGTTTCTGTGATAATGTCTAATGGTTCTTTCGCTCTGGAACCTAGTAGATGAAATGAATCAATCTCTACGCCACTTGTTGCAGTCGAGGGTTGCTTTCCTTGCGTGCTGTTGCTCTCATAAGATAGGTATTTGCTGGAACGGGGATTAAGGGACAATGGCTCTAAGACGGACTGTCCATTCTTGTAAAAGCGTATTGTCTCGGTTGCCATATCCACTATGGCGCCTACCACATCGTTGGATCCCAAGAATAGTCCACTGAATCTCCTTTGACCACGCTCAAAGATAAATCCATCTGTAGTTATAAAAGCTCCATTGATAGCCGGAGAGTCGCATCCGTGGAATAGCTGCTCTTCATACATTACCCCCAATGCTAGATTTGTAGCACTGGGGAGGTTCTTGAGGATAAACTCGAAGTACACCTTAGCGAATTTGGAAGATGATAAGATGTACTTATTACATTTGATCGTGACATAGTGCCTAGGAGTCTTTAGTTCAATATGGAGCCCGCTCACATCAAGATCATAGAGGTCCATATGCTTAAGCATGCAGACGGTTCCATCCAGGATCTGATATTGTTTCACTAGCTTCCGGCTCTCAAGCACCTCTGTGAGAAGATCTTGGAACGGTTCCGTCCCTGAGGTAAGAGCCATTTTGATTGCATCCTCACTCCACTGTTTGTACATTTCACGCATGGCAGCTCTTCTACTACGCATCTCCTCTATAAGGTATTCAAACGGCACTATCTCTACTCGTGTACGTTTAGGGCATTGCTTGGTCCCACAGGGGTCTCGAGGATGATCACAGGGATGCTCCTGGGCCTCCTCTGATGGGTGGGAGAAAGGATTGGGGGCACTATATATTGTAGCGCTTGTCTCTGATAGCTCATTATTGGGATTGTTGGTAGTATTAAGCTGATGGAACGAGGAGAACTCCTGGACAGATGGAATGACGACATGCTCCAGGTCCTTTAGGGTTTCGTCATCAATGTGAACAGAACTACTATCAATTAATGGAAATAGTTGCTCCTTTAACTCCTGATTTTCCCCTGTTAATAGATTGATCTGTAACGTGACTCCTTGCTTGTCTTGCAACACGAGATTGTACTTATCTCCATCTAATCCTGACTGTCCTGTGCTCTCCTCATCTCCTGTGAAGGGCGCACGGGATTGTCTTATGGCCGCAGAAAAGCCTAGGTTAATAAGCTCTTTATTTGCACAGTCCTTCATAAGAATGCACCCGTACGCCCTGATATGCATGAAAAGAAGACCCAAGTCCTTTGTAGAGACGCGTCGAAGAATCTCTCGATAGATATCTTCTGATACAAGCTTGCAACTGGTCAGTGCTGGTGATGTATATATCTCTGGTGAGACAATATGGCGTGCAATTAGGACCGTGACAGCATCTATGAATGTGTCCGACTCCAGAGAAATGGCCATTATGAGCAGTTGCGGTAGCTGAGCTATAGGCTTAAAGATCATTTCCTCTAGCATCTTTAGATCTGCCAGTCTGCGACTCGTTCCCGCTGTCTCCTGAGTTAGCGCAAAGAACGCCTGAAGGTGGTCCCTGTACTCTGTTTCGAGCGCATCATAGTACTGCAAAGCATCCACTTGGTGATCCACATACACACTATCAATCTGCTTGGCTCCATTTTTCAGCAGCCCCTCATATTTCAACTGCACCTCCTTCACTGCTTCTATGAAGCTCGCGGTCACCTCATCACAGAGTCGCTTCTCTGCGTATGCCTTCCAGCTTTTGAGACAGTTAAGCCTTTCCTCCCTACGTATGTCGATCAGCATATTGAATTCGTTGGTTATTTCAGTTGCATATGTTTCAGCCAGAGAAATGGCAGATGATATCAGTCGCTGCTCACTTATAACAGTGGGGTGGCGGCAAAAGAGAAGAAAGCGTGCAAAGCCATCGGGATATAAGTGAGGATGAGATCTGTGTGTTTCGCAGGAGGCCATATGGGGGAAGCTTCTGTCCACTAGCTCTATGGCAGCATCCTCTTCAATAGTCGCAAAGCAGCCCTGAGACTCTCCATAGATGGCGGGGGGAAGGTCACGTGTCTTTTGTGCGTAAAGCCGTGACATGAGATTGGACTGCCTGGTAAGAGCGCATCTTCGAGTAACAAAGGAAATAAACTTCTGGCCTTTCAAGTTTGTGTAGAGTAGGGAGTCTGAGATATGAGATAGAACAGGGGAGCTTGCCTTTAGTTCCTCTGGTGGCACATGCAGAGGAAACTGAACAATTAGCTTCTCTTTTCCGTAGTTTGAGGTTTCTCGTTGGAAGATCAGTTTCTCCTGAGTGTCTGTCTGGGGAGGAAAGGCCAGCAAGGACCGATCCTTGAGAAGTATGCTCTCCGGATCCTTAAGTATGGCATCTCTCTCCTCTTGTAGTGTAAGCTCTCTGGAGATAAGGGAAACTAAGGGTGCATATAAAGGAGAATTAATGAGTGTATCTAGGCGCAGAAGAAGCGCTTTACTGTACAAGTTGTACCTCTCTGGTTTGGGAAATTTGCCGGGCGCCTTTTCTCTCGCTTTTGCATAAAGATAACAGAGTGCATCATTGATCCCATCCTCTGTCGTACTTTCATAGTTATTGGCCCAGTACGCCGAGAGGAGGAGCTTGTCTTCCGAAAACGAAAACTCAGTAATGGCAAGGGGCATCGGCCACTCCACGACAGGGGACGCGGGATAGCCCATTATTTTAACAAGTGCTCGTCACACGTGGGCGCTCTAGATTTACAATAATCACACAGAAAATCTAATGGTCTTCTTGTCAAGCCTTTACTAAGGTTTATGGCAGTGTATAGACAGAAAAATAATACAACGCAAGTGAAGGCCCGAGCTGCTGCCTACGCTGCCTATGGCCTCATGGAAGCACAACCAAATAGGCTCGTCCGATTTTATCTTTGCCGAGATTGACTGTATGGGGGTCTCCATCATTGTCACCGAGCTGCCCACCGTGTCTTCGCTTCCGCTCCATTTGCAAGTTTATGATTTTCTCAACGTCACAGCCTTAGTCACATTTGGCCCAGCTAGCTACAGCATGGCACCTATCAGGAATCGTGGCTTGAGCGTCACGATGTTTGACTATTCATCTTCAACAGCGCTCACACACAACGCCCTGGCTGAGTGGCAAAGCTTTATGCAGAGGAAAATTCTGGATGCACACTCCTCTCCCAGACGTGAGCTGATTTGCATATTGGACGATACAGCCGGTGTCAAGACGATCATTCTCTTCTCTCTACTAATGTATCACTGGGGGTGCTCTTTGGAACATGCGCTGCAACGTGGCCGAGAGTACTTGCCTCGAGTTGTCCTCACGTCTGAAGAGGAGATCTTTCTGTGCAAGCAAATCTTAGCTACCAAGCAAATATCACGTACCAAACGGTTCCTTTTCCTCTTTCGACGGTATGTGCTGCAACTGAGGCTTTGTAAGCGGCGTAAAGAGTATAGTGCTACTCTTCTTTAGATCAAGAAAAAACAATGGCCGTGGCCTCTCCTCTTTTAGAGCAGTTCCTGATGGTCAACTCTGGTAATTTTCAATACAACATCGTTGACAAAGGTGTAGACGGTGATATGCTCTTTTACAAAGTTGCATTTTTCCTCATGGACCCCAAGGAGCCCATCCCAGAGGCAATCATTTTTACCTTTTATGAAGGCTCTAGCAATGGAGAAAGCAACCTTCTGTTTGTTCCCGAAAATTATCACTACAAATGTGACACGCGGTGCATCGCCGAAGGGAAGTTTTCTGCCCTTTTGATGTCACGCTTCAACCAGAAGTTGCGGGCCAAAGGCCTTACTTAGCGGTGTTACAATCTAGTGCGTAAATTTTTCTGTACATGTCAAGGTTCACTTGAATGCCTCCATGTTCCGCCTATAGGCTTGGAGCTGACCCACCAGGTTGTCGAAAATGGTAACGTAGGACGGAGCCAGTTCTATTCCCATCAGGTTCGTTCTGTCTCTTCCATCATACTTCCCTTGGGTCATCTTGACCGCTACGTCAACCTCCAGAACCTTGGAAAGAAGGTGTAGTTTTTCGTCGTCTCCCCTCTCCATAAACTCATCTGCAGACATGCCCATGAGGGTGGATGCATAGGGGTCAAAAATCGTTATGCGCGTGTGTGCCAGCACATCAGATATGTTCCCCCCTATGCGCCAGTAATACTTTTCGCCTGCACTGGTCTCTTGGCACTTCGGGCAGATGGGACTGTCTCGCAGAGCACACTTGCAGGATGCACACCCCCGATAGGTGGCTAACTCCAGATTACGGTCCAGTACGAGAGACACCAAGGCACGCAAGGGCTCGCTACTTGCGAGTTCTCCAAGAGTGCTGTAGGGCATCGTCTTCCAGCCACCTGCTCCCCTGTCGTCGCGCCTAGGAGAATTGGGCTCCATGTTTGCTCCCGATAGATTAGCACACGCCTCTTTGGCCTCCTGAGACGCCCACCAGAAGCGAAAGTCCTTTAGATTGCCAAGCTCATCCGGCTTGGATGGAGCGTCAGTAACCAGAAAAATCTTAGTGTGACTTGTGCAAGAACATTGGATACCATACCTCTCGCTGCTTCTGAACTGAACTCTCGAGAAAACAACAATCTTTCCTGTGAGGTGTGTATCGACGTTGTCTTTCGTGAAGTTGTACGCACTAAGGAACGGCTCTAGTTGCTCCGACCAAATAGAGACTTTAATGTTCCCTGTCTTATCAACAACCAAAAGGTCTAACCGGGACCACTGGCGAGCCGATTCTGGCGATGAGTAAACCATAGTTGCATCCGAGATGCCGGCAAGAATGGTACACACATGAGTGTGGGGTTGCTCAGAATCACCTTGCAGCTCGGACCTAAAGCCTACTGAGTTGTGTGTTTGATTCAAAAGGCCTTTTACAACCTCCTTAGCCTCAGATATGGCCGAAACAGTAGAGAGCGCAGATTCAAGTTGTTTCTCCTTATTTGGTGGCGGGGCAGTGCTAGCTGCTGAGAGTAGAGTAATGATTGTCCCGCTCTTTATTGAGATCTTATAATCTGACCGCGACATGTCGAACTTTCTGTCTGCTGGAGTCTTTGAGGAAATCCCAATATTCTTCAACTGTATGATATCCCCCACCGAGATCTGAGGGGAAAACTTATCAGCGTCGGTGAAGCAGTCAACCTTGACGTCTGAAGAATCGTCGTCGAGCAGAAAAGAGAACCACGGCTTTCCTGTGCGCGTAGTAGCAAGCGGCTTCCTACTAACGACTCTTCCTTGAACTGTGTGCTGACCAAAGTCGACCAAGTCAGCTATTCGGGTGATAATTGGTTCCATCATTTTTTGCAATCCTCATAACAGGATGTGAGAGGAGGGGCGATGACTGTGTTGATCCAACCACGTACACTATTGGTCAACGCTTCCCAGTGTCACCAGATCAACCGCCTGACAAAATTACAGCTGTATACCTTAATTCCCTTTTGAGAAAGAAAACATTAGGAAGTTAGCAACAACGATTGCTCCCACAGAAAACCGCATCAGAGGTGCACGTGCGCTCAAAAAGGCCAAAAAAACAGAATCTTTCGGGCCTCTTTTGGGCCAATCGTTTTTACTGACATGAACAACTGTTAAACGTTGGTGAATAACTAGAAGGCCGCTAAAGATGCGACGATTCACTGGCACGCCACAGCTATAATTTTCTCTCACTATAGGTAAAAAGATATTGTAAAGCATTACATTAAACCCATCTCTGCGTTAAAAATTAATTATTGGCAGTACTCGGAGGCACCATGTCCTGGTCATCACTGTTCGCGCTTTTAATTATTGCTATGCATGCTCATGATGAAGTCTGCGCACGCTGCCTTCATGATAAGTGCTTGCAGACGAGGCACGGCAGTGTATGCACTCATTGCGAGACTGGATATGTCCCCTTGGAGGGCCGGTGCACCGCCACGGATGTGTCTTTCTGTCTTGTCGAATCAGAAGGGGGAGGTACATGTTCTCAGTGTGCCTATGGATATAGAGGCCTCCTAAATGGTTGCTATCCTGTGCCACTGTTTGGAGTGCTTGACGGTAATGTATCTGCTGCCTCAGCCTTTTACATTTCCACTCACGTCCTTCTTAATGGCCAAATTCTCTTCACGGGGTGCTTTGCAAACAATGAACTGCCCATCAATGGTGTCTGCGCCGAGGACACTGACAATTGGTGTGCTCAATCTGGAGAGACTGACTTTAGCTATGGAACGTCCTGTTTGCGGTGCACAGGGACTAATGTGTTCTATTTCAAGGGAGGATGCTATAACACCAAGACAGAGCCTGGCAGCCTGATTTGCAAGGCAGCTTTGGATGGAGTCTGTACTGCTTGCAATACCGATAGCGGCTACGTGTTCGAGAACCCTAGTACAGGTACGAAGACAGACCAGTGCATATCATGCGGCGATGGATATGGAGCCGATGGGTACAGTGGCGTTGAAAGTTGTAAAACATGTGTAGCGCCAAGTGGAAATAGCAAAATAGCTACGTGCTCTGCATGCCCAGATGGCTATAAATTTAACATTGCACACACTCGGTGCTTTAACTGTGCATTGCAGGGGTGCTTAAACTGTGATGGCTACGACAGCTGTGAACACTGTGACACCGGCTTCTTTATGGCTGATCAATCGTACAGCAAAATCTGTGTTACGACGTGTCCATCAGGAACGTTCCCGTTTGTCAACTCCACTGGATATAATAAGTGTTTCTCGTGCTCAAGTTCTGATGGAAGTGATTCTATAGCTGTAGAGCGCATACCAGGCTGTGAAACATGCGCAGTTGGTAGTGGCAACCTCCTGACATGCAGCGCATGCCTACAAGGGTATCAGCTCACGCCCACTGGATGCAAACAGGTTTGCGCTGACGTATTAGGGTGCGGTTTAGATGCTTGTACTGTTGTCATAGGCTCTATGTCATACTGTTCAAAGTGCAAAAGTACAAATAACTATGCGCCCATAAACGGAGTATGTGAATATGTTTCCATGAATGATAAGTCTGGTTGCAGAAGAGAAGAAACTATCGCTGGGGTCTGTCCTCAATGCGGTGAGGGGTATTTCCTGCACATGAATGGTTGCTATAAAGCTGATCAGGCTCCAGGAAATCTTGTGTGTAGCAGTGTTGGAACTGGTAGTCGATCTCTTAGAAACGCTGGCGCAGGGTTGTGCAGCGTCTGCGGGTCAGGGTACCGTGCTAAGCATGGGCGGTGTATATCATGCAATAAACAGCACTGCCTTGAATACATCCCAAACACTTGTGTATGCACGCTATGCGAGGACAACGTTCTCCTAATTCAGGGGGAGTGCGTTTCGTTTCCCAGTTCCGGGTGCAAGGTGCCCTACTGTGCGCTGTGCGAAAAGAAGCTGGAAGTGTGCACGCGTTGTGAGGCCAGCTACTATATCACACCCCTGCACGGATGCACAAAGGACTGTGAAGACCTCATGGGATACCACAACAACGCTGATCTGGGCAAATGCGTTAGATGCAGAATTAGAAACTGTTACAAGTGCTACGATAGCGCTCGCTGCTCAGAATGCTCTACCGGATACGGGCTCACGGACAACCAGCAATGTGTACGGTGCCCCAAGAACTGCTTTGCATGCGCACATCACAATAAGTGCACGACATGCAAGTCTGGATACATCTTGAGTGACTCCGAAGTATGTGAGTCGGAGGATGAGTATAAGGTGGATTGCAAACATGCTGACGCTAAATACATCAAGTACGAGTTCGCACGTCATATAAAGGGATCTGTGCGCCAGAGATTAACGGCCTCCATGTGTTCAGAATGTAATGCTGGTAAGGTGCCCATAAACGGTAAGTGCGTTTCAGTATCTGCAAAAGCTCCGAGTTGCACGCCTGGGACCGGGGAGAATGCTGGAAAGTGCACCCGCTGCATAAGTAGTGGCAGCTCAAATAGTACCTTCCTTTATTCAGGGGGTTGCTACGATAGCAATACTAACGTGGGTAAGTCTCTCTGTGCAAGCGTTGGCGACAACGGATTGTGCGCCAGGTGCCCACGGGGCGGGTTTATGCTCGACACCAGTCGTAATGAGTGTGTACCGTGTCCCATGAACTGTATGAAATGTAACTCATCTGGCTGCCTAAGGTGTGATTCTGGCTGGCTGCTTATCGAAAGTGAGTGCGTGCCGTGCAAAAAAGGCTGCCTTGAATGCGGCAGTTCTTCAGACAAGTGCACAAGTTGCATCACTGGGTACTACGTAGCTGGAGCCACTACGTCATCTGGAAAGGAGGGGATATGCCGTAGGTGTGATGATACACAGGAAGTAGACGGTTGGAAAGGGATCCAAGGATGCACACTGTGTACACCACCAGTTTTTGCTGGAGAGGTGCTATGTTTGTCCAAAGAAGTGATAGAAGATGTAGTAACCCGCTCGCTCAGTTCTGGGGTCGTAGCAGGAATCTCTATTACAATAGTAGTTGTGGTTGCAGCGATCGTGGGGGTCCTAGTTTGGAAATATGTTTGCAAAAAGAAATCATCCAAACGCATCAAAATGGTTGACATGGACGTCAGCATCAATACCAGCCAGTACATGTCCACAAGCACTGTGTAAATTACTGTAAGATAATGTCGGCATCATGTCTTGATCCACGGGTGTTCGCCCTTAGTGTCCTGGACAATACAGTGAGCCTCCACGGAACAAATACAAAGTCCTTATGGTGTTCTCATAGTAGTAGAGTTGTCGAACATATTTGCTTAAAAGTTTTTACACTCCAATTTGCAAAAAAGTTTGTGTTTTAACTTTGTTTTAAATTTTAATGACAAACCCGCCTCCTCTCGCAGAGACGATCCTGCAATGCAGCAACCCGGAGCAGGAGATGTTCCGCTCTCTCAATGTGGACATGAGCGACCGCAATGACGAGATCACCAACAAGCTTGTCCTCAGGGAGTACATAAATATGAAGCTCCAGACCCTTGGATACGAGCCAATTCCGTCGTTAGAGTCGCTTGTACTAACAACACCTGGTTCCACAAACTCACAGAGTGCTTCACAGGCAAATACGCCTGGCCCTGCCCACTGCATCCAACCCTACAGCAAGCCTTGCGCAGAGTCAGGTGTGACGTCCGCTCAACATGAAGTTGTGACGGTGTCGTCTATTGCGCGAGATCTGCTGAGGTCTCTCCGTATTGCAGACATTGCACTAGCGGATCACCCATCTCCTGTTGACATGCGTATCCAGGACTTCATTAACCAGGACCTGAAACCCTTCCCAGGCCTCTCTGCGGACGAGGTAGCTGCACTGAATCTTCCTCCGAAGGCGAACTGCTTCTCTATGGATCGCTGTGGAATCTCATTCGAGCTATCTACGCCTTTTGACTCGAACTACTACAAGGCAAGTGGCACAGAAGCAGTTCACCTCCCGCAGGGTCTCCTTGCCAACCCAGAGTCTGACAAACGCACCACAGTGGGAACATTTCATGTTGCAGAAGGTCATCTGCCGATTCCACAAGATAAACTGGCGGTCCCCACGCGAACCTTCATCCACTTGCTTTCACACGCCCTACATCCACCGAAGGAAACGATGGAGCTTCCATTCACGGGTACCCTCCCTGCTGAGAAACGCTGCCGCTGCTGGTGCTCTGCCTACCTGACCCCTGTGGTGCAGCCAGGCGTCAGTGCAAACTTTCCTCAGAAGCACATGGAAGTGCGCTTCTTTGTTCCAGGAGCCTACGTCAGCAATTTAGCATTCGTTGAGTATATTTTTGGGAACGCTGGGGATCCCAGCCTTCCCGAAAACGATCTCTGGCTCAAGCCTGACCGGAACATTGGGGTCACCAGCTGCATCATCATAGCGCCTCACCTGCGCAAGCTCCGAAAGAAGGACCTTGGCCTGCCTAACGTTGCGGATGCAACAGATCGCCAGAAGAGGGATGGAATGTGCTGGGCATCTGAGGATGAACTGTACAATGGTGGAAAGGCGTTTAAGATCTGTTACCGCTCCAAGGAGGGTGTGTCGATCACGCTTGTTGCAGACACCTACTACGGCTACTCTAAGAAAGAGATAAAGACGCAGATTTCATATGCTGCCAATGTCCGTGGAAATGCAGAGGAGGAACACAGCGGGGGCTGTCTCGCTTTCCCTGTTATGTCGTGGGGTCGCAACTTCCGTGCGGATGATAAGCGCATCGGGCTTGTTTCTACCGTGGACGAGCATTCGAATCCACGCAGACTTGTTCGTGAAAACTCGTGTCTTTCAACTGGCCTCCCGACAACCTGTCATACGTTCAACGAAATGAGGAAGCTTTTGGCTCCATCTCCAGCGTCCCTATTCCTGACACTTACCTCTCAAAATTCATCGGGACACGATGGTTCTTCCAAGAAGAGTATTTCTGCGCACGTGAAGCCTGTTGCCACTTATAACAAGGCAAGGGGTGTTCTGATTGACACTCGCTACCCAGATGACATCGTTTATGTGCCTGAGACTATGTCTATCGATTTGGCCACACGGCACATCAGCTGGACTCACCCTGAGTCGGGGGAGCAGATCACAGAAACCATCCTGGCCAATGTCGACTACATCCTCCCTAATGGATACCGTGTTCGCTTAATTCGTCACCCTATTTCCCATACCTGGATGATTAAGGGAACAAGCGCCGAAGCGATTTGCAATTTCCATAAGCCATTCACTGTCTCCGGGGGTGGAAAGTCAGAGATCAGCAAATCGGTCCTGGACGCAATAACTTCGGGGACCTTCTATGTAAAAAACTTCGACGATCTAAAGACACAGGTTGATACCGTGTTCAACTACGACTTTCCTAAGAGGTTCCGCGACGGAAATATCAAGGCAACATCACGCCACATCCTGTCCGAAGATCGTACGCTGGGGTCTGTGATCAAACTTCTAACGGTTGACTATGATATCTACACCGATGAGTATAACGAATGGCTCGAAAAGCTTCATAAGGAGATGCCGGATGTCATTGGCTTTATCTTTATTCTAAAGGCTCTCTATCGCCCGTCCTGGGGTGACTACGACAGCTGGAAAACCAGATTCAGGGTTGATAAGATGAACGGGTCAACAAGTCACACTATCATTTACCAGGATGCACCCCTGGCCGTTAACTATTTGAGAGTGGGGTCTGAGAGGGACGAGAAGGGAATGTGGAGGTGGCGAAATTATCGCCTACGCGCAGATTACTACCCCAGCCAGAAGATTCAAACAGAGGATGACATTACGGCGTCCACAGTTGTGCGCAGCAAGGACCTTTACGACATGGAGATGGACGCAAGCTCAGCGTTGATGGGGTCGCACTGTGGATTGCCTACGCCCAATACAGAGGGCGATGCCTCCGAAAAGTCCTACAAATTCGTCAGCAATTGTGAGTACCGCTTTTTCCAGCGCCCGGATGACTGCGTACACCCAGGAGCAGATAAGCAGTGCGAGATGGACCTCTCTCGTTGCAAGGGGAGGACCTTCATCACAAACTTCCAAAAGATCACTAGAAGCGAGTGCAAGGCAATGGCAGCCGATGTAATGAGCCTCGAAAAGTACACACAGCCTGTTCAGCAGCTGATCCGCGACTTCGCAGCAGGCGCTTATCCACATGAGGAGTACTGTGTCGTCTCGTCTCTTCCACGCATTACAGGGACAAAACCGGACGGCACTCCCATTCGCAGTGCTAATGTCCGCTACCTCCAAGACAGGCCTGAGTGGTACGAGCCGTGCAAGCGCGAAAAGTACTCTAGCGAGATTTCCCTGCGACTGGCGCGAGGGATAAGTCTAGAGAAGCCTGTGCTCCTGCCTGTTTCGCTGGTCGTTCCGGGGCGTAGACTGAATCCTAAGGACGGAGATATCAGGCCTCTCGCGGTCTTCAATCCGATGCACTATCAAGAGCTCCCAGAGCTTTTCATGGATCTGATCCCGTGTATCACCGGGAAGTCTCCATCCACGACTGGAGCTGGCGTTGAGGGGGCGCTCACAAAGGGCCCGTTCAACAGTATTCTTCCGATAGTGGACCTCAACAACTGCTTCCTTTCTCTTGTACTCACTGGAACGCCATGCTTTTCAACAGCTGCAGGCTACATCGGCCACAAGTTTAAGGTAGATCACGACATTTCTCTCATCATCCCAGAGGTCCTGAGCAGGATGAGCGTTGAAGAGAGGACCCCGAAGTATCTCATCTCTCACAAGTTTATGGAGAAGATTGAGGATTTCGAACACAATGGAAAGCATATCCCTGCATCAATCCTCGGTTACCGTATCACTTGGAGTTTTGTCAAGACGTTCTTTGCGAGAGTCTTTGATTCCGTTCATTCCCTCTTCACAGAGGAGCATCTCAAGCCTGAACTCCAGGACATGGATGCGTTTGCAGATGGTGTCCTGAACATCCACGAATCGCAGCTGCGAATAATCGACAACTATTTTGCAGACGGCTCAGTTAACGAGGCAATCCCACCTCTTAAGTACCTCCTTCACATCTGCAAATACGGCGAGTATAAGGGCCTGAAGCTCCACTCCCCCGAGTTCAGAAAGATGTTTACTCGCGACTACGTGTTAGATAGCGACTGGTATCAGCGACGCCTTGTGGTTAAACAGAGCTTAGACCTGAAGCTTTTAGAGAAGAATATCAAATACGTCTTTAACTTCTCCAAGAACGAAGCCATTGCAGAGGAAGCAAACCGTCGCGGCCTGTGTGTGGATAGGGTTCTTGCAGAATCCCTTGCACTGAAGAGCTATATTGGCAGCAACAAGTATCTCAACGATCTGGTCGGCACAATTGGTGTGCAAGTGTGGGGTGACGAAGATTGAGCAGGCTGAGTCCGATAGGGCAGTGAGTGAATTTGCGTGTGCTGCATCTTTATGTGGAGCTTGGTTGCAGGGATTTACTGCGGAGCACGACGGTGCGTTCTGACTCAAGAAAGGCGTCTCTGCGTCAAAACGCCGCGAGGGATTGAGATTGAATGATGAACTGACTGTGCAGATGAGGTCCTGCCATGGCTATTGACGGGACTATTGCTTCGCACGTGCTGACATGTACGGTTTATTTGACGAAGCTTTTCAATGCAGCGAGTAACAGAGTCTGCATACTTTAAGGATGCAAACCCCTTGGGGTTCCACTTAGCAGATTCATATTTCTCATTATAATCTTCCTGGAGTCTTGCCGGGGAAGGATACGAAAAGTGCCGTACGTTTTCCTTGATTATAGAAAAGGCAGAATGCGATCGTTGTGCAGCACGCTCATCCGGCATATTACGCAAGTCTGTTAAGTTCTGCATTTCTCGGAGCTCTTTAATGGTGCAAAATTCGTCAAACTTCGACAAGGATGCTTCCATCTGTGCGGCCAGAACATCCTCATCTCCATCTATAGGAGTGCTGATTCTGGCAACATCAGTAGTGGCCAGACGCTGTGCTCTAGCAGGCTCCTCACTGCGGGGAGAGCTTGGAGTCGCTGAGAAAGCACGTCTCTTGTCAACAGCTGAATCGGTAGGAAGTGCACATCTTCTATTATAGCGCTCTGGAGAGATGTTACTGTAAAGAATGTAGCCCCGCGACGGAGAAATAGGCTCATCAACCAATCTGCTAGATTGCACTTTATTGGCGTGCCTATCCATTGACCTATCGTTTGAGGCTTCTGGCTCCATGATCCTGATACTGTTTCGGGCAGAAGAATGGGAAGAAGAGTTAATCCGTGGCTTAGCGTCATTGCTATCATCCCCAACTGTTCTAACAACACTTTCAGTAAGAGGAAGGCTCCGCAAGATGTTAAAGAGGTACTCCAGCGAACATTCATCAATACTCCCAGACCATGATAGCTTGCAAAGAAGCTGCTTCAACTCGTCACAAGTTTCAACCCTAAAAAGAAGCTTTCTAGCTATATCGCTGGGCACGTACAGTTCCCTTTTCAAATCATCCGACAAAATATCTTTGAAACAGGGATTACGGAGGAGTTGAGATGCTCTAGGTCGAGCGGCTGGGTTTATGGTCAGCATGGCCTCCACCAGCTTAACTAACTCAGAGGATCTCCCCGGCAAGCATATGCCGAAACGATTTTCTCCCGAAAAGTATGCCTTTTGGACATCGGTATTGGGGAAAAGGCGCTCCGTAGTGGCCATCTCATAAACAACGCATCCAAGAGCCCAGATATCATTCTCCACCCCAGCTACAGAATAGTACGCTTCAGGAGCCCTGTATCCTGGCGCTCCAGCAAAGCCCGACTCCTCTGTGTTAGTAACGTAGTCAAGGGTAATGTTCTTCAACTGCCTCAGCTCCTCTTCATCAAACTGTGCCGCCATAGTAAAGTCTGCTAGCTTGATGTTATTATCGTAGTCCAACAAGATGTTATCTGGCTTGATGTCACGGTGGGGTATGGGGAAGTGAATACGTGCACTGTCCACGGTACCCTGATCATCTTCTGTGTTGCCAGATTTGTCGTCTATGCAGCTTGGCCGTCTACTGGTCGATCTGGAAAGTAATTCAGGGATTTTGTACCATGCTTCTGTCGATGGATCGTGCAGATAATGCAGAGCACTGAGAAGTTGGTACGTGTACTTCCATATGTCTGCCTCAGGAATGGGTTCCCTGCGTCTGCGGTGGCTCTGAATAAGCTTCTTGAGAGAGTATTTCATGAGAGGCATAATAATATTGATTGTTTGCAGCCTGCTGTCAATGACGACTTCCCGTACGGGGAGGATGTATGGGTGATGGAATCCCTGCATTAGGTAGCCCTCCCTAGACATCCCATAGTACTCCTTGCTGTCTCGGTCAATATCGCCATAATAGATAATTTTGACCACCAACTCCTCTCCAGTCGCCCTATCCATGCAATGGTGTATCTTTGCCTGTGTTCCCATGCCAATCATTGCCGCTACGTCATACTTTAAGGCGATTTTGCTCTGCATTGGCTTCTGTTGCAACTTTTTTACCCTTTGATTTACTGACTTTCGTTGTAAGCGCCCAAAAGACTTGTCGCCCAGGCTGATACTTCCCTTTGACGAACTAGTACTGCCCTTCGATGATGTTATTCTGAGAGACGTTGGCGTTATTTCTTTTCATTTGCTCTGGGTTATGGAGGCGCATGACCTCGGATCCGGGCTGATTGGTGACGTCGCGCTCTGCTCCTGCATACTGTCGAAGACGCTCAACAACAATCCTGTCTATGTCCTCGTCGCAAAGCTCAAAGTTGTCCACGGCGGTCTTGATGCGGGCACCTGCTTCTCTGCGCAGCGCACTCTCTATGGATTTAAAGATCTCGTCTTCTCTGCTGCGTTTCCAGTTGCGAGCCTCAGAGTTAGTGACCATCTTATTAATCTTCAGTCGGAACTGCTTGGCTTCTTCTGCTTCCTTCATGAGGGCGAGGTCGTTTGCTTTCTTGGTTGCAAGAGCCTCCTTTAGTATTCGCTCCTGGCGTAGCTGCTCATTTAGCTCGTCCCTCTTCCACTTTGCCTCGAGCCGGAGGTTTTCCCGCTCGACAGCAAGCGCTCTCTTTAGGGTTTGAGCTATGCGGCCCTCGAGCTTGTAGTAGTATGAGACTTCTTGCTGATGTATCTCCTGCATTACCTTGTAGATCATCTTGTGCAGTTTTATCTTCATCCTCTCCTCTTCGAATTGGATTGTTTTCTGTTGTGTTAGAGATCGAGGCTCGGTTGGCGTCCTCGGTGTTCTGGATGCTCCTCGTCCAGAGCCAGTACCGGGTGTGACAGGTGTGCGCAGCTGTCGTGACCGAGAGGTTGTTGAGCGATAGGGGGACATGGACTTGGAAGGAGACGCGCCACTGTAGGCTGCTGCCCGAGTGTTAGCACTTACGGATCTGTCTGCAAGGGCCACCACAAAATTGCGGAGGTACTTATCGTAGTAGAGATCTACCATTTCACGCACTTCCTGATTGAGTGCCTCTTGGTCAACAACAGACTTTCTACTCCCCTTTTGGTGAGCACTGATAGTTGCCCGAGACGGAGTGTTCGAACTGGTGCTGGGTCGAGACAGCGCCATAGTTCTGTATGGCGGAGATCTATGCTCAATACTGGGGGTTGATTGATTGACTCCTTTGTTCCCTCTAATGGGAGAGCTAGAGTCCCCTAAATAAGAAGAACTAACGGACTGATTCTGAGAAGAACGCTGTGGCGGATTGACAGAATCAGTTATTAGTAGGGACCCGTTGAGATTTCCCGACGCCCCAACACCAATAGGTCCAATGGATGCTTGATGGCTATCTGCCTCGGCATACCTATCTAGGATCTGCTTTGCAGATAGAATACCCTTTGGATCCTCGTACTTCTTCTGCTGCTCCATATACTCAGCTTGTCGCTCCATCAAATCCCGTGACTCTAGTTCCATCTGCATCTTAAGCAACTTCGTGGCGACCGCTTCCGACATCATCGGGTAACTGGGCATGTCCTCGCTCTTAATAAGCGTGTATACTATCTCTAGAAGCAGGACACAGTCGAAAAGCTGGTGCTCTTTGAGTCCCTTTGGAGATATGTGATTCGTGGTGATACCCAGTTTGCTTTCAATGTATGAAAGCAGGCTAACTTCTTTGGCATACGCACGCATGGATGACGTCAGAGATTGCGGAGTGGGAAAGCGGTCCAGCTTGAAGTAGACAAGTGCTAGCTGGTTCACGACCTCAAACGTAATCTGGCTTGTGTCCGAGAGTATGTTCTTGATTCCAAGCTTGCGGAGCAATATATTAATGCAGGACAGGGCCTGGGCCTTGTAAGAGTCCACGCTGGACATTGGATTTCCAGAATAAAATTTCTTTTCTTCCGCAAATTTCCATGGAGACCGGAGTGGGCTCAGAGCAACACTGGGGATTATGCCCAGGGCTTCGCGCATCATCGTGTCAAGGTATTTCTCCAGATTTATTAGAGTGTACCCTCTTTGTTGACATGGGCGATCTACGTTATTTATTTGCTAATATATGTGATATTGTCCGGGCCGTCAAAGGGGGCAAGCAGTGTCGTGTGTTTCTTTATGAGAGGCATGCACATCTACTATGTAAGTTGATTGTCAAGCTCATCCTCTTACTTCTTATTGGTCAGGAGACAGACGTCAACTCCAAGATCGAGCTAGCCCACTGCTATTCGGAGATCCACGGGAACACATTTATCTCAGCAGATGCCAAAGAGCTTTTAAAGTCCGCATTGAAGATAGCATTAGCACTATTTTCTCCTGGATATCGATCCAAGCTCTCTGATGCACACAGAAAGACTTATCTGGCAGCAGCTAATGTTCTTGATTTTCGAAGCTATTTAAAGCGCGGCGATCAAGACGATTTCTATAGTATTCTTCATTCTATGCTAGAAGAATGCACGGTGAAGCAGGCAGCACCAGACGATGGGAAAGCAGTCTATCGCAAGAATAGTCACACCCTGACCCCTGGGGTCGAGAAGATAGAGGCGGTGATGGGCCCAGGTGATGCGTTTGACAAGCGTTTGAGAGACTTCTATCTGGAGAGATATGATGTGCGTGCAAATGTCTGCATGTGGGACAAGCACATGCACTTAGCTAGTCGCCTGGCCGTTATACACGACCCTTTCTTTCAGTCGTTTCGTACCTCGGGGATTTCATACCTAAGAGCCTACTACCGTGGAGCTGCAGTCCTGGGCAACACCGAGGAGGCCCTTCCAGTGGCGCGGCGTGCAGCAACTACCCAGGAATCCAAAATGTACTGTGGCGAGGACAATCCGCTTCTTCTTTCGAGAACCGTCGAAGGGTCAAAGGTTTCAACTACTGGATATAGAGGAGACATTCTTCTAGGTCCCTGGTTCGAGGTCGGTTACAATGTGCACTACTGCTTTCCAGACTATTTTGAGCAGGTCCTGAAGCCCACAATGCATCGAGAACCTAATGCTACCGTACCACTAGTTTCCGACCTGCACGAGTTGACGACTCTGGAAGACTTTGAGCTCTATCGTGTGTACTCCCCCACGGGCCCGTCATCCTTTGAAGGGATCTTCTCCAGCGTAGAGATATCTGTCTTTAATCTATGTGTCTGCTCTTCTCTGCTCTGGGAGCTAGTAGATGCATACAGTACCTTGGACAGGTCACAGCCCACTGGCCCCATTGTCTTGCTCACCGGTGACTTCGGGTCCAGGGTTGGGACCATCCACAAGACTGCCAATCTCTTCACTGCTGTCTTCCTGAGCATAGAGGGGTGTCGTCTTCTCCAGTCTCCGGATGTATATCATGCCCAGCTGGAGCCGTGCTTGCGTAAGGGTGCTGGTCACGTACTTATCACTGAGTTAGGACAGTACGTACTGAGACTGCAGCGAGCAGAGGTTCCTCTGTTCAAGGACAAGCTTAAGAGACAATTGACATCTTGTGGCTATGAAGCCTCTGAGGCAACGGCAGTTCTTCCTTTCTTCAATAAATATCCAAAGGAGGAGCAAACAGAGGCTATGGGGACGCACCTTGTTGCTGTTGTTGCAACCGCGAAAACCCCCAATCTTGAATAACTTCCAAAAAAATGTATTCGCTGGGCCTCCCGAATCTTCCTCACACTTACAGATCAGACCGACAGAGATTGTTTGTTGAGGAAGACCGCACATACGTAACACTCAGAGACGAGAAGAGCCACTGTTTGCTCCTTAGTTTAAGAGAAAAAGGTGTTTACCAATATCTTCCCATCCTGGTCTCCACGTCTCAATACATTCTAGTTGAAGATGAGGTAGAATACGCGGATGAAATCGCATGCAACCTGACCTCATCAACGCTGAAGTCTGCTAATTCCATTCGAGCAATTGTAGTTGATGACCCTGCATACAGCTCCTTTATCGCTAGCCCCACTGAGGAACCAAATAGCTCTCTGCAAAAGAACTTTGCTAAGAGTATCACATACCACGCCGTCTACAGCATCAATCCCACCAATCTTATATTGATTCTTTACTCCCGCCTCTCCCTTGATGTGCAGTTCTATCACATTATTTTGAAGAAGAAACTGATTATCAAGGAATATACGCGGATTCTACCCAATGCAGTGTCAGTCTCTGCTGTTGTCGAAACAATGAAGGTGGATAACCAGATTTTCATAGGGGCGTACGACCGGCTATACAGTCTCACATTCCCTAGACTAAAGGGTCGCGAGCTTCACATGTTTATTGAGCCTCCAGAAATAAATCTGGTTCTATTTGGCAGGCTTATCTCTGGCTACAAACTTAGTATAAACTTTATCCCCACAAATGCAGTGGTTGGACAGCCTAGCAAAGAGAATTGTGGGCCTGATCTTCCCAGGGAGTCCACGCAGAAGAGCCAACGCAGTGCTGTAGATGGAGAGCTTCTCAATTGCGACGTGGAGCGATTACCCACGCCTTCCGAGAGTGCTATGCTCGCCGCTGATCAGCACCAGGACAATTACAATCCAGTAACTCTGATTAGCACGAACAACGCCGCAACCATGGATCTTGCTGACTTCGGTGCTGTCCCAGACACTCTGGGAGTGGAGGAGGTTAGAGCTGCGTTGCAGAGGGGCAGTGAGGGAGGGCTGCACCGATTTCCATCCAAGGCAGACACTGTGGTCACCCCATTTAATGTGCAGGACACAGAGCACGGTACTAACATATATCCCAATAGTACCGATCATCCTACACGCGCAGTCGCCTGCTCTTCTTATAGTGATGAGGCTAACGCATACATGCGTAATCAGCTACAAAGCATGGTGAGTGCCTCCACGGCGTGTGTGGTATTGATTGGTGGGGTTGTGCGCGCTAACGGAAGAAAGTACAACAACAAGCGCATACTATACATACCGATAAGCAACATGAATAACTGGGTTTATCAGACGCTGGGGGAATCGAAAGCCATATGGCAGGACTGGGACATTTCCTTCTTGGAGCGGGAAAAGATAATAGCATTTGGGGGGCGGCGGCGACGCCTCTCATCCGACCTTCGAGTGATCGACCTATCGAAGGGTACTGTGTACGTATGTAGTCCACTCTATGGGTGTTTGGTTACTCCGAGAAGAAAGGCATCAATCTTCCTTTTCTACGATAAGGGGGTTCGGAAACTGCGAATAGAGTCGGGCTGTACTCAAACAGAAGTATTACGAGATGTGGCGGAGCTTGTTTTGCCGATGTGACCCGGACCTCTGTAAACGGCGCTCTTTAACGATGGGCTTTCCACTTCTACTTTTAACTTTTCTGTGCCCATAGGTTGGTATGAACACCTTTATCCACAAGCAGTGAGAATGCTCAAACGAACGTCTGGGATATTGAAGCTAATTAACACTGAAACTTAATTAATCTTCAAAATCACAAGGCCGAGGAAACTTAGAGGCTTGGCGAGAGTATACTGGTTGTTCCGTACTTTATCTAGGCTTATTTATCTAGGCTCTTAGGGGTAATGAGCAGACCTGGCTTGTATATAGGGCAAGTTATTTACAACTACCGAGTCTTAGAAAAGATTGGTACGGGGAGGTTTGGGACTGTCTATCGCGTCCAGAGAGTGGGTACAAACAAGCTTTTTGCACTGAAATACATAGACCTCAAAATGAGCACAGAGAAAGCCAGAAGGCTGCACATGCGCGAACTACAGTTACTGCCGTATCTTAAGCATCGCAACGTCATAAACTGCTGTGAGGCACACTTAGACAACAATATGACCGCGTATTTGTTCATGGAGCTTGCAATTAGCGATTTGAGTAGCCTCTCTAGGACGTGTGCAGCGGCCTATGCACCTGATTATGAACAGCATATCTGCAGAATCATTGCTGACGTAGCTTCTGGGCTGCACTACCTCCACACCTATCATACCATGGAAGCTGTCTGTGGACAACCAATCGCTGGGCCCACACCAACAAAGATAGTTCACCGCGACATCAAGCCCGAGAACCTCCTTCAGATGGCCGACGGCACAGTGAAGATAGCCGATTTTGGAATCATTGGGCAGTTGAATGTAGAGGAGATGCTCTCCACAGGAGTCGGCACAATCCGGAACTGTGCGCCAGAGATCTTCAAGCTTCTCAAGTACACAGAGAAGATAGATATATGGGCTCTGGGATGCGCCATTTATCGGTTTTGTCATGGGACTGATATCTTTAGTCAGCCCCAAAAGGCCACTACGCTGTCAAGGGTGCGGGAAAGCATGCTTCAGCAACATTCTGCCCTGGCCGACGGAAGAATAGCCTTTGAGTTTCGCGGTTTTTCTCAAGAGCTATGCAATTTAGTGAAGAGCATGTTTGCCATAGATCCCAGCCAGCGTCCCAGTGCCTATGAGATTCTTTGTCATCCTCTTATTAACAGGTGGGTGTACAGAGAACGCTATCTGGACTATAACATCCACAATGACATCCCAGCAATCGCCGGTTATCACGACTTTCATTTAATTGAATGTACACATAACAGCAATATCTATAAAGCAGTATCTAGTCACACAAGGCAGCCTGTGGTGGTAAAGCGGATTCAATTAGAAGACTCTGGGCATGCTCGCTATTTGCAAGATGTTGAACTGCAAATTAGTAGAGAGATCGCCAAAGGGACGTGGAACAATCTTCTTGGTACCATATTGGATGTAATAGATCCGATAGAAGTGCATCCTGGGTGCCAAGAGGCATACATAGTTATGGAATACTATGAGCGGGGAGACTTGAACGAATACTGCAGAGTAGCAAATATAACAAACGAGCAACTGGCAGAAGATTATATTTTAGTGATTATGGCTTCCATTCTGGAAGCCTTGGCATTTCTTCATACACCGAACGCTGCACTTAATAAGCCTGCTATTATTCATAAAGACGTTAAGCCAGGTAACATCCTCTTGACCTCATTTGGTAGCGTGGTACTCATTGACTTTGGATCCGCCACCGAATTGGAAGGCGACTTTCATGAGAGAGACGACTTCATTACAGGCTCATTGATGTACATGGCACCAGAGTTGTTGCGAGGAGAAAGATATAACGAAAAGGTTGATATCTGGTCTCTCGGAATGACTGCCTTGTTCCTTTGCGAAAGCCACTATCTAGTTGTTGGATCTACGGCCGGCGCAATACTAAGTAGCATAGAGAGTATATTTCGTAGTGACTATAGGATACCAAGTAGATATAGTGATGGGCTTAACTCCTTGATCATGATGATGCTCCAATGTGATGTGCAGGAACGACCCTCGGCGCAGGCTCTGTTGAAGCACCCTCTGATTGCCGCTAACAGACCAAACTCTTCAGTGGACAGACACGGGAAGTGTCCAGTGATTCGTGCCATCGAAGCTCGTAAGGAAATAACACACTCCTTAGCGACACGCTATCCAGACACAGTGGATTCCTCAGGGATGTTTGCCTTAGCGCATGCTGCAAAGTACTGGGACTCAGCCGCCATTCGCATCCTATTGGATATCCAGAAGAAGATGGTGACACTTCACAAGCAATTCACACCCCTAATGGTATTTCTCTTATCATTACAACTATCTCGTGAGAAAGATGTGGTGAGCAATCTCGAAAAGATTGAGGAGTGCTTTGAACTTTTAGTACCCTCATTTGCTCGACTTCAAGATGCAACGGGGTATACAGCCCTCATGTGGACTATCCGTCTATATACGCAGATTAAAGAATCCGGCACACCAGAATCAACTACCTGCGAGGTGCTTCTGAAGTTTATTCCGCGGCTTATCCAAATGGAGCAAGGGGTGGTTCGATCGACTGGAGGCACGGCTCTCATGTTAGCCGCGGAGCTGGGATGTCTCGAGGCCGTTGAAGAGTTTGTCCGTATGAACGCAGAGCTCGGCATGCAGAAGCCCAATGGAGTCACGGCGCTAATGATTGCAATCAGAAAAGGGCATAACAGCATCGTCAATCTTTTGGTTGAGCGGGAGCACTCACACACAGTAACTGATCCTCCAGGGTTCACCGCCCTCATGCTCGCTGTGTTGGCCCAGAACACTAAGGCGGTGGAGCGCCTACTGGCATTCGAGGCACAGAGGGCAACAAACGACGGGGTGACCGCATTGATGATCGCCGCGGAGATAGGCAAGTCGGAAATACTCGATCTTTTAGCTCCAGCAGAATACGGCCTACTAGACAAAAACCACAATACAGCCGTGGACTATGCGTGTAGTAATGAAGTGGGGATTTATCTACAGAGATATGCCAAGGGTGATAGTAACCTATAGCGTAGCAATGCACGTGCTACTAGGCTATCACAACTACTAAAACTAGATAGGGGTGGAGTAGAAGTTCCTTATAACTGAGATAACATGCTCAAGCTCTCTTAGCGTGCTATCATAGAGAGCAAGATCAGTTTGCAACACCGTGAGCTGAGAGTCATTAGTTTCGATTAGAGTGTCAACAGATACGTCTATGGCCGAGTTAAACGACTCGCCTTGCAAGAGATAAGGGGCCATGCTTTTGTAAAGCGCGGAAAGCTTATTAGATATCAACGAGGAAAATACATTGGGTGCCATCACTTCCCGTTGCTTCAGCAGAGTATGCGTATCTACAACCCACCCATCCAGCTGGGCCACCTTGATGCCCTGCACAATCCCTGTACCTCTATCGAGCTTGAGATGTGGGTTAGCGGTACCGCCGAGCTTTGTGACTCCAGAAGGTGTCAGGTATGCGTCTGTCATGTGGTCATTGATGATCCTTTTTGAGAATATCGATTTGAGGCTCTCTTGATAGCCGTCAATACGTGCCAAAAACGAGTCCAAAGCATCAAAAACTTGATTCTGGACCTCCCAATTCCTTGAGAGACAGGTTTTAGTGAACATGGATGTGAAAAAGTGTCTTTTGGAGTGATTTAGAAGCTTAAATAATTCATACACGGATTGGATGCAGTCAACAGAATCCCTCAATTGATGTGAGTACAGTCCTGGTAAGATATCATCACTGTGGGCCACATGAGAAATCACTTTTCGGTGTCGGTGCTCCTCTGTCACCATTCTCTCTGAGACAGAGTCCTGACTCAAGGGGATTGTTGCACCTGTTCTTATTATTTCCTTAAGGCGCATCAGCACTGCACTACTAGAAGACCCCTGCTCAAGCTCTCTGATTGCCAAAGAGTGCGCATACATGTCTCTGAAAGATGTAATCGCAGACAAGGATGAATAGGTGTCTAGGGAAGCATGAATATCACTGAAAACTTTCCATATCCCATCCAGCTTTTCAGTGAGTAATTGCCTGTGCTCTTCTCTACCAGAACTCGTTACAGTAGCCTCTATTTTCTTGTTGGTTCGCTGAATAGTATCAGTAAGGTATTCTATCTGTTGCAATTGGTTTTCTGTTTTCTGTCTAAGTGTGTTTGTTTTGTTCATAGCTGATACTAGCTCGTCAACAAGGCGCTTTGTTCGACGACCGCAATTCTCAAGCTCTCTGCTGTGGTCCTGCAAAAACGAACTGCACCGTTGTAACCCGAAAACCTCTGCCTTCAGGAGAACTGCGCCTAGCTGTGGTGTCTTTGTCATCAAATGCTTAATAACCTGAGATGTGATGTTTTCTGGGGCCAGTTCAAAAGACTCATTACAATAGGTTAGCAAAAGGTCGTTTTCACGCATGCGCAGCAGATCTAGCTCAGCTAGTATTGCTTCTCCCTCCTTAATGTTACGGAGCGTTGCCTTGTACACGAATCCTAAGCGCGGATGAGTATCTGGGTAGGTCTCATTAGACTCTTCAAAGACCTCTTCATCGTCTCGAAGAAATACCTTAAGTTGGTGAATCGCTGACTCTATCTCACTCTTGAGTTGACGGAGGAGGGTGGCAAGCCGATGCTTGGTGCTCATGGTGAACTGTCGTGTAGCCTGCTCCTGTGCAGACAAAAGGTCACGCTCAGAAGTTGCTGTCTCAGATAAATTGGTAGAATCAACCAGAGCCGACCCACATGCGCCTCGAAAAGCGTTCAAGGATTGCACAATTCCATCTAAAGCCTCATTGACCCTTGTTAGATGGACAATTTTAGTTAGTTGGTTTCGTGTGCTTTCTTCGCTCTTTGCATATGTATCTGTGTCCACAAGTACAGACTGCACTAGCTCAAGGAGTTTGGATGGCTGCTCTCCGACTGACATTTGAGTAGACGCGTTCGTGGCAGCAATCTTTTGCTTTTGGAGCTCCATGATGCGGAAAATCTTTCGAATGCGTGTATACTCGCCCGGGCTAACAGTGTGACGCATCAGCTCTTCCTGAAAGCTCTCATTTGATGCTGAAAGGCAATCAAAGTTCTTGGGATGCGGCCGTAGCCTTTCGTCATGCGGAGCATAGCCGAGATCCTTCGTCAGCCAAGTATGAAACTTGATGGATGCCGGTGTGGCACACATTTGGTGTGGAATTAAAAAGTATTCCTTTAATGAATGTTGAGCCTAGCAGGGCCTCAACTGCTTCATATGTGCGTCTAGTAAAACTATATACCCGTAGCCTTGAAAGGTGTGCCAAAATAGGAAGTATGTTTCCATCTGCTACGATAGTTTCTATGTGCCTGAAATGTGCTAAAATACTCGAAACTCTCAAATTATCACATTCCGGACATACACCGGCTTCTTTTTGTGAGGCCCACACGGTGGACGATGCCTGCGGTGTCCAAGATTCATATGCAGTTGCCAGGCCTTTATATGATTTTCTATTCAAGTTGTTAGAGATTGCATCTCAGGTGAGCGATAGTGAACATGCAAGAATGCAATTGAAGGGTATATTAGATAACAGGGAAAACAGATCAGCATCAGAAATTAGAGACAATCTGCAGCGTATATTATCCTTACCTCAACAGCCATGTGCGCCTCCTACAGAGGCGATATGCATTGCATTATTGGCTACTAAAGATATCAATCAAATGGCTTTTCAAATTGAACAGAATTTCGATCAACAAATGGCAGACCTCTATACACTGATGCGCGCCGGCAAGGCCACCTCTACTGAGGTTGAGGACTTTCTTAATGGAGAACGCAACCACTCTAATTTCCGGTTTTATATACTTTTATGCACGTACATAAGCACGGCGGGATTGACTGTCAAAATCAATCAACGAACCGGGACTTTGGTGCAGTGGAAGACCGCCCTGATTGATGCAGCAATCAATAATGACCCCGAACAGGTATACGCGCACCACGACAAGCTATTTCAACAGAGCCAAGAGTGGATAGATCTGGCTGCCAATGGGGGGTCACACAAAGATCATGTCAAGCTGTCGTCTTTCAATTTAACTGCCTTGATGGCCGCTGCGTGGTATGGTCACATCGAGTGTGTAAAGCTTCTCTTGGCGGAAATGGGCCTGCAGGACAAGCTGGGGTATACCGCGCTAATGATGGCTGCACAGAATGGAAGCGTAGACGCAGCCCTACTCCTTCTGGCAGAGGCAGGGTTTTCTGATGAGTCTGGGTTTACGGCACTGATGGCTGCTGCCTCCAACGGGCACACAGAGATTGTAGCTATGCTGGCAAGCAGGGAGTCTCGCATGCAAAACAAGGATGGGTCGACCGCCCTAATGCTAGCAACATCCAGGAACAATATCGACGCAGCACGGATTCTTGCAGAATATGAGGCAGGGATGTGTGATAACGACGGCATGACTGCTCTGATGATAGCATCTGCTAATGGCTGTCTCCAAATTGTCGGGCTCTTATACCCAAAAGAAATAGGGCATCGTGACAAGTCTGGCTGGACAGCAATGATATGGGCTGCCCAGCGATGTGCATATTGGTGTATGAAGCTCCTTCTCCCTTATGAAGGAGAGATCAAGGATAACACGGGAAAGAGCCCAATGGATCATGTAATATGTTCCTCTCATGGAAAGCCTTTAGACAAACAACGGTGTCTTTTTCTTCTCGTCTAAGTGGATGATTTGCTGATAGCAACTTGCTTTTAGTTTCAAAAATTGATTCATGGACAGAGAGAACATTCAGGCCCTTCGACAGTACAGGAAGTTCGCTGACTTGACAGACAGAGACCTGCAAATATTGAACTGGGACACGCGCAGCCAGTTGCTAGCAACGCTGATGGACGGCATCGCCCCCAGCTGCAAGCTTTGCAGGTTGTACTACTCTTGCTCACAGACTATATTGCCACGCAGACACCAAGCAGAACGGGGGGTATTCACCTATGAGGACTATATGGAGACGATGAGCAGGGGCATTCTGGTCGAGCTACGTAAATTGAACTACAGCTTAGAGCACATCTCGCCGGAAATGGTGCGCAGCGGCTCTACAGAAGCATTCAACGAGATCGTGCAGATACTTCTTCGGCACTATAACCCAAATATGGAACCTCCCCCGGAGGCGACTTCTAAACGACCAAAACGGCCCCAGGCTGAGACTGTACACCCTCATGACCATATTTTCTCCGGGGCAGCATACGAGGCTAATGGAGAAGCAGAATCGTGCAACAACCCAGGGCTGGATGCTCCTGATGCTGTGGAGGAAGAGCTTCAGGAGCCGAAACAAAGGCCTTCAGAGCGTAGGCTAGGAAGACAGAAATCTACACAATCACGACAAGGCACGGCTTCGTCTTTTGGCCGCCCTGTTTCCTCAGCTTCTGGTGGGAAAAAGCTCACGGCATTAACCCAACAATTTGAGGCCGTAACTCGGGCGATTATGCTAGATCTTCCCACGGAGTTCAAGAATTGCCTCCAACATTTGCCGCTACCGTATGACCTCAGTCAAGAAGAGATAGAAGGTAGGCGTCTCATGTACGTGAGTGCGCGGCGCCTCTGCATGCTGAAGGCTCAGATAGCATGTCTGGAGGTGTCTCTTCAAAGCTACAAGAAGGGCCTTACCGAGCACAGAGAGCGAATGGATAATGTACTGTCCGCAACGGATAATCTGGAAGCGGCGTGTCGTAAAGCCCTTCGAGAAGCAGGCACCAATGGGTCACTAACCAATGACCTAACGGTTGTCTTGAACAGCTGTCGACACCTGCGGGATACAGCAGAACCGGAGACATTAGATGTAGACTTTTCACTGATCAAAAGACAGCAGTCGCTCCCTGCAGTCCAGGAGCTTGAAGAGCAGGTGGTGCGCCTCTCTGCTGATGTTAGAGCAATGATAGAGCCTGTGCGCACTCTCTTTACCAAGGACTTTGGGCTGGAGCTGAGCCCCCAGAAAGCGAATTTGTATGAGCAATTCCACTCGGCTCTAACACTTTTAGAATATACTACTGTTCGCTTGATTGGGGAGCGCAGCAACGTTGCGACCATAGACGACACCCTTGCCAAAAAATAAGGACGCCTCTGAATTAAAAAACTGCGGCATGAATGTTCGGACTGTGGAGGACTGGTTCGCCGCTGTGGCCTCGGGAGATCAGCCTCTTGTGGCGGGCTATAGTCCACGATTTAAAAAGTCAGTTAATGAGAACGGTATGACGGCCCTTATGGTTGCAGCACAGACAGGAAACACAGAGCTTGCAGCCATTCTTCTTAAGGACGAGCAACAGATAAAGGACAGTCAAGGTCGCACGGCATTGATATATGCCATCCAAAGTGGTCAGTCGCAGCTCTGCCGACTCCTAGCCACCCGTGAACTGGATACGAGCAACTTAAAGAGCCAGTCTCCATTTTCGGTGGCAATTCAGAACGATGCTCACGATTGCCTTGAAGCCATGCTGCAGGCTGTTGGACCCGTTAAGGTAGTGGATAACCCCTTGCTGACTGCGACGTCCGTGGGGTGTCTTCGCTGCCTCAGGATCTTGCTAGAGTATGGCCAGTGTTTCGAGATGAGCGAGTTTGACGAGGCACTCGCTCGAGCAGAGGAGCTGGGTCTTGCGGAGCTTTGTACCGAGCTGGTGAGTTGGAAGCACGAAATCACAGACATAATAGCGATCGCAAACAAAGCCCCTCAGATTTCGAAGGAGAAATTTCACAATACTATCGATACGTCTACCAGAGCACTAGTGGAGAGCCATTTTGTCGATATCTCCGAGGTAAAGCATGATCTCAATGAGCGGATAGCTCATCTGCTCGCAGAGAACAAGGAGCTGCGGGCTATGTTGAAGAACTTAGAAGCTAACAACAAAGTACTGCGCGCTGAGTTGGCCGACGTGCGGACTCAGCAGGAGGACCAGATAGATGGCTACAACCTTGGTGTAGAGGACCCTTGCCTACAACCGCACGGCAACGGCACGACACTTCTCAGCACTGATTTTCCCAACACCAGTTTACAGCCCCCTGTGGATCTTCTCGATGAGGTTCTACCATTCGACGTCACTGAGACGGTCACCCCTTCCATGATCCAAGCCGCACGAAATTTCACGCTGAAAACCAATCCGTATCTACTTTCTCGAAGGCTATTTGGGGAGCAGAGCGCGTGTGACCAATCTTACTCGACGGCTTTTTTGGCCGAGCAGCACAGCATCCCAGAAGACGGTGACAGAAAGAATACAGGGACGGGGCAAGCACACTATAAAGGATCAGCCTATCATCGTAACGCAGGAAATAAACGCAGGAAGGCACACCACACTAAGTAGCTCTTTGTTGTTTGGGTTAGATTTCAGTTAGATTGATTAGGATGATACTCACTGCCATTTGGACATTTTTCTTCTACTTCTGGTGCCAAGTTCAGTATGTTTATAATGAAAGACGATAGGTTATAGATTGTGGCGAGGGCCATGCAGGTACCGAACACGGCATATCGCCACTTGGGCAGCGCAATGTCTGGAAGCCGTCTCCTTCCAGGGCCCTTGCGAATACGTTTCCTGAGACTGGTCTGTTTGCCCTTAGAAGACGACTTCTCAGGCGCGGCGTCGACTGTAGAACTATTCGCCATGTACGATGACTCATTGCAGGTCACGGTCATCTCGGTGAGCTCTGTCCCTGTAGCATTAAGGTTCTTGACGTCCCTGTCGTCGAAGTCTTCTGTAGGCTTTCCCATGGCGCGAATCCGCGGCATGTACATGATGACCATGAGGGGTGCGATCCACGTCACGAAAATGCCGAAGATCGATGCTGCATAGTTAAATATCTCTCCGATGTTGGGGTATAACATGGCTACGCCCATGCACAGCAATGTTACACCAAAGCCAACGGAGTAAAATACAATTGTGTCTGTTCTCCCGTTCATCTTGTTGTATGGAATCCACCGCATTATGGAGGCCCGGACAGGGAGAAGGATGATGGGATACGAGACGATGACAACGCATGACATCGCCACTCGGATGGCAGAAATGATTTTTTCTTCGTTCCCAGGCTTAAATGTGTTTAGAATGTTGTCCTTTGGCCTGGTAAACATAGTGCTGCCAACAATTCCCATAACCAGGTTTATGATTGTGGTTATAGGTACGGATATCATGATTGCAAGCTCCATAATCCTTTTGCGCGCTGTCATCGATTGGCCGCGCATCTCTGCAAACATTGGAGGGATAGAGGAGTGGACCAAATACAGTGTAATAGGGAACGCAGCATATATCATAAAGTGTAGAGAACTCGGCGGGTAGGGTTTTACGTGTATCAAACACTTTTCAGTTCCTATAACAGGGGTCCTACTCTTCACATGACTACAAAGTAGCACAACTAGGGTCACCGTGGTGAAGAGGACCATGATGGTGGCGACAATGCTAACATAGTTCAGAAAGTTCAGGCCACGGAAGCATATTAACGGCACTATTATAATGGTAACAATTACAACCGCTATGTAGTGTTGGTGACATTGCGGAGCATACTTCCTTGCATAACACGTGTCGTAGTCGTACCCTATTTGGCCTCCAAACGACGTTATGAACCCGAGTGAGTACTGAGAGGCGATGACGATGTATCCAATCAGATAAGACGATAGAATAAGGGTGTTAGCGACGTCGATGATGGTCGCAAAGACTGGCCCGAAAATAAAAATAAATAGTTCCCTAAATGTTCTACTTTTTGTGTAGTATACAGCCTCGTTGATGGCTATAAAGCTAAAGTAAATTATAACAGCAGATCCTATGAGAATGATTGTCGCGCCGATCAGGCCCATACTGTAAAATGTGTCTCCCAGCGCTAGCATGCCGGCGCCGATGACGCCGTTCACTATGGTCATAGCAGTGTTGAGCCCCATTGCACACATCTTCCCGCTGGAGAGATCCCCGGCCGGGGCCTTGAGTCCTGCTGCATCGCCGCTGAGCTTACTTCTTTTGGCAGCCTTCGGTTGAATGTCCCACTGTTGTGCTCCAGCCTCCTCATCTGCAACGTTGACAACAGACAGCGGGGTGTGCTGTGCTGTGCTGGGAGACGAGCCCCGATAGGGTGTGGAAATCGAAGCAAACGCTTCTCCCGGCGGCACTGCAGGGTGTGCGCACTCAATCCCCATCTCATTGCCCGTTTCCGGAAACCTTTGCTCCATACTTTAAATTTTTTACACAGGAGAATTTCGGTAGGTGTTGTACTAAGTTTGTCGGCTTGAAAATGTTTGTATGCTGGGTCGCTCCCTGCAACCAGGAAGACAGGAGTGCACCGCACATCTTGCCCATCTTGGTCATCTTCTCCTGATAGTTTCAGTGATCTACCTCAAGTAGATTGGCGAGCTACTGCTGCTATCGATGTATCAAGCTATCTAGTGGGTTGACACTTATGATGGCCTATCTTTAGACTATTTACATGATTATCATAACCCTAGTCATAGTCTAAACCAGAGTCTAAAAAAGTCAAAACATTACATGCATCCATTTCATCCCAAAGCAAAAGCTATCTCTCTGCCCTTGCCATCTTGACTACAGAGCAGCAGAACAGATAGCAAGTGGTAAGTCGTTCCTCACAGGCTAATCAAAGAGCACTTTTTTTTGAATTTTTTGAAATAGAATCTAACACGGATGCGTTTTAAAGGTGATCAAGATTGAAATTACTTTCATGTGTTTCACCTAAGACCTTCTGTACAGAGCAGCCAACCACTAGGAGGCAGCTTGTCAAAGTGTACACAGAGACTACGCTCGTTTTGACCGCCAGTTTACTCAGTGACTACAAGAAATGGTGTGGGGCCGGTCATCCTAAAGCTGTAGTCTACAGATCAGGAGTGAGGCTGTGAGGGCGAAAAGGCAGCTAACCAACAGGGTGTCAATCAGCCTATCTACGGCTTCTGCTTGCGCTTGCTCTGCATTTCCTCCTCTGACTCATCAAAAGAGGAGTCATCATAGCTTGACTCTTGTTCAGAGGCTGCTCTTCGCTTGCTCTTCCTCCTGTTCTTTCGTTTATGTGCTTCCCGATCGAAGGAATCGTTATGTGCTATGCGTTGTTGGAGCCTAGAGACGTGAGAGGCTTCATTTGGAAACGTTGTACCGGAGTGTTCTTCACTAGCCGAAGTATATGACGACAGCTCGCTCTCATCGCTTTCGTCTTGAGCTGAATTGTTGGTGTGTTTCGCACTGAAAGCGCCAGACGTAGATTGGCTCTCCTCGTCGCTACTTGTATTAAGAATCTTGTGGCGCCCAGCTTCTCGGGCAATTCGAGCAGCCTCCTCAATGGACCCCTTTAATAACTTTCTCTCTATTTGCTTTTCCCGTTCTTGTTGAAGCTCCTCTTTTTCCTTGGAGCTGAGTACAGATGTGACAATCTTGGTGACCTTTAAGAGATCGTCTCTCTCCTCTTCATCGTCTGCATCAGTATGCTCGCCTTCTGGTTGGCGGATCCCTGTAGCTGATGCCATCTGCTGTTCTGATGCAGGGTGTTGCGTAGATATACCAGGCTGCTTTCCAACTGATAAATTAATATTGCTGGCCAATCCGTAGCTCAATGCTATATCTGTTAGGTTGAGTTCAGATGCCGGGGGAAACACCTCCCGATCACCTTGGACATGGATGGATTTAGCATATGAAACTATCGCTTTTTGTGCTAGGTGCTTTATGTATGTATCTGTGATGCAAAGCTCTGTAAGCTTCTGGCGTATGGACACGACGGTCCTTAGCTTCACCGTCTTCTTCTGATAGTCAATCTTTGCCTCGTCCAGCCTCTTCGTGAACCCCTGCTCCTGATCTGTTAGGAATAGAAGTGAGAAGCCAGGGAGGTTCATTCTTGCTGCACGACCTGCTCTGTGTGCGTAGGTGATCACACCATCTGGACAGTCGAAGTGCACCACCCAGTGAACAATAGGAAGGTCTACACCACGGGCACACATGTCTGTGGTTATAAGGGCAGCTGTGCGCATCCCAGAGAATTCGATAAAGGTATCGTGGCGCTTCCCAGCCTTCATCCTTCCACTGAGGCACATGATAGGTATTCCTGGCTCACAGAGCTTAAAGCTTTCACAGAGAAAAGCTGCCTGGCGGGCTGTAGCAACGAAAATCACGATCTTGCTGTTGCTCTTGCTCTTTAGAAAGCTAAACAGAATGTCTATCTTGTCTGCCGGATGTACTGTCATGATGATGTTTGTCAAATTTGGAGGGAGCTTTATACCTCCCGTGTCTGGGCAAGAAGAGGTAACAAACTGTATGTTCTCTCCGTATGTATCTGATGTAATGTCTTTCTGTGAGATACCCGCTAACTGTGCCAGTGATATCCCATCAGCTTTGTAGAGATCTTTTCCTTTCGGCTTTTCTTTCAAATCGTCTGTCTCCTGCTGGACAAGCTGATCAAGATTTGCCACTGTCACTACTCCTGTATTCATATCAGCAATCTTCAACATGTGCTCTGCTATTCCAAAGTACTTTATTAATTTGATGATGGCCTTGCGCACAAGAGGCGTTTCTATTGCCGTAAAGAAGCCTAGCCAGAGCTGCTCGCTCTGCTGTGGTATGTACTTTATGATAGAAAAAATATCAGCATAGAATCCCTTTTCAAGTAGGTTATCAACCTCGTCAAAGATCAGAACGCGAAGATTGTCAGCTGAAAACTGGATGCAAGAGGAAAGCTGGTGGAGAAGCCTGCCTGGAGTAGCTATTATGACATTCATAGACATGAGCACACGTTGCTCTTCCTTGACGTCGTGGCCGCCAGTGATGAGGCCGACAGACATTTTGTATTTTCGCCCGAGAACGTTGAGGACAGTGAAGGTCTGGACACAAAGCTCGGCTGTAGGAAGAAGAATGAGCGCGCCCAGGCCGTCTAGACGCTGCCATTGAAGGGATATAAGCCGCTGAAGTAAGGGTATCAGGAACGCTAGAGTCTTGCCACTACCCGTCCTGCTGAGCCCGAAAACGGCCACAGACTCTCCTGTAAACAGAGGAATAGTGTACCTTTGAATTGGGGTCATCGTCTTAAAACCGCTCTGGGCGAGGTTGTGCTTGAGGGTTTCGTCTATGTCTAGTGTTTGAAACGAATGTTCTTGAACATTCTCCTGTTTAGTATCCTCAGCAGGAGCCAAGAGCGACGGCCCCCTGCGATATGCGCGCCGCTTGTGAGTGGGCATAACTTGAATTATTTTCTGGAAAGACCCCAACTGGTGCTGCATACAAAAGTTCACTGATAATGAAATCACTGGTTCAGCGCTGCAAACAAGGCTACGCCGCGCTTGGTCCACTTGGCACTTTCGTCGGCTTGAATCGGTAAATCCACGGGCATGATGAAATTGGTGCTGTGTCCTGTCGTACTCAGGACACCAGCGCGCGCAAGAGTTCGGTATGCAGGGCACCGATATATTCTACGAGCAACCTCGGGGTCGACATCCTTCCCTTGCTCATCTGGAAGGAAGTGGATGACCGGCATCCGTGAATACAGCTCGCGAGAGTATGATTCCTGGATAGTGCTGGTTTCCATGCACCACCTGGCCCCCTCCATATAGAGTCCGTAAACGTAACACCCATCTGTGTTTGAGCGGTGCAAAGCTTCTACACGAGTGTTGAGCTCTGGGCCTTCGTTGAGGAAGTTGGTTGTGTTTACCATTACATTGCTAATAGTAAATCTAAAGATGAGCTTATCGATTGCAATGACATACTTTCTAGCAAAGTTCTGCAAACAGCCGGTCAAGAAGCCCTGCGTGAAGAAGAAGCCCGAGATCCAGAAGCAGATTGGAATCCCCTTCTCAATCCAGACATTGATGAAGGATATCCGGTCCAAGAGGTCAATATAGTACGAAGCAAGAGGCTTGAGGCATGGATAGCTATATTTAAGCCACAGTGCTGGGGTTTTGTTGTTCGACAGGTTATCCGCCAGCTCTTCAAGCTCGGCGTTCATGACGGAGAAGCCCCGAATTGCCTTTTGTAGGTCTTGGAGAGACTTCTTGATATTTATAAGCAGCTTGTTATACCTCATACATTCTTGAACAAGAACAGTGTTGAACGACTCTTCATAACGCGTGGGATACTTCAGGCTGACCGCCTCAACGTCGAAAAGGTCGGGGCAGCGGTCTAGGAGCCCCTGGGCTTGATCGAGGAGAAGAACGTTTTTGTCATTTCCGGTGGAATTCTGGGAACTGTCTTCGGCGTCTCCGTCTTTGGTGTCTTTATTGTCTTTTGGTTGCAGCTTAATCAGGTCATTCAGCATGGCCTGCACAGCTTGATTATCGCAGGTTATGGCTGCATTCATGTGGAGGCCAAAGATTTCTGGTCTGGGGTCGTTGGGAATCTGCTCTCGGATACACTCCAGATAGTCCTTATAGTTTAGATTGTCTGGAAGCTGTTTGATCGAAACAATCTCTGTGTCGTTCATCCGACTAAAGTCATAGCCCTCCACAAGGGCTTCGTCTGAAAGGTAGTCGTTAAGGATGGTAGTCAGACACCTCTCGTCGTTATAGTCTGTTACACGCCCGCAGTAGTTTATCTTTCCGAAAAGAAACTGGAGGACGTTGTACGGCACCGAAGTGTACGAATCAATGAAGAGACCTAGCTGTTTAAAGCACATGTCAAGATCGCCAGACGTGAAGTCGTAGGAGATGTTATATCCGAGCGGGCCAAATTTGCGCCTCTCCTGAGTGACAGCATGAAAGACCGACATGGAGAAGGTAAGCTTCTTGAAGATCTGAATCTTTGTCGGATCGCCAGACTGTATCGTCTCGTTAAGAATTTTATCGTTCAGGTTGCTGTACGTTCTAAGCACATTGTTACGCATCCCGAGGGCGGCTTCGTTTGTCATTTTAACGGAGTTCTGCAGAATAGAGACAGGGAATTGTTCGCTGGGCATAGAGGTGAGCCACAGCCTGAAGTCGCGATGAATATTTGAGGGATCGGAGCTTAGTTGTTCAATAATCTTGTCTAGCTCTGGCATCCACGAGACCGCCAGGTGGCAGTTCATGAGAATGATCCACGAGCCCCGCTCGATACCTTGAGTAATCAACTGGCTTGCTATCGCTCCCTGTCCTTGGCCCAGAGAGATGGACTGCATCTTTCGGCTCATCCTCATTTCGTCTGCGAAGCGGAAAAGGTCGGCCATGGGATCTGATCCGCTACTCAAAATGAAGAGCAGGGGCGTAACATTGTTGGAGTCCTTAAAGGAGAGCTCTAGATTGAAGAGTTGCGGTTCGTTAAAGCGTGGTCCAAGCTCCTGCTCTATGTATATACGAGAGTACGCGATAATCTTGTCTGGACGAATGCACATGAGTGGTAGAAACCGCTGGAAGGGAGTGAGTGCGTCTTGGTATGGCTGTGGGATTGGAAGCGTCTCGGGTTGTGAACTCTCAAACATTCGCCTCCAGATAGCCTGGTTTTCTTTGTTGGCAAACGTATTAGAAAAGCCTTTGAAAGTACCTGAAACGTTGTCCAGATCACATATGTTGATCCAAGACCTCTCACTGAGCCATTCGGGGCACGGGTTAGGCTTTGGGGCCGTTGCAGACGCAGACCCAATAAGCAGATATCGAAGCTCGTTGGTGTTGAGGTCTCCGGCATGGTGCTTTATGCGTATCGCTACTAGCACGGCGAAAAGAAGCTTATGGACTTCGAAGAGAGACCTGCAAATAGTGGTGTAAAGGTAATAGGTAAAGTGATCAATCAAGTTCTCTAAGCGTACACTCAGCTCGTCGGCCTGCTCAGCGTCAGCTATTGCTTGGACAAAAAGACTAACGTACCACTGCAAGGAGTATTGGTACATGCTGTCGATGTTCGCCATATCACAGCAGCAGAAGTACAGGATGCTAGCACGCGTGGCAACAGGGCGGTACAGCTCGCGCGTGACATCAATCTCTTTTTCGGTCTTTTCAGACTCGGCAACCTTCGTCGCGATTTCCTGGCTAGTCTTCTGAGACTGCGATAGCGTCTCTATCAGTGTTTCGTCCGACAGGATATCGCCCGTAGACTCCGAGAGAAGCCTGAGGATCGTTGCCTCAAGGGACTTGAGCTCCTGACGCATTCGACTGTTGCTTATGACAAGCTGGCTCTTCATGCTTTCGAGGTCCTGGCGTTCTCTGTTCACGACGGTGGCCAACAGCTGCTCCTCAAGCCCGGACTCGTTGATGGCAAAGTTGAGGGTTAGGACCTTGACTGCGTTTTCTGGAGAGTATTTTGGGTTTGGCAAGCTTGTGACAAGGTAAACCCTGAAGTTCGGATTATATGGAATAATCTGGTCTCCTAGTTTTATCACCACAGTGTTCCCATCCTTGTAAACTTGCTTCTGCAGAATTCCGTCAAGTGCAGGGTCGATCTCCTCCAAGAGATTGACGATCATAACCGGCTTGCCAAAGCGCAATGCATTCTCCATGGTTCTGAGGAGATCTTTGTCGCTTGCTTTGCAAACTGTGAGCGAATTGTCCTTCTCCATGTTACGGACGAACTTCATGCCCTGGCCCTGTGGGTCAATGAGTAGTGGATACTTGTCACTATTGTACATAAAAAGAGCGTTCTCTATCGAGTGATTATCCGAGGGCAATCCGTTGACATGGAAATGCTGAATTTCAACCTCGTCAGAAAGTATCTCCTTCAGGTTTAAGTGTTCTCCTGTAGAGCGCGGTATGTTCAGCTCATCAATGAACTTAATCCAGCTCTGGGCAATCTTTGTTCTGAACTGCGATGTAAATGCGCCGAGGTAGACGATGCATCCAGCAGAGAACAGACAGTCTCCGAGGATGGAGCTCAGCTTCTTGTCCATGTCGGCCATAGCCTGCGTCCAACGATCCTTTTCTCCGCCAAGCCCACTTATCAGCTTTTCAGCCCTCTCGAGTTTCAGCCCTGTCTCCTCAACCTGGCGAGTAAGGTCCTCCTTCTTTTCAACAGCTGCCGAGAATTGCGCTTCCAGTTGGGCAATCTTATTTTCAACGGTATTTAGCTCATCCACCAGCTTATCCAGGTTCTGCTGGACAATTGTTAGCTCTCCCTCTGCTTCGGCAAGCTTTTGACGTTTAGGCTCGACCTGTTTCGCCACGTGATAGTACTTGTTCATAGCGTGCACCCAGGAACACATCGCCATGGCGGCCTTGGACTTCTTCTCAATCTCCTTCGGAACAAATTCTGGGTCAACAATATACTTTTGAATCTTCTTTATGATGTCTGGTTTGATGTTATCTCGATCGTAGTTCATAAGCTTGTCTAGAAGACCACGAGGATCCGAAAGTAGCTTTTTGCTAGGGTCCCAATAATCCTCGATAAACTGGCCTGGCTTATCCTTGTCTTGAACGCGATTGCCCTTGACGCCGAAGAATTGACAGACCGCTTCAAGGACCAACTTGACACCGTAGGGTGGGCTAGTGTAGTGTCCAATTTCAGAGAGATCTGAAACCTTCAGGGACTTAAGCGCTTCGAGAGCAGCTTCGAGGGCGGGAATTGCCTCTGCCAAATCGCGCTCAGCATCATTCTTGATAGCTTCACACTCGTCGCGCTTCGCTGCAGCAATTTGTTTCTCCTTCGCGACAACTTGCCTGGTCTTATCGGCTTCTGTTTTGTCCTTATCAAGATCAACCATCATGGCCTCCACCTCTGTCTGCGTCCGCTCAAGGACGGGTTGGAGCGCAATGAGATCTTCCTGCATCTTTGCAACCATAGTTTGTGTGTCCAGAAGCTTGTGCAGCCCAGATTTAAGTTGCATCTTGTACTCATTAACCTTGTTGTACTGGGCCTGGAGAACGCGTGCAAAGGTGGATAAGAGCGTAAGATAAAGAGTTGGGGTGATATGATTTAGACGTCCTGACTCTTCCTTGTACCTCTTGGACCAGGTTTCGATAGAGATATGGAATCGCATGCATAGCTTGATAATTGAGTTCTGTAAGAGGGTCTTTTTCTCCTTCCTCTTAGTCTCATCTAGCTCCATCCCAGACTGCTCGTCCAGATAAGCATTGAGAAACTCGGATTGCGGAGAGTCTGGGAAGCATGTCACACCCTGTTCTATTAAAGCATAATTATAGACACTGCGACCAACGTCGATCAGCGCCTCATCTGGCCATCCTGTGAACCAGTCCAGCGTGCAGCAATTGACCAGAGATGGGAAGTTCCGAAGGCGTGTTCTGAGTGCTGCAGACGGACTGAAGGTCAGAACCAAGTGGATATTGGCCTTGACCCGGGTAAGATACGCATCAAAGAGGGCTATCTTTGTAGGCTGGAGGCCCTTCTCCATACACAGTGGTCGTACGGCTGCGAAGATTGTCTCCATATCGTTTAGGTCATAGAGGTTCTGGATGTCAGCAGTGTTCAGGATTGCGTTGATATCTTCCACCATCGCCTCGTTGACAATCATGGAGTCTGTAAAGAGGAAGACAATCTGCTTATTGTCTACACCAGCAGTCATCAGAATCTTCTTCAAGTCATCGCGCCATTCTGGTATCCCGTAGTTCTTTCGTAGTTCAATTGTGTGTAGATCATACTCGGCAAGAAAGGCGCTAAGACGCGCCAGGCTACTACGACCAGAGCCCCCAAGGCCTATCAGCAAGCAGTTTCCACCGGGTTGGCGCAAAATGCGTGAGATCCTGCTTAGGTGCGAGATGGCATCCCTGAACATAACGAGGTTCATCTGCTTGCTGTTCTGATCGTTATAATCGTTGAGAGTGTCTGAAAGAACATGAGAAAGAGCAGGTATATCAGTAATTTCTTTGTAAGGCCGAATTGCCTGCTGTGGATTAGCAAAGTTACCAAAAAGAAGAGTGTCTGGGTGCTTGCCCTCTAAGACGTCCTTATCCAGATCACGGTTAAAGAAGTTGCTTGTCTGCTTTGTCAAAAGCTTCTCAAACCAATGCCTATCGTGGTCATCGACCAAACGATCGTAATACACTCGCATGTTCTCGTGGATCCAGAGTCTGATTAAGTTCTTCTCAACATCAGCGATAGAATAGGGGACGGTGGATCCATCATTGCTGAGCTTAGCGACAACGCTGAGAGGGTCTATCATGAGGATGCCCTGGAACACTTTAGAGAGATCGCGCAGATTGAAAACATAGTGGGACTTCTCTGGAGTTGGCAGAAGTTCCGCCCTTGCACTGTTGTACACACTGAGAGAAGCGTCAACAAGAATCTGGCACCGCTTCTTCACCTCGTCAGCCAGGTCTGCTGCCGACGCCGTTGTGAAGGATCTGCCGGACCACCACTTAACAATAGTCGAAAAAATGCCCTTAAGGCCGTTATCGTTCATCTCTGGAAAGACCAGAAAGTTCAGATGCCTTTGCATACGATTTGTTATTGTCTGTCGTCCACCTCCAGGCGGCCCCATAGCCGTGATGAGATACGTGTCAATGATCTGCTTAAAGAAAAGCTCGTCTCGGTCGTACCAGCCGCCGTGATCCACCATTTGCCGAATAAGTTCAATGACAGGAATAGCTCCGTACTTCTCCTTGTTAGGAAGATTAAGGTCATCTATGAAAAGCACAAACTTCTTCCCTGCTACAGGCCCATAAACGCCCTTCCTCCGCTTCTCCATCTTTCCATCTATAAAATCTTGGGTCTGATTCGCCCCCGTCCTAGCGGAAAAGTTCAAAAAGATAGGGATGTTTGTAGTCATGTCACTCGCGGGGCCTCGGAGAAGGTAATTCTTTATAACACTAGTCTTACCGGTTCCAGTTTGACCCACAGCAAGCACTGGGAATCCATTTAGAAGAAGCTTACGGACAAGATAGCTCGAGCGAACGGTGTCGGCTGTGGGAATGAAGATGTCTTGGAATTCAACGGTCTTGTTGGGACCTGTCCCCAGGCTGTCAATGGAAAATTCTGGGATTGTCTGCATCCATGGCACCCAGCGCGGTTGGTTCTCACCTTCTTCGTTATCATCCATAGTTACTTTGGCATCTATCGGCGGATAGACAAAACAGTAATCGTAAATAGTCGTTGGATGACCGGTCTGGGGGTCTTTTTCAGGAAGCGGAAAATCTGCCAAGTAGCCGCCCTCGTTGATCCTTGCTCTTAGCCAGTTGTCAAAGCGCTTTCTGTCGTCTTCTGTCGCGATATTGCTGCCAACACCCCAAGCCAGAGCGAAGAAGAAGAAGACCTCGAGATAAGTGTTCAGTGTGTCGATCTTCTGTTCCTCAATGACATTAAACTCATTTGGCTTGAACTCTCGGATGAAGCAATCAAGGATTTTAGTCGTTGCATGTATAAGATTTTGAGGGCACGATTTTATCATGCTCTGCGTGTTTTTGGCTACAAAATCAAGTGAGTCGTTGAGGTGTGAAACGAACAACTCCTTAAAGCGCTTTGCCACATCGGAGTACCTCTCCGTGACACCGAGGCGCGACTTCATCGAGGTTCCGCGAGAAGAATCAGCGTTTGCACTCTTTCCACGAGCAGCATTAGTCCCGACAACGCGCAAATCATCAGGAAGACGGTCAATCCATGTGTCGACATAGGCTGATGAGCTGACTGTGTCCAACCCATTGAAGAAGATCATGCCTGCACGACTGACGGTGGCTGGGGAGGCTTCGGCGAGATCCTCGACTTCAAAAACAAGACTAATCACATTCGTTAAGGCAATGATTTCGCCAGATGTCAAACAGAGTTTCTTGTTGTCATCGAGAACAGTGTTCATAGACTCTATCCACAAGGCATCGATGGGTCCACAGATATGGAGCCACTGCCGCACATGGTCGAACTTCCGGACGAATGCCGGTCCGTTCACCTGAGATATCGTTAAGATATTCTTGTCGGTGACACCATCGTTTTGCAAATACATAGACTGCTCAATATAAGTCGTATGCGCATTGTACGCAGCCACCGACTTTCTGATCAGGTCGGCCAGAATACCATCAGACCATTCGTGGGATACCAGGTCAAATTCACCATAAAGCTGGCCCATCGTGATAGACTTTGGATTAATGCGGTGGATCACTGCCTTCATGAATGTGTAGTCCTCGGGGATCTCCTTGTCCGCCTCAGCCAGGGTCATGCCGGGGTTGCTTCGGAGAAGCTTATTAAAGTGTGCAAGTCTAGCGTCATATTCTTCCTGATTAAGCTTGTTGAGTGCCAAGGCCAGCGCCTCAAGAGCCACGGTCTTTCCAGAAGACGTCTGGCCAACGGTCATGAGACCGTGACGAAGCAGAACAGTCTGGTACACCTCGATGACCTTATTGATGAACGATTCCTCTATCTGCATATAGCCCATCTGATTGGACCGCAGCACGTATGTAATGCTTTCAATAAGTTTGGTGAAGTCGACATGCGGTGATTCTGTCCCTGGGAACATATCCTTGACGATGTTGCCAAAAAGAATAACGTCATTGCTGAGGAACTTAGGTACGTTGACCTCTTTAATAGCGCGCAAAAGAATTTGCTCCTCTGTAACAGTTAGCTTTCCGTTGGACGTGTACTCCCGAATCATGTTGCCGGCAGCCTGAAGAGTGGTGTTGAGCGCACGCATGCCAAAGTCGTAGTGGTCCTGTGACGATAGTTGTTCTGAACTAAGCTTAAACGACGCAGTCGTCTTACGGGCAAGGATCTTCGCATTCTTGTATCCAAAGCTATAGAGCCGTATTTCTGCAATAAGAGAATAGTCTGGAACCATACACGAAACCGACCTAAACAAAGCCTTAAGATTGTCAGGCAGCTCAACGCGACCAGCGTATCCTGGGTTCATTGTGATGAACACAGCGCAGGTTGGCTTGAGGCTGATCTCGCGGCCTTCAAAGAGGAAGCGCTCCTGCCTGTTAATGATGGCACGTTGAATCGTCAAAATCTGCTGAGCGATAACAGAAAGAACCTCTATGTCAATGCGGTTGAATTCATCGAAGCAGCTCCAAGCTCCAGACATCGCCAGTCCGGTGAAGAACTTCCCCATGGCCTTGTAGTCTAGACCCTCAGAGCAGTTGAAGACAATAACTGGCTGTGCGAGGGCTTTTGCAAGATCCTTTGTAGACTCTGTTTTTCCTGTTCCCGCAGGTCCTGCGGGAGCGCCTCCAAGATAGTTTGAAAGGGCAGAGGTCAAGGTAATATAGATTCTATCAGTAAGAGGAGTAATGACAAGTCGGGATGTATTGCCTAAATATTCAAAACCATAGGGATAAGTGGTCTGAACCTGTCGGATATGCATGTCGATTTGATTATTGGTCTTGGTGAAATAAGTTCTGGCCGCAGACTGGACCTGAATAACACCGGTGTCTTCATTAGTCTCCAAGGAACCAGGATCAATATTCTGAATGGCTATGTCCAAAAGATCTTCTGGCTTGCTCTGATCAGGAACGTTGCAGACATAGTATCGAAGCTGCGACATCCACTCGAAGTCCGACGTGCGCGTGATCTTCGCCTTAACGAGGTTAGCGACTGTGTCTCTGTTGTGAACGTCGAGGGTTAGAAGAGCTGCTAAAGTCTTTGCCTCAAGCTTCGTGAGTCCCTGCCTCACAAGGTCTGTCAGAGACGAAAGTTGCTCCTCTTGCCGAGCATAGAATTCTTCTATTCTCCCTTCTACAATAGCTGTTTCTGTGTCTGAGCAGAAGAAGAGCTGGCTTGCAGCCAGTACGCCCTGGGCAAAGAAACGGCGCACCCACTGAGAGCGGCCCTTGATTCCGTCACTGACCCACGCGACTTGATACGCCAAGATAGACTCAAAAATGCGCTGGCGAACGGTCCGAATCATCATCTTCTCGAGATTGCCCATCCAAACCTCAACAGACCCCTTCGGATAAAGAGGCTCGGAAAACTCAACCCACTCACCTTCGTGAGAGAACATCCCGCTCATCTGGTAATCCTGCTCCTCTGGGGCAAACTTGACCCGGTTGATATTTTCGAAGCAAGACCTGAAGTAAGGTTGTACGCAGTTCGGATCTCTTGTCTGAGATAAGATGGATAGGAGCTCTGCATCGGACAGAAAGTAGAATCGGGGAAATGCTTGCCTTTTCGCCTCAAGATAGTCTGAAAGACCCTTCTGAACCGTATCAAGGATCTTATTGGACTCTCGAAGCTTGGGGAGGAGCTTATCTGTATTGAGGCATATCTCCAGCACATTGGGTGTCTTGTACGTATTCCCCATAAGCTTTCGCCACACAGCATCCACCGACCGAAAGTTCTTGCTTTCTGCGGGGAGCTGACGTGAGATATCTGGTGAGGAGAAGACAGGCTCAAGATAGAGCCACTGTTGCTGGACCTGGAGCCATACCTCTATAATTTCAGAAACCAAAGAAAGCTTGCGTTCCCAGGACGCGATCTGCTCCTCGAAGTATTTCTTGAAAGGAGAGAAGCCCATAGTCTGAACAAGTGTGATGTTATCGTCCAATTTCTGAATGATATCATCAAGAGAGCGTAGAACATATGTATTGGTATTAGCGTACTCCAGTAGGTCAAACTCTACATCGGCCCATTCCGCCTGGATGTTTTTAAGAACCTGTTCAATCGCAAACTCCTTTGAGGCGACTTCAGAGACTTTTTGGATGATGTGCAGCTTTGATGGTTCGTTCAACCCGTGCACCTCGATGGCCTGTCTGAACGTATACTCGACAGGTCGCGAGTTTAGCTCAGCAAGCTGTTCTGCAGTGTACTCTGCATAGTCTGTTTCAGAGTCTACGTCGTCATTCACGGCTTCCCCATTCGCCTCTGCAGCTTCGTTACTGGACCCACGCTGGAGCGTCGCATCTTTGACCTCGATGCCATTAATGTAACGCAGACATGATAGGTCGATGTTTATTTCTCGAGAAATGCGGTACCAGTGCCTTTTGCGCATTCCAGGGTTCCGCAGTGCAACGAGCAGTGGCATGTAGAGCTTGAAGTCCGCTATCTGTGTCTTCACCGTCTCTGCGATCTCCTTGGTATTCCCCGCATTATCTTTCAAGGAGCGAATACACTTTGCAATATTCCTGTATGCCTGGTCTACGTTGCGCTCTGTGACACTCGCGTCAATGACTTTGAAGTCGTTCTCCATGACCTCTGTGTACGTGGTGTTATAATCTAAGATAGTCTTCCAAAGGATGTTTAGAGGCTCGAAATCCCTAATGACCTGCTCAAGTCGTGTGTAGTCTGTCATCGGCAGGTCCATAATGATTTCACGTTTGTTAAAGAGCTTCGCCTTTTCTTGAAGACGGTTAAGCTGCCTGAAGATCTGCTCAGCGTCCTCTGCAGCAGCCACATAATCGGTGACGCTTGTGTACTTGAGTGGAAACGAAGTCACCTGCCGAGTGCAGTTTTCTAGCGACTTTTCCAGGCTCTGCTGTTGCTGGTTCTGCTCATCCTTGAACTTCTCGCGATCCAGAGATAGCACCTCCATAGTCTTTGTGACCAAGTTGCGAATTTCCAACGGATATGACATGGTCTTGTATCGTTGTTGGACGACCTGGTTTGTCTGTCCGACAAAGAGATCATCGAGGATAGAGTAGTAGTCAAGCATAATACCGATGTTGGCTTTCATGGAACTAATAATGCCATCTATCTTCCCTTTGATAAACTCCTCCGTGACAGAGACCTCTTCGATGTTTTTGTTCTTACGGTTAATCTTTTTATTAATTGCAAAGTAGGTCTGAGAGATCATGTTCGACTTCTTACCAGCTATCTCAGAGATGATCTCCTGGGTCAGCTCGGCCAGTCTGAGACACTTGTTCGAAAGGAAGTTACGGACATTACCGTTTCGCACGACAAACAGGCCGACATGTACCGATTCTGGGATGCTCAAGAGAATATCTTTTTGTCGTGCTAGCTGGTCGTTAACAAGAGACCGCAGATCTGCAGGAGAGAGCGGCGTAGCGTTCTGAATGGCAGTCTGCATTGTCATGGGAAGACTACTAAACCCTTCAATTTCCGAGGTATCGCTGGTGGTACCTTCGTCCTTCTTAGCATCTGCCCCCATCTTCAGGTAGAGCTCTGCACGAAACTTTACAGTACTAGCCCATTTCTCTTCATCTAGTAGAATAAGCTCTGTATACCTGCTGAAGCAACGCAGATATTCAGTGAGCGGCTGAATTGCCGTCTCCATATACTCAACTAACTCTGTCCGGTAATTGACATAGAGCTCTTCCTGGACAGAAGGGCTGGCTATGTGAGTCCTGTCAGCCCATATAATGTTCTGGATAACAAGGGGCTCGATCTCCCCAACGCCAGAAACGGTGGTGAGCCCCGTCTCAAAGACTTGAAGGACAACCGAGATAAAGTCTTCCGGTTTGGTCATGTATGCGATAGTCTTGACAGTGTCTGGGAGCGGGACCTCTGGGGCGACATCCTGGACACCTGCCTTTACTGATGAGCCTGGCCTTGTCGTTGCTCGACGAGACTTGCGAGAGCCCTTCTCAGTTGTGGGTCTATCGGAAGCCTTCTCAGCAGATTGCTTGGAGGCATCCCCTGTCTTCTGCGCTGTGTCATCCTTTTCATTGTCATCACCGTCATCATCGGGTATAACGTCTGCGTTACCGTCGTCCTTGCCATCATCGTCGAAGTCAACTACCTCCTCATCGGCAAGAGCCGTAACGCCGTATATGTACTCGCTGTTAAGCTTAGTCAGAATAACCTTATCTTCGTTGGAAGTTATCCCGTCCAGGACACTAACTGCTATAGAGAATAGAGGTTGGCGATAACACGTGAGGTATATACTTTTCTGCGTTTCTAAGGCCTTTGCAGATGATCCCGCTGCACTCAACGGAAGGGCAAGAGGGCTCAAAGAGTCTACTTCATGATCTTTCTCCTGCTCATCCAAGAGAGCCGCATCTGCACCCCGATGGCTTATGTGACTCCTCCCCAAAAGGGCGTTATCTCTATGGTAAGAGCGGACGTCGCTTGTTGAGAAGGATTTGACCTTCCACATGGCGCCGGCACGGAACATCGCGACGTACTGCTTGCAGGAGAATTCGCAGAGATACCGGATCGTGTCTGCCATTGTTATTGTTATCCTGCGGAAAATACGCTTCAGTTTAGAGCTCTCATAAACATCTTTAGACTTAACAGAGATGTCGTACCACCCTTTGCCACACTTCTGTAATGCGTCAATGATCCCATGCTTGAGGTTTCCAGTCCATGTCTCTTCCAGGTACTGCTTGAGGTGCCTTGCGTGTGTATTCTGGGTCACACGGAAATCATCAAGGGTATACGTTTTAACCGCAAGGGGGAGGGTTGCAGAACCAGTCTCCGATATGATTGCGTAGAGATTCTGGTTGTACTTTACATCATCGTAGCGAAGACTCGGAAAGTCTTCATAGTTGCCAAACAGTGAGTTGGCTTGGACGGTAAAGTCTGTAATGGAATACGAAAGAATCTTATCTACCTCGTAGTTGAGACACTGAAGGGCCTTGATAGCCTCTGGGCTGGTCAAAAAAGAGTTAAAAGAGATGACGTCACGAGCTTGCGTAAAACGCTTTTTAAGGTATTTTCCAATATTATAGCAGACCGCAGTGTCGGTTATAGTGTCGTCAGTTAAATTAGCCGTGAAGGCTTCTTGGTTGCACGGAGAAACTAGCTGGCGGTATATCCCCATTGCCTTCTCTATATTGTTATACTTATATATTTTTTCGTACTGAATATAGTCGACAGCGTGTTCTAGGTTGAGCTCACTCATGAGACTTGGCTGCCGCTGTAAGCTTAGGTCAAACAGCACTCTGTTCTGGCTGGTATAGAAGCTCCGCACGACATCACTGGTTAACGACTCAAAGACGGCTTCGACTGTTCTGTCTTTCAGCTTTTCCACTATAGATGACTCGAGCGTGAGGACTGTTCGCTTGGTAAAGAAGGGAATAGACCGGCGCTGGATGCTGAACTTGAGGGCATCAGAGAATTCAAACAGCCCGCTCACGGGCATAGAATTGATGAAGAGATCGTACTTCAACAGTGACTCTGTCTGGTCCCGGAGGAAGATGGCTTGACGGAGCCGCTCAACATAGATCCTGGGATCTTCCCCCCAGAAGTGAACGTAGAGTCGAGGAACCCAAATGCGCTTTGCCACATTACTTCTGAGGACGCAAAGAAGTCTGTCGTCGAAGGGTTCATTGTCGGCAGGCTTCTTTTGTCCGATGACAACTACTCGCTCCCACTGGCCATTGATGAACGCTTGTCCATAAAGCCCTTTGACCGTACGAGACCGGCCAGAGGCCATATCAACCAAGGAATAAGCTTTAGAAACAGTCCACCACGCAGCCATAGTACGGACGTCGAATTCAGTGTCGTCGAACAGCTCCAGTGGGATGTGCATTTCATTGTCTGCGGCGCTTGGATCCACGGCAGGGCTGCCTGACACACGGGCCGCCTCCTCATACAACTCAGTAACACTCTGGAATAGTTCAAGCGTGTTTACCGACGCTAGCTCTCTCCGCTTACGTTCGAGGGCTATGGATCTGGGAAGAGAACCAGGAACGGTTTTGAAAGGAACGCGAATAACAGGATCTGCCATGAAATGTAGTATTTCAGACGTCATGTCGGATGTCGCTTCGACATTTTGAACGGTTTGCGTCATTGTAATACTCTTCGCAGTGCCACCAGAAATTACCCCTGCAGTAGTCTGATGGTTGATAACTGTGGTTGGCGCAGCGGAATTGATTGATGGAGCAACAGTCCGGAGCTTGCGCGTGGTGAAGGGCTTAGATGCAGTGTCAGCGACGTCTGTGATCTGCTGATCATGTGCAAGAGTTGAGCCACGGGAGCTGGCCCGAATATCTCGAAACGGGGATCTCTGTTCCATCGGAGCTCCCGTGGCTATACTAACGGCACTGCCTGCTGAAGGACGAGAGAACACCCCAATGCTGTTTGCTTGGATCGGTGACTTTGCACGAATGGCTCTATCTGGTATAGCAGACTCTCCCAAGCGGTTGGGTCCCTGAGCTTCTGCGTACCTCTGTGGATCCATCGAAGGATCGGGCCCAGAAGCACTCATGGCCAAAAATTAACTTGCAGACTTTTTGATTTCGGGAATTTACTCGCTCAAGCGTACTCGTCGCCGAAGTCCTCCTCCTCCTCGAACTCCTCGCCCTCGTCGACGCCGGCCTCCTGGTACTGCTGGTACTCGGAGACGAGGTCGTTCATGTTCGACTCGGCCTCTGTGAACTCCATCTCGTCCATCCCCTCGCCCGTGTACCAGTGGAGGAAGGCCTTGCGGCGGAACATCGCCGTGAACTGCTCGCCGACGCGCTTGAAGAGCTCCTGGATGCACGTGGAGTTTCCGATGAAGGTCGCGGCCATCTTGAGCCCGCGCGGCGGGATGTCGCAGACGCTGACCTTCATGTTGTTCGGGATCCACTCGACGAAGTACGAGGAGTTCTTGTTCTGGATGTTGAGCATCTGCTCGTCGACCTCCTTCGTGGACATGCGCCCGCGGAACATGGCGGCGGCGGTCAGGTAGCGGCCGTGGCGCGGGTCGGACGCGGCCATCATGTTCTTGTTGTCGAACATCTGGGAGACGAGCTCGGGGACCGTGAGGGCGCGGTAGATCTGGGAGCCGCGGCTCGTCAGGGGCGCGAAGCCGACGAGGAAGAAGTGGAGGCGCGGGAACGGGATCAGGTTGACCGCGAGCTTGCGGAGGTCGGCGTTGAGCTGGCCGGGGAAGCGGAGGCAGCTCGTGCAGCCGGACATGACGAGCGAGACGAGGTGGTTGAGGTCTCCGTAGGTGGGGCACGTGAGCTTGAGCGTGCGGAAGCAGATGTCGTAGAGGGCCTCGTTGTCGATGCAGAAGACCTCGTCGGCGTGCTCGACGAGCTGGTGGACCGAGAGGGTCGCGTTGTACGGCTCAACGACCGTGTCCGAGACCTTCGGGGACGGGACGACGGAGAACGTGCACATCATGCGGTCGGGGTACTCCTCGCGGATCTTCGCGATGAGGAGCGTGCCCATCCCGGCGCCCGTGCCGCCCCCCAGGGAGTGGCAGATCTGGAAGCCCTGGAGGCAGTCGCACGCCTCGGACTCCTTGCGGACGACGTCGAGGACGGCGTCGACGAGCTCGGCGCCCTCCGTGTAGTGGCCCTTCGCCCAGTTGTTCCCGGCGCCGGACTGGCCGAAGACGAAGTTGTCGGGGCGGAAGATCTGCCCGAAGGGGCCTGCGCGGACAGAGTCCATCGTGCCCGGCTCGAGGTCCACGAGGATGGCGCGGGGGACGTACCTGCCGCCCGCCGCCTCGTTGAAGTAGACGTTGATCCTCTCGATCTGGAGCTCCGAGTCCCCGCGGTACTCGCCGCTCGGGTCGACGCCGTGCTCGTCGGAGATGACCTCCCAGAACTTCGCGCCGATCTGGTTGCCGCACTGGCCTGCCTGGATGTGGACGATCTCACGCATTTTTAAATTTTGGCAGTCCAAAAAATTCCCAAGGAATATTAAATTGAATTCTAATATGCTTCGTAATTTTCAATCTTCAGTGTAGTGTATTCGACAACAAACTAAAGGCCCGCAACACACTGCATGCCAAATTTCAGCGACCATTATTTGACCATCGTACTTGCATGCCTGGGTCATCGCACTACTTAATGGTCTTCAACTTGTATTCTGCCACCCGTCCAATAGATTGAGATAGGTCTTAGCTTAAGTCTAGAACTACTCATAAGGGCGGCCCACTTCAGGATCCCTGCTTTGTCTACCTAGCCCTAATCACAAGTCCAGAGAAGCATACTCAGTCACAGTTTACTCGACAAGTCTCCCCATGAGCGGAAAAGCAATCACTTCTCGGATGGTGCTACTGTTAGTCAGCAGCATAACCAGGCGATCTATGCCTATCCCTATCCCACCTGTGGGAGGAAGACCGTAATCGAGACACTTACAGAAGTCCTCGTCATACTCCATTGCGTCCATATCCCCGGCAGCCTTGTCTCGTATTTGAGCCTGGAAATTCTCCCTCTGAATAATGGGATTATTCAGCTCTGTATAGGCATTAGAGACCTCAAAGCAGCTGATGAAGACCTCGAAGCGTTCAGCAAGTTCTGGGATAGAACGATGTGGCTTGGCCAAGGGCGACATGAGGACAGGATGGTACATTAAGAATATTGGGTTCGGCGTGAGCGTTTCAAGGTAGCGCTCCACCAACTTGTCAAGCATCCGGGCAGTTGTCAGAGGAGGCTTGCATTCCAAATCCAGACGCTCCAGTAAGGAAACAAGGAACCCATTGCATTCTTCACCATCCAAAGGCCGTGGAAACTTAATGCTCAGCAGCTGCTCAAGAGTCTCAATGATAGGAACACGCCTCCAGGGTCTACTGAAATCTATGTCGTAAGTCTCTCCCTTGTGCGAAACAAATGTGAGCTTGTAGTGCTTCTTCTCGTCTGGCAAGCGCACATGGTTGTAGGTGATATTGTACCACCTGACCAATCTCGAAACAAGGCCCTCAATGAGGTCACACATATCTTCCAGATCATCATACGCGGAATATGCTTCCATCATGGTAAACTCTGGGGAGTGCGTCTGATCAGAACTCTCGTTGCGGAAGTTCTTGTTTATCTCAAAAACCCTATTAAGCCCTCCAACGACTAAGCGCTTGAGGAACAGCTCGGGAGCAATGCGCAAGTAGACATCATGGCCAAGGTCGTTGGACTTGCACACGAAGGGCTGGGCTGCTGCTCCGCCGTGGACCGTCTGCAGCATCGGAGTCTCCACTTCAAGGTAATTCCTCTGATCAATCATAAAACGCCTGATAAAGTTAATTATGCCCGACCTTTGTACTATCTTCTGCCCAGTATTATTGATTATGAAGTCCAGGTACCTCTGTCTGAAGCGAGCATTGATGTCTGTAAGAGCCGACGGGCTGTTCGGTATCATATGTAAGCACGGACTGAGAAGAACCAGTTGCACGGGGATTATAGACAGCTCCCCACTCTTGGTAGTCGTGGGATACCCCTTCACGCCCACGATGTCGCCTCTATGGAGAGTAGAGACAATAGTGTCCCAGTCGAATTCCAACTTGACACGAGAGTCCTCTTTCGGGACATGAGCAAAGATCTGGAGCCTGTCATTATCTCCGTGGATAGTGTAGAATACGAGTTTTGCGCCAGATGTCCGGATGCTATGGATCCTTCCGGCAACAGAGACCTGCTCCTCAGCCATTTCTCCTAAACTGCACTTCCCCTCATAACGCCTGCGGAACTCAGCAAGGGTCATCTCGACGACGAACTTGTGAGGCCACGGATTCAATCTCCCGGACTTTTGAAGTGCAAGAAGCTCATTCTTTCTGTTCTCAAAATACTTTGTGGGATCTATCTCCTCAGGTGCACCTTCCACTGGCTCTGATCCCGATCCCGCGGCCTTAGCGGGAGGCGCAGGGCCCTTGGTCTCTTTTTCGCGAAGCTTCTGTCGTCGCTTCAGCTCGTTCTTCGAGACATACTCTCCTGTCACTTCATCAAGGTGGCGTTTCTGCGAATCCATGGCCTTTCGGGTCTTTTATTATTTCAGTTCTATTTTAATTATTTTGGACCTTTGCAACCTTGCAATGATCTCCTGGAATCTTTGTTTACAACTTGTAAAGAGCAATCCCACAAGTGGAGTGACACAACCGTCATTGGCTCCATACTAGCGTACCGGAGCTAGAATTAGACTGGAGCACATTATCGTCTTACTTGTATTTGTAATCGCTGAAAAGATCTATCAGCGACGCCCTTACCTGGGGAGGAACACGTGGGCTGCAATTCTGGGCGTAGTACTTGGGGCCTCTACCAATGCTATCCTTCATACCACCTTCAAAAGGGAGAAGGATGGTTGCCGCTTTGAGCCGGCCATGGTAACAGGCGAGAATTAGAGCCGTGAACTTCGATGGCAAACGCTCGTGCCAGCGACCGACAAATCCTGCCTCGTCTTCTACTAACAAGTTGACTAGATTGTTATTGCCCATTACAACTGCATACATCAGAGCCGTGAACCCATTCCTGTCTTGAATCCTTGTCTCTGCTGTCGCGAGAATTCGTGCACAGAATGTCCTCTTCTGCTCAACTGCATGCATCAGTGCAGTCTTCCCGGACCAATCCTGAACGCGACCCTGGAGGGGAATCAAGCACCACACGGTAAGCGGATTGTTCTCGGTCACCGCAGTCATAAGGTCAGTGTGGCGTCTCGTTGTGACTTTGATGCCGTTGCCTATATCGATTCCCTCAAGAGACCTAAGTATAGCTGCCGTAGCGTAATTCCCCTTGTAAAGGGCAATCTCCAATGCGGTGAGGTTCTCTGGACCGCGAATATTTGCTTCAAGAGGGCCCAGTTTTTCAGCAATCTGTGCCCTATCAAGATACGCTGCAAGCATGAGGGCTGTGGCACCGTCAGATCTTGTTTTACGCACATACATCAGGTTCTTATCTACTTCGCTGATTTTATCGTTCAAAACAGCTCGCATCAAAGGAGTTACGTTAGTATATATGCCATCAATAAGATTGAGACAAAATGAAGCGGTGCTCGTCGTCGTCGACGTCATGCTAGAGCCTGGCTCTAGATCTTGCGTTGTCATTCTTCTGTCTCTCTCGTCTTGGAGAGCAGCCAAGTAGCTGTCCTCTTCGTCTCCCGGCACATAGTCGCGCATGTCAAACGGATTCCGACGTCCGGATTGGTCGCTTTTCTCCTGCCTTACGCTGCTTCCCCGTCTGCTCGAGATCTTCTTGCATAGTTCATCAGTTATAGAGCCAGAATATGAAGTTGCCCTATCGTCGAGATTACCTCCAGATGCATACACGTGGCTGTCGCCCTCTCCTCGGAGGCTTGCTGGCCGCGTTGACTGTGTTGACAAAGGAGCTTGGGGACCTTTAGTCTGCACATTTGTGCACGCTTCAATCTCCTTTTGTTCTGGTTGAATTTCGTACAAAGAATCGTGATTTGCTCTATGTGCATAAGCTGGCCGAGCCTCCAACATGGCCTTTTCGGCCAAGATATCTGCATATTTCTTTTCCTGCTCTTTTAGCAGCTCCCTTAAGTCAATGATCTCGGATGCCAACTTGCCTGCCTCGGCGCTCAAAACCACATTGCTGGACTGAAGATCCATGCACTTCTTCTCGAGGTCATCATTGCTATTTTGCAAGCGTGTGAGTTCTTTTTCAAGCTCGTCATCTGCCGGAAGATGACTCACGGCGCCTGTTCTAAGATTAATAGTGCTAATTTCATGCACTAGATTCTTATTAGGGTCATCGTCTGCGGGATCATCTCTATCGTATGCCTTTTGATGAGATAGAATATCGTCTATTTCATCGGGGCTAAAATTCAGCTTAATCAAAAGCTCATGGTATGAATTAGAGTTTCTTATAATGTCGTATATATCGTCCATCTTCGGAGATGGCTGCTGGTTGTTATCATTGAATCCTAAAACGCTTACTGGAGAGCCACACTCGCCAGGTCTTGGTGAAGAGGTCATGCGGCCTCGAAGCTCCAAGATATCATTGGAAAGCGTACTTTCTTTTGCAAGAGATTCATCCAGCCTATCTTTGAGCTCCTCTATCTCTGAGGTCATGTGATCTATTGTGTCGCGGCAAACAGTAAGCTCTGAGACCAGCTGGGATTTTTCATCACGTTCTTCTCTAAGCTGCTCGAGGATGACCTGCTTGTCGTCGAGGGCCTCCTGAAGCTCCAGCTGCACCTTATTAAGCTTTATCTGGACAACAGATGCATTTATTTCCGTAAATTCATTAGATTTAGTGCCCGGGAGTGGAGGAAGCTTTGCAGTGGGCGGTTCCCTATATCTGATATCTTGATCAGTCCCTATGTCAAATGACATGACGTACTCGCGACCCTCGCTGGCCATTTGATTAGACCCTGCAGATTCTCCCTTAGTGCCATAATGCGACTCTGGAAACGAGAAAGACGTGTTAGAGATAGTCATATCAACTTCAATTTCATGGTTTGTCTCACTCAAATCGTATTTGTTTGAAGCGATTTGTGGCCTTACGCTTTCCATGCTGGGTCCCATAGTCATGCTCATTTTAAGCTGAGACTGACGCAGGTCATATAGCTCTTGCCGCAGGGTTTTAATTTGCTCGTCTCTTGTTGCCAGCTGCCTCGTTAGTGCTTCAACTTCAGCCTGCAAGGACAAGTTTTCTGTTTCAAGGCGCTCCTCTAAGCCTGGAACAACAGTGCAACCAGGGGTAGGGCTTCTCATTTCAACCATTTCAATCGAGCTACTGTGCGATGTGTCCGGGCAATTGCTCCCCACGTCGTCCACATTATTACATGGCCCATCAGTGTCAGCATCAATAGGCACAATACTTTGGGGTCTCCCAGTGGATGATTGCTCAGGGACACTCATGCTTCGCTTCAAGTCGTTGTATACCTGCTCTGCGCTATCCTTATTGTTGCGTAAAAACTCCAAGATTTGCTCCACAGTGAGCTCTTCTGTGACGCCCTCGTTCTTTGCTGCATCAGGCAGCACTTTGCTGGATTGACCCTGCTCTATGTCATCCAAGGACATACGCAGTTGCTTGTTCCTTAGCTCAAGGCTGGACACCTGCAACTCAAGGCTTGAACACTTGTCTTGCAACCGTCGTATGTCTGCATCTGGTGTAGTTGGAGTAGTAAACGAGTTGTCAAGATTGGAAAACTTATTCTCCCATGAGCGACAACTCTGTTCTTTCAGTAGATTCTGAAGCCGCTGTATTTCATACGTTGCAGTGTAGAGCTGAGACCGCAAGTTCGCTATCTCCTCCCCCTTCCGACCGATATCCCGCCTTGTCGGTGAGCTCGAATTGAAGATAGAGGCGCCACCCTGCTGAAGATTTGCATGCAGTTCTCCAGTTTGTATAGAACGTACATCAATAGATGTGTCCGATACAACAAGATCATTTTTCGAATCTAAGTCCCACGGAGTGTCAGTTCCTGGAGGACTGGCATATACGCTGTAAGGATACATACTGTCCACTGTTGCATGCTGGTGGTCGTCTGAGCTGACGTTAGCGCTACAACAAGCTTCGTTGACCCTAGTGTCATCATACGAAACGTGGTCAATGGAAGTAGGCTCCCCTCCTTTAGATATGCTTCGTTCTAGTGCAGCTGCGCTACGACACTCTCTTATGACATCGTTGATAGAATCAGACCCGACGATTTCTTGAAGTAGACCGTTCAAGAAGTCTAGCATCTGCACATCCCCCTGGGTAGTCGCCATATCGATACAACTTACTAGTTCTTTTTTGGTTGGGGGGAAAGCTCGTACAAGTATGGTTGCACACTGTATATGCCCGCTTAGGGCGGCGTAAAAGAGAGCGGTATGTCCTTCAGAATCAGTGTCGTCACCAATATGATCAACCAAAACACGCAGCGCGTCATTGCTTCCAGTATCTGCTGCAACCATAAGAGCATTAACGCCCGTGTCAGTCGTGATTCCGCTCTCCAAAGGTGCAAGCAAACGACACAAATCCGTATTATTTGAGCCCGCGGCTAACATCAGCGCGGTGTGTCCAGTTGGCGTCGTCATCTTGGACTCTACCTCTGCAAGAATATGGGCGGCAGCCAGGTTTCCAGCCCTAACAGCAACCATCAGTGCTGTCTCGCCCTTGCTGTCCAGAGCACGCTGAAAGTCGTTTAGGTTCATCTGTAAGACAACGCAGTCGTCTTCATTGGCAGCCTGAAACCATTGGCTCCTAGTAATCTCGGGCTCCATTCCAGGAATCGGGAATAATCTATTTTGTTTTTTGGACGCGGACACTCCTATGCCTATTATGTCGGGGTCTATGCTCGGCGATCGCTATGAGATCATTTCCAGGCTGGGCGTCGGATCCTTCGGTGTAGTGTATAAAGTAAAAAGGCTTTCTGATGAGAGAATTGTAGCGGTCAAAGAGGTTCGTTTAGAATCCTTCGCCAGTAATAAGCCTAGTGTGGAAGGTGAGTTCTCCATTTTCCCGCACCTCACCCACCCTCATATTGCTACGTACTATTTGCAAACGTATGATGCAACAACGAACTGCTATCTAATAGAAATGGAGTGCTATGATAGAGGCAATTTAAAGGCATACATTCAGGAGTACAGGCGTAACAAGATAGATATCCCCGAGGAGGAAATCTGGAGGTTTTCATCCGAGATCCTTTTGGCTCTGGATTATCTCCACACCGATGATCATCAAAATAAGACTAAAGGTGTTATCATTCATAGGGATATCAAGCCAGAAAACATACTTCTTACACAAGATAACCACGTAAAGCTATGTGATTTTGGAGCCTCTCGTCTTCTGAAACCCTCCGCGATGGCAGACTCTGTCGTGGGCTCTCCATTATTTATGGCCCCAGAGGTTGCATATCATAAGGGTTATCGCGAACCAGTTGACATCTGGTCTCTTGGCTGCGTCATAGTTAATATGTGCACGCGGATGGCGCCCCAAGTAATTAGGAATAAATCCTATGATCAGCTCCTTGACGTACGCCCTAATATTCCAGAGATATACTCACGGGACCTTGCTGATTTTATTGCCTCTTGTCTCAAGATAGATCCGTCCCATCGGATAACCGTGCCACAGGCTTTGAGGCATCCCCGTATCATAACTCATTTACACAAGGATAGCCTCATTGCCTCTCTCGTACCCCATAACGACAAAGGTGATACAATTAAGGCACATCCATCACTCCCAGACACCACACGATCGACCTCCGGTATCAGAAGTCAACGATATTCTCAGGTATGCAACGGGTCTTCTGTAAAGAGTACTTTGGGTACAATTTCTGTCTGTTCCTTTGAGGCTGATGTGCGGCCACTTAGCGTGTCTGGATTCTTAGTTAATACATCCGCTCTACCCAGTGAAAGTACTGCTCCTCCACGCAGCAACACATCCACAGCACCTCCTCGTATACGTAGATACTTGGAGGATTCTGAGCTTAGCCGCTCCTCCGTCTCTAGGGCCCCTTACCAAAGCACTCATTACACACCTATAAAGCTCGCTACAAGCGCAGAGTACAACAGCTTTGCTGCCACTTTGAAGGACGGGACGACAGGTCTTATGTTGGCAGCTATGGCTAACGATATTGATGCTTTTCATGACCTCTTACCCATCCAAGCAAGAATGCAGGACAAGCGAGGAAGAACAGCCTTAATGCGAGCTGCAGAATACGGTCATATAGATGCCATTGTAATTCTCTCTCCATTGGAAAGTAGGCAGACTGATGTCGATGCTCATACAGCACTAATGTACTCGGCAAAATTTGGCAAAGTGCATTGCATCAGTTTGCTCCTCCAAGCAGAGGGAAGATGCAGAAAGCGAAACGGGTGGACAGCATTAATGACCGCTATAGAAACAGGGAATTTGGAGATTGTTTCACTGCTTAAACCAAAGGAAGAAGATATTTCCATGATGGACGGCACAACCCCACTTATGGTTGCGGCCAAGGTGGGGAACGTCGCATGTCTTCAGATGCTCATTGACGCAGGAGCCGGAAAGGTAGACGAATCTGGCTTCTTTGCGCTACTTTGGGCCATCGTCTGCAATAATCCACCATGCGTTTCTTTTCTCCTTCCTTATGAGCTACACATGGCAGACAAAAACGGTAAAACAGCCTATCAATGGGCAAAAGACAAGAAAAAGAAGGAATGCCTTATACTTATCGAAGAATATTGCAGGGCCAAAGGAGTGAATTTGCAGTATTAGCGTTATGCGTGCTTCTTCAGTTATATGAAATTAATTTCTATGCAAGGCCATAGTGTTGAGCTAGAGCTGCAAAAGCAGGCCATGAGCGCCGATTCATTAAATGCATTGGGACTGTCAGCTGGAAACGCGTTGTGCAGGTCTCCAAAAGTAACATCTAGGCCTCTAAAGATCTTATTCAGCTACCCGACTCGGGAGCTAGCAAAGGACGCACTAGAGTTTTTTAACGGCTTCACGGTCATTCTCCGGGGACAAAAGATAACATTTTCTGCTTCACATTTGGCTTGTGTCAATCACTCAGGAGAGAATAGTGCAAACAGCCTTAAGTATTCAATTTTACTGACAGAAGAGCGTAACGTGTGTGCTAGTTGTTCATGTGTTGAGCAGAAGCACGTTAGCAGAGCAAATATTCGGAGCAGAAGTCCCTCTACACAGCTTGCCTCAACACTAAGGTCTGAATATCAATCAGAATACCTGATCCCTTCTCAAGGTGTACAACCAACTGTGACGCTCTCTGCGAATCACGTTACCAGGGAAACTGCAGAATTAAATGACGCGACATCTAAGGTATCAGAGACTAACGCTATGCTCACAAATCGACTCTCTAGCTTAAACCTCTTCGCTCCCCTTTCAACCAAATCACCAGACCTTACACACCTACATGTTAATAATTCAGTTAGCATTGCAGAGTCGTACTGTGCTCCAGACACAGATACTAAGTATCATATTGTGATATCTAACATCCCAACGGACACATTATCACCAGATATTGTGAAGATTTGTCGGAGTCAGGGGTTCTTCCCCCTTGAGGAGGCACCTGTTATATTTGAGGCCAATTTGGAAACAAACAGCAATCAGGTATACATGGTTCAAAGATCCATGACTGTCTCCTTCTCAGATCTTGCCACAGCGATGCTCTGTAAGGATTTCCTTAATCAATATGTTATTGATCAAGATTCTGGTGTAAAACTCTTTGCAAAGCTGGTAGATAAACTCTCCGAACAAAAAGTGCATGCCACAGGGGTGTTGGTACGGCACATACCTCGCATAGTTCAGCAGGATGTCTTTTTCAGTGCCATGTCGTCGTTCGGTGGAATTCTTAGCTGTAGGTTTGTCCGTGGAACACGCACAACCACTGGTTTTGGTGCTGTCATTTTTGAGGCTAGCGTTGCTGCTATTGCGGCTAAAAAGCAAGGCCTTACTAAGATCAAGGAGTTCACGCTTCAGTACATAGAGGCTAAACGCCTTACTAAGACCCAACAAGGGTCATTGATAAAAAGCCAATCGTGCCGAAACGAGCTTCAGCAGCAGCCGGATTCTGTAGCTACCGATAAACCGCTAAAGAACAGCGTAAGCTTTGGGGCCGTGTCATATGCAGACCCCGCGGCTCCGCAGCCTCTTGTTATGTCATTGAGCAACAACAGTGATGATAGTACTACTGATGTCATACGTGCAGTTGTTGAAGCAAATAATAGATTGATATTATCTAGAAAAAAAGAGCCAAAAGTGTCCCACGCAGAATCCGCGCATCTCGATCCTCAGATCAGTAAGCTTGACCTGCTTTATACAGCTATACACAATCACCACCTACCAGAAGAATTCTTTAAGAAGTATGACACACTTATTCGTCAGGCCGGTGCAGATGATCGACTCCTTTCATTTCTTCATCAGAATGCCATCCTTCATAGAGTAGTCGCAAGCCATCGAGTGCACAGTAGTGTGGCCAATCCATCACTCAGCGAGTACCCAGCTTGCTTAGATGGCGACGTGACTCAAGTCACCGATAACACGCTTAGGCCTGAAATTAACTGCACTAATGGTATTGAGCTTGATGCACGGGAGCTCGAGCTAGATATTACTAGCGAACTTACCGCGACTACCGATTCATGAAGGGATACAGGCCTTTACTCATTAAGAAATATTGTTGCCTTGCATGCTATACTCTCCACACACACGTCTGGTGGGAAGCAATTTCCCAAACGCGTAGCATCTGTAGCCTTTGTATACACTATTATGAGAGATCTTGGTATATCTTGGTTGACACTAAAGTATCTTCCTGCATTGCTCAGAAGCTCAGGCGACCGTGGCGGAGATAAGAAGATAACGTTTTGAAGTTTTGAAAAGGGCGGTTGACGATAATACAGAATTCTTTCCGTGACAATTAAGAAGTTAAGTACACCATTTTCGAGCTTGCGTCTTAGCTGCGTAATTTCCTTCAGGGTAGCACTCTCCTCTATAAACCCCCACACTATGTTAGAATATGCAAGAAGCTTCAGGACTCTAACAATGCACACCATCATATAATAGCTGGGCACAACAACTAGCATGTGCTTATCTATTTCTGGCGCTCTTATTAACCGAGGAATGAGAACGTTAATTAAGTAGTCGATCTTGGGATAATCTTTTACTAAAAAGCTCAATCTCCGCTCATCTATGCTATCTGTCTGACGAGCCTGGACAGCTCCCTTTTCTAATCTGTATAGAATAATGCGGAGAAACGGGAAGTCTTCTCGTAACTTCACATGCGGATATATCGTTGGAATAGAAGTAATCCTAATAAGGCCCTTAGAGTTGTGGACTAATGAGCATGTAGAAAAAGCCTCATTCATTGGTATTGACTGAACAGGCCCGCTACGTTTGATGGAGGGCTCATTAATAATCTCATCCTTTTCTGCCTTCTCCACATTCTGTTGATGCAGTAGCTTATTGAAGTCTTCTCCAAAACATTCTCCCACAGCTAGTACTTGGAGTAAGAATCTTTGTTGTCCGTTGAGATATGCAGGTAGGTATGTTCGGATGTCACAGGCGTAATTATGCGTCTGCACGAGACTTCCTTCGCGTGGAGGCTTATGAATCCCCCATATGCAGCTCAAAAAGTGCTCCCAGTTCTGCATCTCTAAGGCGTTGATGTCTCCTATAAGTAAAGTGTGCAACGATGAAAGCATCCCGATAAAATTGACAATCTTAAAGCCATCGCCAGCCCGAGCCTTGAATGTATTATCAGTTGTTGGATCAATATTGCATTGTTGTCTCAGGCCAAGCGGAGACGCCACTATTATATCTGCGACACGCAGCGGCGTGAGAAGAATGATTTTGTTTCCATGTATTTGTATTCCAAAATTAAAATTATCGTCTGTATCGCCGCAAAATGACCGATACCATTGTGCAGTATTTCGTCGCCGCTGTTCAACAAGTGCGTCACTGAGGGCGTCCGGGGCTTCGTCGGCCAATAGGGAAAGTGTGTGTGTATTTCCATCCTCTAAAACAGAACATGCGATTCTTGGTTCATCTTCATCGCACCCAAACTTTTCTTCCCATTCCTCCAATCGATGCGGAGTTAATTCAAAGATTTTCATCCCAACAGCTAATAGGGTCATTACAAACCTCCACGATGCATGCCTTGTTGGGAGTAGAACTAGCGTGTGAGTGCGTGTGTATCCATTACATGTAAGATCGTAGGCAGCACTCTCGGATGTATCTCGCCCAGCACGCAGATTCTGAACAACGTCGTACCGCTTTGCAGCATGCTGAACTGCTTGGTTCAAGAGATGCACTACAGCAGCTTCCTGATATATTGCTCTAACATCATAAGAAGGAGATGTGCAGACAACAGACACGCGAGATGAAAATAAGCCCAAAAAACGCTTGTACAAAGCTTGGTTGGCAAAACGCTGATCTGGATCGAAATGGGTACGAAGCTTTGCTAGAAGAGACCATTCCTCTGGATCGAGCTTTTCAGAATAATAGTCTTGAAATCGTTGTTGAAAGGCCAACAAAGATTGGACTTCCGAGTCATTAAGGTTGCACGAACACGTAAGTCCTGTAACAATGTCAGAGCTATATGTGAACAGGCCAGTAATCTCCTTCGCCGCCTTAAAGTGTGTTCTGTCGGCTGGTATAGGAGAAGAATGTAAGTGATCCCAGAATGAAGACAAGATACTGCTTTGTTTTATCTGAGTAGAACGATACTCCTCCTCGCTCTTCTCGTCCTCTTCATAAAGATTAGGAGCAAAATCTGACGTGCGTCGCAGGATAGCTCCTACGCCACACGAACTTTCAGATTCATCAGTAGGCTCAGTAAACTCGTTGCTTTCAGCCCTCTTACTCCCCTGAAGAAGAGAAATAAGAGATTTGTAGTCACTCATATAGTCAGAATATTTACAATTAATAGCGAATTGACAGCGGGCTCCTAGCTAGGCTTATTGCCTCTAAGACACCGAAATATATAATAGCATAGCTGTTAACTAGGTAACCGATTAAGATTCGGTTAATTGTAAATGCATATTTTGCCTCTATTAACGAGGAAGGCAACGACTATTGCTCCAGTATTCTTCAATAATCTGAGCAGTTTTGCAGGGCTTTCCCCATGCATTTTTAAAGAGGTTGGATTATGATTATAGCAATCTGAAGAATACAAATTTTTAAGACTCACTGCATATTACCTTTAACTCGCTAAGCGATGCAGAAAAAGATGTCAGCTTGGCCTGCAGTAGTTCTCTGACCCTTCTGCCTCAGTGGCCTCTCTGATGAGCAACAGCCAACTGGAAAGTCGTCAATCGCTGGAACGCTCATACCACATAGTGGCCGCTCAAGAGGTGCAAGGGCTGCACACACCGCTGTGGACGGGATGTTCGGTCAGCGGCTCTCCGGTGCGTTGAGCTGGCCCTTAGTTGCCACTCTGTGGCCTCCGATAGGGACGAGCCTTATGAAGAGGCTTGCTTGGAGAACTCCTGACATTGCGACGCCTATCCTGAGAAGACAATGCTAACTCGCATAAGGTACTTCCACTGCTCATTCCCGCTGATCCAGATAAACGCCTTGCATGCTTCAGATTGTCCTCTGTTGCCAGCAGAGCAGCCACCGCCCTGTGTGTCTCCTTCAGACACATGCCCATCTATGACGGCGCTTCCTGTCTCTTCTCTGAAGAGGCACAACCGTCCCAATCCAGACACCTTGCTCTCAGCACACACCTCGTATCTATCAGAGGCCAGGTGTTCGTCGACCATATTCCATGAGCATCAGTACTGTGCCACTATGTTACTTCCTGTCCTGAGGGGCGTGCTCTGACCATCCCAGTGTCTCTATGATAGGAGAGCTGTGGATCCGGAGGTGGTTGTTGCTTTCTGGCCCTCTCTGCTGTCCAGTAGACTGCAAGAGCGCCCTTCGGAAGTCGGTCCCCTAACCTCCTGTTCTCTCGGGGAAGTGGTCCTTGGATAGCGCCACTCGGAAGACTCCCGAAGCCTCACTACACGAGCTGCTGCACCTGGGGACTCCTGGAGTATCCTTATAAAGTCGCCCAGTGACGCAAGTCCTACCCATTGTCAGCGGAGGTCTCGGCTCTCAAGGACATCTCAGGGACAGCACGTCAGCGCCACTTCCTGACAGGGGCATGCGGAAGATCTGCTTCCTCTTGTGGATCCATCATTGGCATCGAGAGCACTAAGCCTGCCATCTTCGCTGGAGGTGTCAGCAGACGGTACTCCGCATCCACCCACGGAAGGGCTGAATCGTGTGCTGTCGTCATAATATTCCATATTAATGCAGATAAACCTCCCGGTGGCACTTGGGGATTCCCGACACGGTGCGCTAATATACTACTTGCTCGAGCTATTGCTCAGATCTGCGATCCCCGTGGTCTGGGCCAGGTGCCTTGAATGGCCTCCAGCCCTAGTAGGAGCACAGGTCGGTGCTCCTTGTTCCAAACAAGCATTCCATCTATTGTGCCCAGCCCTGAAAGACCCGCTCCTTTGCCGGTATCCGAGCGCTGTCTGCCCCCAGGGGGCATGCTGGCATTCAACAGAGAGGCTTGCAGATACCACAGATCTCGGTGGTAAAGCGCCTGGGCCCCTGCCCTGGGCACGAGTAAGAAGCCCCAGCAGTACTTCGCTGCGGACTATGACACGGTTCCTGTGTGGTGCCAGGCGATGCACAGCAGCCACGAGTGTGCAGTCCTCTGCGCCTGCCCACCGATGACGCAGCCGGGGCCTGTGGAGCAGCAGGGTCGAGACACACATATGGGAGGCGCCGACGGGCATTGGACCATTGGCCGTCAAATGGTGGGTATGACTTGAGAGGTGGCTCGCGGCAGGTAATTTACTCGACCGCAGCAGACAGGATCGCCTTTGGCCTAAAACCGCCATGTGTCGGTAGATGCACCTGTGTCTTCCACCACTGTTCTGTGTGCCATTATTATATTCTGGCGTCTCTAGATTTGGCAGAGGCATCTAACAAGGAATTCACAACTAGAGGCTGGCCCAACAGCCAGAGAGGCGTCTATTGGGCTGTACACCCATGCACCGGATTGTCTTGAAGGGGTCGTTCCCTCTCTAATCACGTGCTCTGTCCCCGGTCCGTACCAGCGAAAGTCTTACTGAGACAATGCACTGGCAACGGACACAATAACCGGTGTTAGGGTAACTAACTGAGACACCCACTGCCCAGGATACTGACCAGACCACCAGGCAGCGATTGGCCGGAATAAGGGAGAGCCGCTCTCCTTGGCATACTCTACTATGTGCGTGCAAGAATGGATGGACCATAAAGTGAGGCCACTCAATTCTTCTTTCGGAAGACGAAAAACCAAACCAGCACAGCCGCCACACCGCCGACGACAAGGACCACGCCGATGGCGATGCCAGAGATGGCACTAGACGAGAGGGCGGACTTTTTGGAGGTGTTGTCGTACTCCAGACATATGGGTGTGGCTGCGCCCTCTGGAACCACGCAGAGGCTGCACTTGGAGATCGCCTTGTGACACGCCTTGCACGTGTTTTCGGAGAAGTAGTACCCGGTCAGGCAGTCGAAGCATGCCTTCCCATGGGGGCAGGTGGCGCAGCCCTTGGAGCACGCCTTGCATGCCCCCTTCTCCAGGTAGAACCCGCTGTTACAGGCGTTGCAGACCCCACTACTACACATTGCACAGTTCGTCGGGCATGTAAGGAGCGTTCCGTTGTACGTTATCCCATACCCAGCCACGATGCTATCACACCAGCCGTTATTCTCCTTCGTACAGACAGTCTTCCCGGGGAGGAGTGTGGAGGTGTAGCACCCCCCGTTGAGGCTGAAGGAGTTTGAGCTGCAGAGAGCACATCTACCGTCGGCGACATTCACGCACGCGGTACCAGCCGCCCGCGAGCTGGAGGAGGTGCACACCCCGTTGTTGGGGTACTCCGTGCTCTTGGCACAGCGCGAGCAGTAGCTGGTCCCGCTCACCGTGAGCCCGCACTCTGCACAGCTGCTGTCCTTCACGCACTGCGGGACGCACGATCCCTTGGCACCGTCGCTGTACTGCAGCCGCTTCCTGGCAGGGCAGGAGGTGCAGTCGCCGGATGCCGGTCCGCTGCACGTGGCGCACTCAGAGCTGCACGGCTTGCATCCTCCCGAGCCCTCGACGTAGAACCCGTCCCTGCACGTCTTGCACTTGGATTCCGACTCGCAGACTACGCAGTTGCCGAGCGTGCACGCCACGCACCTCGAGACGCCGCCCACGGTGGCCTTGTAGTACCCGGCGGAGCCCAGGCAGTCCTTCACGCACAGACCGTGGGGATCGAGGCTGTTGCCATCGGTACACTTTGTGCACACGTCTCTGTCCTCGCACGTGTCGCAGTTGGGGTCCTTGCACTTGGTCGCCACGCACTGACTGCTGGAGAGTGTGTAGCCATACTTGCACTTCTTACAGCTCGACTCGTCACACTCAGCGCAGTTCTCCACCGCGCACCCGACACACTTCCCGTCCTTCAGATAGGACCCGTCATCGCACGCGCAGCTGTGGACCGAGGATGAGGACTCCTGCACGCCCTTCTGCCCCTTGGGACAGCTGGCCAGGCAGCTCCTCTTATCCAGGCTCAGGTAGAGGTCGCGGCACTCCAGACACTGAAGACCACTGTCCTTCATCTCACACCTTTGGCATCCCTCTATTCCCCCGTTGGCTGAGTCCCCGCAGCGCCAGCATCTGCTATTCTTGGTGAACACCTCTTTGGTTGAACTGTTACATGTGGTGCAAACGTTGCCCTGCATTGCTTGACAAATATAAGATTCTATTTGATTCGGAGCATTATTAAATAAGTAGCATCCACCATAAAACAAGAAGTATTGCCCGCTGCTATCATTCTTACAAGATGTGCATTTTCCTGTTCTAGGATCTTTCGTACAAACATTACCAAATTCGCTGATTGACTTACAGAGGCCATTCTGAGGCGCTTCTGATGAATTGGCGCATTGTGTGCACAACGATCGTCCCTGTATATCTATAGTATTTCTTGGTAAACAGATACTGTTACCAATTATACTATCTGCGGTATAACACCCAAACTGACTCCAGACGTAACCCCTAGGGCAAACATAACAATAGCCAAAAACAGCTGTGCTAGAAGCAGGCTTGCATCGAAAATCAAAAGGGCACATAACTCGTTCTGAGCATTCGCTACAGCTGGGTATAGTGTTCCCTGGCAACCTATGTTGGTTACAGTACTGACACCTATATACACCACTACTCCCGCCAAAGCCTACTATATCTCCGCAGTAGATACAGCGTTCAGGAGAGGTCGCATTAGGGTTGGTAAAAGTTATTGGGGTATAATACCCACCGCCCTTTCCGCACTCTTGACAAATCCCATTTTCTGCACGATCGCAGATACTTGCTTTCCATCTGCCAGACAATTCATAGCAGCCACCGTAAAATAAGAAGTAACCATTGTTACATCCTGTGCACCATCCACCTTTCGGCGATTTAACACAACCGGCTTTATTAACTTTTTCGTCTGTAGTAGCAACACATGTGCCATTGATGGGAACATAATCCTGGCTACACTCTGTGCAAAAAAAAGTAGTTAAGTCCACTAGGCATCTATCCTGAAGACACTGTGGGATCCTGCCTTCACAAGAATACCCAAAGCCATTGTAGTATACAAACGTTTCCTCAGAGAAAGACCCTGCCAGAAAACAAGTCAGAATCACGATCAGCGAAGCCAAAATCATGGGGCTATTATTCTTTATTGGATACCTATGAAAGTTACACACTAATCCGAGTCAGCCACTGAAAGCCTTGGCTTAGAATTACAACTGTCAGAATAATACCCCTTGTACTTCTTACAGACAGACTACAGCCGGCAGACCCATGGAAGGGCTCACTCTACTTACACTAGTCATCGACTCACACGGCGACCTGAGCAGCCTGTAATCTGGCTCTGCAATGAAACAGTTAGGCGATCTGTTTGTCTCCATTCTCAAGCAGACTTGCCTAATTCAAAATTACTAACATACGCTTCAAAGTTTCGCAGGACTTACAGTACAGAAAACTCATTGGGAACATGTTCCGAGCAAACACGTTCGATACACAACCACCTCACAAAGGACTCTCTGCTATCAAGAAGATCCTCTCGAGGTCTATGAGTGGGGTAACTGTAAGCAAGCTCCTTGAAGAATGGCTGTTTTCAGGCGCCTGTCCATCCCCTTACCCCGATGTTCCAGGAGCCAGCATCAGTCATATCTTCGTTGAGCAAGGGCACTGTGGAGGGAACCCTGCAGGGCCTAACGAGCGTTCGGAGGTGCAGCAGAACAACGACGAGACACGGTGTGCCATCGCATAGGCACTAAGATCTCGCTGACCTGTGCACTGAAGGATGCAGGCCATCCGAGTCCTTCTCTGTATGCAATCGTAGCCTGCTGCTTTCGTCGGTGTTTGTCCTCCACGAGGGCCCTTATTACCCGAAGCCCTAGAGCCCTGAGGTCGTACTGCGGCAAGCATCTGCTCTACAGGTGCTGACGTACAGGCCACTTTACTTTAGTACTGGCAGTCGGAGAATACTTCGACGTGGTTTGTTCAGAGACGCCAGGAGTACAGCCAAGTACCTTGCCGACAAACACAGCATCCAGCCCCAGAAGAACATCTAGTCCTCCTGAGGCACGATGCGGCCATGTTTGTCTTCTGCTGGTACCGGGCCCAAACGGACAGCCTGCTTACCGAAGAAGAACGTATGCAGTTAGACACCTCTGAAGGCCTGGCCTGCCCTAGCAACCCAATTCACTGCGGAGTGCTCTTTGCTGCCCCCGCCCCCGGTGCACGGAGATTTAATCAAGTAAATCGCTATTTGGACATTGAAACATTCCCTTCCTTATTATCAACAGCCGCCCTGCAGCCGCTACCGGAAGGACCCGCGTGTATGACCTTTGCTCTAACGCTAAGCAAGGGTGCTTTAATGTGTGGCAACGTAGAACTCGTTTCGACAAAGCATGCGGCCTTATCCACTCTCTCTATGTGCCTATTGGATAAGGCTCAATCGAGTACACACAAGCCTTTTGTTTATCAAAAAATACTACCTCTGGCCGAGCCTACCTCTCATAACCAAAACGAAGGCACTTACTGACGTGCAACACGATGGGAAAACGGACCCACACTGTATCTTGAGGTAGCAGTCAATGATTAGGCAGGTGGTGCTTGCATTAGCGCATCAAAGGGAAAATTATGGACCACTGCCTCTGAACTTAATGTCAAGTTTGTACAGCCTAGCCCCATATGGGACGAAGCTTATGCGCATACATGAGTGGATTTGACTGCATAATCACATTGAGTTGAGATACAGACGACACAGGGTATTACGGCCCAGTCACATGGAGTAATCGAGCTTCCTGTGGAGAACACCCTGAAAGGCTAGACCATCTGGAAAAGATACTTGACCTCACAACATTTGTAGATCCATCACATATAGAGATCCGCTCATAGCCAGTGTGGTCATCGCATGGGATCCGTCGATGATGCGCTTATTATTTAAGTCTATAGCTTTCCTCTACAAAGGAGCCACCAGCGGCGGAAGCCGGCCAAAGCAGCAACAACGAGAAAGCCGGCCGCTGCCCCCTGCGATCGCTGCCCTCTTCCTGACCAGCTCCTTGGCTGGAACGCAGACGCCCTTCTGAGGACTGCGTCGATCTCACACATGCACACCCCCTGGTTCGATGAGGCCCTGGCGCCGCACCCTTCTGCACACGTCCGCTGGTCTACTTGGACGTTGTGGCCCGAAGTGACACACGAGAGGCACCTACCCGACTCATCGCAGGCAGCACACAACGGCATGCCAGAGGAACACTCGACTGCGGACACACACCCGGATCTATCCAGCGCCGGCAGGAAGCCCCGCTCGCACCAGCACCTCCGCACGCCGCCGGACACCTCTCCCACCACCTTGTCCCCGGTGCACTCCTCCAGGCACGACTGCCCGTCCAGGCTCACGAAAAGCTCCTCCGCGCACTCTGTGCAGAAGGATGTATGCCCGCAGGTCTTGCACCCCGGAGTGGCGCAGGGCAGGCACGCGTCTCCGTATGCGTAGTACCCGTCCACACAGGCGCCGGGGTCGACGCAGCTCCCGGTGGCGGCACCCGAGGCCTTCTTCAGGAGCTTGTCAGAGGGGCACCTGGTGCAGCGGCCGGGGCCAGGGGCAGTGCACTCCAGGCACCCAGGGGCACAGGGCTGCAGGCTCCCATCGGCCGATATCCAGTACCCCTTCTTGGTCGTTGTGCACTTCCCGCCTGACTGCTTATCACAGATAGTACTTCCCGGATAGTACTTCGTTGTGTAGCAGCCCGTTCATCAGGAAGGCCGCTTCAGAGCAGGCAGGGCAACCTAGGAGTGCACACCCGGCCCGGCGCTTGTCACAAACGACCACTCACAGCGGCAAACGGAGGTGCAGGCCTGCTTAGAATGCGCGGAGAGTTTACTCACTCAGGCGTACTCGTCGCCGAAGTCCTCCTCCTCCTCGAACTCCTCGCCCTCGTCGACGCCGGCCTCCTGGTACTGCTGGTACTCGGAGACGAGGTCGTTCATGTTCGACTCGGCCTCTGTGAACTCCATCTCGTCCATCCCCTCGCCCGTGTACCAGTGGAGGAAGGCCTTGCGGCGGAACATCGCCGTGAACTGCTCGCCGACGCGCTTGAAGAGCTCCTGGATGCACGTGGAGTTTCCGATGAAGGTCGCGGCCATCTTGAGCCCGCGCGGCGGGATGTCGCAGACGCTGACCTTCATGTTGTTCGGGATCCACTCGACGAAGTACGAGGAGTTCTTGTTCTGGATGTTGAGCATCTGCTCGTCGACCTCCTTCGTGGACATGCGCCCGCGGAACATGGCGGCGGCGGTCAGGTAGCGGCCGTGGCGCGGGTCGGACGCGGCCATCATGTTCTTGTTGTCGAACATCTGGGAGACGAGCTCGGGGACCGTGAGGGCGCGGTAGATCTGGGAGCCGCGGCTCGTCAGGGGCGCGAAGCCGACGAGGAAGAAGTGGAGGCGCGGGAACGGGATCAGGTTGACCGCGAGCTTGCGGAGGTCGGCGTTGAGCTGGCCGGGGAAGCGGAGGCAGCTCGTGCAGCCGGACATGACGAGCGAGACGAGGTGGTTGAGGTCTCCGTAGGTGGGGCACGTGAGCTTGAGCGTGCGGAAGCAGATGTCGTAGAGGGCCTCGTTGTCGATGCAGAAGACCTCGTCGGCGTGCTCGACGAGCTGGTGGACCGAGAGGGTCGCGTTGTACGGCTCAACGACCGTGTCCGAGACCTTCGGGGACGGGACGACGGAGAACGTGCACATCATGCGGTCGGGGTACTCCTCGCGGATCTTCGCGATGAGGAGCGTGCCCATCCCGGCGCCCGTGCCGCCCCCCAGGGAGTGGCAGATCTGGAAGCCCTGGAGGCAGTCGCACGCCTCGGACTCCTTGCGGACGACGTCGAGGACGGCGTCGACGAGCTCGGCGCCCTCCGTGTAGTGGCCCTTCGCCCAGTTGTTCCCGGCGCCGGACTGGCCGAAGACGAAGTTGTCGGGGCGGAAGATCTGCCCGAAGGGGCCTGCGCGGACAGAGTCCATCGTGCCCGGCTCGAGGTCCACGAGGATGGCGCGGGGGACGTACCTGCCGCCCGCCGCCTCGTTGAAGTAGACGTTGATCCTCTCGATCTGGAGCTCCGAGTCCCCGCGGTACTCGCCGCTCGGGTCGACGCCGTGCTCGTCGGAGATGACCTCCCAGAACTTCGCGCCGATCTGGTTGCCGCACTGGCCTGCCTGGATGTGGACAATCTCACGCATTTTTAAATCGGCGCCGGCGGAATCTGGATTTGGCGGCGGCCAAGTTCAGATTGCGTAACAATAAATATGCAATAATGACATGAATGCAACCACTGTTATATACCATAGGTGGTCCTGTGGGAATCCTTACTTAATGGTACAAGGCGATAAGTCAACAAAGTGTTGGAGCACCTACGGAAATGTCCAATAAATACAATATTTACACTACAAATGCCGTCTTAAAAATGTCCCTGCCTGAGTTGAACGAGCTCGAGCCCAAGGATCTCTGGCAAAACTTCTTCTTTATGTGCGGGATACCACATGGGTCGGGAAATGTCACGGCTATCGTCCAGGCCCTCAAGGAGCGTGCCGAAGCAGCCGGTCTCAAGGCGACCATTGAAGCCTCCTCCGGGAATCTTCTCATTGTGAAGGAGGCAGACCCAGGATGCGAGAATGCCCCAACAGTCTGCCTACAAGGTCATTGTGACATGGTTTGCAGCAAGCGTGCCACGACAGAGCACGACTTCCTCAAAGATCCGATTCGCCCACGTCTTGAGATGACGGACGGCAAGCTCTGTATGTATGCAAACGGGACGACTCTCGGGGCAGATAACGGGATCGGCGTCTCTGCTGCCCTCGCGATTGCTTGTGACAAGACTCTGAAGACGGGCCGTATCGAGGTCCTCGTCACTATCGACGAGGAGACTACAATGCACGGCGTGAAGCACATGGGGACGGACCTTCTCGAAGCCAAGTACTTGCTGAATCTGGACTCTGAGGACCTCGGGGTCGTAACTATTGGGTCTGCAGGAGGGTTCAATGGCAACTTTTACTTCAATCCCGCAACCTTCAAGACCATAGATTGTGACTCTTGCAATTGCCTGAGTATTGAAGTCAAGGGATTCTCGGGTGGACACTCTGGCGTCGACATCCACCATTACAGAGGCAATGCTATAAAGATTATGGCGCGTATCCTGGACATTGCCTGTAGCCTTGAGTATCAAGGAAAGATTTGCTCCATCAAGGGCGGAACAGCCCACAATGCAATTCCTATGGACTGTTCTGCCTGTCTGTGCTTCTGCGGTGTCAGTCAGGCCAAGATCGCCAGCTTCATTTCTGAAGCCAAAAAGCTTGCGGAGGATCTTAAGACTGAGTACAAGACAACCGACAGTGACGCCACGATAGTGATTCATGAGCAGAGCCAGACCTGCCATGGCAAGTGCACTCATGCTCTCTATGTTTCGTCGCGCAGCCTTGTTGACTTTCTGCTTACTTGCCCCTCTCAGGTTATTCGCGTGTCTCAGGACGTTGAAGGCCTTACGGAGAGCTCGATGAATCTGGGCAAAGTGAGGTTCAGCGCAGAGAACCTCCCTGGGAGTTACATTGTCACTCTGTCTCGTTCGTCGGTCAACTCCTACCTTGATGCCAACGACAAGATGTTGGCTGGGCTCGCCCGCATGGCCAGGATCTTCAAGTATAGCGGCAAGCTGGATCCGTACGGCGGCTGGACCCCGAATCCTCACTCCAAGCTGCTAGAGATCTGCAAGAGGCACTACGCAGACGCCCTCGGCGGGAAAGAGCCGATCGTGGAGGCCATCCACGCCGGCCTTGAGTGTGGCGAGATTATCTCTAGATATCCCAGCATGGAGGCTATTTCCATCGGGCCGACTATTAGGAATCCTCATAGTGACAGCGAACTCTGTGAAGTGGAGACTGTTCTGCCGTTCTACAATGTCGTCAAGGGCATTGTCTCGGAGATTGCCACCCTCCAGTAAATTTTGAATGCCGTTTATTCCGTGGGTGCTGTGTCGCAGACTCTCAGGCTTGCTCAGAGAGCAGATTCGCAGGTCCCTTGAGGCAGTGGGCGATTATATAATTCGCGGAAGAGAAGGAGGAACTAGACTCCAGTTTATTGTTATTCCATCCGGGGAAGCTGTGGCGTCATCACATCTTCTGCTAGACGAGATTATGGATCTTATTCAGGTTTCTTCTCCAGACACGCACATAGTGAGCTCTCTAGGGTCTGACATAATACAAAACGTTCCTTGGGATAGGACGGACATTGCTTTGATCGTCGATGGAAACGACCTCTTTCCGCTACGGGGAAATGACGATGGTGCGCTTCGAGTCATGCGGTGTTTCCTATCCCATATAAGGGCCAACGAGGCTTCGCGCATCCTTCTTATCATATTAACAACCGCACTTCCCACTGTCTTCATTTACATGTTCAAGAAAACTATGGCCCGGGCCGTCGGCCAGATAACGCTTTTAGTGCCCCAGAGCATACAATGCTGTCCACTACATATTGGCATGGACCTCTGCGATAGTATCCTTGGAGAGCTGCTCGTAGAAGGAGTTCTCCCAAGTAAAGACAGTGTCAACTATATGAATAGTCTCGACGGGTCAGAACTTATAATGCTGCCTGAGATGATCTACCGAGCCCTTACACAGACTGGAGCAGTGCAGACTAAGGTAGCTAATCATCTGTGCAAGATTCTAAACACGTGTCTTCTAATATACCAAGTCATGATACAGCACATCCCCTTCCAAGGAGAGCTGAGTACATTTTGCTTGTTTCTAATTAACATGTTGAAGGGCCGCCTTGACCAGTGGCCCCACTCTCGGGCAATAACCTTGGCAACAGAGCGGGAAATGGATACAGCCCAAATGGCTATTCTATCAAAGTGTATATGTGACATTTTAGAGAAAGGGTCGGTGCAATCAGACCCTAGGGACACGCCCCGCTGGGTCTCAGAGTACAACAGTATGCTCAAAAAAGAGGTAGCGTTGCTAAGCGACGACCTCCTAACTATAGAAAGTTGGCCTGCAAAACGCCGCACGCAGCACGCGCACACGATTTTTAACACAGTATACGGAGGGATAATCGGACACCTGTTCCCCCTGTCTCTTTGGGATGCTGTCTATACAACGGAGAACAGTTCCTTGTTCCTCGTAGGACAGCATAACAACCCAAATATCCAACTTGACGGCTTGATTGGCTCATACAATGACACCATCTGTGAAGCAACCTGGAGCATTCTCAAGACAGTGAGGGCAGGGTCTATTGCTGTCAACACCCTCTTCCAACAAGCAGCAGAAAACTACTTCAAAACCCATTGGATACGGTCAGATGATCATACAACGCTGATCAGTGACTTCATCACCTTCCTAATGGCACTGCAGCAGGCACAGATAGTGACAATCACCGCTCAGAGCGCCAGACTGATGGTTGAAATGATTATATGATTGCCATTTAAATTGCAATCTGAACTTGGCCGCCGCCAAATCCAGATTCCGCCGGCGCCGATTTAAAAATGCGTGAGATTGTCCACATCCAGGCAGGCCAGTGCGGCAACCAGATCGGCGCGAAGTTCTGGGAGGTCATCTCCGACGAGCACGGCGTCGACCCGAGCGGCGAGTACCGCGGGGACTCGGAGCTCCAGATCGAGAGGATCAACGTCTACTTCAACGAGGCGGCGGGCGGCAGGTACGTCCCCCGCGCCATCCTCGTGGACCTCGAGCCGGGCACGATGGACTCTGTCCGCGCAGGCCCCTTCGGGCAGATCTTCCGCCCCGACAACTTCGTCTTCGGCCAGTCCGGCGCCGGGAACAACTGGGCGAAGGGCCACTACACGGAGGGCGCCGAGCTCGTCGACGCCGTCCTCGACGTCGTCCGCAAGGAGTCCGAGGCGTGCGACTGCCTCCAGGGCTTCCAGATCTGCCACTCCCTGGGGGGCGGCACGGGCGCCGGGATGGGCACGCTCCTCATCGCGAAGATCCGCGAGGAGTACCCCGACCGCATGATGTGCACGTTCTCCGTCGTCCCGTCCCCGAAGGTCTCGGACACGGTCGTTGAGCCGTACAACGCGACCCTCTCGGTCCACCAGCTCGTCGAGCACGCCGACGAGGTCTTCTGCATCGACAACGAGGCCCTCTACGACATCTGCTTCCGCACGCTCAAGCTCACGTGCCCCACCTACGGAGACCTCAACCACCTCGTCTCGCTCGTCATGTCCGGCTGCACGAGCTGCCTCCGCTTCCCCGGCCAGCTCAACGCCGACCTCCGCAAGCTCGCGGTCAACCTGATCCCGTTCCCGCGCCTCCACTTCTTCCTCGTCGGCTTCGCGCCCCTGACGAGCCGCGGCTCCCAGATCTACCGCGCCCTCACGGTCCCCGAGCTCGTCTCCCAGATGTTCGACAACAAGAACATGATGGCCGCGTCCGACCCGCGCCACGGCCGCTACCTGACCGCCGCCGCCATGTTCCGCGGGCGCATGTCCACGAAGGAGGTCGACGAGCAGATGCTCAACATCCAGAACAAGAACTCCTCGTACTTCGTCGAGTGGATCCCGAACAACATGAAGGTCAGCGTCTGCGACATCCCGCCGCGCGGGCTCAAGATGGCCGCGACCTTCATCGGAAACTCCACGTGCATCCAGGAGCTCTTCAAGCGCGTCGGCGAGCAGTTCACGGCGATGTTCCGCCGCAAGGCCTTCCTCCACTGGTACACGGGCGAGGGGATGGACGAGATGGAGTTCACAGAGGCCGAGTCGAACATGAACGACCTCGTCTCCGAGTACCAGCAGTACCAGGAGGCCGGCGTCGACGAGGGCGAGGAGTTCGAGGAGGAGGAGGACTTCGGCGACGAGTACGCCTGAGTGAGTAAACTCTCCGCGCATTCTAAGCAGGCCTGCACCTCCGTTTGCCGCTGTGAGTGGTCGTTTGTGACAAGCGCCGGGCCGGGTGTGCACTCCTAGGTTGCCCTGCCTGCTCTGAAGCGGCCTTCCTGATGAACGGGCTGCTACACAACGGAGCACTATCCGGGAAGCACTATCTGTGGTAAGCAGTCAAACGGAAAGTGTGAGAAGACCAAGGAGGGGTACGGGATATCGCCCGATGGAAAGCTGCTGGAGTGCGACCCGACATGTCTGGGGTGCACTGCCCCTGGCCCCGGCCGCTGCACCAGGTGCCCCTCTGACAAGCTCCTGAAGAAGGCCTCGGGTGCCGCCACCGGGAGCTGCGTCGACCCCGGCGCCTGTGTGGACGGGTACTACGCATACGGAGACGCGTGCCTGCCCTGCGCCACTCCGGGGTGCAAGACCTGCGGGCATACATCCTTCTGCACAGAGTGCGCGGAGGAGCTTTTCGTGAGCCTGGACGGGCAGTCGTGCCTGGAGGAGTGCACCGGGGACAAGGTGGTGGGAGAGGTGTCCGGCGGCGTGCGGAGGTGCTGGTGCGAGCGGGGCTTCCTGCCGGCGCTGGATAGATCCGGGTGTGTGTCCGCAGTCGAGTGTTCCTCTGGCATGCCGTTGTGTGCTGCCTGCGATGAGTCGGGTAGGTGCCTCTCGTGTGTCACTTCGGGCCACAACGTCCAAGTAGACCAGCGGACGTGTGCAGAAGGGTGCGGCGCCAGGGCCTCATCGAACCAGGGGGTGTGCATGTGTGAGATCGACGCAGTCCTCAGAAGGGCGTCTGCGTTCCAGCCAAGGAGCTGGTCAGGAAGAGGGCAGCGATCGCAGGGGGCAGCGGCCGGCTTTCTCGTTGTTGCTGCTTTGGCCGGCTTCCGCCGCTGGTGGCTCCTTTGTAGAGGAAAGGCGCATCAGTGCCCCATCAAACGCTAGATTCATTGTATTGAGTCTACGTGGCGGTGTGACACCCTGTCCAGTGGTCTGCTTGCGCCGTATGGTAAAGAATCAGAGTAAAGTCATACAGGAGGCAGAAGGCGAAAAAGAACATAGCCTTCGTGTGCTATGTAGCACTGAAGATCTGCTAATCAACTCTGTTAAAACTTTCATATGTCTATTACCATCGACAAGATATAGCCGTCTGAAAATAGATACCAAAGAAGTGTCTATACATTAGATAAAGCCAGCAGACATTTGATGTGAAATCTGCCAAATTTTGATAAAGAGAAACAAAAAGCAGAATCAAGGATGACCTCCGAGAGTCTTTTAAGCCAGATGTATACTGGCGAGGAGCTCTTTCATTGCTATGATCGAACGTTTTACGCAAAGGGAGCAACGGTCTATGTTTTAAATGAGGACGGATCAACTATTCCGTTTTATACCAATGGCGCTGGAAAGATTGACGCCCTAGCCGTCACAGAAGGCGCACAGTATCTCTTTCTGGCGTACACAAAATTAGCCACGTCAAGCATTGACGTGATAGCTCTGGAGACGAAAACCTTGATCCATACCTATCAGCTACCTTCTGACGTCACCTACATCTCTCGCATGGCTATTAGTCCTGATAGCCAGGTTCTTGCATTCATCACAGCACTTCCGAGAGAGGTTCTTTACGTGATGCGATTAAACCACATGAACACGGCATTAATCTCTGCGCAGCTCGATCTCTCTGGAAACCGGGCCTTGCTATCATTTTCTACAGATGAGGTGGCGCGGCCTGGGTCGCTAAGCTCCCCTCGACCATCTTCTTGGATTGGTTTGTCCTTTTGTCCAGAGGGCCATGCTCTAATGTGCATATCGCATAGGATCTCTCTACTTGTCACGTTTCATTTCACTGCACAGTTCTGTTACCTCGTTGCGCGTCAAGTAGGGCTAAACCTCCGTTCCTCCAAGAGAGCCTTAACTGCCACAGAGTTCATTTCTAACAACTACATACATTCTATTGATCCGCAGACTATCAGAGGCACCGATGACTTCGCAGATTTTTCACTATCTGATCAGCAAGCGGAGTCATTGTCAGCAGGACAGTATATTGTTTCGCAACAATACGGGGGTTCAGGTCTTCCTATGGGAAAGAAAACCTCCCAGAAGCTTTCTTCACCTGACGGAGATTGGTCAGTTCACTCTGAAGACGAGGTAAGCACACTCTTGCAGAACGTTTATTCTCAATCAGTAGATACCAGCGACCGGCTGCACCACGATCCCCTTGAGCTACTTCCTCTCGTCTCTACTTACTGTAGTCTTGACAATAACGCGTCAACCAATCCAACGGACTTTGGTGCCATTTCTATCAGTACTACACTCTCCTCACATTTTTATTCTATAGACAAGGTGTTAGATGACGAGGCAGATGAACTTGAAGACTACTTTCTTTTTCCTAACGGCCTTAGAACCACTGATCCCTTAGCAACTCTCACAAATCTTATAAAAGTTCATAACTTTAACTTGATAGATATCAGGAAGGTCTTCCACTTCACTGGATCTCACGTTTGGATCCCTAAGCAATCAGTTTGCTTAATTGTTTGCAGAAACATGGGAATACTGGCTGTGGCGGTCCCTGATTTTAAGTATATTTACTCATCTGAGAATAGGAAAGCCGTAGCAGCAGGCTCATTTATCTTTCCTCCCCCACCGAAGACTGCGTTTCTGATCACCGACTACGGAACAAACGACCCGGCCTTTGACATGAAGACTTGGGTATCAGCCCCGGATAGTCTGTTGGGTCTTGGCGATGGCATTAGTAACCGCTATCTTTCCAAGTATAAGACGATTCCAAATCTTCCCCTCAATACCTGGTATCTTGGAGATAGACGTCTCATGTCTATTTCGTCATCTGTATATTTGAAGGCGGATACTCAAGCCATGGGCTCATACCCTCCCAATTACGATTTTGCACCTCCTCCAGAATCTGGTTCTAATATCACTGTGCATCCAGATGGAGAGCTACTGAATGAAGAAACGCAGAACTATAAATCTTACGTACTCATTCTCTGCGGGTTTGGGGATTCTACAGTCAAGTGGTTCAGCCTACCCTTGTCCGCTGAGACGACTCCGTTGAACATTAGTGACCCTGTGGCACCAATTTGCACCTATACCTATGCCTCCCTCGGGCCTGTTAGGTACATGACAATGGTACAATTAACTGATAGATCAACCTACTATCAGAAGGGAAACTCTTTCCATAACATCGTGTGTCTCTGTCTCTTTTCTGAAGTGTTTGCATACCTGCCTGCACACGCTCTTTTAGACAATTCCAGCCCCGCATCTAATAAGCCTCTTGTGAACCAGCAACCCGCTATTGATCAAGACCCTAAGGATGATGGTGATACCGCTCAGCAGCTTGACGCGCATTATCACAGTATAATGCTTCCCAGTAAGCCGGCACTCTTGTGCACCATTATTTCATCATTAGCATATAGGGGTGAGAACTTGAGGGCTACCCACTTCAGGTCGCTAATTAATATAAAAATAATGGCTAACTTGGAGGTCAATCGAGGCATTCTTTCCCACAATGCATATCGGTTGATTATTTATGCCTTGTCCAAATACAATAGTGGCGTACTTATTGATCATAGAAATAAGCGTTGTGCAAAGACCGATAATGGATCGCACAGATCTATTAAACCAACGGCATTAAAAGCAGACTTGAAGGAACCCAGTTGTTCGTCGAATCCTTTTATCAGTGTTTCTGACTATGTTCCACTTGTTACCGTTTGTAAGCCGATATCTCCGTCTCCATTTGCATGCAACACCGTAAGAAATTCCGTTGCCTTTCTAAGTTTTCCCATGTCGGCTCTGACTCCTCAAAAAGCTGAAGTACTTCAAAAGAGCCAAAATACTTTGCAGAGCAGTTCGCCTAAGACAGGCAGATCAATACACTGTGCATACATTGGGACGCTGGACTGCGGGCGCCTGTACATGTTATTTGCCGATGAGCAGCACCGTGTGTATACTCACTACTTCAGTTGCAGAATCCCCATGAGCATCATGGACAACACCTGGACAGTTCCGGACCCTATATGTTCCATGATATCTCTCCAAGAGTCAAAGTTTGTGATTACTGGCCATGTAAGTGGCTATATTCGCGTCTTCTCATCCGGCTTTTCGAATCTTGATTCTCTCCCTTTGAGCCACAGGATGATTATTAATCTGATATTCCGTGTCAAGGCGTCAGATTTGCCGATTGTGCACTTGGCAGCCTCTCCGTCTTCATCATACATTACTGCACTAGACAGCGCTGATAATCTATATCTTCTTGGTGGCCCACAGTACGAATTTGCTCTTTACGGCTTTATGCAGCTTAAGACTCAACCACACCTGACCCCGCAATTTGTCTCCCAGCCAGAACAAGCCTTTAGTGGAGACAAACCGTTACAAGAGAGTGTCACTTTTGGATATTCCCACGCATCGTTAAACTTTCAATCATACATAGTAGAAAGGTTCACTAATTTCATCATAGACGGACCATCGATTTCTTCTCTGTTACGCCGCATAACCGAACTTCACGACGTGACAACTCAGAAGTGCCTTCCAGAACAAAGCGACTATGGAGCAGATCTACTATTTACTGAAACGAGTGTCATGAAGGAGGTCGATGTGCTGAACCCTATCTTACCGTCGCCTGCTATGACACCTTCTATTGAAAGCCAAGATATAACAAAAGACACGCATAAGGTGTCACAGTATTTTATGACTCTTTACGAGACGTCACAGATGTACACTGTTCCCGTACGTAAGCATAGCATGAGCTCAGATGTTCTGAGCCAAAACTCCCATGCTGGTGATGCCGACGACGAGGACAACGCTGCGCTACGCCAGGTTCTGCATACATTTTGTAACAACCTGAGGCCAACCTACAATCCATTCATCGATGACTTCATTCCTTTATTGTTCAACAACACAACAGACCTTGTTTTAACTAATGATTGCATCTACATTTCTTTCTCGACCGGCGATATTTTGCGACTTAATTATCCTCAACTAAATATTTCTTCACTGCGTTCGGAGCTGAATGCTATCGTTTTACAAAATGATTACGACGATGCTCTGAATTCTAATTCTGAACGCGACCTGGAGAATGCATATGCAAGGTACACGAAAGTTGTCACAGATAATTTGATTCTTCCCTATTCTGCCATGAAGCCGTACATTATTCGCACAGGATATGCTGTGAAGTGTATTGCAGTAGACCCCATGTGTATTCCGCCACCATGTTCGCTCAGTGACCTTGTTTATGTAGGTCTAGAAGATGGGCGGGTGTTCTGCTATATCAGCAAGCATGAGATCGATCAAACCATGATGTCACGCATATCTCAATATGTCCAAGACACGCCCTTGGTCGGGCTTCCAGGGTCTTCAGGGTTTAGTGGGATATGCCAAATGCGCGGTCCGATAACGACTCTATCTGTACTGCACGATGGTGGTCTTCTTGCCGTCACAGATATGACGGGCCTCACTCTGGTTATGCAGCTTTGCCAAGTCACCACTGCGTTTTTGAAGCGAGTGATCAATCAGGCACGTGACTTGAACGACATGTCTGGACCGAATACAGCTCAATCATCTACTGTCATTCTTCCAACACAAAGCGATATGTACATACCAACCCCACACATCTACGGTATGCCCATCAGCATGACTCCTACAACATATTACTATATTGATAATGAGTCTGGTACATCCCTGACCACATTTTCTAGCTTGCACAGTAATTCGCTTCTTCGAGGCACCAACACATCCGTCGTTGATATGCATGGATCAACAATCTCTTACTTTTCTGAGCAATCTGACCATTACTGTATACTCCTTATTGGGACTTCAGTGGGCAGCGTTACTCTTCACTCTGTTGACAAGGCCCTGGTTACATCTGCAAAGCAATATGTTGCAGCTCTTGATTCGATGGTTACTCAGTTCCTTCAGGTGCAAACCACTCAGGAGAGCATGACAATCTCCGGTACAGGATCTAAAGCCTATATTGGCTGGAAGCTTGCTATAGAGCAAAGGCAGCGTGCTAGGTCTGCTGTTCTTACAACCAATGACTACCAAGCGCTAACTAAGCTTTATGAAAACCTGCTAGTATCCGTATCAGACTCTGAGCGTATCGTAGATGGATGCCTTTGGAAGCACCAGACCTCCCTAGCACCCCCACTGTATACGCACCATCCTATGGTCATCACCCTAGAATGCGATGAGATTTTGTCTGGGGTACGAGACTATGATACGCTTAACTGCTCTACAAAAGACCTTCTTGAGCAACAGGGAGAGCTTCGTCTTGACTCAGCTCTTGAAACTGTTCAAGTGGCAATCAAGCAAATGCAAAGCCGCATGGAGCTTGTTGTAGCACCATCCTACCAGGATGTCTCACTTCGGTTTGCAGCCCAAGTGTGTGCACTTCGATTCAATAGTAGATCAAAGCAGAAAAAGCTGGCCCGTCTCATTGGGGAAACACAGAAACTTAGGGAATCATGTAGAGAGCTAGAAGCAGACAATGCTCGGATATTAGCCGATCACGATCTAGATGCCATTTATAATGGCTCAGATATTCGCTCCTTAGAGGGCCTTCTGCATGTAAAGCAGGATCTAAACCTTGTTCCTAGCGAAATCCCTGCACTTACGGCCATTCAAAGTCGGGTTATGAGTAGGGATATCGCTGGCTCCATTCTATCAAGAATCGATTCAATTAAGAGCTTTAAGGCATCTATGAAAGAGTTAGAGACTGCTGCGGACTCTCTGGAAGTCGAGCAAGATCATCCAGAGTCTTCGATTGTTGATGTCAACAAGCTGTTACGTGCGACCGCACGAGTTTCTGAGAATGCATTTAGGATATCAGACGAAGTTACGCTACTGGTTAGGAGCTATCTCCTCAAGCACATGGTCAAAGTAGAACAGTACATGAAGGCCACTCTTCTCCGCTCTCTGTCCTATTTACACGTTTTAGAAGACCAGCTTATCCACAAAGCATCTTCAGATGAGATAGGCTATGCCGTATGTGGCCTAGCAGACCCTTGCATTCACGTGGTCTCCTTCCCCATACCAAAAATCTCAGGGAACATTATGACTAAGGCCAGGAAGGTGTGCTTACTGCGCTCTGCGCAGATAGTCTCTGAGCGGTACAGTATTTATGCACCGCAAGTCACTTTGCAGCGCGCACCCCAAGGCAAAGACAACGATGATCATTCTCACCGTTTTAAGGACAATCCTAACCAAATTGTCTTTGGGTCATCAACATTACCTCAGCCACACAAATCTATTTTCACACGTATCATGACAAATAAGGAGCTGCCATATGACGAAACAGGTACACTTCTAGACTTTTCTGCTGCCCTTCAATATTCGCCCAGAGTGTACCACTATAAACCAAAAGACCCCTTTTTCCTAGAGGACAATAAGGTTCACCTTTCCAATACTGATGACCAAGATCAGACAAAGGATTCTCAAGACGCCGCACAGACACATCTGGATTTGCCTGGATCCCAAACTCTTTATTCAATGTTGCAGCTCTCTACCCTTATATTTGACAGAGCCCCGCAGATACCTTTCGCTCAGGTTGCCGCTGGTGACTCCTTGGGGTTCGTTTATCCAAAGCTTCCTACAGCAGATGTCATTGGAAGTCATGAGTCTTTATCGCTCCGACGGGCCCTCTTTACTGAAGCAGAGTGTGCTTTTTCAATTCGTGCAAAGCAGCAGATTCTTCTCTTACAGGCCATTGGTCTGCTTTTGATGAAAGACTTTAACATAAAGCTTGCAGAAGAGCGCGATAAGAAGTATAAACTACAGTCGCGAATTCATGATATAGCAGCTCAGATCAAAGATAATAGCAAAGAACTGGTGTACCTAGCAAAGGAGTCGGTGCTGATGGGACTTATTGAGCAAGAGCGCAAAAGAGTTTTTGCAGATCTTCAGAGTCAAGGAATAGGTGTCGAGGACGCAGCAAGCAAGGCAGCAAAGCAAGCCATCCTCGGCTTACCCAATGAAGACGTGATTGCGCAATTGGCAATTGAAAACGTTGATATAAAGCTTTTAGACATCAACACCATAACGGGCTACAGTCCAGGAGGCGGAGATGCTGGCATAGAAGCCTGCGAAAGCTTAGCCATCATGCTTGGATATAATCCGTATTTACAGCACAACCAGAGTGGAGACAGGAAGAGTTACATTGACACTTTGACGGATAGCTTGCGGACCTTAGCTAACCAGTGCACAATGGAAAAGACACTCCAAACCATAGTAGATTTTCTGGCATATATCAACGGCACCGGCCTTTCTGAAATAAGCAAGACTGGAGTAAGTGCGGCTGACATTCAGCAGGCACAGCTAGTGTCAGCAAACTTGTTAGGGTTCAGTCTTAAGTTTGCAAATTTGACAAACAACTCTGCGGTCAATGCGGCAATCCTCACGTTAACAGATGAAGGTCTTTTCAAAATTGACCATTTGAAGACGCTGATCCGTAGGATTAAAGAGCAAGAGAAGACAAAGAATAATGTAACTAACAAGGAGGTCCTGAGACTTTGGTATTCATATAAGCGAGCCCTCTACGATATGATGCGCGGAGCTATTGATGCAGCAAATCGCGTTACTGTGCGAGACATTCCCATTCCAACTGTCTTCGGTTTGGACAAAATCCCTGGGATGAAACTAACAAAAGAGCAGGAGCAAGAGCTTGACATTTATAATAACAAGATCAAGGAGCTTGTAGATAAACGTCTGAAGGAGAAGCGGCAGCTCGAAGCATCATGTGGTAGTCTCCGTGAGCAAGCGGAGAAATTGAGCATGCAATTTGACAATGATAGGCTACATATATTACGTGCAATACGCTTCAATGCAGAACTAAAGCTACAAGCTATCCAGCTTGCCATAGGATCTTTGAACTTGCGGCTTTTAGATAGGGCTAAGACCCTTGGAACCACCAGTGATCTTACCCGCTATGAACGATATCTATCTTCCGAGACAGTCGCGCTAAATAACGCAGAGTTGGTGGCTTCATCAATCCTTAATAGGCTCCAGCAGCGATTAGTAATTCTTAGATCTGCTGAAAAATTCTATAACCTGGGAATTAAACGCGAATTACAGGATCCTCACTTCCTTAAATACCTTAAGCAGAAAAGTAATCCAAAGATCACTAGGAATGCTCTTCGGCAGTATTTCACCACAAAACCTGATTTAGATTCGGCTGTTCGGGACTTGCTTAACACCACCCCGGCAAAGCAACACAGTCTGACTGGAACTCTAGCAAGCAGTACGTTCAGCACTAGCGGTGTGAGTGCCGCCATAAGCGGAGTGGCCCCTGGATCCACGTCGTCCCAGAGCGGCAATATTTCATTTGACATGATACAGAACATCAACACTAGCGTTATGAACATTGCAGATCCACAAGCGGTTGCTGCCTCTCAGCAAAAACAGGCATTGCTAATAGAGTCAGAAGAAGAGGCCATAAAATGGCTGGCGCAGACACACAGTATTGTTGCTCACTACGAGGAGGGCGATTTTCGAGACCTAACTTTCGAAGTGGCTCTGGCAGAGGCTTTATACTTTGATTCCAATGACACCCCTGCTGAGATAGCCAACTTAATGTCGCTTCCGGCGCCAGAAAACCCCGTCATAGTGTCTCTCATACATAAGATCGTTCCTCTTCATGGCCTTCCAAATATAACCCAACTACTTTCCCAGGTACCTTCAAACAATCAAGAGCTGAAGATTTTTGATGTAATACGATGCACAAAACTTGCTCTAGAGCTTCAGATCTATGAAACAACAAAACTCCTTCAAGATGTCCAAACTCACGTCGGAAAACTAAAGACGGAGGGATCATTCTTTGCTGGGAAACTAGAACGCCATCACAGCGACACTTTGGCACTATCTCGACAGCTTAATGCAGAATTCATCAACCTGCCGCTCCTTGTTCTTGTATCTGAAGGCCAAGTGGAGTCATCTCGTGCCTGGGACTTTGCAGTTGACAAAAAGCCCCTTGTCTTTGGTGGAATTAGAGTGGGAATAGACATTGAGAAGACGCAGACTAGATTCCTCAACAGGACAATAAACAAGTTCGACGAGGATTATACCAACATCGAACTGGATGCAGATTGGGATCCTGAAAAGACAAATACTGTTGAAATGGACAACGAGGACGAAGGCGTTTTGCTCCAGGATAACTCCTCCTTTGTTATCCTCGGAAGCAGCTACATAGATGAGTTGAATGATCGTATACGGATCTTGGGCGAGCGCCGCAGCACGGTGCTGATGAACCTGGCTCGCTTCAGACAGCAAACGAAAATTGTACAGTATAGAATCAACCTCATAGAGTGGCAGCGTAAGGATGCAATCGCACAAACAAAAGACTATCAGCTCATCCGCGTTAGTAAGGAAATGCATGATGTCTTGCGCGAAAGTTCATCTACAACAGAAAAACGCAGTAGAGAAGTCAGCACAGTCCAACGAAAGCTAGAACACACTCGAAAAGCAAACATTCTTGCCAATAACCAACTGGAGAACAAGATCAATGCGGTGCCTTTAGAGATACAGGCCATTGAACAGCAAAATATCGCGATAGAGGCGCGCATAAATGAACTACGTGCAAAGAACATTCAGCGTCGACAGGCGATACCAGAAGCTGAGCTAAATGAAGCAGAAATAGATTCTAAAGCAGAAGCCGATAAAAAGTTCCGCAGAATTGCAGCGCTGCGTAAGATGAAGGAACTTAGCAAGGCCCAAGAGGAGGAGCTACAATTCCTTATGCGCGAGCTTGAGAAGCTGCGTCGCAGAACCTATCCTAGCTTTGATTGATCCATTTTGGGATTTGTACGCGATGGTAGGGCACAAGCCACGTCGAGTGAACTCTTTACAAACCTTTCAACGCTAAGCTCACAAATCGTAGCAAGCATGCAGGCGACGTCATCTACCAAAGGTAGTTCAGCTGAGTTCTCATCTATAGCCCTTGACTGAGTACCACTCGATCCAATAAACTCTTCCAGTGAAAACGAGTTGAAGGGTTTATATACTAAGAAATTGAGGCCTATGGCTTTGAAGAACTTAGTTGTTTCAGTTGACCACATGAAAGAGTTATGATAACGAACAGTCAAGTTCGACGGGAGCAAGCTTGGACTTGAATATTTCCAGAAATCATCCTGAGAACGAGCTAGCATGAGAGAAAGGTATGCTAGTAGCAAAAGAATGCAGACATATCGACAGGGAGACAGAAGATTCCTTGATATGCTGCTGTTAGAAGACGCTGCTGGTATAGGCATAAAGGCATGGAAGCCGCAGAGAGGTATTGGATAAAGGGTGGATAGGCGTGTAGATAACTCAATCCATGGAGTAATTAAAGGATGGTCCAACTTGTAGCCTTGGAAAACCAAACATAGTGATGCAATCTGGGTAAATGCTGTCCTAACATCAAAGAGCAATCGTGCCCGTGTCATTGGAGAAAGGATGAGAATGGGGAGAATTCGGTAGCACCTGGAAACAAGTAGGAGAGACGGAGGCTTTTGGGCCGTGTCCCTACTTTCCAGGTACAAAGTGATACATGAAGGCATCACAAGTTCTCCCGCTAGCTCAGCTGCAAGGACATAGGTTGCAATAGCCATTGCCTTAGGACGAGATAACAAAGTTAAGATGCTGGATGATGAGATGTTTGGCTCTAGACCATTGGCTTGACACTCTAAAATCGCATTTGCTACAAAGTTGGCATGAATACTAGAGAAGGTGCCAGGGTCTTCAGCAATGACGGTCCGGAAATGTTGATATATCCCTAGGACTGACGAGCAAGCACGCTTCCAAATAGCTGATAGAGTCTTGCTAGGCAGAGAAAATTGTCGGAGTCTTCGAGAGTACTTATTATATGACAATCTCAGTTCTTTGAGCCCTTCATCATCAAGCTGCACTTTTCTGCGCGTGTGCTTCTTTATAGAACGACGTGGTTTCACTGTTTGCGTGGTTATCCACTTGTTCTTCAGTGTCTCTGTAAATTGCTCAGGAGTCACGAACTGTGCGCTCTCGTTGTCTTGGATATATTTGCAGCGCCTGCACAAGTATATGGTCCCGTCGCCCTGCAATTCTAATGTGTCCAGATGACAGCGAGGACATCGCATTAGTCTGCGGTATATTTATTTGATTCAGGCTCTTGTCTGTGGAGCGCTTGACGGAATCTACAAGCCATTGCAAATAGCGAACCCATTCCCTGTGACTCTAGAAATAGGGGCTCGTCGCGGAGGCGTCTTAAAGAAAGGTACTCAAGAGGCTTTTTGCGCCGTATTCCTAACAAGGCTGCACTATATGCGTCCATGTGCTTGAGAATACCCTGTATCAATGTGTGAAGGCGTGCACCCAGTGGTAAAAAGACGATCATCAGCCTGACGTCTGTGCAGTGACGGAGAACATGCGCTGCCCGCCGAACGGTCTGAACTGCCATGACGGAAGCACGCTCTAGCTTTTCAATAGCTGCTGCCACTGCAGAAAGAAGCTCGTAGTACGCTTTCGGTGTCATTCTGCCCCTTGGAACACACCTTTCGAGAGACCAGTCCTTGCGCAAGACCTGATTCGTCAACGAAGTGGCACGTTGCAGAAAATGGTGGACTGGCAGGCGCCTATAAGAGCTGAAAGATATCTTCAAATATGCATGTGTCTCTCTGACTACTTTGAGGGTTTCGGGGGCTGAAATTGCCTGTTTTAACGCTATAAACGAGCTGTGTAAAAGACTCATATTGAGCTTTTCAGGTACAAAACTAGGGTAATCTTCTCCATTAACCATTCTCCAGAGAGAAAACGTGTCTGCAGACATGGCTCGGATTCTTTTGAATTGGTGGTAGTTTTCAAGAGTACTTGATGGCTCAGCTGGTAATGGAGAAACGTCGCACACTTTACGTGTACATCTTCCAGACTTTGCAGAAGCAGTATCAAAGCTCTGATGTTTTTCACAGAATGTCAGTCTGACCCTGTAATGAGAAATTGAGGGTTGGCCATGAATTGAGGCATGATTACATACACACATGTGTACCTTTATTAGCCTCCGCTTTGGGAAAAGAGCACTACAACAAGAGTGTAACTGTATAAGCTTTCGATCTAAGGAGCGCCTGCCCTCCAGAATACTTACAGAAATATTGCTAGAATACACGCTTATGTGATAGGCCACTGGATTGATAGCAATTCTAGACCGTTGATATAAAGGTTATGTTTACTATTTATCTTCACAAAAGTACATTGCCTTGGGAGAGATAATAGCATAAATCAGAAAAATGCAGTGAGCACCGTATTCATTGTAATCACTACATGATTTATATAACGTATCATCATCAATTCATATTGATAGCCTGCAATTGCATAGCGAGCAATATCAAGTTCTTTCAAATTAACTGCGTGAAGCTCAAAAACACAATATGCACTAGAGTAGTATTTACATATTACATGAAGACCACACAAACCTTTCTAAAAGGTCTCTCAGAGGGGTACAGCTATTATTTTGATAAATTATCCTGATAACTTGTACTGGGTCTCTGTCCTTTTATAGAGCACGGCTACCCTTTTGATGACTTGGCGTGTCGCTGATGATAACTCGCTACGACCACGTCATCAGTAAGAAGAGTGCGGTACAGTGGGCAATAGAGGTGCTCTAGCTGCCACATTGTAAGAAAGACAATAGAGTATATCTGGTGTTTGTGTAGGGTATTTCCATATACATGCAATGTCGATACTTTTGTATACAGGTACCCGGCTGTCATGATGGAAAATCGGCGCCAGAAGCGATTAAAGAATTCGCGCGTGCTGGCGATAAGGTCCATAAGGGGAAGAAACACGCCATAAGTTGCTTCACGCGCACTTGTGCACGCATTGAGTAGCGCATTCTCGGTAGCGACCACTTGGCCGTACACCATACTGTTCTCTGGAATATAGAATTGCAAGCAGTCGACCACCAACTTGTATAGTGACCTTATCATGTAAAAGAATGCCTCCGTGGGGAGGTCTCCACGTAACTCCATTTGACTTACTGTTGAGTATATGTCACAAACAAAGAGGGGGTTGTTTATATCCCTCATGAACCTAGCAAGGTCTCCTCGTCTGGAGCCTCTATCAAGAGACTGTGCGCAGCTAAACGCCTGAGCAATTCTCTGATTCTTCGGGTTACGGGACTCCTCGTCCAACAAATTATGAAGGAAGTTAAGCAGACAATCATAAGCGCATGCCTCTATTGACGATGTATATTGCAGTACATACAGAAGTTCCCGCTGTATTTCTGAAGTGGCGTGGTGGATATCGTCGCGAGTTAAGGCAGCGTCGGTTGCGTCCTTGAAAAGTTCAGTAGTGTAATAGATAGGGTTTGCTGCAGTGTATCTCCTATACGGATCTTGCGCAGTGCTGGATGAGACTGCCTCCAATAAAAGCGGATCCTTGAAGATATATGTGTTAAATTTTGTCGTGGTGAGGGTGACCTCTATGGACTCACAATAGAACGCATTAGCAAGTTCTAAGAAGTCCTTATAAATGTCAGTGACAGAGCACTCTAAAAGGTGGAAGATTGGTTGGTCATCTAAATCGTAAAACTTGCGCTGGATGGAGCCGATAGGTCCTCTGTTGGCATCAAGTTGCAGATTGATTGACTGGCTCATCTTGGTCACTAATTCTATAACGCATAGCTGCCTTTTGTATTTAAGGTCTTTGCTTACGGTAATTTGGAAATAGGATTGTAGAGGTTTCAGTTGAAGTGCTTGTATAGAGTCACTGGGCGCAGCTAATATATCAATCCACCTACCTCTTACAGAAGCCTTTTTGTCAGAGGATTTATCGAAGAATGACGTCAGTGGGAAGAGATGAGTATGAGATTGGATTGACTCCCTGAGTGCATCAGCCAAAGCAAGATTCATGTTACCACGTGTGTAGTCGGCATAGTGTGCTGCAGTCATGCTGATATTGTGTACAACAACAATGCCGTCTTTAGATGTGCTGTAGTGATTGGGTGAAAGCTCAGGAAGTTGCGTAGGTGGATAGGTCTTGGATTCACGAGTAAGTTGTGTATGCTGTCGGTTGAAGAACCCATCTACCAGGTTTCCATACGCTAAAATCTGCCTCCTTCTAATCCAGAAGTCAAATATCAGCTCTACTTGTGTTCTGTTCTCAACAGGGTAGCTCATTATATATTGAAATTTTGTTGCAGTAGAATCTTGGTCGGTACCAGGATTAGATTTAGTTGCTCTTTGTTTTGATAGCACATCTCTTGAGCGACCCATACCATTTAAAAAGGTTGCAGGGCTCAGCAGAAAAGCTAGTGAACGTATTCTTTTAGAGCTTGTATGCGGAAAGACTAAAATGCTTCCTGTCCTATTTGTAGAGGTTAGTTGGACCATGGGAAGAGAAAGCTGAAGAAAGGCTCTATTCTGCGCTGGTGTCCAGATGTTTTTATAGCGCTCTATGCGACTAATAAGCTCTACATTTGTGTAGTACTTTTTCTCCTGGGTGATAGAGTAGAGGACATGGTACGGGTATGCAGGCAAGGAAGTTGAAGGAGTGGAGACATGGCTATTTAGAAGAGGTGTATCTTGACTTGCTGATGTGTGCATAACAAGGCTACGTTGGAAGTCCCCACCTAACTCCTTGTACTTATCATTCAGTGGTAGGTCAGCTTGAGGAGCATTAAACACATCTTCATTATTTGTGACACCTATCTTCTCGCCGCTTGGGTCTGCCAAATACTTCTGCAAATAGTCTATCTCGTAAGTCAGGGCATTAAACGATCCCGAGTAGCGGCAAATATTCAAATCTGGAATACACTTACACCCATTGGCTTTATTCCTAACTAAACCATTGAGGTAGTTCCCCCGTATCTCTCCACCTATTACACTGTGTCCCAGAGCCTGGATGGACATGAATGGAGAATCGGTATACAAGTAACAAGGTATTTCACCTAAAGCAATCCTATGCCTTTCTATGGTCCGCATTTGCCCATCTCCAAAGACAGACGCTACCAAAACACGTCCAGAGGGCTCCTTTAGGACCTTCAGAATGTCGTCATCTATTATTCCATTGTGGCGTCCCTCCAAGAAATCGATATGTTTGTGCATTTTGACTTCTAGAAACAAATCTCTTTCGCGATATTGTCTATCTATGTGGTTGAGTTGATAGGCATTCATTGCATACATCTGTTCCACTGTGAGAAACTGGGTGATGCAGCTACGACTGAGTAGCTCTATCATGTGAAATACATACTTTATTAGGGTAAGCCTACTATTCGCAGGATCTGCTTTAGACGGGTTGATGTTTTGAGCACAACTTTTCTGGAATTCTATACAAAAAGTATACACATCAAATGGATGTATATGTATCGCTAGCTTTTTCCGTAGCACTGGATCTAGAATGGTTACGTCATCCTGGCCCTCAGAAGGATCTATTTTGGCGTACACGCGAGACCCTTCTTCTGTTCTAAGATAATAGTTATATTTTTGCACCAGTGTATCGATTGCTGTTTCGAAGAATTCCTTATAAAGAAGCAGATCCATTGCAAGGTCACGCTTTGCTGGTGTCAAGGACGCGCTTGCTGGCCTCTTCACTCTCGACTGTTCGGTGATCTCTTCAAAGTCATTTTCTGTGGTTAGATATCCGTACAGTTGGGTAGAGTCTGTCAAGGAAGCTGGAAAATGCGCAGTAACGGGAATATATGAAGCTGTTGGATAAACACTTAGCTCTTTTGTCTCATCATCCGCACCATCTGCTATATCCTGTGCAACGTTAACCGTGGATACATCCAAATCAGCATTCTTATTATTGTGAGAGTGCCTCCGTCTTCTTCTTCGCCGTCTAGTCTTTATTTCTTGCTTCTTCTCAGTGTCTGACTTTTCTAAGTCTGCAGAAGCGAAGGTATCCTGTGTTTCGGCATGCAATTCATGACTTTTCTTTCTTCTTACTTTCCTATGCTTTCTGATGGATACTTCCCCTATAGAAGGCATCTCTTTCTTTTCTTTCTCAGATTGTAGTTGCATGGTGGATCTGCTTCTTTCCCTTTTAACTTTTGGTTGTGGACTTTCAGCATTGTGTTCTTCAGTTCCTGACAAGTTTGCTTTCTTGCTCTTGGTCTTTGATACCTTCTTCAGTTCAGGTTCTGCGCCATCTACATTCTTACGCTTAATCCCTTTGGTGCGCTTTAAGTCTTTCTGATCTGATCTTTGTACATCTTGTAAGCCTTGTTTATTATCAAGCCGTTCCTTAGTCTTTCCAGAAAGCTTTTTATTTTGCTTCATATGGTCTTTTGCAATCACAAAAAGCCTATAACGAAAAAGAAACTCACTGGGGTAACCTGTCTCTAGGACAGAAAACATGTACCTATCGAGTGTGAGCAAGTTTTTTGTTTTAGAAATGATATCAATAAATCCTAGTAATTCGTGGATTGCAATCCCAAACACTCGAAGCGTTTGAAAAATAGTAGTGTCCTTTTTGGGAGCTTGGTCCTTATCTAGCATGGCCATCTTTGCGTGGCAAACCACGTTAGGAAGCCTCATTGGTGGCTCAAGAGTGCTTAGCTCATCAATATACTCCTTTAGCTTTTCATCTGAGACTCGGAGTTTTGCTGTTTCTTCTGAGAAAGAGCTCTCCCCTAACTTGATAAAGCGCGCATACAAACCAATGGTTGAGTATGGGGAAATGTACACCTTTTCCATAGGATAAAACGTCGATCCTTCTAACGACGAAGCTATTACGCTGTATATGTTATTAAGCATACTGGCGATCCCTGCCTTTTGGTTTGTAGCATATGGGAAGACGTGCATGCGATTTTTGAAGAGCAAATCACGACTACCGCAAGGCTCTCTAAATAGATCTTCAACTCCTGCAGTATCTGCCCCATACTTAAGCTGGCGCGAACCAAAGCTCCGGATTCCCGCCACATCAGCATGACTGTATGTAAGCAAGAACCGCATATCACGCAAAGCCTGCAGGTATGAAGCTCTATAATCAGTGTAGAAAGAAATTACTAGCCGAGACCAGCCAATGAAGCGGTCGAGCAGAAATGAACCTGGTCGTTCGTCGTTAATAACAGCCTGTAATAGATAAGTTTCTGAGCTTGTTTTGCGCAGAAAATTGTCTACAAATCCTCCAGTTGAAAGAACATTTTCAAACATGAGTATCTCGATAGGGTCACTATAGGATTTGAGGGGTAGCTTTTTAATATTCGCCTCCTTTGCGTTAACGGCATAATATCGCGAGTTGAAGACGATATTCTTATAAACATCCTTCATAAAATTCACCTTAAAGAGCTTCTTACTGAGCTCTGAGGTTAGTTCGCTAAACGTGATTCTATTGCATGTGTCCGTTGGTGTCTCATCAATAAGTCTGTCCAACATATAAAGAAGCCGCCTCCTAATAAAGTTCTCTATGTTCCACACAGATAGGACATGAGGAATGGTATCGCATTGGTACTGTGCTCCTTTTTTGTATACACCAACAGATAGGCTTGTCTCAGTGGCTGACTCCTTTCCAGTTTGCTTCTTTTGAAGCCGCGATGATGCTGTCACACGTTCTGTGTTCATACTACTGTCACTGTTATCTATATCTTGTAACTCGAATTGATCTTCTGCATCCAACTGGCTGATCTCTTCACCTTTTTCTGAGACAGAATTCCGAGATGCTGATGACGTGCTTCTCTCATCACTTTCACTAACATCTAGAACGCGTTTTAGAAGGTTTTTATCTACATGCCTAACCGCCTCTGAGTCATCAAAGTCGCCTCGTATGGCAGCTATTTTGCTTCGATAATCGGCGAACTTGACGGCCTGAACGCGTCTTATATGTTTTTTCGTCGGAAGCTGCATCGAAAAGGATGGGAGAGGATGCATTTGACCGAGGAGTGCAACGGTTGGGAGTTCTCTAAGCACCCAGTATGTTTTAAAAAGAGGCGCCTGCTGTGTGTCTTGAATATCTAGTGGTGCAGAGCTATTACTCACTTTTTGGGCAGTATCTTTTTTAATAGCAGAAGACTTCGGATCGTTGTTCTTCAAAGGATTGATCGGAGTAGGGGTGATGGTGGGATCGGCAGCATACGGGGTTGAAAGTAACGGATGCGAAATGGCACGTTGTCTTTGTTGCTGCTTAATGAATTGCTTGAAGTTTTCATTATCAGAGTCGCTTTGCTCACGTGTGTAGATCTTCTCTCGGTTCTTAACTAGAAGAAATCTGTTGCGCTGACCGTAAAAGCAGCACGGAGTATGTCCGTGGGGTCCAACTAAGAAAATTGCTGCTCGCTTGGCGGGACTGTATCTGCCCGTTAAACATTGAGTTAACAAATGCACATTAGGAATAGTATCTGTCTTATATATTTGTGTTTTCAGAATTGGTGGGGTTAGGTACATGCTTTTTTCCTCCAATTCATTAGCGAGCATATCATCATACAGCTCCTTCTGTGCTTCAGCAACTCTTTGCATGTTCTTAGTATAGAATTCTGTAAAGCCAGGGTTCTTAGTTAAGTCATCAATGGAGTCTCTGTAGGCAGATAAGAATTGCAGATTATGGAGGTTTAAATCTCTAGATAAGGGAACACTGATGCTAGACAAGCTACAAGAATAGCGGTCCGAGTCATAAGACTCCGATAGAACAGATTGCTGACACTCTGAAGCATTGCAGAAGTAGTTTGTATCTCCTAAAAAGGATGTTTCCTGATGTTGCTTGTTGTCATTACACAAGGTAGGGTGAATGTCATAATTATCACAAAGGTCCCCAAGACAATCCATGTTTCCTAGTATACAATTAGAATCTTCACATAGCTCTGGATTATCAAAATTGAAGGAATCGTTGGACGTGTTGCTTAGACTAAAGCTACAAGCTTCCAAAGCATTATCCATGTGTTCTTCTACATCATATGCCGCTTCTAATAGCACATCTTCTAGTGCCACCTGAGCACTAGTGTGAGTTGTTTTTTTAGTACTTGAATGGGTGGGACTTGCTCGCTGAGGGAGACTATAAGCAGTAGTGGAGGGCTCTATATAGTCATCTATCCATGCAGTGGGGAAGAGGAACAGCTCAGGTTTTTCGGAATAAAATCTGTGGAGAGCATACTTCTCTATTGCCTTCTTCTGATATTCAGGGAAGCCGTGAAAAATAGCAAGTCGATAGGCCATTCCTGGAAGACAGCACGCAAGAGAGAATGAATCCATGTGCTCTGCCACGAACATCCGTCCAGAGTATGCATACAAGTTACTACTGGAGATCATGGATACACCCTTAATGATACCCAACCCAACAAGAACAGAAGAAACAGATGTAGTGCCAGACTTTCCACAATGAAGCCTTAGGCCAGGGACATCAAGAGTATAAAGAGGATTATCTGTTGTGGCATAGAAGCCGTTATGTGCGAGTACTTGAAGAGTCTTAGAGGTCATATTTCCCGTAGCAATAAGTGGACTAAGATACTCAGAAGGTATGATCTGAAGACTAGAGAGAATATCACGATATGAGTATACGGTGGTATTCATCTCTTCCTCTTTTAGAATGGCCAATTGAGAAAAAATAGGGTCTTCTACGCTATTATCCACTTTTGACAATGGGCTACTTAAGTAAAATTGCTGATACACTGAAAATTGGAGAGGATCGCAAAGAACTGTGTTAGGACCTCCCAATGTTACACTAAAGACAGCAAGAGAGTTGTTAAACATAGGCTTGTGATATGTATAGAGTGAGGGGCCTATTGTGGACAGGGTAAAAGCTCCCAGAGAAGGGCTTTTGCTAGTGCACCAAATGTAATCTAAGAGTTTTTGGGAATAGAAGAGATTGGTGTCTGTGTAGGTTGAAGAATATTCCATAATCAAATTGCGAGACAAGAGCGTCATATCTATTGAAAGGCCATGCTCATTATAGTGGCCTGGGGATTTAAGTCCGAACTGTTGTTGCCACATGGAAAGTGATGATTGCTCCGAAAGAAATGAAGCGTACGCAAGCTTGATAGATAATTGAATAGCTGAAAGGTCAGTATTGAGAAGCTGTTGTAAAAAAGCTATGAGTAGAAATCGTTGTGAAGAAGGAAAACCATCATGATTAGTCGGGTAAAAACGAATTACTGCTAGTATAGTAGCTAGGGATATTTTCCTAGAAGATACTGCGCCTTGAACAAGTTGAAGCAGCATTTTTTCTGCTTGTAAAATAGATGAATTGCCATAGGAGTTCAACACTGCATATAGTAGAGCTCTGAGAAAAGGCATAAATTGGTTGGGTAAAAAAAGATCTGAATAGTGCGATAGAGTTGCTTGAGATGGCGACCTAGATACAGCCTTAAGATATTTGCAAGTAGTCTCTGTAGAGGTTGAGTGCCAGCGAGTATTATTACAAGGAATTAATCCAGTGCTCTGAATAAGTCCATCTTCTGTAAGTAGTAGCTGAGTATCGACAAAAGTAAGACCGTAGTTAGTAAGAAATGGCTCTAGATGGGCCTCTCTATGATTGTTCTTCTTGACAGACAAAATGTCAAAGGGTTGAAAACCGCATATATGCTTAACAGAACCCACAAATTTGCTTGAGGCCACATTTGGCCATGATTCTAGTGAGTTCTCCGTTTTTTGATTTTGCATTTACTTTGCTCTTAGGTCAGTTCAGCTTTTACTCATCGGCCCCCGGGCGGCGCTCGGCCCGCATGCCGCTGTGACTCGGGACCGGGCAGCGACCAGGGAAAGCCTGGGGCCGACCGGGCGCCCCGAAGGCTCTGCTCTCCTGGCTTCCCCTTACCTGGAAGACAAGGAGTTAGTTTAGCACCTTTTCTGCTGCTAAGCTGCTCTGCCTCCTGCTAGAAGGAAGCGAGTGAGCCCTTGGGTATCCGGTAAGACTTCTGAGTAAACGAGGTAATGCTTCGGTGAGTGTACGTTAGTCGCATCGGCACAGAGCGCGTACTAATCAGACGAAGTCACATGTCTGCTAACTTCTATATAATATTCTAAAGCTATCCGGTCTCTGGGTGGCACCGCCAGGTATGTAGCGGGGCCCGTGGCCATTAAGACCCAGAAGGGCCTCCTCTCCTACTTGGCTCCGGAGTCAGTCCCAGTAGAGCATTGTTATGAGGCTGTTGTGCAGAGAGACACCGAATAGTTTGTACCGGTACACACCCCTTGTCCCCAGACGGCACTCACCAGGGGTAGGCATTCGTAGAACCGCAGCATCGTGGGCTTGTGCACCGCTCACTGCCCACACACGTGTAGCTGCAGGCACACAAGCCAGTCGAGAGGCGCTCGCTTGCCAGAGATCCCTCACCACTGTTCAGAACACCGAACCGACGCTCCTGCCAGCGCGCCGCTCTTTGTAAGATACTCCAGAGAAGCTCAGGCCGTCGCTCAACAGCGTGCATGCCCGAGGCCTCTGTTTAGAGAACACTGCGCTAGCCTCTGCATGCCTTGAAGGCGCAGAAAAGAGGGTCTACCGATAGAGCCCTACACCATGTCCAGACATCCATGTTTTCAGAATCTTCGCGCAAGGATAAGAGGTAGAATGGGCAGAGCTCCACTGGCCTCGCGTCATGCAGATAGCGATGCTATGCGTACCACATGATTGCATGCCACCGCACGAAGACAAGAGCCTGTATCAGCAGCCGACGGCATTTTACCAGTAGACCGAGGGACATTCCCACACTGTACTCAGTCTCTCGCGTAACTTTCAAGCATGTTCGGTCGTGCTGGACGCTGCCTTTAGTTATATCTTGCTGAATAGCCAACGCAGTTGGCAGTGACCCCAAATATAGTGCGCCTTGCCTAATTCAGACTTCGGGATAGGCGTGTGGAAGACAAGCAGACGCATAGTATGGAGTACAGAGAGCCGTAGAGGCAGTTCTAAGTGCAGCATAGAGAAGCAGAGTGGGCTGTGGCCTCATGTGGTTAGAGGTATATGAGCGTATAGTCTTCTGTTCAGGACACATATCTTGGGAACCACTGCGTTGAGTCCTCTAGACCATCACTTGGAGGACGAACCGTCATGCAATGCAGGGCTGCATGCCAAAAGACACATGTCTGTCAGGAGAAGGTCGAAGGACAGATCCACAGGCATTGCATGACTTGCTGGCATTCTTCTGTACAGAGCGTAATGCCTCGTGACAGGGAAGTCGTAGTTTTGTCACCAACCCTAATAGGGCTAAGGCATGGTCAGCGCGGAACTATGCATTCCTGCTGTGGTGCCCACAGAAGTGCTTGTCGAAGAAGATGCTTGCGCTCTCTGAGGGCACACACGAGGAGGAGCTGTGTAATGCGAAGAGCCTGGCACAGACCTTAAAGGGCTCAGGCTCGTGGTCATAAAAAGTCGCTCCTGCCCGTCTCCGCGGGTACTGCAGTTCTCGATGGCGGATCATCGCGTCTTCTCCTTAACCGGCACGTTGGCAACCTGGTCTCTGGCGTAGGCACGCAGAGCATCGGGCCAGAAGCGCCGACTCGTTACCTCCTTTGCTCGGCCAAGTCCCGTGTTGGCCACAGAACACGCGTGTCTGCCCCCAGTGCGTAGCCGCTGAATCCTCAACAGAGGGACGTGTTCAGAAGTCTACGCTAACGCAGCCCACTGCAAGCAAAGTTCATCTGTCTCTCAGAGAAGAGGCGGCTGGGCCGTGTGTTGCGCATCAGGAGGCCTTTATGAAGGGCGCCCGCACGTCTCGTCACACATGTGCGTCCGAGTGACAAGTAGCAGCCGGCGATACGGCCGCCCTCAGCTTCGCAGACACAGCGGGTGTGCTTACTGGTGTTCAAAGCAGTATGCCGTTGATCGTGGCATGCCTTTTCTCCAGGAGGGCTGGACGCCACTCGAATTGTGACTGTGTCCCATAGACGGGTGCTCTCCTTGTTACTCTGTAACACTCGTGCGCATCGGGACCGGCGATTCGCATCTGTGATCCAGACAGGAGCAGCGTCTTGTACTTCCGAGTAAGATGCAGCCGGCCCGCGAGCCTACGTGCCGATCTATAGTCTATAACAAGCAAGCGGCAACCACTTGGCGTGCTACTCACGTGGACATTGCAGACTCTGCATCTGAATCGAGAGGCTTGACAGCGTACCGATTCCACGCTTGGCCGTCATAGGAGCCGGTTCCTTCTGCTTAGTAGCAAGCAGTCAGGCTTTACCGGTAGGAATGATTCGGTATAGTTGAGCGGCCCGAATAGACCCTAGCGACACCACGGCTTTCTGTTTATATTAAACGCCTTCGCTGTACTGGGGTCTCAGTGAGAAGACAAGCACAGATCCAGGCATGCAAGCCTTTAGAGATGCGTACTGCACGCAATTCCGGTGTGCTCGCCTGACGAGTCCTACTGCTCTAGCCGGCATACCGTTAGATCCTTCTGTACAGATTGAGCGAGCAGATATTAGCATACGGGTCACGTTAAGTATCTATGTTCAAGGCAGCTGCTGCTGAACGGGCACACCCAGAGCCACTGTCGCGTAAGATGCCAGCAAGATTCGCGGCCGCAGAGCACACTGTAATCTGGCGACTGATTTGGTCATGCCGCTCCTTTGTCCGCTGGAAACTCGGCTGGGCGCGGTAGAGAGCGCGTCGGGAGAACTCGATGGGAGAGGACTGGCAGGGCTTCCTGCGCCACGAGGGGAGCCACCGCAGGAGGACGCGCAGACACGCACGCCAGGCCACAGTAGACACGCGGACGCCCCTGTAGACTGGGCTGGCAGCAGGCGTCCGCAGAATCCGCGCCAGAGCCAGCTGCTCAAAAAACTGGGCAGCCTCTGGTCGTGTGCAGGCCTTGCAGAGCGCTGCGGCTCCCGACACTCGGCGACCCCTCTCAGAGCGGAAGACCCCGCGGGCCGCAGGCAGCAGCTCGTCGTCGGCGATGTCCCGAACGAAGGGGACGGCCCCAGCCTGCCCGCCTCCGTAGAGCTCTGGGCATCTGCAGACAAACCGGGGCTGCGCAGAGTGCGGCTCTCCCTGGCGGCCGAGGGCGGGGGTCCTCAGCAATACCAAAAAACTCCGATCAATACATCAGCCCCAGCGCCGCCGTGTGCAAAGCGGTCTGTTCTGTGTGGCGGCCTAAGCCAGCTCGTACTGCGGCGATGGCCCGGGTGAGGGCGCCCTGCTCGCCCGACGGACCGGGGCAGGCAGGCAACAAACACCCGCTAAAGCTTTTGTGCAAGGCCTGTACATATTTAATTTCACATTATTCGTTGGTCTGTTTTTAGTTTTATCGCCGCTTCTATCGGATGGGCTCTGGGGCAATGACGGCGGAGACGCGCGCCTCCGTTCTGCTCGAGCTCGCGAAGCAGGTCGTCGCTGCCCGGCGGCTGGGGGAGACGGCCGAGAGCCTCGCGCGGCGGCCGCTGCTCCTCCACCGGCACGTGCTCCGGACGGCCATCGACTGGAAGAAGATCGCCCGCGCCCTGTCCGAGGACCGGAGCAGGATCTATCACTGGTACCGCGAGACGCACTCGCGGAGCATCCTCAACGTGAAGATGACCGGCGAGGACCGCAGGGCCATCAAGGCGATGATCATCGCCGGGGTCAGGGACCGGAGCATCCTGGGCCCGGACTTCTACCGCAGGGTCCACGAGCGCTTCGGGGCGAAGTATCCGCGCCAGGAGCTGCGGATGACGTACAACAACGCGCTCCGCACCCAGGACGTCCGCGCCGCCCTGGAGGAGCACGGGGTGGTGCTGCCGCGCCGCACATACGGCCCGAGGGCGGCCAAGCAGGAGGAGGAGGTATCTCCTGTGACGGCCTCTCCCCCGCCCCCCTGCGTTCTTGGTTGCGCCGCGCCTCCGCTGGTGCCGCCCGTCGGGGGGCCGGTCTTTGTGGCCCCGGGCGCGGTCTCTGCGCTTCTGCCCCCGCACGCGCCGGGGTGCCTCGTCCTCGCCCTCCCGCCCGGGGTCGTTCCTGGGCCTGGCGTCCTCCCGCTCCAGACGGGCCAGGGTCTCCTCGGGTCGCCCGTTGCATTCGCATGCGTGCCATGCTTCCCCCCTGCGAGCTACGGAGGCGTGCCTGGGTGCGCTGATGCGAGCCCCAGTAAGGGTTGAGGACTGGAGACCCCGGCTTGCTTGGTGGTTGGCGAAGAGTGGTCGGTAGGAGCAGCTAATGGCCGGAGCCTGGTCAGTGACGAGACCGTCATGTCTAGAGCGTGCAGCATGCTCAACCACGGCACAGCGCAGGGCCCACCAGACGCAGGCTACGACGGTCTGGATGTCGCGCAACCCGCATTCTGCGCATTGCTGAAGAGACCACATACAGCAGACGAAGGCAGGGCTCTTCCATGTGCCCAGACGACTCGAACACCGCGGTCTGGGCCAACGATCTACCAGACAGGCCCGTCCGGTAACAGGCGACTGAATGCTCTCTGGGCCGTGAGCTAGGACTGATGTGCAGCTGGCCGGCCACGACATTCACCCTGGCTGGCCCTCTGTCTTCACGCGCCGACACGCCAAGGAGCTGCAGGCCGGCTCTCGACACAGACTGATGCTTGTCTCCTTGTTGGCAGGTCGTGAGTGGAAGAGTGGACGCGCTCTGTAAACGGCATACTCGATCCGCTCGTTCGGTGAAGCTTTTATCAAGAAGAGATGCGATGATTGTCTCACCAGGCATACTATTGTCTGCGCACCTGTGCCTCAGATGCGGCCACCACGGCGCAGCTGCATCTCCGATCATCCTGGGCACACCTCCTGGCACGAGCAGGTGCGCCGGAAGGGATGCACTGCCCACCGCCGAGAAATGGATGAACTTCCTTACCCAGGAGCCGGCTGACCACTAGCCGTGCCCAGCAAACCCCAATAAGCAGGCCTGCTGAGCCAACCCATCCAAGAAGCTGTGTATCCGGAAGAGCTTCGCGTCGAATGGCTCCTTGATTAAAGAAGCTGGCATCCAGCGCGGCATGACGACTATCCGCCTGGTGCTGATCTGTCTGCTGGGGAACACGCAGACGCCCTAAGCTCCGTGTGAGCCTATGTTCAAAGCGTCCTTCACTGGCAGGAGATTCAAGGAACTAGGCGTAGATAGGAAGAGCATTCCCCACTGGTGCCACGAAGTACCGGTATGCTACCTGGCTACACTAATGGCAGCGAAGAGCACGAGAAGGTCCCAGGGCCTCATCGAGCGGGTCTGCCCCTAGCAGGCCCAAGTAGACGCTCTCTCCAGCAGTGTACAAGAAGCCCGGGAGGGAACGCTCGGGTCGGAGCTGGGGTGTTGCTGGTACAGGCTGTCCTTACTGAGTGCATCCCTCAGCGTCCAATAAGTGGAAAAGTGACCGGAGCTAGGTGTGCCTGCTTCTTCTCTGCCGCCTGCATGTTGTTGCATCTCTAGCTCTTCCTCATTTGTCGAGCGACTGCTCCTTCTGGCTTCTTGCTGGTCCTCGTTCGTCGTGTAGTCTCTTTTGGAGCTGCTCCCTGGAGGCCGAGCTGACCAGCAACATAGAGGAGCCTCATTCTTAGCTTCACACTCCACAACTGGCCCAGCGACATGTTGACCATTTTACAAGCAGTTCTGGGTCGCCCAGTCTGGGGCCGGCTGCTGTGCATTCTCTGCTTGACTGCCAGGGTCAGCGTCTGGCCCAGACACTAGATGGACAGGAGGCACGGACAAACGCCATTTGCTTGTTGCTTTCATGATCCACGAAGCTGCTGTCTTTATGTGAATCTCGACCCAGGTCGGTCTCCGTTGTAAGTGCAACGGTCTTGCGCATGCAATCTGGAGGATCTACGTTAGAGAATCGAGCCGAGCAATCCTTGTTAGCGCCTGCCATCCGACGTCTCTGTTGTTGAACTGGCCTGTAGAAGTCCGCTATAGGCCCTCAGACTCTTTGTCTGTGAGGTCCTTCATACTGGCCGGCCTGTCCTCGCAGAGCGCACTAAGTGCCCACCTATAACGCATGTCGGCGGCAGACTCCTCGGGAGCAATTTGCGGGGGTCTCGATGGGGTGGCCGACGCCCAGTGAACGACTCCAAGCCACCCTTTAGTGTCTGCGCTGTCGCTCCACGAGAGTGCGTAGTGGGATGCAGCCGGAATCCCCGTGTGCGGGGGCCGACAGTCAACGGCAGAAAGTTCGGCACCCCGTGTTCCCACGACGTCTCCGATCGCAGTACTGGCGGGGCCTGACGGCGCTTCTCTTCTTAATTCGGAACGAGTTAAGGAGTTTCCGCCGTAGGATGGCCGAACTGGCGGCTGAGGGAGCTGTGCGATGCGTCAGAGACTGTTAGAGATTCATATTGTGTATTGTGCAATGACCGATATGCATGGGTGTCCCACCGAAGACCCGGTGAAGGATGGCACCGGAGATGAGACAGGATGACCCCTGGTGGAGGAGACCACGGTGCGGGCTTGCCTGCAGATGCCGTGACTAAAATCTCAGCCCGTCCAGGAGTTTAACGGAGGTCATGCGACCGAATACCGAGGCCTACCGGAGAGCCGCATCGCCCCTGCACGAGCCAGCAAGCACTGCCTTCGACCCGACCACAGTTGAGAGCGCCCATGTCCGTGGATGCCGTCGGTCAGGTCCCTGAAGACCACCCTGCTCACAGCCCCAGGGATCCTCTGCAGACTCTGATTTCTATATCCCTGGGGTAGATGTTTGCAGATAGCGGCACAGGGCTCAGCAAAACCGCCAGAAGATCCGCAGCACACTGTCATTAACCATGACGTCCTGTGGTATTCATTCCATGGCTAAGCCACCAATAATGGCACTGGAACTGGAGTAAGACACTTCTAGGGTGCGACTACAGGACCGTGGAGGAGCTTCCTTCCCACGAAGGAGACCCTGCAGCTAGGGCGTGGTCCATCAACTCTTAGCACTGCACACCTTGGTAGAAGCAGAGCCAAGCCCACACTTAGAAATCGATGGCTGCTCTGTTGGACCCCGCACACGATGCTAGCTATAGAAAAGAGCCCGGGCAAGGAGATCACGCGGACCAGGTGTACCCGGACTGAGAAGCGTCTACTTTATCAAGTAACGGTAACCGGTCTATGCACACAGATCATGTTTGGCGACAAGCTCCCCTGTAGCTCATGTATACACTGCGAACCGCTGCTTAGAAGCCTGCGTTGGAGATGCTGCAAGACACCAATGGCTGAAAGGTGTGACTAGCCGTTCTTCCAGCTATCATCTCTCTGGATGCGCCGGGTACTTAAGGTGATAGTCCAGCATTGCACGCCTTGACTGCCACGGGCCTTGTGCATAGCCGACCAGGTGCCCGACACACGCCGCTTAGGAGTGCCCAGACCCCACGGTGCTGTAGTTGGGCTGCTAGGATGCGAGAGGTGGTGCACAGAGGCGCATATTAGAGTCAAGATCCATGTATTTCGCCTGCCCAGGTGGGCAGAAATGTTAGAGCGTCTAGACGGACTTAGTGCGTATCGCCCGAAAGTGAAGAAGCTGTTCGTGTAGGATCTGCATCGAACAGTCGCGTCACTGAGAGAGGAGGCTCATGTCTTCTTATGACCAAGGAGCCTAGCAACAACATTTACACAGCAATGCATACTATCGCAATGGACTTTCCTTGTGGGCAGTGTTAAAATGTTCATGTGCCATGTCGTGAGGCCATGTCACATTCTGCATCTCCTGCGCCAACGTCATCGCTGCCTATTAGTGCAGAACCTGGCTATCTTGGAAGGCTTCCTCAAGTTCGTCTATACCTTTCTCGAAGAGGGTCCTTGGTAGTGGAGCCAGCTTTATGAGTGCTGTCCACCTCCTAGCAGAGCAAATTGACGGATGATGCACATGCGGGCTATACACTTTTCCGAAGCTTGTAGGGTACGGTGTTATGGTGGCTTTAACGATACACAAGCCATGCCCACCTGCAATAGATAGCCTCGATAGGATGCTCTTGAGTAGGGCACCAGTCAGCTGTCAGTCCTTGGGTACCGCAGAAAAGCACCAGTGCCTTCTTGTTCTGCACTGCAGCGTGCTCACAGCGACACGCTGAAGGATGCATGCGACCCGGTGGAGGCGGCTTCCACTGCTATCTGATCGCCCCTTAGTGTGAGCGTGATTCGGCGGGCAATGTTGTACTTGGCAGGTTTAGCATTCGCTTACTTGGCGCTTGCCGATCCAAAATCGTGCACCAACTCTCAAAATTGTGCATCTGGAACTAACTGTCTAGATGTCAATATAAATGGCCAGCAAAAAGAGATTTGCACAAAATGCGAGGCCACCCACGTCCCGGTCGAGGGGGCGTGCCAGGCGAAGGACGGGCAGGACAAGTGCACGCCGCAGGACGCCCCCGACGGGACCTGCAAGGCGTGCCAGGGGAGCACCTACCTCTACAGCGGAGGATGCTACGCCGCGTGCCCCGACGGATTCTACGGAAAGGGCGACAACACATGTGCCAGCTGTGATAGCTCCTGTGACAAGTGCGAGGCCAAGACTCCCACGAGCTCACGCTGTACGAAGTGCGCTGTCACCCACGTCCCGATCGACGGGGCCTGCGAGACCATAGCCGCCGCAGGGGCCAAGTGCACGGCCAAGAGCACCCCCGACGGCACGTGCCAGTCGTGCAAGGGAGAGAACTATCTATACAGAGGCGGCTGTTATGTCTCGTGCCCTCAGGGAACACCAAACTCTGAGACTAACACATGCGATGGAGTCCCCGCCCCTGATTGCAATCTTCCTAACTGCAAGTCATGTCCTGGCGGCACGTGCACAGAGTGTAACGACGGATTTGTTCTAGGTGATGATAAAAATTGCGTGCCTTCTAGCGTCAACAAGAGCGGGCTCTCCACTGGCGCCATAGCGGGCATCGCCGTGGCCGCTATTATTGTCGTCGGGGGTCTCGTCGGTTTCCTCTGCTGGTGGTTTATCTGCAGGGGGAAGGCATAAATTTAGGTAGTAAACGTGTCTCCTATTACACCCACTTACTCCATAGTTTCGACGCCGCTATTCTACGAGGTCGCTGAGTTACCTGTCTCCGAGCATCCACTGGATTCTGTGGCAGGACCGCGCCTCCATGTTTTGCCGTGCCCGCTTCTGTATGGCAATGAGCACCCCCTACTATTGTACAACTATTCCACCCAGAGGCAGGCGACACACAGACCCTTGGCTCTGATAGGCGCCTCTGTGCACCACCTCTCGCATCCTAGCAGCCCAACTACAGCACCGTGGGGTCTGGGCACTCCTAAGCGGCGTGTGTCGGGCACCTGGTCGGCTATGCACAAGGCCCGTGGCAGTCAAGGCGTGCAATGCTGGACTATCACCTTAAGTACCCGGCGCATCCAGAGAGATGATAGCTGGAAGAACGGCTAGTCACACCTTTCAGCCATTGGTGTCTTGCAGCATCTCCAACGCAGGCTTCTAAGCAGCGGTTCGCAGTGTATACATGAGCTACAGGGGAGCTTGTCGCCAAACATGATCTGTGTGCATAGACCGGTTACCGTTACTTGATAAAGTAGACGCTTCTCAGTCCGGGTACACCTGGTCCGCGTGATCTCCTTGCCCGGGCTCTTTTCTATAGCTAGCATCGTGTGCGGGGTCCAACAGAGCAGCCATCGATTTCTAAGTGTGGGCTTGGCTCTGCTTCTACCAAGGTGTGCAGTGCTAAGAGTTGATGGACCACGCCCTAGCTGCAGGGTCTCCTTCGTGGGAAGGAAGCTCCTCCACGGTCCTGTAGTCGCACCCTAGAAGTGTCTTACTCCAGTTCCAGTGCCATTATTGGTGGCTTAGCCATGGAATGAATACCACAGGACGTCATGGTTAATGACAGTGTGCTGCGGATCTTCTGGCGGTTTTGCTGAGCCCTGTGCCGCTATCTGCAAACATCTACCCCAGGGATATAGAAATCAGAGTCTGCAGAGGATCCCTGGGGCTGTGAGCAGGGTGGTCTTCAGGGACCTGACCGACGGCATCCACGGACATGGGCGCTCTCAACTGTGGTCGGGTCGAAGGCAGTGCTTGCTGGCTCGTGCAGGGGCGATGCGGCTCTCCGGTAGGCCTCGGTATTCGGTCGCATGACCTCCGTTAAACTCCTGGACGGGCTGAGATTTTAGTCACGGCATCTGCAGGCAAGCCCGCACCGTGGTCTCCTCCACCAGGGGTCATCCTGTCTCATCTCCGGTGCCATCCTTCACCGGGTCTTCGGTGGGACACCCATGCATATCGGTCATTGCACAATACACAATATGAATCTCTAACAGTCTCTGACGCATCGCACAGCTCCCTCAGCCGCCAGTTCGGCCATCCTACGGCGGAAACTCCTTAACTCGTTCCGAATTAAGAAGAGAAGCGCCGTCAGGCCCCGCCAGTACTGCGATCGGAGACGTCGTGGGAACACGGGGTGCCGAACTTTCTGCCGTTGACTGTCGGCCCCCGCACACGGGGATTCCGGCTGCATCCCACTACGCACTCTCGTGGAGCGACAGCGCAGACACTAAAGGGTGGCTTGGAGTCGTTCACTGGGCGTCGGCCACCCCATCGAGACCCCCGCAAATTGCTCCCGAGGAGTCTGCCGCCGACATGCGTTATAGGTGGGCACTTAGTGCGCTCTGCGAGGACAGGCCGGCCAGTATGAAGGACCTCACAGACAAAGAGTCTGAGGGCCTATAGCGGACTTCTACAGGCCAGTTCAACAACAGAGACGTCGGATGGCAGGCGCTAACAAGGATTGCTCGGCTCGATTCTCTAACGTAGATCCTCCAGATTGCATGCGCAAGACCGTTGCACTTACAACGGAGACCGACCTGGGTCGAGATTCACATAAAGACAGCAGCTTCGTGGATCATGAAAGCAACAAGCAAATGGCGTTTGTCCGTGCCTCCTGTCCATCTAGTGTCTGGGCCAGACGCTGACCCTGGCAGTCAAGCAGAGAATGCACAGCAGCCGGCCCCAGACTGGGCGACCCAGAACTGCTTGTAAAATGGTCAACATGTCGCTGGGCCAGTTGTGGAGTGTGAAGCTAAGAATGAGGCTCCTCTATGTTGCTGGTCAGCTCGGCCTCCAGGGAGCAGCTCCAAAAGAGACTACACGACGAACGAGGACCAGCAAGAAGCCAGAAGGAGCAGTCGCTCGACAAATGAGGAAGAGCTAGAGATGCAACAACATGCAGGCGGCAGAGAAGAAGCAGGCACACCTAGCTCCGGTCACTTTTCCACTTATTGGACGCTGAGGGATGCACTCAGTAAGGACAGCCTGTACCAGCAACACCCCAGCTCCGACCCGAGCGTTCCCTCCCGGGCTTCTTGTACACTGCTGGAGAGAGCGTCTACTTGGGCCTGCTAGGGGCAGACCCGCTCGATGAGGCCCTGGGACCTTCTCGTGCTCTTCGCTGCCATTAGTGTAGCCAGGTAGCATACCGGTACTTCGTGGCACCAGTGGGGAATGCTCTTCCTATCTACGCCTAGTTCCTTGAATCTCCTGCCAGTGAAGGACGCTTTGAACATAGGCTCACACGGAGCTTAGGGCGTCTGCGTGTTCCCCAGCAGACAGATCAGCACCAGGCGGATAGTCGTCATGCCGCGCTGGATGCCAGCTTCTTTAATCAAGGAGCCATTCGACGCGAAGCTCTTCCGGATACACAGCTTCTTGGATGGGTTGGCTCAGCAGGCCTGCTTATTGGGGTTTGCTGGGCACGGCTAGTGGTCAGCCGGCTCCTGGGTAAGGAAGTTCATCCATTTCTCGGCGGTGGGCAGTGCATCCCTTCCGGCGCACCTGCTCGTGCCAGGAGGTGTGCCCAGGATGATCGGAGATGCAGCTGCGCCGTGGTGGCCGCATCTGAGGCACAGGTGCGCAGACAATAGTATGCCTGGTGAGACAATCATCGCATCTCTTCTTGATAAAAGCTTCACCGAACGAGCGGATCGAGTATGCCGTTTACAGAGCGCGTCCACTCTTCCACTCACGACCTGCCAACAAGGAGACAAGCATCAGTCTGTGTCGAGAGCCGGCCTGCAGCTCCTTGGCGTGTCGGCGCGTGAAGACAGAGGGCCAGCCAGGGTGAATGTCGTGGCCGGCCAGCTGCACATCAGTCCTAGCTCACGGCCCAGAGAGCATTCAGTCGCCTGTTACCGGACGGGCCTGTCTGGTAGATCGTTGGCCCAGACCGCGGTGTTCGAGTCGTCTGGGCACATGGGAGAGCCCTGCCTTCGTCTGCTGTATGTGGTCTCTTCAGCAATGCGCAGAATGCGGGTTGCGCGACATCCAGACCGTCGTAGCCTGCGTCTGGTGGGCCCTGCGCTGTGCCGTGGTTGAGCATGCTGCACGCTCTAGACATGACGGTCTCGTCACTGACCAGGCTCCGGCCATTAGCTGCTCCTACCGACCACTCTTCGCCAACCACCAAGCAAGCCGGGGTCTCCAGTCCTCAACCCTTACTGGGGCTCGCATCAGCGCACCCAGGCACGCCTCCGTAGCTCGCAGGGGGGAAGCATGGCACGCATGCGAATGCAACGGGCGACCCGAGGAGACCCTGGCCCGTCTGGAGCGGGAGGACGCCAGGCCCAGGAACGACCCCGGGCGGGAGGGCGAGGACGAGGCACCCCGGCGCGTGCGGGGGCAGAAGCGCAGAGACCGCGCCCGGGGCCACAAAGACCGGCCCCCCGACGGGCGGCACCAGCGGAGGCGCGGCGCAACCAAGAACGCAGGGGGGCGGGGGAGAGGCCGTCACAGGAGATACCTCCTCCTCCTGCTTGGCCGCCCTCGGGCCGTATGTGCGGCGCGGCAGCACCACCCCGTGCTCCTCCAGGGCGGCGCGGACGTCCTGGGTGCGGAGCGCGTTGTTGTACGTCATCCGCAGCTCCTGGCGCGGATACTTCGCCCCGAAGCGCTCGTGGACCCTGCGGTAGAAGTCCGGGCCCAGGATGCTCCGGTCCCTGACCCCGGCGATGATCATCGCCTTGATGGCCCTGCGGTCCTCGCCGGTCATCTTCACGTTGAGGATGCTCCGCGAGTGCGTCTCGCGGTACCAGTGATAGATCCTGCTCCGGTCCTCGGACAGGGCGCGGGCGATCTTCTTCCAGTCGATGGCCGTCCGGAGCACGTGCCGGTGGAGGAGCAGCGGCCGCCGCGCGAGGCTCTCGGCCGTCTCCCCCAGCCGCCGGGCAGCGACGACCTGCTTCGCGAGCTCGAGCAGAACGGAGGCGCGCGTCTCCGCCGTCATTGCCCCAGAGCCCATCCGATAGAAGCGGCGATAAAACTAAAAACAGACCAACGAATAATGTGAAATTAAATATGTACAGGCCTTGCACAAAAGCTTTAGCGGGTGTTTGTTGCCTGCCTGCCCCGGTCCGTCGGGCGAGCAGGGCGCCCTCACCCGGGCCATCGCCGCAGTACGAGCTGGCTTAGGCCGCCACACAGAACAGACCGCTTTGCACACGGCGGCGCTGGGGCTGATGTATTGATCGGAGTTTTTTGGTATTGCTGAGGACCCCCGCCCTCGGCCGCCAGGGAGAGCCGCACTCTGCGCAGCCCCGGTTTGTCTGCAGATGCCCAGAGCTCTACGGAGGCGGGCAGGCTGGGGCCGTCCCCTTCGTTCGGGACATCGCCGACGACGAGCTGCTGCCTGCGGCCCGCGGGGTCTTCCGCTCTGAGAGGGGTCGCCGAGTGTCGGGAGCCGCAGCGCTCTGCAAGGCCTGCACACGACCAGAGGCTGCCCAGTTTTTTGAGCAGCTGGCTCTGGCGCGGATTCTGCGGACGCCTGCTGCCAGCCCAGTCTACAGGGGCGTCCGCGTGTCTACTGTGGCCTGGCGTGCGTGTCTGCGCGTCCTCCTGCGGTGGCTCCCCTCGTGGCGCAGGAAGCCCTGCCAGTCCTCTCCCATCGAGTTCTCCCGACGCGCTCTCTACCGCGCCCAGCCGAGTTTCCAGCGGACAAAGGAGCGGCATGACCAAATCAGTCGCCAGATTACAGTGTGCTCTGCGGCCGCGAATCTTGCTGGCATCTTACGCGACAGTGGCTCTGGGTGTGCCCGTTCAGCAGCAGCTGCCTTGAACATAGATACTTAACGTGACCCGTATGCTAATATCTGCTCGCTCAATCTGTACAGAAGGATCTAACGGTATGCCGGCTAGAGCAGTAGGACTCGTCAGGCGAGCACACCGGAATTGCGTGCAGTACGCATCTCTAAAGGCTTGCATGCCTGGATCTGTGCTTGTCTTCTCACTGAGACCCCAGTACAGCGAAGGCGTTTAATATAAACAGAAAGCCGTGGTGTCGCTAGGGTCTATTCGGGCCGCTCAACTATACCGAATCATTCCTACCGGTAAAGCCTGACTGCTTGCTACTAAGCAGAAGGAACCGGCTCCTATGACGGCCAAGCGTGGAATCGGTACGCTGTCAAGCCTCTCGATTCAGATGCAGAGTCTGCAATGTCCACGTGAGTAGCACGCCAAGTGGTTGCCGCTTGCTTGTTATAGACTATAGATCGGCACGTAGGCTCGCGGGCCGGCTGCATCTTACTCGGAAGTACAAGACGCTGCTCCTGTCTGGATCACAGATGCGAATCGCCGGTCCCGATGCGCACGAGTGTTACAGAGTAACAAGGAGAGCACCCGTCTATGGGACACAGTCACAATTCGAGTGGCGTCCAGCCCTCCTGGAGAAAAGGCATGCCACGATCAACGGCATACTGCTTTGAACACCAGTAAGCACACCCGCTGTGTCTGCGAAGCCGAGGGCGGCCGTATCGCCGGCTGCTACTTGTCACTCGGACGCACATGTGTGACGAGACGTGCGGGCGCCCTTCATAAAGGCCTCCTGATGCGCAACACACGGCCCAGCCGCCTCTTCTCTGAGAGACAGATGAACTTTGCTTGCAGTGGGCTGCGTTAGCGTAGACTTCTGAACACGTCCCTCTGTTGAGGATTCAGCGGCTACGCACTGGGGGCAGACACGCGTGTTCTGTGGCCAACACGGGACTTGGCCGAGCAAAGGAGGTAACGAGTCGGCGCTTCTGGCCCGATGCTCTGCGTGCCTACGCCAGAGACCAGGTTGCCAACGTGCCGGTTAAGGAGAAGACGCGATGATCCGCCATCGAGAACTGCAGTACCCGCGGAGACGGGCAGGAGCGACTTTTTATGACCACGAGCCTGAGCCCTTTAAGGTCTGTGCCAGGCTCTTCGCATTACACAGCTCCTCCTCGTGTGTGCCCTCAGAGAGCGCAAGCATCTTCTTCGACAAGCACTTCTGTGGGCACCACAGCAGGAATGCATAGTTCCGCGCTGACCATGCCTTAGCCCTATTAGGGTTGGTGACAAAACTACGACTTCCCTGTCACGAGGCATTACGCTCTGTACAGAAGAATGCCAGCAAGTCATGCAATGCCTGTGGATCTGTCCTTCGACCTTCTCCTGACAGACATGTGTCTTTTGGCATGCAGCCCTGCATTGCATGACGGTTCGTCCTCCAAGTGATGGTCTAGAGGACTCAACGCAGTGGTTCCCAAGATATGTGTCCTGAACAGAAGACTATACGCTCATATACCTCTAACCACATGAGGCCACAGCCCACTCTGCTTCTCTATGCTGCACTTAGAACTGCCTCTACGGCTCTCTGTACTCCATACTATGCGTCTGCTTGTCTTCCACACGCCTATCCCGAAGTCTGAATTAGGCAAGGCGCACTATATTTGGGGTCACTGCCAACTGCGTTGGCTATTCAGCAAGATATAACTAAAGGCAGCGTCCAGCACGACCGAACATGCTTGAAAGTTACGCGAGAGACTGAGTACAGTGTGGGAATGTCCCTCGGTCTACTGGTAAAATGCCGTCGGCTGCTGATACAGGCTCTTGTCTTCGTGCGGTGGCATGCAATCATGTGGTACGCATAGCATCGCTATCTGCATGACGCGAGGCCAGTGGAGCTCTGCCCATTCTACCTCTTATCCTTGCGCGAAGATTCTGAAAACATGGATGTCTGGACATGGTGTAGGGCTCTATCGGTAGACCCTCTTTTCTGCGCCTTCAAGGCATGCAGAGGCTAGCGCAGTGTTCTCTAAACAGAGGCCTCGGGCATGCACGCTGTTGAGCGACGGCCTGAGCTTCTCTGGAGTATCTTACAAAGAGCGGCGCGCTGGCAGGAGCGTCGGTTCGGTGTTCTGAACAGTGGTGAGGGATCTCTGGCAAGCGAGCGCCTCTCGACTGGCTTGTGTGCCTGCAGCTACACGTGTGTGGGCAGTGAGCGGTGCACAAGCCCACGATGCTGCGGTTCTACGAATGCCTACCCCTGGTGAGTGCCGTCTGGGGACAAGGGGTGTGTACCGGTACAAACTATTCGGTGTCTCTCTGCACAACAGCCTCATAACAATGCTCTACTGGGACTGACTCCGGAGCCAAGTAGGAGAGGAGGCCCTTCTGGGTCTTAATGGCCACGGGCCCCGCTACATACCTGGCGGTGCCACCCAGAGACCGGATAGCTTTAGAATATTATATAGAAGTTAGCAGACATGTGACTTCGTCTGATTAGTACGCGCTCTGTGCCGATGCGACTAACGTACACTCACCGAAGCATTACCTCGTTTACTCAGAAGTCTTACCGGATACCCAAGGGCTCACTCGCTTCCTTCTAGCAGGAGGCAGAGCAGCTTAGCAGCAGAAAAGGTGCTAAACTAACTCCTTGTCTTCCAGGTAAGGGGAAGCCAGGAGAGCAGAGCCTTCGGGGCGCCCGGTCGGCCCCAGGCTTTCCCTGGTCGCTGCCCGGTCCCGAGTCACAGCGGCATGCGGGCCGAGCGCCGCCCGGGGGCCGATGAGTAAGTATTTTCTTTTATATTTTTAATAGAAAATCACATAACCAAACATCCACAGAAACGAGAATGGATAAATAATCAAACCTATTATGTAAGAAAAGCGACTACTCTATACTTTTATCTATGCTTGACAAAAGGATAGGAGAGTCAACAAAGGTTTAAATCTTAATGTGTAAATTCCACGGTATTGGTCGGTGCTGTGGCAAAAGGGGCATTCGAGGGCAAGACTTCGGCTGTTTTCTTGGAACAGTGGTGGTGTATATCCTTTATTGTATTCTAACTTGCGTTGTCCTCGCTAGAGAGAGTCAACGTGTTCTTACCCCCTACGTTTCGTATGGAGTTACAATAGCTACATGTATTCTTTGTGTAACACTTTATTTACTTGCTGGAATCACAGATCCAGGATATATGCCTGTCTGTTCAAATGATAGGTTCAACGCGAGGTCTGAAGTGGGGATCATAAGCCCCTATACAGTGGGAAATTTGGCAGGAACCGCTGTTTATTGTACTACTTGTAACATATTCAGGCCTCCAGGCACCTCCCATTGTGATGATTGTGGCCACTGCATAGTGTATTTTGACCACCATTGTCCGTGGGTTGGAACAGACGTAGGACTTCGTAATTATGGGTACTTTGTTTGCTCCATGCTCGGAATCCTGATCTATTGCGGTTGGGTTCTTACACATGCAGTTGTTTGTTTCGTTGCTATTGAACCAACAGTCCCCACTATAGTGGTGTGTCTCCTCTGTGCTATAGGAAGTCTCTTTGGGATATGTTTCAGCGTAGGAATGGGCTGCGCAAACCTTCGCTTGATACTAAAAGATACCTCTACTCGAGCATACAAGCGAGGACGGTCTAGTGCAACTGAGCAAGTAAAACAGATGCATACAGTGGATGCTCCAGACAATGATTCACAAGATGGCACAGAGCCAGCTAATCTATATGACTCGATGTCAGCGCAAGGTAATAAGGACACTCTTGTGCTTTCTTCATCGGAAGCAAAGTCAAAGATGGAATCGGAGAATCTTCCTAGCTCCTATGGAGTTTCCCAAAATAGGGTCGTGGAGATCCTCACAACTATACAGAACACATGGACGTACAAGCACATCCGTCATTTAGGGTGGCGGCGTGTCTTTTTAGGTAGATATATGCCTCAACTTATAGACCTGTCGGCCCAGGAAGCTGAGGAAATTGCATGGGTATGGACAGTTGTGCTATGCTCCAGTGACCCGCTTGTGTAGAACTTATTAGATCAGCTAAGTAAAGGCTTTAATTCAAAAATGGCTCGAATTTTCTTCGATATTGGCTCTGAAGATGGAGAGTTGAGGGAGCGGCTTACGTTTTCTATCTACAGGAATGTTAGCGCCCAGACACGTGACTTTCTTTTCAAATTCATTCGCGAAGCGGGACCGAACGCCTTCAGTTACCGGGGCTCGGCGGTCTATGCTTTTACAAGCACATTCTTTGCATTCGGTAACTTGGCCCGGCGAGGAATAGTGACAAAGAGCCACTCGTCAGATCCTTTTTACTCTTTTAGAACCCCTAAACTTGGCGCAGGAAGACGTATTGCACAGGAGGGCCATCTCTGCCTAATCTCCGCAAGCGCCACTTCATCCTCTCAAGAGCTGCTGGTCACCCTTAAGGATTGTGCCAACTACGAAAAGGACCTAGTCTGCGTGGGCGAGTTGGACGGAGACACGTCTGCATTGGCCAGAATTGCATCCTATGCAAACGTGCAAATGCTTCGAACTAAGGGCGTCATTTATATTATTAATTGTGGTGTCGAAGGAGATCCTTCAGTACCTGATTCTCCTTTAGTGGACCTAGTCATTCAAGGCGAAAGAGATAGACAGGCAGCAGAAAAAGAACGCGAAGATCACTGGCATCGCGAGTTCTCTCTTAAGCTGGGAAAGCCCGCGATTGATATGGCAAAAGTGCATATTTAACACACAACCCGACGTTAGGCCCTACTCACTCATCTGTGTGTTACAAAAAATGAACGAGCAGACATACTCGGGGATACTGAATCTATTTACAGCCGTAACAGTTTGCATAATTCTTATGTACATCATCGTGTGGGTCATCACATACTATCAAGGAGCCGAGCTGGAAGACGGTGTGTCTCCCCGTTGTGTGGACGGCGGCATAAGTAAATGAACAGATCACTCGTAAGGTCTGTCAACTCTCTGCACTCCTTGCCAGATCCCTCCGTAACCGCACACAGTGACGTCTTCGTACTCTGTATTGTCCACCAAAGCATTTGTGCCACCCAGTCTGAGATTTGGACCAATAAGCTGGGTATAGCCTTCTTCTGGCGAGTTAGAGATGCCACTATATGTCAGCTCCAATTGTACCTTGCTTTCGGATTGCTTTATGGCTTTAAGAAGCGAGGCCTTCAAAAGCCCCTCGATACTCTCTCGAGCCGCAGACAACCTAGTGAAGTAGTCTGAAACTAGCTCACTGTCCATTGCTCGTTGGAGAGCCATCCATATATCTGCATGTGGAACCAATCCAGGCCACTCAAACATCGGAGGAGCCGTCATTGTTCCGTTCACAACTCAAATTTAATAAAAGCAGTCGAGGCATGGGTGATGTTGACATCCCTGCAGCAGCAGACCTCCTGGATGAGATGATGGCCATGATCAATCGTAATAACGATGAAATTGCCGAAAAGACGGCTAGAGCCATGCAGTTGGTGTCGACAACGAAGGAGCTAAAACCGGCCCCACCATCTATCAACGAGGAAACAGATGCACATCCCGCCGGACCGCAGAGAAATATGCTTTCCTCAGAAATAGACAAAATAGATCATACAGACAGAGTTGAGAAGACTAAGATTCAAAAGCCAAAGCAAAAGCGACTCACAGTCGAGGAGTCAAAGTACCAAAGGCGAATTCAGTCATTAGCTGAGCAACTTGCAGCGGGAGAGCATGGAGGGTCTGGAGAAGATGTTGGGGCTAAAGATATCGTGACAAAGCTTGGCGAAGAGGCAGAACTGGCCTATTTACGAGCGCGAGTTGACACGCTGACAAGGATGGTTAACGAAGTCAGTGCAGACGCATCTAATGCCGTAAAGCGAGAGAAAGAGGCTAGGGAAGAACTCGCCATCCTGAGGGCAGAGCGAGATAGGTTGCACAAGACGGTCAAGGAAATGAATACGGCATCCGATAAGCTCAAGTCCCAATTGGATAGTGCAAAGAGTAGGCTACAAGATGAGCAGGCTGCGAAGGCTGCTCTTCAGGACGAAGTGGATAAGGCAGAACGGGCAGTAAGGGCAGGTCGCACGGCAGCAGGAAGCAAAGACAAGGACTTAGTTAGGGCGCTAGAAACTATAGACAAGTACAAGCAGCAAATAAAGGAGAGTCTAGATAGGGAGACATCGCTGCGTGAAGAGCTGGAGAGCCTGAAGAATGCACAAGGCTCTGAGAGCAAAAAGGCCGCCAGGGAGAAGGAGGAGCTCCTATTAATAGTCAGGAAGCAACAACAACTGATCGATGTACTCCAGCGCCAAAAACTCCACTTACAGGGTGCCTTGCATTTGGGGCTGACAGAGGCTCAATTCAATAAGCTACTCGAAGTACAGTGAAAATCTAGTGGACACTTAGGCCTCATTGGTACCTGACACTGCTGGCATGTATTCTAACTTATAGAGGTAAAACGTGGGCATTGTTTGAAGAGATATCTCTAGTGCAGGGGGGATAACCTTGTATGGTTTGCTGACGACAAACGTTTTGGATGTGCAATACTCTAGCATTTCTTGGCGATCAAGACCGTCAAAGGAAAGAGTGAACCACACTGAATTCGGATTCATGAGCCGGTACACTGTCTCGATAGCTTGTTTCATTGCAGTCAGGGGTTCAAAGGAATTAGTAAGCAGGCAGTCCAGAAGACCCTTATCTATCACTATGTCAAATAGCTTGTTGAACAGAGACTTATTAAGTTCTGCCACATCCTTTACGAGATATTCTATCTCCGGCCTTCTTCGAAGCTCTCCTTCCATATTCCTTTTGGCTCCAGCTGAGAAGTCAATGCATGTGATGTTTTTATATCCAAGATCATATAGCTGATAGGGAAGTCTGGAGACTCCTGCTCCAAGGACGAGGATATGCTTGTCTGGGTGGAAGTACTTCTGGATGTGTGGAAAGAAGATAGGAAGTTGCACATACCAATCGAAGAGTTCGGTGTGGCTTTCATACCAATCGTCCCAGTACTTCAGCTCATAGAACATGGACTTGCTTTGTTAAATTTTAGGAATGATGCGGAGATCACCAGCAACGTGCAGGAGTGCAGGATAGCCTTTATTGATTGCTTGCTAGTGTTCAGAGGCAGTACTTGGAAGCTACGCTACTCAATACCTCGCTGCAACAAAGGTAAGCATAAAATGGAGTTCACTCAACACAGCCTACACCTTCTAATCCATAAAATTATAAGATGTCTCTCAGAGCAGGAGCATCCACTAAGTCCAAGGTCGACCCATTGGACAAAAAGCTGCCAGCAAACCCTAAGTATGCAAACGTCACCTCGACAATTAACTCTGGTCCAACAATAGATAAGTTTTATGCTAAGCACGGGCAGGAGGCTACAAATGCACGCTTCAAACGTAATACAAGCCAAAAGTACAAGAGAATTCGCTTGGCAACCCTTCAGAAATGGATAGAGACGGCCATGACCGTTCTTGCACAGCCGGATTTCCTAGATTCTGGAGAATCAATTTATTCCCTAGACGATGGAAATGGACCCATTCAAAGGCCCGGAAGTGTTTGCTCTGCAATTACCTCAGTATCTATGGCAGATACTGAGGCCAGTGTCTGCGGAGACGAGCCGGGTGTGCCGCCAATGTTCATGGGGGGTCCAGATATTAAGGAACTCCTAAATCGCCTCAGCATTTGCAGGCCCACAACATCTGAAGCAAATGGAGCATACATTCGCGACACAACGGCCATGCCAGTCGTCACAGACTACGTCAGGAATTCCAAGATGAATCAAGCCGTTGCAGACAGATATCAATTGGCCAGCAATACCGAAGACCAAGATACACTGCGTAACGCCGTTCGCGAAAAGAACACTCGCTCGCATCTAGAGGGGCTGGGAGATCCCTCCAGTGCACCCACGTCTCTAAATGAGGTCCAGGAACTCACCACCAGAAAGCGCCATAACAAGATTCTGGAAAGAATACACCTTATTCCAGGGCTCAAGCTTGAGATGCTGCGGTCGGATACGGAACCCAAGCGCCAGATTTACTTGCCTATACCGACCGTTACCAAGCAATTTTGCGTTCTGGATATGCGTCCAGACGAATCTGAGTACAACAGATCGCATATCTGGGGAGCCGTTTGGCTGCCCACGGCGCGACTCCACAGGGCGACAAACAAGATGCCCCCAGATCTGCACTACTTCGTTAAGTTCGATGAGTCCATCGTTATCGTGACAGGGCTGGAAGGAAATAATGCAGAAGAGGCAGCAAATCTCCTTATGGAATATGGAATTGCCCAGCGAAACATTGTTCTTCTGATACAAACGATCGCAGAAGTAGAGCAAACTGCCAGAGGGATCATTGTTACCGCGTGACCAGCTGTGGCTATCGCATCCAGCAGTGAACCACCCCTTTGTTCTGATAGACAGGTACCATTCCAGCGCGTGTAAATGACCCTAGCATGCTGCGTTCATCTACCTATTAACCACCGGGCGTGTTCACTTCTTCGACGCCTGGAGCTGTGCAGCGGCCGCCCTTGTCTTCTCCGCTGCCTCTCGTTGCTTTCGCTTGAACTCTCGGTCGTCCTCGTCCTCATACTCTTCCTTCTTACCCTGCTTTTTGTGCTGAGCCTTTCCAGATTGCTTTCCTGCAATGGGCATCAAGTCTTGCCTTCTTGCTTTTTTCGTACTGCGCTCACTCGAATCTGGAAAAATAGCACAAAATTTGGTACTTTTAGCATTTTTGATTTTCATGTTTTTAAAAGCAACAATGGCCAAAGTCGACATCGATGAGTTTATTGAGCGTCTATACCGCGGAGAATTGCTTGTCGAGGAGGAGATTCGAGAAATATGCGAAAGGGTGAAGCATATATTCATCGAGGAACCCAACATTCAACCAATTCTGGCCCCTGTTACGGTTGTCGGTGACATCCATGGGCAGTACCACGATCTCATTGAAATGTTCCGTATTTGTGGACGTTCACCATACACAAATTACCTCTTCATGGGCGATTATGTCGATCGCGGATACTACTCAGTTGAGTGTATAACTCTCTTGGTCTTGCTAAAGATTAAGTACCGTAATAGGGTTACTATGCTTCGCGGAAATCACGAGTCTAGGCAGGTCACGCAGGTGTACGGCTTCCACGAAGAGGTTGTAAGAAAGTATGGGACGTCTGCTGTTTGGAAGATCTTCACTGAGGTGTTTGATTATCTCCCCATTGGCTGTTTGATAGACAAATCCATATTTTGCATTCATGGTGGTTTGTCGCCCTCGATTGATACCCTCGATCAGATCAGACAGCTCGAAAGGGTAACGGAGATACCTCATGATGGTGCCATAGCAGACTGTCTTTGGTCAGATCCAGACATAAAATCAGGTTGGGGAAGGTCACCCCGAGGAGCAGGGTATACCTTTGGTCAGGATGTGACGGAGACCTTCATAAAGAACAACGGGCTTCTCATGATTGCGCGTGCCCACCAGCTTACCATGGAGGGCTACCAGTGGCACCATGACAAGCAGTGCGTGACCATCTTCTCTGCGCCAAACTACTGCTTCCGCAGTGGAAACCGCGGGGCAATCATGGAACTGGACGAGAATATCCAATACACCTTCATACAATTCAACTTTGCTCCTCGCAGAGGCCAGCCACATATATCTAGGCGCGTTCCGGATTACTTCCTTTAGTCGCTTGAGAGCAATGGATAAGTAAATCCCCGGCTACCGCGGTTTCTTTCTAAGGAAGCGTGCAATCCGCATGTGTCCCTGTGAGCGGGCCATGGCTTCGACGGTCTCCCCGAACCCTGTAGGTATGTGTGCTTCGTTGACGAGGAGCTTGACACAGTTGAGTTGTTCTGCTTGAACAGAGTGGGCGAGTGCAGTGTACCCACTAAAGTCTACGATGCCTTGCTCATACCGCATGAGTAAGCTGACACAGCTGGCATGTCCTTGCCGCGCAGCATACATCAGCGCAGTTCGGCCCAGAGCGTCCCGCTTAGATGCCTCTCCAATATAGAGCTCTGCGGTCTCTACATCACCTGAGGCCGCTGCGATCATTAAAGATGTAACATTACTGATCTTCTGCTCTGAGGCTAAAAGAATCGTTGCGCAGCCCATGTAGCCGTTAAGCAGAGTCCGTAATAGAGCGGTACTTTTGTCAACATCTGACATGCCAGCCTCTGTGCGAAGATACTGCACACACTTAATGTGCCCTTCTTCGGCAGCATACATCAGAGCTGTCTCTCCTAAGTTGTTGGCTATGCACATCTCCTGTCGCAGCTGCTTGAGCACCTCGGTGTGCCCACACCTTGCCGCATAATGCAAGGCTGTGTTTCCGTTATTGTCCGTGGCGCCACATTCGAAGTCACGTAGCAGTGACACTACGCCTAAGTGTCCCTCGTGGGCCGCAGTCATTAGTGCAGTACACCCACCCTTTGTTTTCAGACCAACCTCTCCCAGAAGCAGCTCAACACATCCCAAGTGTCCCTGTTGTGCAGCCATCATAAGGGCGGTGAAACCCTCGCCCACTTGCAGACCAAGTTCACCGAGAAGCAGTTTGACTGCCTCCTCATGACCATAATAGGCGGCTATCTTGAGAGATGACAACCCGTTGTATACCGTGCCAATGAGATTTAAGTTAGCCTTTATGTCGTCCAAGTTATTACTCTCCGCTGCCAAATATAAGGGACTCTTCTTTGTAGATACAGTTGCTGCAACGCGGGGCTTTAAAGGAACCGAAGTACGTTCCATAAGAATATGATTAGTTATGCATTGTATATACTTTACCTTGTTTTCTATTACAGCATAGTCTAAAATGGTGTAACCGTCAGGCATCTTTATAGATGCCTCCCCTTTTAATAAGGCCTTAAACATATCCTTTTTGTTCAAGTCTAGTGCTATCTTCAGTGCCGTTTTACCGTATCTATTTAGAAGACCCTCTGCTGACGCCAGATATGGCTGATATTTAATTTTCCCGTTCTTCACTGCCCAGATGAGCGCGGTGTCGCCCTCATTGTCCCTACAGGAAGCTTCATACGGACCCAAGAGTTCGACAATTTTACTAAGTCCGCGCTCCATTGCGATGATCAGTGCCGTCTTCCCGTTGGCCTGTATATATGTAGCCTCTCCGACACAGAGCTGTACCAGTTCAACATCCCCTGTGAATACGGCGCGAATGAGAGCTGTTCTACCGTCACTATCGACATGGCCCTGTTCATACTTTGCCAGGAGCTCACAACACTTCCGTTGCTCGCGGTCTGTGGCGAGCATTAGAGCTGTTCTGTGCTGGCTGTTGAGTATACGAGACTCCTTATTGACCAGAAGAGACACTATTGCATCGTGGCCATGCTCTGCCGCATACATAAGTGCTGTATTTCCTTCTCCGTCCTGCATGCCATGTTCATGTTCTGCGAGAACCGTGGCTGCACTTACATCCCCAATCCTAGAGGCATGCATCAGAGCAGTTCGCCCTTGAGAATCAACGCTCCTTAAAGACTCTGGGAGTAGCCATTTAATGTAGTTACTCTTTCCATTAAGAATGCACCACATCAAAGTTGTGAGGCCTGGCCCAATTCGAGCGCTGATTTCCTGGGGCATAAGTGCTAGTCTTTGAATGCATGAGATGTTATCTGAAACTATAGCAATTAGTAATGCAGTTTCGCCACTATGCGTTTGGATGCCGGCTTCTACTTTCAGAACATCCAAGCATTCCACATGGTTAAGTTTCACAGCTAGTACAAGGGCTGTGATGCCCTCAACGTTAGACAGTCGCGCTTCCTTCCCAATGAGTAAGTGAATCATTTCAACCTGATTAAGGCGCACGGCCCACATAAGGGCTGTCTCGCCATATTTGTCTATTAGTCCAGATTCCCTCTCAAGTAAAAACGATACGCATTCTTTGCTGCCATTTATGGCCGCATACATAAGCGCTGTCTTGCTCGTGAGATCGTGACACCGTTCTTCATAAGGAGCGAGAAGCTTTGCACATATGTGATGGTTATTTCTTGCTGCGTGCATCAAAGCCGTCATTCCATCTTTGTCCCTAATTCCTTCTTCTACGGCAAGAAGGCGCTCCACAGATTCTCTGCTGCCGGCGGAAGCAGCATGCATAAGTGCGGTCATGCCCTTGTTGTCTTGCAACTTACTTTCCTTCAGTATGAGAGACGACGCCTCAGCAATCGTATTCTTTCTGGCCGCGTGCATCAAAGCTGTCATCTTGTTATTGTCATACATCTGTCCCTCATGCTCAAGAAGAATATCTATGCAATCAGAGTGTCCAGCCATAGCTGCTAGCATAAGAGCAGTACGTCCGTTATGGGAACGCATCCGGACTTCGTGCAAATTATTTCTTACGCTATCTACATCCCCAGACAACGCAGCGTCCATAAGAGCCGTCTGGAGTCCGAAGCCACTGGGTCTAGGGGATACTGGTGACTGTGCTCCGAGCCTTAGCCCAGACGGCGAGGAGGCCCGAATAGGGCTAGGAGACCACACAAGTGCATTATGCATGGTTTGATACCTTTGAAACTCCATTCTTCGAAGGACTTCTTGAATGTCAGGAACAAGGAGGAGATCTGCGCTGCTTATTCGTGCATACGGTATTCGTTCTAGACACCGCCTGATGACGAGTTTTATAGTATTACTGTAGCCTGAAAGCTGCTGCAAGTAAGGCTCAATAGGAGTGTCGGCTATAGAGGTGGGAATTTCAAGAGTGCATAATTCTAGTATAATGCAGCCCAAAGACCAAATATCGACCTTCTGCGTGCAGGATTGTCCATTGAGTATCTCTGGTGCCAGATAAGCAGGGGTCCCGAGCACCTTCTGCACACTCGCAGATCCGGTAATAGAAACAAGCTCCAGGGGGCGACAAAAACCAAAATCAGCAATCTTAACGTCGTCATCCAGGAATAAAATGTTTGCCGGCTTTATGTCTCTGTGCACAACAACCGATAAAGAGCCTGTCTTGATCTGGGAGTGAAGATAGGCAAGACCAGCGGCAATTTGAGCCAGTATCTCCCATATCTGCAGCTCAGGTATAGGCTCTTGTCGGCGGCGATGCTGCATGATGAATTCCTCGAGCGTTCCCCCATTGCAGTACTCCATCTCGAGATACACATGTTCAATCTCTGGATCGCGCAGCACACGCGTACAATTAACAATATATCGTGACTGAAGCTGTGGATAGATATCTAACTCTCCCGTGAGGGACATGCTACTAGCGAGGCAAAGGCTTTCATCAATTTCCTTCAAAGCAAAGATCTCACCAGAATCGGTTTTCGAGACCTTGTATACTTTCCCAAAGGCTCCCACGCCAAGTACCTCTTCACAGATGTACGATTTAGCGATGGTTGTGGACACAAGCATGGGGCGGGGAGCAGGGGAGGAATAAATTAAATCTCACTCAAAAGGATGAAGGACCTCTCGGGCATCTACCGTATTTACCTCTATTAGCTTAGTTTAGTTAACTGTTTGATATAGCCGGCAAGCAAAACACTTCACTATATCACCTAGGGTAGAAGGGAAGACTAGACTGCACTACGGCTGTGCATCTGCGGCTGCCCACGCATCCCAGACAGCCGAATAGATGCCGGCTGAGATGCCCTGAGCTCCTCCTCAAAGCCTGCATTTATGGCAGAACCGCTAACAGATGCAAGAGATGCCTCAAGTGCACTCACTCTCGCACTTGCGCGCCTAAATTCTTCTTCGCGGAGGTGCAGGTTTGCTTTTAGATTGATTATCTCTTCGTTGAGCCTCAGCTTTTCATCTTTGAGATTCGTGATTGTCTCATCCCTACGTTTGATTTCTTCACGTCTGCTCTGCTCAAGTTCTTGGTATCTCTGATCGTTTCGCATGTTCGTAGCATCGACAGTCGCAAATATATGTGCATAGTTCCGTTCTTTGGCGCGAAGCCTCTCTATTTCTATCTTGATGGGCTCAAAGCGCTCCTTCATATACTCATAAAGGCGCTTAGCCTCGTAGAGCTTGCTCACCTCGGCTGCTTGATCGTCTTTAAGGCGCTGCAGCCTTTCGTTCTCCTCCACTATCTTGCTCATCTGATCATCTGCAATGAGCAGCTTTGCCTTCTGAGACTCTACCTCCAGGCGCAGAGCGCGAGCCTCGTCCTCGACTTCCTTCAAACTCGACACCGTTGTCATCGACTTGGTGTACTCGTCAACAAGCTTGCTCTGCTGTTCCTCCAGCTCTCGTATACGCAGAACAGCGTCCTCAGCCGCTAGCTCTGTATTCCTGAGACGAGAGAGCTCTTCCTGCAAGGTTCTTATCTGCTCCTCAGCTCCAGCAAGACGCAAGGAGGTGCCATCTAGGTCTGCGGTGACCTGTGCCAGGGACACTCTGGCTTCTTCTGCCTCGCGGGCTTTATCTCCGGCCAGCTCACTTATCGCTTGATACTTCAAGTTCTCCTTCTCCATTGAGCTGTAGCGTTGAGTTAGCTCGTCGTACTTCCTCTTAAAGCTTTCTGCTTCGGAAAGAAGAACCTCTAACTCCGTGATACGAGACTCTGCTTTGCACAGGTTCTCCTCCCATGTGTTAGACTTCTCCTGCACAGACCGAAGGGACTCGATGGTACTTTCAAGACGAGAGATCTTTTCGGTAAGGGCGATGATCTGTGCTGTCTTTGTCTCCGCATTGGCCTCGTCATCTTGATAGATAGCAAGCTGTGCAGCAACATCCTCGTACTGCTCATATGGAACAAACCTCGGTTTTGCGCCAGCTTGTATCTGAGGATTAGGAGCAAGCACGGGTTGCACCCCCTGGGCTGCCGGCACCACTGTTCCTAGTCCTGATATGGCAGGGCCAGACTGCGAAAGCTGGATGGGCACGGGTCCCTGTGACTGTGCCAGCGCAGAGGGTGCCAATGCAGCAGAGACTGTCGCCTGAAGGGCATTAGTGTTAAGGACAGATACGGGAGCATCTGCTGCAGAGAACCCTGTAAGCTCATTGATCGTATCTGTGAGCTCCATTACATCTTTAGAAAGTATGCCGTTATCTGTCTGAAGTAACGCAATTTGCTCTCTAAAGGCTAGATGCTCCTCCTCAGCTTTGTCAAGTTTCTCCCGGAGTTCATCGCACGATTGGCGAAGCTGAGCGTTCTCAGCCTCGAGGGTCCCCACGCGAGGTGCGTCGAGTTTACTGGCCGTCTGGGCCGAGAGCAGACGTGAATTTGCGTCTTCGAGACGAACTATCTCGAACTTAGCCGCCCGGAGACTCTCCTCGAGGATCGCAACGCGCTTCCTGCTGTCTTTTAGCTCATTGGTCAGTCGCTGAAGATCCATTCGGAAAAGACAACCCCTCTAAATTTTGTTTAACAAATTTAAATGAATGGGTGACCGGAATGACCGAAGTGACGTTGCTCCACTGCCCGGCGGGGCTGCTGTTCCTGTGCGCACAGTGAATTGCCAGTCAGCACTTGAATTGCTAATAGACCTGCGGAGCCAGGAAGGCTTACCACCTTATGATTCTGCTAAGGTGGCAGCCGCCATTAAATCCTTGACGGATATCTACCCGCATTTGTCCTACTATCTGGATCTTCTCTCGCAGGACTTATCGAAGATCGATACTACTGCTGTACTTCGCCACTTTTACCCCTTTTATATGATCTACAATGAGTTTATTCATCTTTTGGTCGTCTATCATATGACGCGATTTCGGCGTCTACTCTCCACAATCAATAACTCAGTAGATCTACCCTCAGACTGTGCGGCTGCTCTCTCCCCCTACGAGCAGGAGCTGCTCAAGCAGGTGCAGGATATCAGGATCAACTTTTACTTGCGAGAAGGCGTCTTACCAACCCCAAAAGTGGCGCCTCCGACCTCTGCGTACATAGACGTCATGGTTGTGGACAACTCTGTTGGTGAGGTTCTGCTTCAGAGCGGCGAAACTGTTTTCTTGAACTATGGGTCGTTCCATCATCTTCTTCGCTCCGATGCCGCCGAGTTTTTAGCTCGTGGACAATTGGTTATTCTTAGCGAGTAGTGTTCACGGCAACTTTATTCCTTTTTAGAAGTATATCGGGTAAATCCTTGCCAACTTGCAGTTAGATCAGCTATTAAAATTAGTTAAAAGTAGTTCATCTACACTTCTATAGATTGAGCATTTGGTCGTTGAGATCATGAACTTGAGTAAGGTATGGTCTCCGTACGATGCCAAGCAACTGGGTGAGGAAGTTGGCTGTCCTCCAAAGCAACTGCTTCCAACTGGAGAAGACCCCCTTAAAACCTCTATCGATAGCCTGATATTTCCCGTTGTTTATACTCCCATCTCCTCAGTCAAGCCACAGCCTGGTTCGACCATCCAGAGCCAGGGTGTGGAGGCCATTTACTCTCTTTTGTCTATCGTTGATGATTTGGCTGAATCCCTTGTAGGAAGAGACAAGTGGCAACTTATCTATGAAGATGAACAAGGAAAACTTAGCGCTAACACTCAAGTGCCCAATAAAACGCTGCCGATACTGGTGCCAGCATCGAGGATAACGAACAAAGAGCTTAGCACCGGTGTAGCCACATTCTTTCGTCAGGTAGATGCAGTAACCAATACCATAAGTCGAACACAGCTCAACTTACAGCAAACTACACCTATTGACCATGGGGTAGAGAAGGAAGCAGAATACAAAAGATTCGCCACTAATTCGGGGGCAGACTTCTTAAGCACTTTCTTACGCTTGGCGCTCCAGACTATCGACAGTCTGCCCTGGTTTCAGGCGGGTTCTTCAGAGGATCCTTGCTGTGTGCTTTGTATTTCAGATGACCAGTTGGTATACGACAAGTCCCAGGACATCTATAAGCTCACTGTCCGTGATGCTGCTGCCCTTAACAGCCTCCTGATACCTGGCGACATCGTCAGCATACAGGGACAGTATTATGTGCTATCACTTTCTCCCCGCGCTCACGGGCTGTTTGAGCATGTTACGGAACAAGTATTTACGGTTACGCCCTGTCTGATTGCTAATTTCAATAGTGTGTACGCAGGTGCATCGATGAAACTCGAAAGACAGATGCGGGGGTCCCGGTGGAGAAATGAGCCCCTGTTTAAAGAGTTAGATACTTGCCCCACATTCTGTTGTTTCACACAATGCATATCTATGTGGTCTGCCGTAAGCCTCAAACAGGACTTCTGTGTTATTGCGGCCTTCTTCAAAGGACACCCATACGAATTGGGGCACTTTCCTCTGACTGCTTTGCAGATAGTTAAGTACTTGGCCTTCTATGATCCCAAGGATGCTGTTCTTCGCTTCTTTATTCTTGACAACTCGTGCGGAGCGCCATCTGGGATAGGAGTCAAAAGCGTGACTTTAGAGAAACAAAGTGAGGTTATCAGGGAGCTCACAGATAGCAGGAGTGATATCGATACTGCAGGTGTCGACGGCTCAGCTTCTAGTGGCATAGAGGTATCTACTCCTTCCTCGATAACGTCAGATTACGTACTAGAGGCAGATTTGGGGTGTTGTGGGCGCGAAGCCGATGAGTTCTTCTCTAAGTACGACATCGATGATTATGGATTTCTGAAAGACCCTGGATTATTTCCCCCCACCTGCTCCCTCAATTCCCTTGAATTACTTGAGGTTCTGAAGTCGAGCCAGGACCCCACCGATTCACTCAGTCCTGCTACCTCGCAACAAACGTTCCTTTCAAACTTTCACGCTGCCATCCAATCGATTAGCTATGGCGTCTCGCTGATGTATGAAGTCCCTATGGCTATTTCTAGAGAGTACTTTGCTTGGGTAGACGTTGTAAGCGAGTCCTCAACCGAATTGCTTTACCTATATGATCGATCTACCACTACTACCATAACTCTCAAGCGACCACTTCTTGTCCTTAATTTGCGCAAGCTCCTTTCTCACTATCTCAAGAAAAATAACGGAAAAGTTGAAGAGCATTTGAATGGGATCAGTTGCATGCCTGCTGTGCAAAGTATTTACGCTCTGGGTTTGGCCTATAACCACGTTCTTCTAATTATGATACCATACATGTCTGGCTCCTTCTTCTTTTGTTCATTTAGGAAGGACGAAGTGCCCTCTTCTGCAGATATATGTATTGTTGCGCAAAAGAGCGTTATTGATGTTGTTAATATTGATTTGCTTCAAACTCACGGATTGATCTTCGTATCAACGCGGACATTTGCATCTGATCCCCACAGCAAAACTAAATCGAGCACACATCTGCATATTTTCACCATGGTCTATAACTACAAAGAGACAGATCAGATAGATTTCTCCACACGAGACGGCACGCTCAGAGAAATCAGATTTACTGTACTTTTTAGACCTGTTCACACGCTTTTCCTTATGGATGCTGGATACCCCGCTAAGGGCATTGTGCTCTTGAACTCAATGCGCTTGGCCATCCACTTTGAGAGCTTATCATACTTTTATATGATAGACTGCGAGTTTTTACAAGGCCACAAAAGCCGAGACTCCAACGATACCTCATGCTGCATCTCAGCCACACCTATCTACACTGCATGTCGGTCAATAACCACCCTCTTGTATGCTCATGATGGAGAGCATATAGTATTATTCGAGCACGGAGAAAACCAAGCATTGGTATACTCGCTAATTAATCTAAAGGAGCTAAAGTATTCCATTGTCCTTCCAGGAGGAGACAGAATAAACCATGCGGCACCAGGCGGAGACAGTGGCTTACTTGCACTTTCCGGAGACCACACAATCTCAATTTATCAGCTAGGCGCTTCGGAGATCTTTCTGAAACACTATGTGACACGGGGAAAAGCCATAGGCATAGCGTGGTCTACACCAACCAGTTTACTGGTCGCAACAGAACAGGCTCTTTATACAATCACACTGCGTGCAGAAGGTGCTTAGTATAGTAATTATTATCTGTAGTAGGGCGGCTGTATCTTGGAGGCAGTAGAGTTGCGTAGATAGTAGCGACATCCACCTACATCTAGAAATGCAGCGCATGTGGTCTTTTTGACGCAGGTGCTGCAGTGATTTAGTCCGCACGCATAGTACCCTGTATGGTTAACAACATAGTCTTCTCCTCCACAATTGATAGTAGGATTACACTGCAAATCAACATAATCTACCACCGCGAGATCCAAGTGGCTAAAGCTGTATTGCAGTCTGTTGCATCGTGCTGTAAAAAGCTTAAGGCCAAGTTGCTGGGAGTCTCCCAAACACGGGGGAACATCCCCTATGAGCGAATTATTGTCCAAGTGTAGGCTATGGAGTTTAGACAGTGCACATATGCATTCTGGGATGTTTCCATCAAGACTAGTATCTGTCATGTCCAGAACTCGCAGGTAAGAAAGACCCCCGAGCAGACAAAGGTCGGAGTCTTTGAGATTATTGCCAGATAGATATAAGCTGGATAGGTATGTGAGGTTTGTTAGGTCAGAAAGTTGACCATTGAGCCCCATGTGCTGCACATTTAGTGACACCACATTATCATTGTCGTCACAGCTGACTCCGATCCAGTCGCAGTAAACATCCGACTGTAGCCAATTGTTTGGCATCCAATTTGCCCCGTCTGTGCTGTCATAAAACTGAACGAGTGCATCATATTGCATGTCTACTAAACCATATCCAACCTCAAGGAGAAGAAGCAGAGAAAACATATCAGTAGTAACTTATTTTTTGGGAAAGACAACTGTAGAGCTAAGTAACTCAAAGTCTACAGGACGGAACGATGCAGTGATACCATCAAAATTATTTTTCTTTGATGAAATGGTCTTTAACAGCCCTATAGCCGCCGGAGTGGTATGCATGTCTATTTGCAGGTAGTATTCTCCTATCTCCCCCAGACCCTCCCGAACTGATTTGACTGCCTCCTTCTTCGTGATGAGACCTGTTCCAAAGAAATTAATTCCGTGATACTGGTCGGGAATGTTGCTAACAAGAACACACTTCGTGTCTCTCTTCTCCTGTGTCCTCTCCTGCGATGGTTGAAATTGAGTAGATGAAGGATCGTTTGCCATAATTTTTGGTTTAGGAGAGGACTCCAAGCCTAGCTTTGCAGCTTGAACATACTCACGGAGAGATGCAGAGTCTCGTAAAGTGCCGTCCTGCACAAGCATAGAGGTCAGAGCGGCATCAGCGTCAGGAGGCGGGTCACTCTTGGCTTGCTGGTCCATTTGCAAGCGGTTTACAAAAGTGACCATCTCGATGCCCTTAAACTTACTATTATCTGATGCACTGTCTTTGTAGTATCTAATGCACATAATGACTGCCAGAGCCTGCGAAAAGTAAATCTCGGCCTTGTTGAAGTCTTGGTCTGTGGAAATGCGGACCAGGTCTCCGAATCGATTGAATTCTTGGCTTATTTCGTAGACATTATTTAGCGTCCGAGGGATATTAGCAAGTTTGAGGATTGGGAGCAGCCCCTTCTGAAAGAAGTGAACAGGCCCCAGCGGGATTTCGAAGGGCAGCCTATCCTTTGGGTCGGGGAAACGACAAACTCGGCGGGGCCGCTCATACTTTGTAGATATCTCATTCTCCATTTCGATAATCTCTGCGAAATTATCTGGGAAAGTTCCGCTCTGCTTGTGCTTGTCATAGATGTTCCGCAGATAGAAGATTTCTTTAGCAAAGCTCTCGGATTTCGCAGAATTAGTATTAAGGTACTGTGTGACGAAGTTCTTGTAAAAAATTACGTCATTAGGCACGGTCTTGCGCATGAGCAATGACACAAAAAAGCAGGCAGCGTCATAGGAAATAACTATATGGAGGGTCCTATAGATGAAGGAGATGGTTTGGAGGCGTAGCCACATGCGCAGCTTAACCGGGTGATCTGCAGGGATGTCCGTCGTGGCCACCACTTCCATCTTGATCGGCGCGGCGGACATCAATTAAAATGTTTTTTGATCGATCTTTCCTATCTTTTGGAACTTAAGTAAGACCTCACTGCGATAAACTGACTAATTCAGCAAGCTTTTAATGGACATCCTTTATGTCATGTGCAGTATGTTCTTTTATGTCCCATAAAGACTTTACCTAAAAAGTGAACCTTCCTTATGCGGCTCTTTGTCCTTACAGGTGCCATCGGCTGTGGGAAGAGCACCTTTGCATCATTCCTTAATAAGAACGGGGTTGCAATTATCGATACAGATGTGCTATCTCATCAAGTTGTCGAGCCGGGGATGCCGGGGCATGCAGCTATTCTGGCTCAGTTTGGCCCATCCTTCTTTTCTGAGAATGTCCTGGACAGGAAAAAGCTTGCAGATCACGTATTTTCTGATGCTACTGGTGACCTGAGACGTAAGCTGGAGCAATGCACGCATCCCTACATCAACTCCATGGTCAGTCAGCAGCTCAGGCGTATATTTTTGAGACAGAAGCAAACAAAAGGAGTCCCTACTGATTGCGTGGTGCATGCCTCACCAAAGGCTGTCTGTGTAGTCATTCCACTCTACTTTGAGGTAGGTCTAGATAAGCGTGGTCTTCTATCAGCAGCCCCCGTGGTTGCCTGTGTATTGAAAAGTGTGGATGTGCAGATCGCTCGCCTCAAGAGTCGGAGCTGCCTTTCTCTAGACGAGCAGGAGGCTCTTGCTCGCATTTCTCACCAAATGTCCATGGAAGAAAAGGCTAGCAGGGCATCGTATGTTGTTGAAAATGACGGACCAATAGAAGAACTAGAAGAGCATGCTGGTTACTTTGTTACCAGCGTCATGCCAAAGCTAAAAAGTAGGCGCATCGCTTTACCAACCATTATACACCGTTATTTCGAGGAGGGATTCTGGAATCTAGTGCTGGAGGTAGTTCTCCTACTCATTATTATTGCAAGGCTGGTATACAAAGCTAGATATGGAGGAAAAAGCCCCCTCATGTACGTCCTCGATAAAATAAGAAAACCGTCAGATGGCGACAAACGTGAGTAACTCCCAGCCAACTCTGGCATTCCCCAGTGTTGATAGTAAACTATCCGCTCTGGAAAATGTCATAACGCCTGGGAGATTCTTAGCGGAAAACATTGGAAAAGAAGTCGTCGTCAGGCTTAAAGACGGCCGGGAATATACCGGGACGCTCATATCGTATGACAGCTATTACAATTTGAGGCTCAAAAACTGCATAGAGAAGTCCAGAGAGGGCAAGTGCGCTTTGTCGTCGTTAAAGGACATGTTTATACGGTGCACCAGCGTGCACCTGGTTTATACAACCTCTCCAAGGACGAATAGTGTGTAGAAATGCCGGTACACTTGCTTATAGGTGCTCTGTGCAATGCAATTTCAGCCCATGCATCACAGGCAGGTCACATCCAAAAAAGATGTTCAATGGCGGCCTCACCAATGATTTTCTAACTCACATTACAATCTATTGCCCGCTAACCGATACGCGGCCATTTCGATACAAGGAATCTACATCGTATGACATCCGCCTTTTCGAAGAGGACTTTGTAACCCTTCAGGGATTTAAGAATGCAATTAAAGAACGCACACGCGCTGGCTTCCTCAAGTCGCAGTTTTTTCGTGTGACATTTGACAGGAACATTACAGATGACACCCATACCTTCATTAGTGACGATGACGACATCCTGCAGGCCTTTGATTCCAATCGTGAGCTTCCGTGGCAGTTGATCATAGTTCGATATACAAAAGTGCAAGCCAGCAGACTCCGTGATAAGCTCAAGTGTGGCGAGCAGACCGAGCTAGATCTCCTTACAAGACAAAAGCGTCGCTACACCCGGTCCTTGGCTCCAAGGGATGCCGGGCAAGACATGAATGTTTCCACGGCATCTGTCGCTACAGGCGACATATATGGGCACACTGACTACGTAACGGATGCCGTGGGCGCTTCCGTTACTTCCGAGCTACTACTGTCACAGAGCTTAGATTGCAGTGCAGACATGCGTGGACACCAACCCTCCTTTATGCATTCAAATGCTCATATGCTTGAATACGGGGCTGGGTTTAGCAATCTTCCAAGGTCCTCTGGTCTGACTTCTTCCCAAGATCCCACTTTCACTCATCGATCCTCGGAGGATGGTTGTCTTTTAGCTACCGACTCAATGATTCATGAACAAGACCGTGATATCATGACCTGGAGCACCAAGAGTCCGTCCACTGGCCCACTTACCATAAACGAGGCAGTCACTAGGATCTGTGATGAAACTCCACTTGGGCGGCTCTTTAGCAACCGCGCCCTGAAGATCTGGGCATTAGAAATCATTCTAGAAAGGCACAACTCCTTTTCCATTCCCCCCTCGTTCTTTCCTATCCCTGATATGTACCTCAGGCATTGCTGGCGTAGCGTGGCAGTCCCCATAGAGCTTCAGCCCATTTCTATGCTTTATGCCAAGTATCTCGCTGACAAGACATTAGAGCACGCCATTGCCTCCGCAGAAGATGGCACAGACGATGACGTTAGTACCTATAGCGCGGAGGAAGGAAATGGCAATACTGACACTAATAAGTGTAGCCACGAAGGCAGGATCGATAATTTATCTGACGACGACGAGCAGATTAACCTGATCTAGAAGATACATTTTTTCTGAGTACCTATGGATTACTCTCTTCCCTGCGCCGGGACCAACGCAGGATATTCGGACTGCAGAAAAAAATATTCCGCCCTCAGTCGAGTGAACCAACTACATGTCTGAATTGGAGGCGTTAGCAGCAGGGTATTTTGCGACCAGCAGCGCTGATAGGATGGCTGCTAGTCTCAAGTTCGATCAGTTTTTAGAAGAGGATCCTCAATCCATCTTTAACTTGGCCCAGGTTACCTTTACCGATTCCCAGCAGTCCCAGGCAATAATATTAGCAGCCCTCCTGATTAAGCGGTACCTTTCGTCCAAATACTTTGATCTCGCTAAGGCTAGCATTCTTGCTGGTCACACACCCCTATCTTTAGAGTCATATGGCATGTACTCCAATCAGCCAAGGTTCGGTTCCTTGTCTTGTGAAGATATTGTTTCTATGGTCCAAGTCTTGCTTAGCATTTACCAAAACGCAGTCTACCAGTGCGACCATATTCGGATGAATCTGTCCATAGACACTGCCCTCCTCATAATGGATGCAACTAGGGACTTCATTTCTTATGCACTTGTTCTTCAGAAGTATTATCAGAGCTCTATTTCCCAGACCAGCTTTTCCGGGTTATCTATTTTGTTCAATCACCAGAACATTTTCCGCATATCAACCCGTGATGACGTATATTTGTGTGCGGAGCAATGCGTTCTCTTTTTGCGAAATCAAGCCATCTCCTCTTCCTTTGGATCTGCTACATCTGCTCAAAGTGACTTCATGAGCTGGGTTCAAACGAGAACAGACTGCAGTACTGCACTATTCAATGCCGTCACACGGTATTCTGGCGTTGACTTTTCAAAAACAACTAGCGTGATAAATGTTACGTCTTATAATCCCTATCGGAAACTCTTTTATGCTTACTGTGCTCCTACAACGCAAGGCCCCAGCATGACAAAAGCACCGTATGACTTCTCGTTTGTAGAACGCTTGTATGAGGCGCTTGCTTATATGCTTTCTCTTACTGACACTACTGCAACAGGCTACTCTGGACCCATGCTGGACAAGCTTGTTGAAGGAATACTATCCACTCTGAATCTTCTTTATGTCGTAATCTCTATGGAAGAGATCTATGATATCCAAGAAAGCAATGAAAGAGGGCTTATGGAGATTCATATGGGACGGATCACAGATATCCTTACCTCCCAATTCTTTTATCCCTTTATTTCTACCTTCTCCAACACAGCATCCTTCTTTGCAAAGGTCCTCTTCGCACTACGGAGGTCCTCTCGTCCAATCGCCTTCTTCTCCATGGAACCTATATTTTATAGGTATATTGAAGCAGCTCGCAGATTGACTCTCTTTCTTCATGGATACGAAGATATAATATCTTACCCAGAAGCGTCTTCTATGTTAAAGTGGGATGCCCTTCAAGGTATGCTGTTAGACACAGGACAGTTGCAGCTATCTCTCTCCGCTGACTATGTGGAGGCAGGAGGCATTATGATGAAGTTGTGGCATAAGTTTGGGCTTAATCTTTCGTATCTTAGTCCAGCCTCGGACAAGGTCAGAGACATTGTTAAATATACACAAGAACTATGCACAGAGATGTTTTATGCATACTTGCTTGCTTTTCTCTATCAGTGCAGTAACTTTTACAACGAAGAGTCATCCCACATGGAACAGCTTGTTCGAAACCTGAACGAAGCATACTCTAAGGTCGATACAGAAACAAGGGCAAAAGCAGTATATCAGCCAGGTGCAGATAAGGATCTAGACAGGGTGGAAACCCCAAAGAATGCTGATAGTGAGTATTGCGAAGCAGGTCAGCCATCCAGCACGCTAGCAGATTCGTACTTGGGCAGATTTAGATCCTTCATTTCGGCAATTGCTGGGAACGCATCGTTCGATTTGCTCGACTTTAGTGTTCACACTAAGAACATGACGTCAACGTATGAGATATCGGTAGCAGCTATTGATTCAGATATGTGTGACACGTTTCTTAATACGTCGCATCCACTTTTGCTGCTGAGGATTCGGGGGCTTATCTATGCGTTTTCTCAAGCACTTACTAAAATCCAGGAAAACATAAATCAGGGATGTTTCACACCAGCCGATATTACTACTCTACAAGCGTCCGAATCCTGCTTTTCTGTATCTGCTTCCTACTTCCTATTTTTCTTTAAGGTTCTTAGGGCGTCTTCTTTAGATGATAAGGATTTTGTTGTGACACTTGCTCAGACATCTGTCGCACTCTTTCAGTTTATAGGCTCTTGGCTTCAGTTCAACTTTTCCCTTTATGGGCAAGACAGCCCTGTTACACCATACCTAATTAATAGGCCATCATATCACCTTTTTTCTGTCATGGCAGTGGAGTTCATTGACTCCATGGTGGACATCACATCTCGCTCCACCAACAGAGTTGTGTTTAGAGATGTAGCCGCTGCTCTTATGAATCAGGGCACTCTGCGCATGTCCTCATCATATGCCCTAGCGACAAGTTTGACTGAAGCATCGGTCACCGAAGATCCTCTGAGTCTTTCTCCAAGCGACTTTATTGCGCCCTTTCTGTTTGATCTACAATTCCAACTCAATCTTTTGTACAGCTCCATAATAGTTTCTAGCCAAATGCATGTCCAGCTGGAGCAGGCCAGGGAACAAGCTAGACCGGGACAATCACCCAATAAGCTTACCGAGATATTGGGCATCGTGTTTTATCTGGACCAAGATCAGCCGTATTACATTATAGCGTCAACCTTAATTAGAACAAAGTTTTCCAGAATAAGTGAGCATTATTGCACTTCTCAGCTATTTCAGCAGCTTGTCAAAGGTAACCTAGCGCAATCGTCTTTTAATTTAGCCCCTCTCATTTACAGCCTCTTTATCGGCATACATAACATAGCCCGCAATTACACTACAATCCGCATGTACTACAATGCGCTTATGTCAATGATCTTGCGCGATCCTATTAACAAAACAGGACAGACAGCTCTCCTCATTGTCACCCTCTGTAACCTAGTCAACCTGATGGGTGCACCCTCCAGTCCGTGTGAGCTGATCAACTTTCACATCAATGTTTTACAGCAAAATCTCACAGGGTCCCTGGCCAGTTCCCCCATAATAAAAATAGTTGGCCCTTCTAATGAAACAGGACCCGCCGGGTCTATGCCAACCATGCCTATCACCACGCAACTGACACAGAGCGAAAGTATAGGGATCAATGCAGCACACCTCACATTTCTTGTTTCAAAGCTTAACACGCTAAGTCACAATAATCTTCAGATTCCCATGGCAGAGCGTGAGTTCATCTTTGGGTACGTTCTTTCGGGGCTTCTAGGGGTCCTGCAAAGTGTCAAGGGAGACAATCCCAGTCTTATAAGCTTCGTTAATATCCTCAGTTCCCGTCTTGGCCACATAATCACGTGTAGCATTGCTATCGACTCGTTCACGGACATGTTGATTGAGCTACTGATAGAGACGAACGCAGCTATCGACAACAAAAAGCTTGTTGGGGAGCTCCGCATCTCCGCATCGAACCTTCGCTTGATGACCAACGCATTTCTAGAGACGCTAACTACAAACGTATATAAGCAGTATCACATCTTGCTGAAGTGCGTCAATGTCGTTGCAAATCTACAAAGGATGCTTACCAGCAGCTCAAGCAAGTCTGCGCAAACGTTGGGAACACAAGGCGAACGCTCTGCAGATATGCTTTCCCTGGAGCTGCTTCTTACGCAGGCTTCTGACAAGGATTTTCCCGACATTGTTCGCCAACTCTCGAGTGGATTGAGTAAGGCGGAGATTGACTTTGATCTTCCCTATATTCAGCTAGTGTATAAGGCACTCCTGGCTCTTAACATGCCAGATATCTCGAGCGAGCAGAAGCTGTCGTTTCTTGCTAAGTGCGAAAATCAGCTTCTGGAACACGTGTCCAGGCACCATCTTTTCCGCCTACTCTCTGCCATTGTCGAGCTGGGGACATATCTCTATACAGAAGCTACCACTGCTGCTAACACTCCTGCCTGTCAGAATATATTATCACTTATTGCGCTCATGAACAAAGACTGGATGCTTGATTACAGACTCCATCACAATTGTAATCTTCTTCTTAACACAATAGACTTCCTCCACGTGGTTTTGGTTAAGAACCCTGAGATTATGGGCGCTCTTCCGAAGTATGCGGTTCGAACCATCATGGCACTGCTCTGCGAGGCTTCTACCTCAGACATAGTCACTGACACAAAGCAAAATAGAATACTGGTCTCACTGCAATCTGTTTACATTTTCCTCGCAAAGGCCTTGATGAGCAATACCATCACAAACTCATTTAGCCAAATAAGTAATAGCGGCTCAAACACCATTAATTTAGAGTACACTAACAACATCCTCGGGTGCCTAACGCTCTTCAGTGCCTCAACCATCTTCGATGAAGAGATCACAGCAGCAGCAATTAACATACACTCTTATATCATGGACTCAGAGCAGACATATGATTCTCTTAAGCTATACACGAATCTCTCAAATATTCCTCAGAATCTTGGAATCGGGTCTTCTCCATCTTTATTAGGCTCCATAACAAATTCGATAACGTCTTCTACTGCCCCCGGGAGCAACACACATGCTAGCCCACTCTGCTACTCATTTACAGATGGCCTATCGACGGCTGTCCCCATAAACGCTATGGTCTACGTAATCCAAGGGGTTGTGGATAAGAAGATAAATATGATAATTCAAACATCATCATTCATCTTCGCTTGCGCACAGATTAACCAAAAAACTGCGGTGATAGCCGCTATCTCACGCATCAACAGCTCTGTAATCGTGCAGATTGTGGCGCAGCTTCAACAATTGGCAGATGCTATCGACATAGATTCGCACAAAAGGTCGAAATTCACCGAAGCAGTATCTGACATCTTCATGAAGCGCAATAGCGCCATATAGCATTCGATTGGATCTTGAGTACACAAACAAGGTTTAATTAGTTTCTAGTTCAATTTAAAATAAATGAGTTTTGGTGTGCTGTTGCCTGGGAAACCACCGATCACAGAATTTGAAGTTCGCGGAGACTCCCAGTTGACGCTCTGCATACCAGAAGTCACGAGTGTGACGCACGTGACCGTCTTTGCAATCCAGCCCCCTCCCCTTCCCGATGGATACACTTATGGCATCTATCTGCAGCAGGGGCACAATCTTTGGGTATGCATCGGGTTAATCCATGCAGGCTGTCACTCCATCTCCGTGGCTATCGGCAAGTACATGGTCGACAAACAGATAAACTACACCGGGTATATTCACATTACCATAGCGACCACTGAGGATTGCATGAGGGCACTAGAAGACGCCAGAAGCAAGTATGATATCAAGGATCGGGGGCACCAGCTGCTTGATCAGATTGGCGAGGCTTTAGCCAACGATCTAGTGAAGTATCTTGTTTCTTATGAAGGAATAGACTATAACGGAGATCAGTACATTCCAAGCGGTGTACTGGACAAGTGGACAGAAACGTATCACCAGAGGGTCAGTACGTCTAGTCGATTTTGGCGCCCGCTTGATTCTTCTTGTCTGTGTGTATCTCATCAAACGTCACCACAACCTCATCAGTAGCCGGAGGGAAATAGCTCGGCCTTGTTGGAATGTTTGGCCACAGATGGAAAGGAGCCCACGCTGTAGGAGGAGTGAGGCCGTGAGGGCTCATATTAACACTGGGATCAAAGACAGGGTTTCCGGCGGCAGAGCAGATTAGCTTGACCTTCTGTGATATTTCATAGTCAACAAACAGCTTAGGGATTTTGTCTGGTTCGTAGACAATGATCATGTCTGATATGTCTGCAGATTTATAGTAGTAGTCTCCATCAGCAGACACATATGACTCTGTCGCCAAGGGCGTTTTAAAGACTCTGAAGGGGTACACACGGAGAAGATTGTCGTACTGGCGCAACAGGTGCATCTCTCCCGACTGACCAGTAATATCAAAGACGAATTCAAATGCAAAGTCTGGATTGCGACGAGCAGCCTCGGCAAGGGCATCAGGAAGCTCAACAATGTACTGCTCCTGGCAGAGAAAGTCGTCTTTCAACATGTCCACCGATGTCATCGGCTCGTTATTATTGTTGTTATTATCATTTTGCTATTTATGGTAAATTGCAATTTACTATCTTGCCATATATTATTGAAAGAAGGTGTGCTGCATGCAGAACACTACAAAAGTAAAGGTTCAGCTCCTGAAGACCCTTGATGATGGATCGGTAGACCCTAACTGCTACGCGTGCAAGATGGGTCATGTGATATTAACAAGTGATGGAAGGATATCCTCTGAGTCACCAGCAGTCAAAGATAAGCAGTTGCTAATCAAAAAGAACGGGAAAGTTGATAATAGGTCAGCAATATGTAAGAAAACTGTAGATCAGGATAGAACTATTCAGGCCCCCTTGGGTTCATCTTTGTCGATGACACACCCGAATACCATGCTTGCCACTCGTGACAGCACAGAGACAACCACGCCTGGCGTGCAACAAGGCTCTACTCTATCTATTTCATCTGAACGCAAGCCAACTATACACACCACTGTTTCTCCAGCCCCCTCTGCCCCTCTATCAATTCCTAATACAATAGTTCAGCCCCCTGCTTCAAATCAACCAAATCAGCTTTCCTCTTTGGCCCCAATTTCACTACCGCCTCCCGTACCAACTGTTAGGCAGTCTCCCCAACTACAAACCCATGCGACCGCACACAGGAATCCACAGTTTCCACCATTGAGTCATCAGGAAAAGGCCCCCGTCCCCAAAGGATCAGAGCACCAGGCTCATAATAGTAGTGTTCATAGTACAGAGTCTATTTTCAATCGAGCAGGCATTCCAAGGACTCACGAGTTCGCTTGCGTAGCGTATTCTATGGCCTCTACCAGAAGTTATTTTACGTACAATTTTCTGTGTTTCCTTCAACGTTTGTTCCATCGTCCCGTGGACACCGAAGAGGAGAGTATTCTGGGGTTGCAGCCCTTCTACAATTGCTTGAGCCAAGAAGCAAAAGATGTGCTCATGAGAAATCTTCCTGGGTGCGAAAAAGAGTTAGTATTGCGTCTATTGGGACAAAGCATTCAGCTAATGAGCCCATCTGCACTGTCTGTCATCGATGCAATTGAAAGTGCCATAAGTGAAGACAAGCCGTTCACTAACGCATGCCAAACGTTGTATCAGCTAAGCAAGCACGTAAGAAGCACATTACTGGCGAATTCATAGATACTGGCCCGCTGAAATCATAGATGAAGTCATAGAAGGTGTGCAAACCTCTCTCTGGCAGCAGAGACATTTATGTGGCAGTACCCATTTGGCCTACTTGCCAGGTACTTTTGATGCATCTCTTCGGCCACGCTATAGTTTTTCAGCTCAGCTACCTCTGTCACAATCGGTTTCTCATAGGATGGCCGAAGCTCCTGCACTTTCTTTTCTATTATCTGAACGTCATCCTTTTCACATGGAAGGTAGTAAATCCCGGACCTGTACTGTGTCCCGACGTCATTTCCTTGAGAATTTTTGCTCGTCGGATCGATCACAGCGAAGAATATGTCGAGTATGTTTTCTAGTGTGATCACCCGTCTATCATACTCAATGGCCACAGCCTCCGCAGCGTCTGTTGCGCCAGAACAGACGGACTGATATGAAAGCCCGCAAGCAGGGACGTTTGCATGCTTGAGAAATGGAACAGTCTGGGCTTCTACGCTACCAGATGGCATCACTCCACGTGCATCTGTGCTTGCGTTTGCATAACCAACGACAGTGGTACAGATACCCTTGAAGCTATCCATAAGCGCCTGGAGGCCCCAGAAGCAACCACCCGCGAGGACGATATGCCTAACCTCAACTGCCTCCTCTTGACGCCCCACACCATCCATTTTAAATTTTCTTCGGCTCCCCGATTGATGCAGCTAGACTGCACGGCTCTGGTGGCGCTTCTCAAGTCGGGAGGAATGTCATCAGTTCGGCTGTTTGAGCTAGCACAACCTTTGCTCCAAAATGAAACCACTCTTGCGTCTCTTTGTTCTAAACTTACTGACGCAATGAAGCGGGAATTCGACTGGTCTGAGGAGTGTAAGAAGCCGTTATCGGTGTTCTTCTTTGAGAGAGCTTATGAGTTCTTCATTGCAGTGCTTCCATTGACAAATCTCAAACATGAGACTCAATTGATTGAACTATTTACCTTTACCGAGCATTTTTTAACCTATCAGATGAAAAATCGCGGCCCGGCGCACTATCAATTGGTTTTTGTGGCGGAGAGGGTCAATGACAAGGCAAGTGACATTCTTGGTTGTACTTCTAAATCTGCTTCTGAATTGTATATCAGACGGTATAGCAGACTCTTAGATGTCCTGTTTGACTCACTCACAACTCCTAACTTCCGCATCCTCGCTTTGCAGCGAATCATACAGCATATCTCACAGGTCATTGTCCCAGCCTCTTCCGATACAGCGTTAGCAGCTCTGGTCTACCTCCTCACGGATATGACGTTGAACATTGACGCCTGGACAGTGGACACGATCATCTCGTTATTTAATCATGCAGCACAGCTGGCGCTTTCCATGGCCCTTGCTTTTCAGTGTCTCTTTGCGGAAAGCCTCATCGAAACCGTGCGGGTGCTCGCGTCCAATACGTTGGTGTATAGCTTCCTTGATAGCAAGCACGTCACAGCCCTTAGCCGGACTCTTCTACGAAGCCTGTCGCTTTTGCTAGACAAACAGGATGTCCTGGACAAAGTTAAAGGAACTACTGACATGACATGCTTACTTTCTAGCATTGATAACATGGCCCTTGCACTAGACGACCAAGGTATCAAGGAACACTATGACAAACTCCTATCTGCTCTAAGCTTAACTTCTGGCTGCGTTTGAGTAGAAAAAAGTGAATTCGGCTTTGCTAGCTATGAGCAAACCGCAAGATAGTGCTCTAATATCTTCTGCGGCGGTGACTCAGACCCCAGATGCATCCATGCTTCACGTAAACCAGGAGAAACAGAGCGCTATTACCGCGTCTCAAATTGGCAATGCTGGGCTTTTCCTTTCTGCAAATACTTCAGTGATGCAAGAAATGTCATCTACACAGGCGTTCCACATCCTCAAATTGCAGCCCCAGTCTGCTACCAACGGTGCTACTTTTACCCTCCTAGAAGACAAGGAGGTTATTGATAAGCTTGACTCCATGGCCACTCAGATTCACGAGCTTAGCTCGGCCATTTGTGTGATGAGCGATGACCTCTTCAAAAAGTCTGCCTTAATTGCTGATTTGACCAAACAGTTACAAAGGTCTGAACGAGAGCTGGTTAGGCTCAGCACTATCCAAAGGCCACCAGAGCCTACGTTAGCTGAAGGTAGTCATCCTCCATTGATAACTGGAAGCAATTTGCCGATTAATGTGGAGTTTGCCACTCTATCTTTTCAGTCTAATCAATCTGACGGTACTCCTCCAGTATCCACACTTCTAACCAATGAACCTGCCCTAGATTCGACGCCGCCTCTTACAATGCAGCTTTCATTAAGCAATCCCCCTGACGATGCCTATGAGCCGGAATCGCCTGTTAACTACCGCAGATCCGAGCTGAAGACATCAATAGATGATAACGTGCAACCGACAAATGACTACGCGGTAGAAATCACAGAGCTCAAGGCTCTGCTCTCTAACCAAGACCATCTCATCAACGCGCTTGTAAGCATTGCTAACGAAGAGGCTGAGCTACTCAAAGTATTGTTGATGGATGAAGAGTATCTTCCAGAAGATGTCAATGGGATTCCTTGTATCGCCGCGGCCATTGATACACTTAAGGAGTCAGGTATCCTATTAGTTCGCGACGATTTAGATTTACACAGAAATGTCAAGACCAAGCTGATAGAGCTGCAAGAGCTACGGTTTTCTGTGAAGCTGCTAGGTACTGTAAAGCAGAGGACTGATGATCGACTTCTCGCAGTCGCCCAGAAGGTTTCTACTTCGCTGTCGAAATTTGAAAGGATGTTTTGCTACTTTGTGATCCTGGGTCTCTGTGCTTTGCTTTTTAGTCAATGGATTGTTAATCCGTGGAAATATAATTAAAAATAATGCAACAATTCTATTGTGGCCGATAACCCAGATTGCATAAGGTTGTCTAATCACTTATGACTCCACTTACATGTTAGTGGAGGTATCTGTAGATAGGTAAATCCACGACAGCGCTTAGTAGGTCAAAACTGGACAGATGTGTCTAGTAAGCGTCTAGCTAAACTTAGAGCTAGTCAACTCAGGATTATAGTTTCATTTTGTGCCCTGAAAGCAGTTGCACTGAATCAGGACATCTCGACTACCTTGTGCTGGTGACTCTCTCTACTGATGGACACGTGCCAGCACGCTACCCTCTGTGCATCCGATGACGACAACTCGGGTTCGTTACTGGAAACGGAGGACTCCTTCAAGATGGGACAGTCCTACGCATGGCACCACAAGCCACACAGGAAATCGCGGTCCATTGGTGACACGTAACCGCTCGGTAGGAATATATCCACATGTGGGCAGGACTAGCTCTCTGCGCCACAACTGCTGTTGATGACCCCAGAGTCGCCCGGACAGTCCAGCGGTACGTAAAGCACATATAAACCAGTGCGTTTACTACCTAAGTCATGCCTTCCCTCTGCATATGAACCACCAGCAGAGGAAGCCCACAAGGCCAGCCACGACAACCACCACAGCGACGGAGATACCTGCTATGGCGCCTGTGCTGAGGCCGCTTCTGTTGCCCCCGCTGGGCTTGGTGGACACGCACGCCTCACCCTCCAGCCTGTAGTCGTCCCCGCACCGGCCGCACTTGTTCTCCTCGCTGCACCTGACGCACCCGTCGATACTGCAGGCGATGCACTGGGAGCCGTCTGTGTTCGGCCTCTGGTCTTTACTGGTACAGGCCTCGCACTTGCCGCCTGCTCCACAGTGCGAGCATCCGTCAACGGTACAGGTGAAGCACCCGCTCCCAGCCAGGTTGGGCTTGTTGTTGCCGCTACACGCTGTGCATGTGGCAGGGGTCATGCCAGGAGCCTCTAGCGCTGCTGGGGCCGTGCATGCTGTGCAGCCATATACTCCCACATATGCCTTAGCGGTGCTGCCAGCCCCTATCACTGTGCCAAGGGGGTTCTCGCAGGCCAGGACAGACTGATCAGTATTGGATGCCCCCGGGACCAGGAAGTACCGGCCGTTCTCGCTGGGGGCGGTGCACCTCCCTCCCTCGGCGGTCTTGCACATGTGGCTGCCAGGAGCCTTCGACACATCATAGCAGCCGCCCATGTACAGGAAGAACCCGGCAGCACACCGGGTGCAGACGCCGTTCTCGCAGGTGTTGTCACCCTTAGTTCCTGTGCAGACCCCATCGATGGGGAACGTGGCGGGGTCTCCGCACAGCGAGCAGTACTGGGAGAACGCCCCGGCGCTGTCAACGACGACCGCCCCGCAGGCCCCAGACGTCCCCCCGCAGGCCGTGGGGTCCTCGCAGACCTTTGTGCACTTCACCGGATTGGTTCCCTCCTTGCGATAGTTGGACTTGCAATCGGTGCATGTAGGGGTTAGGCCGCTGTTACATTGGGAGCACCCCTCTATGCCATTGTCGGCTTTACTGTCGCAGGCGAAGCACTTACCAGCAGAGCCGGGTTGTTTCAGGAAGTACCCTGGCTTGCATGTATCACACTTATCATTTCCAGCTTGAGTGCAGGTGGCGCAATTCTCGCCACAAGGGTCGCAGGTAACTGAGTTCCCGCTTCCCTTTTTTATATACCCAGCTAAACAGGCAGAGCATTGATCCTTGCCTGGACAGCTGCTACACCCGGCAACGCCGCCTCGCGCATCATCGCCACATAGGACACAAGCCTTTGGAGGTGTTTGATCAATAAAATGAGTGCTAGTGCACTCTCCCTCCGCAACGCATGTCGTCGTCCCGTCTGCCGCTGTCTTCACTATCTTGCTACTGCTGCAGGTCTTACATTGTGGTTGACTAATAGTTGCATTGTACTCACAGGTGGCACAGTCAGCTATGTCAGTAGCGCAGGCCTTGCACTTGTCTACTTTTGGATCTGCATAGCTATCACTACCACATCCACTAGCCTCTACACACTCAGTCCCCTTCAGGAACTTCCCCTTGGGGCAGGCGGTGCACTGAGTCGGAGTAGCAGACTCACACGTCAAACAGCCGGGTCCGCATTGCACACATGCATCGCCCTTCTTGGCGTACCCTCCTTGGCATGCAGTGCACGTGGCAGCCCCTGTACCGCCACCTGGCGCCGTGCATGTGTAGCAGCCCGCCACCCCCGTGACTCCGTCTCGCGGAGCGACGTCCGAGCAAAGCACGCACTCGTTGCCAGGGGCTACTGGGCTGGCCGGGTTCTGGAATAGATACGCGGCGCCTGCCTTGCAGGTGGTGCACACCCCCTTGTCGGCCGCCGTGCAGATCTCAGACCACTGGCTCGTCTTGTAGCACCCGCCCATGAAGAGGAAGTACCCGTCCCCGCACTTCCCGCAGATAGTATCCGACCCCGCCAACGCGGTCCCGTCTGCCCTGGTGCACCCGGCCGCCGCGGCCTGGGGGGTGCCGGGGGGCCAGCAGAAGCCGCCGACCGGGACGCCCCCGGCCCTGCACTCGGTGCAGATCTCGGAGTACCCGACCGTCTCGCACTTGTCGGTCTGGCAGCTCGCGGCGTGGTCTCCGTCTGGCTGGCAAGGCGCCGCGAGTATGCTTGTCACAAGGTGCAATGCAATCAGCAACATTATAGTGCGACACAGATAGTGATAAAGCTCTGCTGGTGGCAGCGCACTCTTCTGATGAACAAGCTCTGTTTTTGGAGTCACCAGTCAATCTCGATTATCATCAACTTCCATCTCAGAAGGTTGTCCAATACGTGCTCAGTGGAGAGTGCTGACTGTCAGATCGCATCTCTACCAGTACTTAGGGCGCTGTGGCATCCAACTCTGGAGTATTGAGTGTTGTCCTCTACCATAGTGCCCACAGCCTTCTTGTATGTGACGCCCGTGACTATCACGTGTTCTACCGCACCCAACTGGCGATCACTATCCTGATGCTTTGCTATTGCTCTCGCTCTTTATACAGGGCGTCTCAGAGAGGGTGACTCTGCTCAAGACTAAGTCGGCCAACGCCAAACAGGCTGCTCCCCTAGACACTGATATCCGTTTGTACTATGCTGCTGAGCCCCCACCTGAGCGTGGTCTAGGAGTCTCACGAATAACTTCTCGTTCAATTCCTGGCCAGTCTGAGGGCGAGGGTTGGTTGTAGACAGCAAACAGAGGCTTCTCTCTAGTATTGTATCCAGAGTCTTTTGCCTTCCTCGGTTACTTTGCGGGAACGTGCGCTATCTGAGAGTGTGCATCTAAAGCCCTGGTCTTCTCACAGGCTCATGTGGTTTGCTAGAGGTCCCTCGCTTCACGGTGGGTGAGGCTCTGGCCGCTGTCTTTTTTAGATGTTCCCGCCTGTCGAGGGCTGACATCGGGGCTCTCTCCACTGGCTGTGTCCCGGTCCAGCTAGTGGGTAGAAGAGGACTGATAGGGGGCTCCTGATGGGGACCGGGTGGGTGGTGTCCGTATGTGCCTCTGTCCTCTCGCTGTGGTATCCATCTGGTTACTGGATGACACCCACGCCCACCGCCTTGCACTTGTCGGACTCTGCTCTGCTCCGATCGCCGGGCTGGTCTGATCTCCAGCCCGCGTTGCACGAGACACAAGCCCAGGCACCGACGACCGCACTGGGCCCATGGTCGTCCCTCGCACTAGTGGAGGGGAACACCTGCTTGCTGCCTACGATCATCCCATCCTCGGACAGATCAGGCCTGGACGGGCTGCCGTGCGGACTCTGGATGCGCCTCAGGCGAGGGACAATTACTCTCAGTAGATGATTCCTCTACTCGAGTCGAATGAGTCTTATACCCAGATTTACAGTTTTGGAGGACCGACTCGTGCATGCTGCAATATCTTGCATGGATGGCGGCGAACTAGAGCTGGACACTAGAACCGGCATGAGATGACCGGCTCAGTAGGGGCGCAGTGGCGTGGAGCGACGCCTTGGAGCTTGCTTGCTTCTTGAGCTTTTGCGAGCCACTAAAGCTAGGGCCTTTCCGCGGGGCGCGCTCCCTCAGCTCACCGCTCTTCCTGGGCCGTATCACGAACCACCAGACGAGGAAGCCGGCCACCGCAACGAGGACGAGGAGGACGACGACCACGACTGCAATCGTTATGGTACTTGATGACTTGTTGGATGGAGCAGGGACTCCGCAGACGAAGTCGCTTGTGAGAGAGAAGCCCTCGTTGCACACGCAGCTGGGAGTCACGCCGTTCTCGGACACGCACCTGCCGTTGCCCCCGCAGATCGTCACGGTGCCGTCGGTGCCGCGCTGGACGCACTGGCTGCTGATGCAGAGCCCCCCGGAGACGGTCTCGTAGCCGCTTCTGCAGCTGCACGAGCCTCCGTCGGAGAGCTGGCAGTCGCCGTTCCCCCCACAGAGCGTCCCACTGGAAACGCAGGCCGATGGGTAGCAGAGAGTCCCGTGGAGGGTCCAGCCCTGGTTGCAGCTACAGGTCGCAGAGGATCCCTCGCCGGAGCACGTGCCACCGCCGTTGCAGACCTTCCCGTCCTTGAGACATCTTGTGGGGATGCAGTCTTTGTCGACCAGAATATAGTAACTTGCGCACAGGCAGCCGTAGGTGTCGCCGGTCTTCTCGCAGGCGCCGAAGCCGCTGCAGAGCTTGTTGTCCGACGAGACGCAGCTGCTGTGCACGCAGCCGTTCTGGCCGTCGAGATTCTGGAAGCCGTCTACGCTACAGTTGCACTTTTTAGTGTCTTCACTGCATGTTCCACCACCATCGCAGACCTCCGAAAGAATGCTCTCGTGCGCCCCGAAGCACTCCTTGACAAAGCACTGGCCGGTCTTCTTGTCTGTGCGGTATCTGCTGCTGTCGCACCTGCACAGTCCTGTCCCGGCGACAGGGCCCTCTACGCATGTCCCGCGCCCCTTGCATATTGCTTTGGAGTCGCTTCCATCCGAGATGCACTGGCTATAAACACAGATGTTTGTCCCGACTAGGGTTGTCCCGGGGTTGCAAACACACGCCCCAGTGTCCTCGCCGTTATCATTGCACGTACCCATGCCGTAGCACGTTTTTTCTGTCTGATCGTATGGATCCGTCCAAACGCATCTGGATTTTCGGCACTTCTTGCTAGCACTGTCAACGACGAAGCTCGAGTTGACGCAGACGCAAGCAAAACTGTTTCCGCTAAATTGGCAAGCTCCTACGCTAGTATTTTCCTCCGTGCCACAATTGTCTGCCGGACAGCCATTGAGGTAGCACTGTGCATCTGTGTGTTCCTTGTAGCCATTTGCACACGTCTCACATTTGGTACCATCATACCCAGGCCTACACTCGCACTTTCCTGGGTCTGTCTTGAACTGACAGGTCCCTCTTCCGTTGCATATAGTACTGGAATTTGTCTCTGATACAACACAGACAGCTGGTACGCACAAATAACGGCGATCGTCTGCAACCGTTTGATAATTTTCGTCACAATTGCACGAGTACCCCACAATATGATCCCCTATACACTTCCCATGTCCAGAACATTCAACGTATCCCTCCGGACCTCCAGAAAGAGAGTCGCTAAGACAGGTTTTCTTCATACACTTTCCATTTGTTATTTGAATAATGTCATATCGATTTATGCACTTACAGTATGACTTGGATGATTGAGTAGCATTAAGAACGCATGTTCCAAACTGCTTTCCACCGCACATCGTCCTCACCTGCTGATTAGTCAAGGTTGTGATTTCAAACATGCAAGCTTTTGGCAGACAGAACCCATCAAGTTCTTCATACCCGTCAGGCCTCGGGTCCTTGCACTTACAAGCGTAGTCTCGACGATCGCCGTGTGATGCTATCTTTGTGCACACCCCAACGGTCTCGCCACCGCACACAGACTCAACAAGTCGTCCGCTATCATCTACGGTGTTAATAAAGCAGTTGATACCAAAGCAAGCCCTTTTAAATAACTTTGTCCCCAGATCGCATACGCATCCTGTGGGCCCACAACTGCCTAGTCCTCCACAGATAATCGGCGGTTCCACTCCGTCCTCACTAGAAATGCACTCACTTAATATACATGTTTCTCTCAACTCCCCATTCACATCTCTAAGTGTGACTAGCTTAGCACCAGACTTGCACTCACACCGCCTATTCTTCAACAAAGATCCTTCTCCGCCACATGTTCCTAACCCATTGCATGCAATAGTGGGATCACTCAGCAGCCTTCTGTAAACACACTTACTTGGAATGCATTCCGAATTGAGCTGGCCCCTCTCATAGCCTTCGGAGCAGACACACCCGTAATAGTAATTACTCCCCTGCACGCATGCAGCCAGGACATCTCCTCCGCAATAGACGTTATCATACGATACGCAACGCTGATGAACACAGATCCCATTGACAGATCTATACGGAGTAGTACACTTGCAGGAATATGTGCCCTTATCGTTTGTACAATCTCCAGTTGTCCCATCGTAGATTTTGCACTCAACATACTTAATTTCTCCGTTATGCATTACCTTTCCGGCGCATCCTGGATGAGTGCAGTAGCCCCCAAAGGCCTCCAGGCCACTTTCGCACTCGCAGCCGTACCGGCCGGTCAGCTGGTTGTATGCGCAGACCCCCTTTCCGGAGCAGACAAGCACGTTGATATTCGGATTCCTTATGTTATCTGATATGCCAACTGGCAGGCAGTCGTAGCTGTAGCACATGTCACCGATCTTGAGGAAGCCATTGCTGCAGACGCAGGTTCCAGTACTGTCTATATATCCCGCACCAGGACCACCGCAGAGCCCCCTTGCTCGCTGAGTCTTTGGATCAGCGTTCTTACTCTTTGAAATGCACGTCTTGTTGTACGTAACATAGTCCCCAGTGCAATTACACTGCCACGTTGTGTCCCGTCCGACAGTGCATTCGAGCGTAAAGGTAGACGGCCCAGCGCAATACTCGGGCGCCCATGGACCAGCAAGACTCTTGTCAAGCTTGCATGCATCAGTGACACACGCCTTCAAATTTGGATCCCATTTGGCAGCAGTCCCACAATCACACTCGTATCCGCTTTTATCCTTTTTCTGAATGCAGTCTCCCACACCGCCGCAGTAATTGTACCACATCTGACTACTGGATTGGCCATCGTGACAACTCTTGTGCATACATGTGCTATTGTTTTCCCCAAAGTGTACAAGGTGAAAGTCAGTTGGACAGTGAGTACATGTTTCAGGCAGATCGGGTTTTCCGGAAGGTTTGGCGCACGTAGGCAAGTTATTGGTTGGCAGGTTTTCTGTTACATTCTCAAGGAATCCACAATAGAACCTTCTTGTCTTGTCTATCTTACTGATAAATACACATCCACGTGGAGCAGAGAAGGTGCCGTTGTAGGCGGAGACATTCCCGCTACTGGCATCTTTAGGAACGCATGTGATGAACGGATTGCTCGGATCTCCATAAGTGGTGTACGTGCCTGTGTTCCCGCAGATATCCTGAGCAGTAGCCATGCGCAGACTGGGCTGTGGATCCGGTGGCTGTTGCTGCACAATGCACTTCTTTGCAATGCATTTCTCGCCAATCATTTGCGCATTTTGTTGATCACATTCTGCGCACTTAGCTCCTGTGTAGATAGGCGAACACTGGCACGTCATCGTATAAGGAGCCTCAGCACTAACGACAATGCGTCCATGATCACTGCAAACCGTGGCAGGGCTATCCACCAGACTGCTCAAGATGCAGCGCCCCGGGGCGAAGTAGGTATAGTCCTGATTACAAGTGCATTGTATATTTCGTAGATCGTCCGTCTTGCACGTACCGTGTCCCGAGCAGACCTTCCCAAGTTCCTCGTCCATGCACGCGGGGGACGTGCACTCTCCGTTTATGGCAATGAGCATGTCCGGGCAGCGGCAGTGGTACTCGCCGTCGGATTTGACGCATGTTCCTCCGTTCTTGCATGATTCTTGGTTGTCCGAGGTGAGGCACCCCACTGGAACGCACTTGCCATTTATCTTAGCAGACTTGTCAGTGCAAGTATCGCAGAGGTCGCCCGTGGCAAGCCCTCGGCAGTCGCAACTATAGCCAGCGCCGTTGCGCACACAGGCGCCCACTCCACCACAGATCTTTGAGCGGGACTCGTCTGTGCACGCGGAGTATGTACAAAACTGACCGACCTGGACTGCATCCGAATCGCAAACGCACTTGAAGGTACCGGGGCTATCTTTATCCGTGCACTTCCCAAAGCCCCCGCAGACGACCGGAGACCCGTCGATCGTGGCCACGCACTCCGTCCTGACGCACTTGTGCCCAACGCGTGTATATCCCGTCTCACAGACACAACGGTAGTGATATGATTCGCGATTGAGGCCCACGTCGAGGATGCACGTTCCCTGGCCTGAGCACACGACCCCATCCGAGTCCTGGCAGGCCCGCGCATTGCACGTAGGGAGGGCATCAGACGAAGAGCTTCCCGCAGCGATCGCGTTGGCGTCATCGCACGACTGGCAGAGGCCCCCACGGTAGATCGGGTAGCAGTCGCACGCGTAGTCGTCAGCACTCAGTCCGGCCAGCCCGGGGTCCTTCAGGAGGCAGCGGCCGCGGCCGTTGCAGGGGGCCTTCGTTGCCTCCTGTCCTGAATAGTCACCATCATTATTAAAGCACTTTTTTGGTAAGCACTCGCCCTCGTAGGACACGAAGCCATCGGGACAGGGATCACACGAGTACGCCCCCGCGTAGTAGGTGCACTTGCTCGACCCTGTGCATTCTGTCCCGTTCACGAGGCAGGCGTAGTTGACGGCCCTGTCTGTAGACGCCTTGCCAGTATTAGTAGTTACTCTGCGGAACCCCGCGCGGGGAGCGTCGCACGCAGCCCCCGCCCAGCCCCGCCTGCACTGGCAGAAGTATGCTCCGTCCCCGTAGGCGCAGTCTCCGTTAACACATGCAGGTCCTGTCCCGCACGCCTCGGCGAGACATGCAGCAGCACACAGGAGAATCAGCATGCGGTGTGCCTAGGACTGGCTTGGCTTATTTATTAGTATGTTGTAAACATAAGAAGGAAACCTGTGAACTGATCAGTACTAGAGAAAAGCCATGTCCAGGCCAGCCCCGGCCATCCCCCGTGGTAGGGCGAACCGATGCATTGGAGAGTTGCATCAAGTCACGCGCTTTTGGAAACACCCACTCTACTTCAGTGGCGTGTTACATAGTCAGATCCCCAATACCGGATTAGGGCACCGGGCCTCAAGGGCTGTTCACAATCGACTGAGCAATAAACTACGTACGGAACTGAAGCCAGACGAGTCAGGGCTTGCTCACTGTAGCCATCTACTGGGAGCATAGCTTCTAAGAAGGCCGAGTGCCGCCCTCCCACAGGGTCGACAGGGCGCCTATCGACCATATCTCAACATGCACTCCCCATTGCAAGCACAACATTCGGTACACAGCGGGTGGCGGAGGCGGACCCTCTGAGGCGGCACCCACTGCTGTGTGTAGGAACCACGCTTGCAGTCACACTCGTAGCGCCTTGCCAGCCAGACGGAGACCACGCCGCGAGCTGCCAGACCGACAAGTGCGAGACGGTCGGGTACTCCGAGATCTGCACCGAGTGCAGGGCCGGGGGCGTCCCGGTCGGCGGCTTCTGCTGGCCCCCCGGCACCCCCCAGGCCGCGGCGGCCGGGTGCACCAGGGCAGACGGGACCGCGTTGGCGGGGTCGGATACTATCTGCGGGAAGTGCGGGGACGGGTACTTCCTCTTCATGGGCGGGTGCTACAAGACGAGCCAGTGGTCTGAGATCTGCACGGCGGCCGACAAGGGGGTGTGCACCACCTGCAAGGCAGGCGCCGCGTATCTATTCCAGAACCCGGCCAGCCCAGTAGCCCCTGGCAACGAGTGCGTGCTTTGCTCGGACGTCGCTCCGCGAGACGGAGTCACGGGGGTGGCGGGCTGCTACACATGCACGGCGCCAGGTGGCGGTACAGGGGCTGCCACGTGCACTGCATGCCAAGGAGGGTACGCCAAGAAGGGCGATGCATGTGTGCAATGCGGACCCGGCTGTTTGACGTGTGAGTCTGCTACTCCGACTCAGTGCACCGCCTGCCCCAAGGGGAAGTTCCTGAAGGGGACTGAGTGTGTAGAGGCTAGTGGATGTGGTAGTGATAGCTATGCAGATCCAAAAGTAGACAAGTGCAAGGCCTGCGCTACTGACATAGCTGACTGTGCCACCTGTGAGTACAATGCAACTATTAGTCAACCACAATGTAAGACCTGCAGCAGTAGCAAGATAGTGAAGACAGCGGCAGACGGGACGACGACATGCGTTGCGGAGGGAGAGTGCACTAGCACTCATTTTATTGATCAAACACCTCCAAAGGCTTGTGTCCTATGTGGCGATGATGCGCGAGGCGGCGTTGCCGGGTGTAGCAGCTGTCCAGGCAAGGATCAATGCTCTGCCTGTTTAGCTGGGTATATAAAAAAGGGAAGCGGGAACTCAGTTACCTGCGACCCTTGTGGCGAGAATTGCGCCACCTGCACTCAAGCTGGAAATGATAAGTGTGATACATGCAAGCCAGGGTACTTCCTGAAACAACCCGGCTCTGCTGGTAAGTGCTTCGCCTGCGACAGTAAAGCCGACAATGGCATAGAGGGGTGCTCCCAATGTAACAGCGGCCTAACCCCTACATGCACCGATTGCAAGTCCAACTATCGCAAGGAGGGAACCAATCCGGTGAAGTGCACAAAGGTCTGCGAGGACCCCACGGCCTGCGGGGGGACGTCTGGGGCCTGCGGGGCGGTCGTCGTTGACAGCGCCGGGGCGTTCTCCCAGTACTGCTCGCTGTGCGGAGACCCCGCCACGTTCCCCATCGATGGGGTCTGCACAGGAACTAAGGGTGACAACACCTGCGAGAACGGCGTCTGCACCCGGTGTGCTGCCGGGTTCTTCCTGTACATGGGCGGCTGCTATGATGTGTCGAAGGCTCCTGGCAGCCACATGTGCAAGACCGCCGAGGGAGGGAGGTGCACCGCCCCCAGCGAGAACGGCCGGTACTTCCTGGTCCCGGGGGCATCCAATACTGATCAGTCTGTCCTGGCCTGCGAGAACCCCCTTGGCACAGTGATAGGGGCTGGCAGCACCGCTAAGGCATATGTGGGAGTATATGGCTGCACAGCATGCACGGCCCCAGCAGCGCTAGAGGCTCCTGGCATGACCCCTGCCACATGCACAGCGTGTAGCGGCAACAACAAGCCCAACCTGGCTGGGAGCGGGTGCTTCACCTGTACCGTTGACGGATGCTCGCACTGTGGAGCAGGCGGCAAGTGCGAGGCCTGTACCAGTAAAGACCAGAGGCCGAACACAGACGGCTCCCAGTGCATCGCCTGCAGTATCGACGGGTGCGTCAGGTGCAGCGAGGAGAACAAGTGCGGCCGGTGCGGGGACGACTACAGGCTGGAGGGTGAGGCGTGCGTGTCCACTAAGCCCAGCGGGGGCAACAGGAGCGGCCTCAGCACAGGCGCCATAGCAGGTATCTCCGTCGCTGTGGTGGTTGTCGTGGCTGGCCTTGTGGGCTTCCTCTGCTGGTGGTTCATATGCAGAGGGAAGGCATGACTTAGGTAGTAAACGCGCCGATGAATCCTGCTCGTGACCTTCTGGGCACTGGTTGCGAGGGAGCCCCCTGGTGCGTGATGGGTTCTAAAAATGCAGTGAGCACGGGTGATCCTGTAGGGCATGCAGCTTCAGAAGAGAGCACCGACGGGTCAGCGCTGGAAGGCCACTAGACCCTGCATAGCCCACGCGGATGAGTGGCGGAGGAGGAGCAGAGGACGCGGGCGAGTGCTGCTAGATGGCCTGTGCACACGTGGAATGGCCATGACTGCACAGTTGGGGGAGCTGGTGCAGAGTACTAGTAATGCGTGATAGTCGCGAACGGGCCAGGACAGACAGGGACGCCATGCCAGCGCATGCAAGGGCGCTCCACAGTGTATGGGACGACGTGTCTGCTGTCGTGAACACAGATTCGAGAAGTGAGGCTGGCAGAGCCTGTGCTCTCTTGTAGCCTCTGAGGGTGCGGCCCAATCACTCGTTCAATCCAATCGCTTGGTCTTATTTTTGAAAATAAACTGTCATGGCCGACAATGGCAATAACGCATTCAGTCTTTCTGCAGTGACTCCCACCATCCCACCGTTCACCTTTAAGGAGCTCCACGAGCGGCTGAATGGCGTGCTAGGAAGAGATGCCACAGGTGTAGTCTACTCCCTCGAAGGTTATCCGAGTCTCGCCGTGAAGGAGATCTTGCTTGAAGGCTTGGATAGGAGCAGTGTGGATGCTCTTAGACACACTATGCTCCAGATAAGCTACCCTTAGGCTGTGAATGCCATCGTGACAGATAGCTGTGTCCCAGTCTACCCAGGCGACACAGTGCAATATACGGGTAAACAAGTCACTCACTGGTGACCTATAGGCTTTATGAGCTCAGTATCATGTACTAGATAGATCTTCAAAAGCGCAAGACTAACGCCCTAGACAATATAGAGTAATGTGCGGCACACGCTACGAATAAAGGAAGGATACAACCAGCGACTAATCAACGCTGAGAAACTCCCTAGTTCAAATGATAAGTTCGTCTTTAGACAATTTACACAAAAGAGATTGTTCTGAAATTATTCGCAATGTTCTTCAGAATATTCAGAGAGTATAGTCGTAATACGCGTATATTGATAATACTTAGCTATTGAAAGGGCAGTCCTGTCATTACATACAGAATGGTGGTATCGATATGATGAATAGTGGTGGTATTGATGTGGAGCCTTCATTCCCTTTTCGTACTTTACAAGCTCTTGTACAACACTTTGTTGTTTAAATAGAGTAGCAAACATAAGTGCTGTAAAACCTTTGGGAAAAGGATAGTCGTTTTTTCCACTTTTGTAACATCCATTAGACGTAGTTTGCATTCTTTGCTGAAGAGGAATAAGAGCTAATACTGTAGAAACATCCCCTCCGGCAGCAGCTCGCATGAGTGCGGTGACACCATCTTCATCTGTTGGATTTATAAGTTCCACCATATCCCTATGACCTGCCTTAGCAGCGAAAATAAGGGCAGTATTTCCTTCTTTATCTACCGCATCTTTTTCATGAAGATACTTCTTAACTGTTAGCAGATCTCCTTCAATAACTGCACACATAAGTGACGTCCACGAAGAATCTTTTTCGTATTTCAATAACATAGTGATAATATCCTTATGCTTATTATTAAAAGCGTGCATAAGAGCGGTCTGTCCACTGTTATCTTTTAGACCTTTTTGGATTGGTATAAGTAGCTTCACCATCTCTGCATCTCCTCTGGCAGCAGCTCGCATGAGTGCGGTGACACCATTCCCGTCTGTCGGATCTTCACTCTTTATAAAGGCCTCGATATCTTTTGTATGCTCACTCTTGAAAGCGTAGTATAGAACATTACGATTCTGCTTATCTTTGAGTCCCCGCTCATGGCTGAGGAGGATTTCCATGATTTCATTGTGACCTTTCTGCATGGCCCACATGAGAGCAGATATTCCAGCATCGTCTTGTCGTCCCTTTTCGTGAAGGTTTTCTTTGACTGCACAAACATCGCCGAGATATGCAAAATAGATGAGATTTGTCCATCCTGAGGCGCCACCCTCATGTTTCATCAGAAGCTTCACGACCTCGTCCCTTCCGTTCTGAGCAGCAATGATGAGGGCTGTCTGGCCCTGTTTGTCCTTATGGCCCTTCTCGTCGAGGTGCTGGGACGCCATGTCTATATCTCCAAGAGCTGCGGCGCACATGAGCATTGTCCACCCTACAACGTCCTTCTCATAGTCCATGAGGAATTTCGTTATTTTCCTGTGACCAGTCTGGGCAGCATAGATAAGAGCTATACATTTGTTTTCATCTCTTATTCCCTTCTCATGCTCAGCAAGGATATTGACTATCTTGAACCGTTTATCTTTCACTGCCATCATAAGAGCGGTGCAACCATGCAAATCTTTAAAGCCATACTCATATTGGGCAATTACTTTGATAGTTTCTATATGCGAATTAATTGTAGCAATCATCAAGGCCGTGTTGCCTTTGCTATCAGTCAGACCCTTTTCATATGGAACTAGAATAGAAGCCATCTCCGTGCATCCTTTCTCTGCAGCAATCATCAAGGCGGTACGGTTGTTAGCTCTTTGTCCACATTCATAACGGACAAGAACTTTGACCACTTCAGGATGGTTATTATGCATAGCATGCATGAGCGCGGTCCAGCCATTATTGTCCTGGAGGCCCTTCTCCTTCTCGGCAAGCAGCTCAACGGGGCCCACGTGCCCCTGCTGGGCTGCGTGCATGAGGGCCGTCATTCCCTGCTCGTCACGTCTGCTGATGCCAATCCTCTCATTGACCAGCATTCGAACAGTCTCCGTGCTATTCGTGTGTGCGGCACGCATCAGCCTGGTGAGGATAATAAGCTCATTAGACGCTTTCAAGGCAGATATCACTTTTTCCAGGCCTACGATTTTCTTCTCGAGCATACCTATCTTAGAATATTGCTGATTGCAATGTTTTTTAAACTTGGCTATTCCAGCTACTTTTACGTCGAGATCTTTTTGGAGAGATGCTATTTGAATACGTTGATTTGTATTTGTCTGTGCAGACTCGTTCAGGGCTGCTTCTAAGCACTTACATTTATCAGCCAGCATGTCACATTGTTTAATCACCATGTTAATTTGAGAATGTAGTTGTTCCGTGCGCTGGTATATCAGTATTGTGGCATCGGCATTGTTCCGTAGCTCTAGCATATGTACAAGCTCGTCTGCTGTAATACGGTCTTCTGGCGTCAGAACAAAAATCCTTTTTAGGAGCTCTCTTACAAATATGCTTGACACAGAGCTAAGGTCAGGTGCCCAGTTGTCAGTAAACATAGCTCCGCTGGGATCGCTACGCGAAAATGCAGGCCTAGTTCCAGTTACAAGCTCATATAAAATGACGCCGAGACTCCAAATGTCAGAAGAGGGGCTATACTTTCTTTCTAAAACAGTCTCTGGTGCAGCGTAGAGTAAGGCATCAACAGGAGTGCTGTTAAACGCTGTCTCATCCTTACAAAGACCAAAATCTGTAATGACAACAGCTGTGATATCTTCGTCAGTCAAGATATTAGTTGGCCTTAGATTCTTGTAGAGCATAAGGGGTAAGGAGCCATCTTTCGGACTTGTCTTGTCTGGGCTGTGAAGATATGCCAGGGCAGAAGCAAGTTGACAGGTGATATCGAGTGACTTTTCAAGAGATATGTTAAGATTTTTTCTCTTATATATTTTAATGACTGAATCCAAGGACTGGCTGTATCGTTTCATAAATATGTACAAAAGACCTTCACGCCATACTACTCGCTGATATTTAATAACTCTAGGATGATCCAAGTGTAAGAAGTGGTTAACGTCTTCTCTCAAGGACTCCAGCCTAGTGGGAGGAACTCCGTCCAGTTGAATTTCTTTAACCACGTCAGTTGGCGAACTCTTGAGGGAATAAACAGCTCCACAAGAACCTTTCCCAAGAAGGATGTCCATATCATCTACAAGCGTATCCAAAAGGTGTGCTTCCCCGACGCCCTTGATGTCTTCAGTCATAGGATTTTTATTCTTCAAATTTGCAATTATTTAGGAGCTTAAACGACGCTACACGATCTAGACAAGTAAATTCGGAAGTAGAGCATACAAAGAGCTAACTAGGATAAATGTTCTTTGCCGTTTTTCTATTAAAAAAGTAGAGTAATAAAAGCTGCTCTGAAGAGAGTTGAGACTGAAGTTTTGGGTTGATTGATAAACTTGTAGTAACTTATATGATCGCATGAACCTTTTATTCTTCAATACTACAGTCAATCCATATTGTCCAAGTGATTGGCTTTTCCATCGAAGTCAATCGATTGAGGTATATCGTATAGTGACCGAAAGCATGACAGGACAGTGGTGCAAGGTTCCAGTATGCTCGGAAGCCCTTCTATTCGTTCGAATTGCTGCTGAACAGCCAAGAACCAATTGAGTTCTACTGATGGTAATCGTAACATCCAGGATCATCGAACTCCAGTGCTCCTGAGAACTATAGAATAAGAAGAGATAGATGTGCTAACAAACTTAGTGGGCAGAGGATTGCCTATGCCATGTGCCAATTGTGGTTCTAAAATGCTGAATATAGAGTTACTGTAGAACAGTTGAGTTGCTTGTGAAGGGGTGCTTTAAAGCCGTAGGGTAACAGCACCTCGGTAAGAGAAGATAAAGAGGATGTTAGGATCAAGCAGTAAGAGTATTCAATACTAATTGTTGGGTGTAACGTACAGCTCTATGATCTGGTAAACGCACGTCTACACTCTACCTCCCTGGTCTGCAACCACAAGCGATTAGCAATAAGCATAATAATAAGCCCTAAGCCATCTGGTTGTAGTATTAACGCAATAAGGTACTTTTGGTCTTTAGTCTAAGTAATTGATTGCTTGTTCAAACATAAAACGAATGTGCCCCTAGGGATGTTTAGGTTGCAAAAGATGGAGTCCCCTCTTTAGCTATCATTGAAAAGTGCATTCTTGTGTGGTTAAAGGGTAGAAGGTGCCAGAAGAGAGGCAATCTCACGGAATATCGACACTTTCCTAAGCTGAGAGAGGTTGCTCTTAGATAGTACGACATATCACACGTTATAATGGTTAAAAGGCAAGGGGTAGAGAGTTACCATTGTATTTCACGTCTCGTGTCCTACGTCATGGTAACCTAACTGTTTCGTTCTGACAGCCATCACGTTCATTAAGAATACATCCTTCGTATACAACTAACCCTCTACGCCTGTAAATAGCGCCTCCAGTCCTTACCGCTCAGCTAAGGATAGCAGATAAAACGGGGCAACCTACCTTCGCCGAGAAAGCAATTGTAGCTGGTAGGCCCATACCACTCACTTCATCTCCACAGAAACAAGATCAGACGGTTCTCGTCATTTTTACAAACATTCGTTGTAGGAATTTGTAAATAAAATGGATGACGAAGGAGACGTCCCCCCAATTGAAAGGAAGCCAGAAGCAGAAGTCAAGCCCGAGCAGGCGCAGAAGATAATGATAAAGGTCTCAGATGAGCACGAAAACGCCATTTGCTTCAAGGTTAAGATGACAACCGCCCTCTCCAAAGTGTTCGACGCTTACTGCTCAAAAAATTCACTTCAGCGAGGGGACGTCCGATTTTACTTCAACGGTGCTAGGGTATCTGATACGGCAACCCCCAAGAGCCTTGATATGGCTGAAAATGACATCATTGAAGTGATGCGAAATCAGATTGGCGGCCACTAGGTCTGTAAACCTATTAACCTAATTGTAGAGGAAAAATAATATACCGTCTCAGTGAGTGGCTAGGTCGACAGATGGGGCAATGCTTTCAGGAAGAGACGTTGCAGGTAAGTCTACGGGGTCTTTGGGTTCTGGAGTAGCCGGTTCCTTGGCATCTGAACAGCTGTCTCTAACATTTGCTGCTGACGATAGCTTTATCTTGCCCAGTCGCCGACTAGCACGCGTTGACGTAGCTCCTGATGGTACTTCACTGTGGATCTCGCTTGTTGTGCGGCTGATTGCTCGGCTTCCTGTCCTGCTAGTCAGTCGGCTTCCGCTTTTGCTAACTGATCGGCTCCCACACATGCCGCGTTTGACTTTTTCCTGCCTTGTCTGCGACTTGGTAATCGGAGTCCCATTAAGGAGTATCTCTTCAGCCGAATCCTCATGAGACTGATGAGTATTCACCTCGCCCTCTTCCTTCTGTAGCTCTAGGGCAAGGATAGCACCAACTTCCTCTGGATTAACACCTTGGGAGGGAAGCGTGGTATCCTGCATGGCTTCATGAACCTCATTAAGCGGTTGCATCCGGTCAGCCTCCAACTGTGATGGAGACATGACAGTGTCATGGAGCTGGGGAGACGGCTGCTCCTTAGATTCAGGCTCTGGTTCGGCCTCGATGACTTGATCGTAAATACTGCTCATTCCATTGACTTCATCTATGGAAACTTCAATATTCATTATACTGGCCTGGGCAGTAGCTCTTGGAATCAACGCTTCAGTTGCGTCGAGCATGTCAACAAGGATGGGGATCGCCTGGACAAGTTGCATTCCTGATGATCGTGCACCGTGGTTCGGCGATGTGGCCCGAGATGCGCCTCTACTGTTTATTGAATTGCCAATCTCTCGCAAAACATCTTGTAGGTCCTGTATTTCTGGGCTATTAATGTTCTTTATACTGTGTGCCGATGGACCAGCATCCATAGCATCTTCATCGGTTGTCACCTTATGAATCTCTTCTGGTATGCTTACATTGGTACATCCCACAGCTGGTTGCTGCTGGTGGAGAGAGGCTGTGGCTATCTCAGAGGAATCAGGTGTTGGCTCTCTTGTAAGGCTTTCTTCCTCTTTTGCAAAACCGGTAGAGTCCTCGGGTTTAGGCTCTTGAGCATGAGAAATAGGGGGGCAAGAGTCATTTGGGTCATCAGGTCGTGGGGGTATGTAGATCTGGCTGTTTCTTGGTAGTGGGCTCTCTGAAATAGAACTTGTTGCTGCGGGGTTCTCTTGATCAATTGGGACTTCTTTGGTTGCTGTCTCCAGGATTACTTGAGGCGCAGATGGAAGGGGAGATATAGGTAATGTTGGGGACGCATAATTGGAAGGATGAGCGCTAATCGTAACCAGGGGAGACTCTGACCTGTCCTCTGGTTGCCGCCTAACACTTCCAGTAAGTTCCTGGAAGGTGTCTGATCCATCCAGCTGCTCGCCTTGAAGCACTGCCCGAACAGAGATCGCAGCAACGGCAGCAGCTACTGGAGGTCGGGGAACAATAGGCAGTGACGATGATAGACTGTCCCGCACCGAAGTTGCGGTGCATTGGGCATTGGCAGACTCGCTTAGAGAGGTGTTGTTCAGCACGCTCTCTTCTACAGTGCCAGTAACAACAGACTCGATCTTATTCTCCTTGACCGAACAGTCGATCTTTATTGAATCCACTTTTAGAACAGCTGTCATGGGGTTGAGCTTTATAGCATCGTGAATGGCTGACGATACAGTATAAGCGATTGAACCCCGCTCCAACTCATGTACGTGCTCTAAATTCGCACCGGTCACGGAAGCTTCTACCTCGACAGGAAAGCCAGAAGCAGGGTCGGACTCCGAAGTAAGTCCACTGTTCTTGACGGGTTGAACCCGGTGGATCCTAGTAACAGTATACGTCTGCTCTGGCGGGGGGACTTGTGGAGAATTTGAACTGTGTATTTGTTTTTTGGACAAAGACGGGCTTTTTCTTTTAGTAATTCGCACGGCAATTGCTCTTGGTGAGAATAGTTGCTGCTGTGAACTCGCCTTTTTAAGCATGGAATCCTGTAGGTCTGGTTGCGCGCTTGCAATGGAAATATTGCAACAATCAGTGCTTGCGTCTATGCCTGATGTGCTATCTCTGACTTTGATTGCCGTTACAGGCTGCGGACTTGTAATGGGGGCATCCGAAGGTGAAGGCGAAGATAGAGGCAAACCTGCTCTTTCTTCTAGATATGTTCTATCCTGTTTGTCCTGATTCTGTATATTATTTGCAGATATATTAGAAATAGATTTGGTTTTGGGCACTCGTTCCAGAATGCAAGACAGAGAAGACACCATTACCTCCTCTTCCATGGTAGTGTGACTATGAGGCTCTGACTCAATAGGACATGTTTTATCTTGCCGTTCTTTCATAACTACAGTATTAATATGTGTATTTTTTTGAGCAAGCGATAGCTCCTTTGTTGCACGAGCTGTACCCACTGAGAAGGGTAATTCCTCTGTATTTTCATTATCTACGTCTACCTCATAAAAGTCTGTTACAGCAGATATTGGAACAGGCTCAACGGCCTGGTGAAAGCAATGTATTGGCGATGGTGATCTATTAGATATTGCCATATGATCAAGCTTCAGTGTGTTTTGATCTACATGCCTTCCTATTCCTGGCGTCACAGTTGGGGTTATCCCGCACGCAATGGGTAATTCAGAAAGATATGACAGATCGGTCCGCTGCTTTGCAGATATTGGGATAGTTGTAGGGAAGGTGTCCAGTAAGCTCGCTGCATTACCGCCGCTACAATTAACAAGCTCATCGCCCACCCCACTAGTAGCAGTCATTCTGCTCAGTTCCACTATTGGGCGAGAGTCTATGACAGTGACAGGCTCGCTAACCGCTGTAAGTGACGCTCTCTCGTCAATGACAATGCTATCTTGCAGATATATATCCAGGACCCTAGATGTCTGTACAGAGCACTGAGAGAGCTCCGCACCATTTGACTGATATAAGTGATGCATAGCTGACGCAGGAAAGTTAATTCCAGTGGGGCTTATAGTATAGCCTAAGAACTGGGACGCGTGCTTGTTTTCGAAATCGGTTGAAAACTTTCTTATGTCGTCTATGAAATCTTGGCGCTGCGGTAACAACTGATCAAATTGTGAAAGACTTGAGGCGTTTGCGCTCATCGGCGTGCAGAATGGGCATGCTGTTTCTGCTGACGAGAATATAGAGCCGGAAATAAGCAGAATAAGATATTTGCGATCATCAGTAGAGAGAAGCGATATCTTTCCAGTGTCTGCGAACAGAAACTTAAGGAGATCAGATCCTTCTATCCCTGTGGCTAAACACCGATTCAAACAGGTCCTACAACAGGTCCTCAATAGATGGTTATATAGATTTGCCGAACCAGGGCCGAGGTCGACAACAGTGGTCGGCAAGTGCATCTCAGTACAATCTGGAAAAACCGAAAGGATAAACCCCTGAGTAGACCCCAATGAGCCCAGATCGATTAAGAGCTGTTTAAAGAGCTGCGTACTGCATACACATTCCGGCAGTAAATCCTGCAATACAGCCTCGTCGCCCACACCAGCACAATCCTCAAATTTCTCAAGAGATAGCTCCATGCTGAGCGCTTTAAAGAGATCAACAAGATCTGCCATGCACTGGGACATTGGGCTTCCTATTATATGTTGCAAAAGCCGCAATTTGATGTCTAAAAGCCTTGTTGGGTGCATTTTCAATTTTTTGGTCTTGGTGCTTCCACCGCTGAGGTCGAATGTGGAGCAGATTTCGAACGAGGATGTAGAGGTGATTCGCTCTGCAATCGCTGTGTAAATCTTTGCTTAGCATCAGTCTTGTTGGCTCGCTGGATTGCTATTAGGTCTGAAATGGCTTTCTCTCTGTCCTGCAAAGCCACCAGCTCTTTGAGTGAGACCCTAATTCTCTTCTGTTCTGCATCGAGAAGGGCTTTTCTTGCTTCTTGCTTGCTGACTGTCTGGGCCACAACGCGGGCCTTGAACCTAGCTTCGGAGTCCAGCATCTGTATTCGCGCTTGGACTATCCTTTGGTGCTTCTCCTCTAATTCTTTATCGTACTCTTCTGAAAGAGTAGCGTATGCTGCTGCCAGCTCCTGACGTAGTACGGCCACCGATGCTCGTTTGGACTGTTCAAGTTCAGTCTTACGTGTTCTTATGTTTTCTTTGATGCTTAGGGCCATTTCCATGTTTTGCTTGTGTTGCTTGACAACACTCTTCTCACGCTGCTCTCGTTGCAATCTTTGGTTTTCTTGGCTCCTGACTCGCAAGTTGTGAGTTCTTTGGGCTTCTTCCAATCTAGTTACCATATTCTTAGCAGATCGCTCCTCTAGCTCCTGCTTGAGTTTCAATCGGTTTATTCTCCTTTTCAATAGTTCTACGTCTTGCTCGAGTTTGTTTGCTTCATCTTTTCTTTCGTCAATCATTCGTTGGGTAATCGCATTTGCCGGTAGTTGAAAAAGCTTAGCAAGACGTGCACTTGCTGGTCGTACAGGCTTCGGATCTCTATGAAGTAAATACTCAGTAGCCAAGGCATGATTCTCTAGTTGTAGAGCATCCTTTAACGAAATGACACGGGGAGAACCAATCCGACCTGATACAGTTACATTACCAGGAACTCGAGAGGCCGTCTCTAGACCGGTCCGAGCTCGCCACAGGGACTGCCCTGCCTTTTCAAAGACAATATCCTCTAGTTCTACTTCACTTAGGTCGCGAAGCGTAAGAAGATGACCCGAAGCCCTCATTTTACAACACTTCTTTGAATTCATACCATTCATTAGCTGAACCCTGTAGAATGCCCAGTCCACCACAGTCTTTGTGCAACCTTCACCCGTGCAAAGGTCACTCTGGGCCTCAGAATCTCAACGATTACCTCGATTCTTGTTCTAAAGGGGATCCTGCGCTCGTCCCTGGCACTGATGATATAGCTATCAACGAAGACACTCCCACTGGAACCCTATCGATATGTAAGGCCTTGGACGCCTCTACAATAGCTGGGAATGAGCCCTGTCAGCTAGCAACCGAGAGCTTCTTGGCGGCACAGACACCTAAAGGGAAAGACCCTTGTGATAGTATAGAGCAAGCCCCAAAGGCCATCTGTCATGGTGATATCCTAGAGTGGCGGCAGATAGAGTTAGAAGAATGGCCAGGCAATATCTCTAATGACAATAAGAGTGGGGGCTGGAGCACATTCACAGGTGCAATAAGATGCATGAATACGCCTGTTACTCAGCACGTAAAGCGAAACCTTAATGAATGCTTTGATATAAAGCCTTTCTCGCAATCCTTCTTTGAATCTGTCAACCAACACGATAGCCTTTCCACTACCTGCCAAGCACATATAGTCAAACCCCTGGGTGACCGAGAAGGGCTCTACCCTATTGCTGAGATACGTGATTCTGATCCTATTGCATACAGCCCTTTTATCCAACCCTCTTCTCCATCGTCACAAGCATCACCGCGCTCTCTTCTCACAAACACTGCCGTCAAGGCCACTCATAAGCCCTCAGCACCATATTCACTTAATCCCCTGGTTATTAGGCAAGCTAGGCCACATAACTTTGATGGGTCCCCGTCCAGTTTTTCTTCTGGACCTCGGACTAATGAAGAGGCACAATCTGTAGAGGTTAAGTTGGATGGACTTGGAGGAGCTGTTATCACATTCACTCCACTGACACCGTCATCTCCGTCGCGAACTGCTCAGGGGCTCTGTCACACAGTTGATTGTTCACCGCATCGGCATTTCCCGAAAACAGCTCTTTCATTCAACAAGCGGGCAACGCTGCACACCCGCATTAAGGATATAGCTTCGGACCAGCAACGCTATACCTTTTGTGATAGCAGTGAAGCTACTATCTCAAATGAAACACCAGACTCTCCACCTCATGCAGTAGTACACACAGCTCAAATGCACGGTAACTCTCTTCCACATGCAAGAGTACGATCGGCATATCGGACAGTTAATCCTGTACCTACTAAGAGCCCACCAAACTTGCACCTGACTGGGTTGTTTTCTCCACCTTCAGCTTCACAGAAAAGCAAACACTTTACTGCTTCTGAAGGAGTCTTATTAGTAGAGAACAAAGGGTCTTCTTCCTCATCCATTCTATTAAAGCAATCCATGATTAAACCTAGCCCAATCAATTCATTGAAGGAGATCGCTAAGTCAGAAACTGGATCCCACTTGGACAATGCTCGGCTTTCTATTCACACTGGAATCATTAACAATGCTAGAGATGTGCCTGTAAGCTATGACGCCTTCACAGAATCTCCCTTACAAACTCGTGACCGGGAGATCATGCACGACCTCAGCCTTTCTCCTATAGAGCTATGCTCCCTTGGACTTCACAATGGCCGAACGATGACTCCTCGAGCGAGGGCAATATCGGCGTTGCAAAAGCTTAGACATCATCCATCTCGAAAGATAGATACTTCTATTCACTGTTAGGCAAAAATCTTTTTATCCCATACCCGCGGCGCATTCCATGATTGTCCTTTGAAAACACTAAATACTAATAAATTAACTTTCAGCTCTCTCATCATTAGTGTGCCTTTGCGATCAAAATCATTCATAGGTCCTTTAGCACATGCAGCTGCGACTTACTCGCGGACCATCACATTCATATACAAAGTGTACTGCGAATTTGTTGCTAGACCCCGTCCAAAACACAGATGATCTTTTACTTTTTTATCGCTCTGCCCCCTCCCATGCCGTAATATTTTTCGCTCCTAGATACCACGAGCTCATTCGTAGAAGCCATCTTAGCCTTCAGCGCATCATACATGACGATAACTCTAGCGTCGCGCTTTGCACCTTTGTGAGCCAGCTGTCTACTGCGCTCTCAGCAGCACACCTACAGTGTATGTTTACATATATCATGACTAGTCTTCTAAGACGTATGTATTCTAATGTTCTTTCTGCACTAGCATTTAGAGACGATACGTATGTTTTCTATCATAAATCACATCCAAAATCTATCAATTTCACTGCACCTTCGTCATCGCGGGGTGATTCGTTACCTTTGAAGAAGAGAACCGGGGATAACCGTCTTCTACACACAGAGCCCTGGCCTCTCACCCCCATGCTTCGAAGACCTAGCAGCTATGCCCTTTTTAGATCCTTTGATGATTCGTGCATACACATGTGTCTAACTCTTCAGCCACGATACGCTATTACAGATTTACAATCATTCATACAGTATGGCTCAAAGGTTCTTCCCAGGCGCACTCAATCTTGGGACCAGATTGTCAATGTTCCTCCCACAACTGATGGAACCGAACGGGTTCCGGCTATTGCATCTGCCATAAAGTGGAGGACTCGCAATCTGCTTAGACAAAAAACTCCTAGTGTGAAAGGGCACAACCCATTCTCAAGGCTAGGAGCTACCCTCAATTCGCCATATTTGCTCACTAAGTGTTCAAGAGATGTGATTCAGAGAAGTGAGTCTATACTAAAGACATCTCCTCCCAAGACATCAAGAGCTACCTCCAGAATGGATGACCCCGTTTTAAACAAACATTCAAAGAATGAGCCTCTCCATTCAGAACTGGCGCTGCTCAAAGAGCTAGACCCGCCACTCACCAACAGCTCTCCAGTGCTTATGCAGACCACAGAGAAGTTTGTGTCAACACTAAGTAGCACCAGCCTTTTCGATGATCAGTCCCTGGTTAGTGGTGGTTGCGAGTGTGGACAGAATGAGCTATTCTCTAAACTTGTCTGCCAAAACTATGAAAGCCTTCCACCTTCTCAAGCTATTGGGCAACAAGATATCAACGAATTCCAATTGTCAGCTCATCGAAGCAATGACATGAGCAACCTTTCAAATGGAAATAGTGGATTGATTCTGAGCCCGACAGTTTCTAGTGATGCATGCTTAGAGGAACAGCTCGTGCTACAAGGTTCTACTACTACCATGACCTCGGACCACTCATGTCAACTGGATCATAGCTTATCATCTGCCCATCAAGAATCCTATACTGCACCATTGGTGACTCCCTATGAACAACATCAGTTCCCAAACGACATGGACATTTACGACCTAGATGTAGTTTCGTGCTCAACAGAGATGGCACCGGTAGCATTTGCTACTCCATTGAAAGGAGCTAACAACGAGAGCACAGAGACTAGGCCGGCCACTCAATGCTTACGTACTTTTCAGGTTCAATTAGAAGCAGATCCAATGAAGGTACAACAAAAACAGCCTGCGATTAAATTCAGCATGAGAACGTCGCAAGTTGTTGATCAGTCTAACGTTGACCACTGTCCAAAGGTAACTACATCACCAGTACACATAGAGGCTCCTCTCAGCGGTACCTCAATGATAAGGAAAAAAGCATATGCAATTGTAGGAGACAGAATCGCACATTCCCTTAATCAAGGAGCAATCCCCGCTATGTCACGTGATAGTCTTGCTTCTTTATATGCACTAACAAATAGCTCTTCCAGCGACAAAGCCAGCGCCGGTATCTTTGATAGAATAAGATTGAAACTAAACGCCAGGCGCACCGGGATAACTAAGAACCTCGTCTCGCCTGGTCCCACATCCTTCAGCTCCTCCTACGTAAATTCTGAGAGTCTAACATGTGTGTCACTAGGGGGCAGTGGGCACACATATCTAATGAGCATGCTGCTTCTTCAGCAATCACGGAGATCTGCAAATAAGAAACGTGCATCTTACGGTAGTAGCACTTTACTCGCGCCTTCGTCATCTAGAGCTGAGATGGGCTGGAGGCCTACAACAGCCATAGCTAATGAAGGCAAGATTGATGACCATAACAATAATCCTAAGAATAGAGTTACCTCCCAGACAGTGCCAAAGAAAAGAATGCGGTGTCGGCATCTCGATGATCCTATAACTTCAAGAGACAAGGGCTCCGCAAGATGTAAGACCATTTTAAATTTAGAGATACCTCTGTCACAGAAGTAACAGTTATAGCTCTACTTTTAAACTTCTTCACGAGCCTGTATATCAGCGTACACAACCCCGGTAATTATATATGCTGCCTTGGCCGACACCTTTGGTATTGTAAGATGCACCAAAGAGTCAGACTGAGTGATGGGTTTGTGTGTTCGTAGATCGCCAAAGTCAGCGGCATTGTTGAAGCTATGGTTCTTTTCCACTGGTACCGCTGGACCGACGGGCTGTGAGACAAAGTGCTGCTGATAGATGCTGCCATACTGGCTATTGTCGACATAAAAGCTGTAAGGAAGTTGATTTTTTGGTTGCGGTAGGAGACCCATGTCCATTTCTGTTCCTGTCTCTGTCACAGATACAGGCAGTGTAGTGGTCGACACGCTTACAGACTTTGCTTTTCCTTTAGATGATGTGCGCTCGTTAGTAGAAGGCCGGGATGCTGCTTCTGCTGGTGCTGGGGGCATTGACGTGCTTACCGAAACGCTGTCAACGGACGACGTGTTCACCCCAACGGAGCTCACGGCCTTGTCTTGCTCAACTGTAAATAGAGAGCGGCAGTCCTGTGGAATGTCTATTAGCTCTTTGCCCGTTAAATGCGAGGCCTTATAGTACCGTGCTAACTCTATCCAGCTCTGGTTGGGACCCGACCAAGTGGAAAACGTATCTTTTAGATTGAGGACAATAGAGACGATATTCTCAGAAGAGCCATCTGCTTTCTGTGCAAGCAAAGGAGGACTTCTTTTCATGGGAGACGAGGACGGGCCGTGGAGAAAATAGGAGACAATTACATTAGAGTTGCTGCAAGTATCTAGGAATTCCTGTTCAGGGACATGTATGGAGCGATATTTTCCTCCTTGCTTGCGATACCAAATCTTCATCTGGTCCACAGTTGACACAAAAGACTGTAGTTTCTGCTCGACAGCCTCAATAAACTGCATAAGGCTGTTGAACCATATGCGCCCACTGAATACGGGCGCCTCGCGCCGTTGCCGGGGGTTGCACACCCTGATGTTGCAGTCTAGGTAGTAGAGCTTGGTCCCCAGCATTATAATTATTACCGGTGCGAAAGGTAGTGTAGACCAAGCATGACTATATTGACAGCCAGTAAGCGGTGTGTTCTAAAGCACTACCAATGGAGTTACTCCTAGGCAGCTCCTCGAGATGAGTTGCTTACGTTGTCAGCTACTTCAGAACTTTTCCTTTCAGGATTTGTCGTCCCTATTGGCACGACCTTTCTTGTCTTACCATATGTTCACGGCACCTCTTTTCAGCACCTTTTTCCACGCCTTAGATACTGACGCCTAACTCCTTAATCTATTAGGAAGTAATTTAAATTCAAATCCACAGGCATTAAAGAAGTGGCCCTCGAGCCCTATGTCGACAGAGAAAACGTCCCAGGCGTCCAAGGAGTACCAGCTCAAGGAGGCTGATGTGAAGAAGATGCTCGTTGCAACGACTCACCTTGGCGTCCGCAACATCGATAGGAGGATGCAGTTCTACATCTTCGACAGGCAGAAGGATGGGACCTTTGTCTTCAACCTGCAGAAAGTCTGGGCCAAGATCGTCTTCGCAGCACGCATCCTCGTCACCATCGATGACCCCGCCGAGATCGCCGTGGTCGCTAACAGACCCGATGCTCAGCGTGCTATCCTCAAGTTCTGCAAGTACACGCACGCGACTGCCTTCCCCGGCCGCTTTATCCCTGGCAACTTCACCAATCGTATGAACCCGAACTATTGTGAGCCTCGCCTCCTCCTCGTCAACGACCCGGTTGTCGACCGTCAGGCTATTCTCGAGGCGTCCTACGTGAATATTCCGACTATATCGCTTTGCAACTCGGACGCTAACCTGAAGTTCATTGACGTGGCAATCCCCTGCAACAACAAGACTCCCATGAGCATCGGGCTTATTTACTGGCTCCTTGCTCGTGAAGTTCTCAGGCTCAAGGGGAGCATCTCAAGGACTGAGGAGTGGGATGTGAAGCCCGATCTGTTTGTTGCTCTTCCCGAGGAAATCCCAGACGAGGAGGAGAGTGAGGACTTCTATGATGACGATGAGGAGGAGGATGAGGAATTTTCCGCCGGCAATGGCAACCTCTTCGACGAGTACTAAGGCGGCTCTTGTTAAGCTGAAAGTGTAAACGCTTTGCTCGGTATGCATCCCTCGTTTCACCAGAGAGGTTTCACAACTCCAGGACGGTTCCTTCTGCGATTCCGAGGATTTCGTAAAGTCTGGCTATCATGGCACTACAAGTGTCGTATCGTGCTTTGATTCTGGCCAAGCTCTTCGTTGCCGTGGCCCGATCTGTGTCTGTGGCCGTTGCACGTATAGAACATGAATCTAGCTGTGCTAGCTTTTCCTCTGAAATAGGTGACAGCTGAATTCCCTCGGTGGTTCTTAACTGAGAGTGCTCTAGACACGATGGGGTCTGCAAGCGGTCCACTCTCTTCTGTGCATCATGAAGGTGGAAGGATAAGGTGGTCTGGTCTGCAGCCAGGTGCTCTAGCAAAATAGGGCGATAATTGCTAAGAATAGTAATGGTGGACTTCGGGGGATCGGGTGCGTTTTTACCAAAGAGGCCAACAGCAAGAGAAATGACAAGCTTGCGCAGATGCCTTTTGGCTTCTTTCTGATACTGCTGCAACTGAGGAATTATATTGGACAGATAGACAGCAAGATTGAATATCAACTCTAGTACATTCGGATTGAAATTTTTTAAATACTCTCCACTAAAAATAGACTCCAAGAGTGTAATCAGCTGGATCACAATCCCCCCGTTGGCCGGGGTTATCCGCTTGGAGAAACTCTGGGATGCTAACTGGGTGATGGTGCGGGACACCATATCGTCTCTTTGAGATATCGTCTCAGAAGAGGCGTCGCTGAAGTCAAGCTCTCCGAGGCGGGTAAATAAGGCATTGAGGCTTGAGATGCTATTGAAGCAAATGCGATCTCGTCCTGTTAAACCGTCTAAAATGCAATACAGTGTTGTATTTAGCGGCAAACCCAATATAGAATTTGTTTGAATGGCCTCAAGATTTATACGCATGAAGAGGAATCGGATAACACGTATCATGTATCCCTGGAGCCTGTTTTGGTTTTGGCAGAACTTGAGGGATAAAAGAAGCAGGTCACCCCCCTGCAAAACTCTCTGTGCATCAGTTGGCGTCTCGTGACGCCGTAGAAGAGCCATGATTCCGATAACCACCTTGCAGTGCACCTTTGTCGGATAGTTGCTGTGGGATAAAAGGGTGGAAATCAACATAGTAGCTTCTCTATCTATTGCAAGCTCTTCCTCGTCGCGAGACAGCTCCTTGCTAATAACATCTGACTCTAGCAGATGACAATAGCTACTGACGGCATGAGCAAAGAGATCAATAAGCTTCATGGAAAATGCTTTTTCGTCTCCTTGGGCTAAGGTAGCTATGGTTGACTGAAAAGATGGCCACGCCTTGATGCAGATATTGACAGCCCGGAGTGACAACTGAAAAATGTTAAGCATATCAGCCACAGGAAGCTCTTCTAAGTAATAAAGGGGAAACTTAGAAAGAAGACAGAGTAGTTCCATTCCTCTAAGGAGTGTATCTATATCAGCTGCATTATTGAGGAGAAATATGCTGCACGTGAGAAGCTGGTCCATTATGAGGGTCCCCAGAACCTCATCGAGGGCCGAGTTGAGGAATGAGAATGGCATCTCCTTTGTAATACTCACAGCCCCTGCCTGCGTTGCTGCTGCCAGCTCATTACGTATAAGGGCATGCACAAAGAGGTATGGTTGAGAGGCGCTAAAGATGTTGTCTTGGGACGGTGCTGTTGGCACTATTGCAACTGCCTGGTGCTGCTTTTTTCTGTGTCCGCGGCAACCCATAAAAGTATCCGTAATATCTCTCTCGGCGGTGTACTCTTGCTGGGAGACAGGCTCTCCGCTCGCTGTGAAGCTGGTGATGTTTAAAATGTGGAGAAGATCAACCGTTACTGCAGAGCTGAAGTAGGAGCACAATTGACAGTCTAACCATGAAGTCGTGCTGAGCCTCGTACCATGCTCATGTGGATCATGAAGGGTTAGACGCTGGAGAACAGAGAGAGGGATATTGGTTCCATCTTCAGTAAAACATATCTTCAGCGAAGGAATGAACGGAAAGAGCTCGGCAAAATGACCGATAACAGGGAATATGCCAAAGAAAGTGGCTAGATATTCGACAGACGTAAACAGCTCTTTCTCGTGCTCAACAGTTGTATCACTTCCGATACCTTCGAGCAAGGTAAGAACCCTCCTAGACACAGTAATAAACAAGGGTATCTGCGATTGCACCAGTGGAATCAGCACATCGCTATCCTTTGAGGGGACATAGTTTCGACGTAGAATCTCCCTCTTCATACCACTAAGTACAGATCCAGCCATCGAGAGAATAGATGTCCATCTGAATCCTGCAGGAGGGTTTTCAGTGTGTGCTAAGATAAAGCTAATATCTAAATTAAGCTTAGATGGAGACACAGTGGTCCAAAACAGGCGAAACATGGACAAGTACGCAGCGACAAACTCAGATGATTGATTAGACGACTTCATGATCTCGTGGAAGCATGACTCCAGGAGTCCATAGAAGTTAACCAATGACGACCCTAGTAATTGGGAGTATGGGGTGTAATTTAAACGATCAGCTCTAGAACACTCTGCCGCCGCCATGCACTGCTCTGCACCACGAAAATACGAGCTCAGAGCCTTAAGTGCCAGTATCGCAGCTGTATCCCCTGGATGGTCAGAATATGGTGTACTAGCTATGACATGCTGATCCGCTTGCAGAGTCTGCCGTTGATGTGGTCTGCTTCGGTGTTCATCATATGCAGATGAGAGCAATGTAATAGTAAGCACACGACAAGGAAGACTGTCCAGAGAGATATAGCTAGTCCAAAGAAGGGGGCAAATGCTTTGCAGGCGCGTCGGCAGAGTCATATAAAATGAGAACACAGTTTTAATCAGAGAGTGATTACTTGTAACGCTGCCATTCTCCATGAAACAGATAGTGGCGAGAGTCTTGAAAAGACAAGCGATCTCATCTAATGGGTTGGGAAAGCTGAGGATAGCAGCAGACCGATGGTGCAAGATGTTAGTCAATAAATATACAAGACGAGCGGCGATCTTAAAGTGACGAGTAAGAGAATTAGAGCACTCCTTGAACAGCATTCTATAACTCTGGACACTGACAAAATTAGGGGTCTTATAGCTTCGTGCAATATAATTAAAGAATGATGTTATGGTATCTCCACGAATGGTTTGCTGAGGCAGAATTTGGGAAACAAAAAGATTGATCAGACAGTCTCCCTCACCAGATCCAAAGGTACAGCCATTCTGCAGCACAAGAGCCTCCGCTTCTAGCACTAGCTTATCATATCTTATCGGCGGCCGCTGGGCCTTAATCCGGCCATCTAAAAATTGATTGAGTGTCACGACCGGCTTCATTTCAATTTTTATAAGCACCTTTATATAGCACTAATGCTGCGTTGGGCTTAAGCCACTCATGGTTCGGGGCAGTGGAAACTACTTACCTGTAAGTCTTAGTGGAATGCCCCGAACAGAATCCTCTGAACCTTCTTATGGTCACACCTGTGTCTCTTAAGTAGCATGTGTACTCTGGCTCCTTATTTGTAGGTCAACGTAAACAATGCACCTAGGGTATTGATCTTTTGCAAAGTGAATAGCAGCATTCTGCCCTTATGTCTTTAAATGAGTCAAGTCATTTAGTACTGCCTCAACAGTGATCCCTCTTGTTTACCTAGCCTGCTGGCATAGTTGCAGCTCTCCTTTTGATCTATACGATTCGGCAACTTAAAAGTAATACCGAAATAGCTATGTCCATTACCAGCGACACAGAGTGGTTCCACGCAGTTGCCTCTGGCAACGTGCACCTTGTGGGCGCATACGTTTCAAAATATGCCCATACGCGAGATGCAAACAACGAGACTGGGCTGATGGTTGCGACTCGCGCGTCTGCGCTCCCCGTCATCAGGATCTTAGCCGAATATGAGGCGTGTTTGATTAACAACGATGGCTGTACAGCTTTGATGCTTGCAGCTATGTCAGATAACGGGAAGCTCTGCAGAATTTTGGCAGAGTATGAAGCAGATGCTGTATTGCCGGACGGGAGAGACGCATTGATTCTGGCTGCACAGATTGGAAATTTAGAAGCTATGCATGAATTGGTAAAGGTTTGCAACCTTATACAAGACTGCAACCAACTAACTGCCCTAGATCATAGTACAAACGAAGGACACTTGGATTGTGTCCGTGTCTTGATCAGATCTTATGAGATAACTTTGGAGGAGATCAACTACTGCATTGTTATAGCAGAGGAGCGGCATTATACAGCCATTTATAACTATCTTCAGAAGGTTCGGGACGGTGACATGTCCGACGATCCTTCATTCTTTGACGCCACCTTCACACATGAGACCATCACAGGTGATACAACCATGGAGGAGCCCAGCCCGGGAGATCACGCTGGCAGCTATTACAGCAACACAATGAATGCATCCAATTTAACTGGAGGGATCAATGGAGTAAGCAAGGCCCGTCTAATGAAACTAATAGAATCTTTACAGTGTGAAATAGCAGATCTCCGGCAGCAAAATACAGACCAGCGGGACCAGTTGATGAGATACATCGAGAAGATCCCCACCACACCTCTTGCGCGGGAAACAAGTACCAGAAACAGTAGCATTTGCTATCCACACCGTGTTCTAGATGAAGTAAAGTTCAACGTTGCCGCAGACGAGGATCTGACGTCACCTTCTATAGATCTCTCCTACCACGTCGGTGAAAACCCGTTTATGATTAGCAGGGTTGTTTCCCAGGCCCCAGTAGAAGATATACTAGCTGAGAAAGATGAAGAAATCCGTAGGCTGCGGGCCATTAATGACGATCTTCGTCTAACTATCCAGAATGCCAACTTTACAAATTATCAGAATAACCATCATTCTATTAGTCCCACAGATAATACTGGGCTTGATTTATCTGGGCGCCCAATCGACTCCCCAGTGTTGCAGGATCATCACCCCCAGCCCTTGGCTAGAGACAACATAGACTCTCCTGTCAATCTCCACCAGCCTGCAGAATTGTCCAAAGAGCTTGTAAGGAAGATTTCTTTTTCTGCGTTCCAGCCAATCTATGGAGCACAAGCTAATTCCTCAACGAGCTTTACCATATCTCCTTCTATTATAACTTCTAAGCGCGACGATAGGTCTTACCATCTTAATTCTAACCAAAGTAATAGTGGAACTATCGGTCTAGATGGCACTGGGACATTTTTGCATCAACAACGCAAGAGCAAGCCTCGGCCATATAGCGGACACTCTAGCAACACAGTCTTCAATACAGAGCTCTCTCTGAAGCTGACACAGGTGCCTCCTCTCTTGAGTAATACATTTGGTGAACAACGCAATGACCCTCTTTCAACAAGTACCGAACTATGCCCGTCAAATAATTCTTCATTTATCAGCACACCCAATCAAATCAATCACAGCTTTCTTCGTAGAAAGAAAGCCCTTCCCCAACGAACTCCCAGAAAATCTAGCGAAACCAATTACAAAGAAACTCGCTCTGTCAACTTCGATTCTAACCGTACCTCAGAAGCCATGGATGCACCAGACATAGATATGCCTGATTTCCCCATAGAAGCTGCATCAAGCACATTAGGGACTCGCAAAGGTGCACTGCGCAGGAATATTCGGCGCTCCGAAAGCTTTAGAGTTGAGTCACGCGACTCCTATGAAGTAAGGAACGATGCACTTGCGGAAAGGCCGAGAATATTTAGCGCTAACCCCAAGTTCAAAGCCCGTTCACGAACTCCTCGAAATACAATGTGCCTACGACCCAAGACAGAGGCGTCAGAGATTTGTGTCTACGAAGACCTCGATGATAGTTTTGTTGAGTATATCCTGCCGTCATATGACAGATTGCTTCGTGAAAAGAGCGAGGAGATTGAGCGTCTTCGGGCTATGGCTGAAGAGCTTGCAACCAATCTGTCTTCTGCATACCACCTACTCAGACTTAGTCAGGAAGCAACAACGTCATTTATTCACAACACTGCTAACAACTCCCAGCATGGAAACGTGTATAGCTTTCTACGGATATCACAGACGTCTCAGCCTACGGCATCTGTTCAGCACCTCAAGCCTGCTGCTCCACGCGAGTCAGAAGCAGATGGATTCATTATTGGCGATTATTCTGTCTCCATAAAGAGCGGTTTTAGTCCCTATACGAGGCCTTTTTCAGATTGTCAAGACAGGAAGTTGACCCAAAGTGCTGACGAAGGCAAATCTTTGACAACCAACATTTCAGCACAGGACCTGAACGATTATCTCATAGCAAATGGCCTGCGAGCATACCTGACAGACCTTTCTAATGACTTCATAGAAAACGGCCAGTTTAATCTGGCTACTGCTCTCCGAGAGCTTACCAAGCTTAAATATGCAAAGGCAGAAAGTCCAGCAAAGCGATTTAGTGTATATAAATCCCCTTCACAGTACGCTGCAGAAGGAGCCACCAAGCCATCCTACGGGTCTCTGCCCTATCCACCTCTACTAACAGCGGAATTACCTGCGTCACCCCTCCCAAGTGGCCCCAAAGATATCACAACACCGTTGTCCACAGGACAGATCAACCATCTTAAGGAAGTGCGGCAAGATCACGTGGCAAGTCGCTACACAACTCCCCTGATGGTTGCGGTTAGTGAAAAGGACCTGGATTGCGTTCTAGCTAATATGCAGTACGCAGGAATAGTTAACGATTTCGGAGAGACCGCCCTTATGATAGCAGTCGACCTTTCTTTCATGGATGCCGTCAGAGTGTTAGTGGACAAGGAGGCTGGAATTGTTTCCGGAGCAGGTCTAACGGCTCTCCAGCTGGCACTCCAGACAAATAACTTGAAAATAGCAGATCTTTTAAGAGAGAAGGAGGGCGTTTCCTCAGATAACTTGATCATGGCACCTGGAAGGCAAACCGACCTGATGTACGCCGCAGAAGACAATAACTTGGTCAACGTGTACTGCTTCTCCCCTGTTCAGGCTAGGCTGCAAGACATGAATGGGAGGACTGCACTAATGTACGCTGCAGCTGCGTCACGGTTTGAGGCAGCCAGGCTTTTATACAAGTTGGAGTTCGGCATGCGAGGAAATAGAGGAGAAACTGCCCTTATGGCCGCTGCTTATGCAGGTAGCGGATCAATAGCACGTCTATTAGTCTCAAAGGAGGCCAAATGTATGGGTTTCTACGAACCAGAGATACCCGAGGAGCACAGTGCACTGATGATTGCCGCATATAATGGCCATGTTGCATGTGTACGCATACTAGCTCAGTTGGAGTATAGCCTCGTGACACCCAGTGGGAACAGTGTCTTGACGTTTGCTGAGAGGCCAAAGCACACAGTACCGGATGCGACGAAGCATGAGGTAATTTCCATATTGCAGGGGTACATTAAGTAAATACAGACAAGCATAATATCCGAAATCCCATATAATGTGCGGACACTTTGTGGCCACTTAAATGCGCAGTTGTAAGGCAAATGGTCTATGAATGGAGTGTGTCGAGGTATACCTTACACTTCGGCATTAAAAGTTGATAGGCAATCGCTGAGAGAAATAGTATCTATCATGCAAGCGTGTAAAATAGCGTGTAAGAATCTAAAATGCAACTTCTTACTCTAATCGCTCTTCTTATTGGAACATTAGCTATCAACTGCCCCCGAGACCACTATGCTCTTGGCAACATGTGTGTTAAGTGCGATGACAGCATGCTCTGGTGTCTCTCGTGTCGGGGGCCGGGAGCCTGCACTGAGTGCAAAGTGGGGTACTACCTCGACCATGGCTATTGCAAGCCGTGCGACCACACATGCAAGACGTGCAATAATCCGAACAGCTGCTTGGAGTGCAGCGCGAATCACTGCAGAAACGCAAGTGGGGTCTGCGATGAGCCCGGTGAGGTCTATGACGGGTGCATCAGGTGCGCACATGACACCAATAAGTGCATACAATGCCATGCTGGATACTTCTTTAACGCAAAGACCTTTACGTGCACTGCATGCAAGGCCAATTGTTACAGCTGCAAGAATGAAACTGAGTGTGAGGAACCCTCTTCTGGATATTATCTAGATAAGAGTACCGGGGATATTACCCCATGCACAGATCATAATTGCGAAATTTGTAGCACATCTAGGGACACATGTGATGAGTGCATTGACGGGTATACTCTGAACGGAAGTAATGGCGGTAGCTGTACTCAGTGCGCTGACAGGAATTGTAGTGAGTGTGAAACCACAGATACGTGTATAGGCTGTAAGAAGGGCTATGTCCTCATTGGAAGCAGATGTTCTCCTTGTGCTTCGAACTGTGAGTTCTGCATGGATGGTGCGTATCCTGCACCATATCGTTGTATCAATGGCGCATGTAATCTTGGCTACAGATTTGATCCCAGGACTTCTTCTTGCATGAAGTGCCCTGAGGGTTGCATGTTGTGTCACTATGATAGTGATCGGGAAGAGACAGTGTGTGATAGATGCAATACGACAACGGATGCCATTACTGGCCCAAAGATATATGGTGTACTATGCTCTTCAAGCACAGAAGTATCATGCTCTGAAGATGAATTTCAAGAGAATGGGGCCTGCATACGCTGCGAACTGAGTATACTGGGATGCGATGCGTGCAGCGAACGATACAACTGCACAAAGTGTCAGGATGGCTTCTACTTGTCTGGCAATATCTGCGTGGCCTGTGACTCCATTTGTGATACATGCGATGGCCCAGGTAACAATTGCAAGACGTGTTGGAACGGGAGAGTTCTAAAGGGAAGTACTTGTGTTCCTGCTAATGAGGTTATTCCATACTGTGAGGCAGCTAGCGAAAATTCATCGGAAGCCATCTGCATCCAATGTGCTATCGGATACTATGTATCTGACGGCACCTGTTCTCCATGTGCTGATAAGTGTGCAACTTGTATTAGCTCTGATATATCTAACTGTATGAGTGCCATTGAGGGATATCGATACAACAGATCAACTAATGCTATTGAACAGTGCCAGGTTGAAAACTGTAGTAGATGCACTTTTAATGTCAGCGAGTGCTCTACATGTAAAGATGGATACTATCTGTCAGAGGATAACAGAGCTTGTATTCAAGGCACTGTCCCGAACTGCATGAAATACGTTAGAGGGCAAAACAAGTGTAGCACATGCGTCCATGGGTATGGATTTTCAGAGGGCGCTGATCCTGCCTGTATTCCGTGCCAAAAGGAGTGCATTGAAGGCTGTTACTTTGCAGATGTTTGTATGCTCGGAGTTTGTGCTGACGGTTTCTACTTCAGTTATGACAACAGTAAGTGTCTTGAGTGCCCCTCTGGATGCTCTATGTGCAAACAGTTCTCAAATAATGGCCGAGTTGGATGCACGCGATGTGCCTCGGGAGAAACTGTCAGTCTAAGCACAGCCTATGGCCTGCACTGCAGTGGCCTTTTGAACAAGTCTGGCCTCAAGCCCGGAGTAACAGCAGCGATCGTGATTCTGGTCCTGCTCCTCATAGGCGTCTGCGCAGCAATACCGTTCATCGTGAAGGTCCTGGTCCGCAAGGGGGTGCGTAGAAGGACCCGGGCAATGAAGTACGATCGCGGGAGTGCAGACAGTCTGCTGCCCGAGGGGTCCGCCGACTCTGCTCTTTGATGTAAATGTATCTACTGCGGTGGCGATTGTGGAGAAAGCTCGAGTAGGTGCGCCCATTGGCAGGAGACAGCGACTGTGAGTGCGAATTGGGCGACGGGTCCCCGATGTCTCTTGTATTGGGAAAGATCAGCTGGAGCCGAGAACGATGGTGATTGGATTGCATAATGCTCGAGACTAAGACTCCTTCAGGCACTCAACTTGGATGAGGATTGCTGAAGATCTGTGTCTACAATAACGTCCTCAGTATAACCTGGGCCAGAGGTCTGCAGGAGGCGGCTCTCATGGGCTGCTAGGGCTGACGTGTAATCGGCCCCTTCACTGCATCCAGAATTGTAGGTTCCTCGTGGGAGTGCATGCACGTCCGGAAAAGAAGGACAGACTTGCAGCACACCCAAAGAACGGGCCAGCGTTAGTGAGACGCACCATCATGCATTCACTTCTGGACCTGCCCGGTCTCGATGACCTTAACAATGCTGAGCAGGGACTTCGCCTGGTTGACAATCACCGAGTTGGCAAGCAGCGCCGGGACCTTTCCCATAGGATCGCTATGGCAGACAAACGTGGCGGCTGTCTTTCCGCTGCCCGGGGCCGTCTCCTCAAAAAGGAAGGCGCTGATGTGGACGACTCCGCGGACCCAGCCCTCCTGCTTGGTCGCCTCTGGGTAAAGGGCGAGAAGCTCCGGGAGCTCTGGGCTCATGAACGAGTAGAGGATTCGGCGCCTCCCCTCCGCCTTCGGGAGCTCCCTGAAGTTGAGGACGGTGAGAAACTCGCGGTGGGCGACAATCGCAGAGGGAGACGTGGTGACAAACTGGGAGACGCTAGAGATCTCCCTGACCTCGGGGAAGTCCTGGGCCGTCTTCTGCTGGGCATAGCCTGCATAGGCTCTCTTCGTCTCGGCGTCGGCTGGAGACTCCAGCGTCTCGCGGCGGAAAAGCGTCGACTTGCGGAGGGCCTGGCTGTTGGTCTCGTCAACGTTGATGTTCATCGCCACAAGGGCCCCGAAACAGCAGTGGACGGGGTATGGTATCTCCATCGTCGCCTTGAGCGCGTGGTTCTTGCTGCCCTCGACCACGGCGGTGGTGATCGACATCCCCTCATCCACCTTGGGGTCCTTCCACGACGCCCCCTCAATGAGCCCCATGGCTTTGTCGAGGCTTGCTGAGCTCAGGGCGCGGATCTTGGCCCACACCTCCAGGGGGATAACGGCCTCTGTGATGGGCATCCTGCAGAATATTCATGTTGGGCTGGCTAAGCAAAATGTAAATGAAATCGCACGGAGAGAGAATTTACTAACGAAATTGCACTTATAAGGTCCTTGCCGAATATCTGCCGAATGCTTGAACAGTCTATACCGCAGCCTCCGCAGTTCGCACCGCTAGCAGCAGAGGATGGCCAGAAGTCCTTCGAGCTCAGGAAGGTGATGGTGCCCTACAACCGCATTTCGCCCATAAAACGGGAGTGGAATAACATATGCACGCCAATCGTTACAGAGCTTTTGCTTGACATTCGCTACAATATATCCGGCCGCTGCATTGAGATACGGCGCAATGCGAAGACGGTTGCCCCCAACGCCCTCGATCGTGGACAGGACTTCCTCCGCGCCATAACCCTCGGCTTTGAGGTCCAGGACGCTCTTGCGTTTCTGAAAATGGACAATCTCTACATAGACACCTTCGACATCACTAACGTAAAGCTTGTCCTTAAGGGCGATAACATGTCCCGAGCGATAGGAAGGATAGCGGGCTCCGGCGGCAAGGTCAAGTTCACCATTGAGAACGCGTCGAAGACACGGATTGTGCTAGCAGATAAGACGGTGCACATCCTGGGCACCGTGGCAGGTACCCGTGTCGCCCGCGATGCTATATGCGACCTCATTTTGGGGCTTTCTCCAAACAAGGTCTATCAGAAGCTGAAGATGGCTGCAAGCCGCTTTTCCTAATCCGAGTCGTGACGCTGTGATGTGTATAAATGAAAAAAAACTATTTATTTTGATTTCGTTTTTGATGTCTGTTTTTGAAGCCCCGTGAACGCACCGGGGAATGGTCAAGTACGCCTTTAAATCGGACAATCTCCTCGTAGGAAAGTCCCGCAGGGACGGCGTCAAGGCCTCCTTCAAGAACACATACTCCACCTGCAGAGCTATCAAGGGAATGGGGGTCAAGAGAGCCTTTGCCTACCTCGACAACGTCCTGAACCACAAGGAGATCGTCCCCTTCTTCAAGTTCTACAAGGGTGTCGGGCGCCACTCGCAAGCCAGGGGGAGCGGCACGGACAAGGGTCGCTGGCCCGAGAAGTCTGTTGTCGTCGTCAAGGACATCCTCAAGCAAGCCGTTAGCAACGCAAAGCACGCCCACAAGAAGGAGGAGGACGAGCTGTACGTCATCTCGTACTGCGTAAATCGCGCACGCGGCCGTCGTCGCAGGACCTTCAGGGCACATGGGCGCATCAGCAAGTATGAGTCTCAGCCCTGCCATGTCGAGCTTATTGTCGGGCCGAAGCCTCTGGACGTTGAGAAAGCGAAGGCGCTCCAGTGAGTCTGTCGGGAGTAAATGCGCTGCTTCTTCCCAACTTCTAATAATTGAAATGTCTAATGTGGGGTACATTCCGATTTCGGCCCTTCCCGTGGCCCAGTCTGCGGTAACACCAACAGAAGCGTTTTTTAATCAGTTCACTACGCAGACGAGGTATGAGTTGAACGGGCCTGCAGTCTCCATTGCTAGACATCCCCAGGCGGCCGAGCTCGCCGTAGCTAGCTCCACACAGGTTATGCTTTATAAGGTTTCAGAGGCAGCGCTTGCAAAGGGTACTGGCCGCTTTGAAATGACCACCACAGCCGTAGCCTATCGCCACGACGGGGCCTTTTATGTTGCGGCAGATGATAGCGGAGCAGTTGAAGTTTTCATACCGGGGTCCCACTCTTGGCAGCGACGCTTTTACGATTCATCCACTGCAGTCCATGCAGTTTCGTTCAGCGCCACCGACCAGGAAGTCTTGGCCGGAACTCGCTCCGGAAAGCTTTTCGCGTGGACTGTGACGACCGAAACTCTCTGCTTTGGAGTCCAGGCCCATGCCGATTCTATCCGTGCAGCGTTCCCTCTTCCCTCCCCACATGCAGCTGATCATTTTGCCCCAGTTCTCACAGCTTCCTATGACAGATACATTCGGATATGGAATATGCTGTCCGGCGAGATAGCTCTCGGTGTGTCTGAGGATCCCAAGCGTCGTAATGCTGTTGGTCGATCGGGCACAGGCCCCTCCATGCTCTTTGAGTACTCTCTTTCAGAACCAATTGATGCCGCAATCTGGTGCGATGGATATGTCTATATAGCATGTGGTGGATACATCTACTCTTTGCTTTACGTTTATACCGACTTGTCGCTATCAGAGGATAACAAGGATAACAGAGGTTCAGTCAAGCTAAAAGCCCACGCTCAATCAGACTATGTTCCTAAGGGAATATCGTCCCTATGTGCATGCTCCACTAGCATGGGGACATTCATTTTGGCTGGCTGCTTTGATGGGGGTGTCAGGGTTTATGACTCCACGACTCTACTGCAGGTAGCAACCCTGATACACTTTGATGTAGCGGTCCTCTCTATAGCTGTTCAGTCTTTTTCACAGACTCCAATATTTTCCAAGAAGGAGGAGCTGGGAATATATGTGGGACTGCAAACCAAGACCATGGTGGTGCTGACGTCCTGTCCTCTGGAGGATGCCATTGCCCTTGCAAATGAGAAGGACAAGCCAAAGCAGCGCCTATCAAAGAGAGACTTCATGATCCGTCCACGAGCAAATCTAGATTACATGGTCCATGGGTTGAACGTTAGACCATCTTTGTCCCAACTGGATGTCTACTTGGCAATCTACAAACATCTGGATGCACTGCAGCTGAGTCTCTTGACCAGCAGGGAGCTCACAGGAAGCGTTCTTTTGGAACTAGAATGCCGCGGAATTAAAAACTATCACGATGTACTTAGGCAACTTCGAGATGGGGATAAGGCAAAGATACTTGAGTATACAATGAGCTCCCTTGGAAATAACATGCTCTGTGGTCCGTTCTTACGTGCATGCGACGTTATAATCCCCACAATAACGCTATCTTCAAGCTCTAAGCTTCTGCTTACTGTACACGAATTTCTGATGACCATAGAGAAGGAACTGGAGCTCATCGAAAACCTTCAACAGTGTCGGAATAACCTTTGTTCACTAAAGATTTGATCTTCCGATGCCACTGTAGATGCTAACTGTAGGCACATCTTACTTTTAGAACAGCAAAATGTTCGACTCACATGCATATATGGAAGGTGGAAACGCTCTCAACAGCTCCGAACTGTGCGAGGTAGTTCAGCTCTTTGATATTCAGTGGGCCACAGCTACTCTCCAGCAGGGCATAGTTACCGCTCAAGTGGAATTTATTATTACCTATCCATTCTTCAACACGATTATCTGGAGGTGTGAAGGATTCAACCATGAGACAGTTGTTGATGGAGTGTTAGGGAAACATCATCTGACTTTATATTTCCAGAAGCCTACAGTGTCTGTTGGTCGTTCTACTACTACTGACACCACTCCGCTAAATCCCATCGAGATCTCTGGATCATCTGCTGTAACACAGAGCATGTACTCCAGCACACTAGGTAGCTCCACAGATCACTTTGACCTTGAGCTGGATATTCCTGGCCTTCTTATCGAACCAGTCTATATAACATTTGTTTGTAGCGGAAGGAACCTCACTGCCATTGCGCCACATCCAGGATTTGGAAGAGTGTCTACTATCATAAACCCAGGTGGCCGCCCATTGCTAACCAGCGACTACAAGAGTGTTGTTCTGGACCCAGACATTTGCTTCCGCGACTGTTCTGCTTACATGGTAGACATGCTCCAGCCTCAACGCGTGGTCTCGCTAGGCACCAAGAGTGGCTCGGGAAAGACCTTCGGCCTTTCAATGTTGGAGTCTTTTATCAGCACCACTGCACCCGCTAAAACTTTGCAGTCATTTGCTAAGTTAGCGATCAGGGGCTGGTCTCAATATGACCAGCATCTTGGAGCCCATTCTGTCCTGAGCCTTGACTTTTCAGTATTCAAGGTGTCGAGTACCAGTGCATTTTTCGAATCTATCGCTGCATACGTTAGAAGCGTTTACGAATCATGGTACGAGCGGTGTGCTCCGGCGCTGACTGATGAACGGAGCCAAAGGATATTCGTTAATATCATGAGGAACACGGATGCAGAGGGCTGTCAAAACTTCAAAACAGGTTTATTCGGGTCGTTTGCAGAGTTGTGCAGGTTTATCTTTAGGGCCACGCGGCGCCATCCCGTAGTACTTATTGACGGCTATGATTCACTAACACGAAAGCTATGGTTTGCTCCCCATGACACCCTGAGGCAGATATTGCCGATGGTGTCGCTTATATTAACAGCGACAGTCACAGAGAATATGTGTAAGTACTGTGCAGTAGTAGCAGGAGGCAATGACCCACCAGTGTACGGGGGCTTTGGTTACGTAAATTCCCGATCACTGAGGTGTAGCCCAGAAATACCGTTGCATGGGAACTCAGCGTCTAAGGAGATTCAAAGCCTACAAGGCTCTCTTGTGGGTCACGAGAGTGGAGAGCCGGCAGCAGATGTAAGAGAAGAGATTGTCGGAAATTATATGGAGCGTAATTAAGTAAATGGGAAATATCACAGCCGTGGATTTGAAAAGGAATGAAGAAAGGGATTAGTCTGATACGCTGACCAAATATGGATAGATAAGTCGGTCAATTATTAGTAGAGTCTATTATCCGAGGGGTTGTGAGAGGCTCTGCCTCGGGCTGTAGTGATACCAAGCCCAGCATGGAGTTGTATAGATCGCTCCTGACGTGCAAATTCCAATGGATGCTTTTCAGATACCAAACACACATTTCTCTTACGGTACTAGACTCATCAAGACAGCGGGAGAACGCTGGCCACACAGAGAAAGGTAGCTCTAGATCCGAGAGCATATTGCACGCAAACATGAGGCTGACGATGAAAAGCTTCTTTACATTGCGCACTGTAACATGCCTAGAGATCTTCTGAAGCCGTAGTAACAAAGTACATGCATAAACTGCGATGGTTTTCAAGTCCTCATCAGAGCACTTACTGATTAGGTAGAAATTCGATAGAACCTCGTGCAGATCTAGCTTGAGCGTGTGCTGCACATCGGCACCACAGACCATTGACAGAATTAAGCACACATCCCTAGTGATCCGAAGGGGTGCAGACTCAGGCATGACCTGGGGCTAGCGATAAATTTTAAAAGTACCAGAGGCTATGAACGACGCTCTTTCCCTTAGAGATGTGATCGCAAATGCGTTTACAAACTCCTCGGGGAAGTTGCTCATCGACACGTTGATAATGAACTATGTCCAATGTGTTCTAGAGAATACCTTAGATACAGACGCAGACAGTATCAGCAGGGCAACACAGACCATTGCTCCTGTAATTCACAATTGCAGAGTAACAGCTTCGCTTGATGAGGCCGAGGAGATAGTGACAAACCTCGTTTGCGAGGTCTGCTCCCTGATAGCGACTCATGGCCGAGACTCCGCAGTGAGCTTGCGACTAGATGATGCTGTGTCCGTTTCACAACAAGTACAACGAGCCGCGGCCAATAATGAGTATTGGAAGGGGATACAAACAGCAAGGGACTTAGGAATGCAGAAGCTCCAATTCCAGATGATAAAGTCGTCAGAAAAAGCACGTGCACTAGCAGAGAAGCGTCGTCTAAAGGAAAAACACGTTAGCAAGGATGAAATCCCTGCAGCAGACAATGCTGTCAGTATCTCTCAGACAAAGTTTGTTCCTCGCACGGGGCAGGCCATCAAGCTCGATAGGGTTACTCTGGCATATGGAAAGAATATCCTTTTAGAGGATTGTGACTTTACTTTCCATTTTGGGCGACGATACTCGCTTATTGGTCGGAATGGCACGGGAAAGTCGAGTCTCTTGCGAGCTATTGCGCACGGAGAGATTGCATGCATCACCAATAGAGACCAGTACAAGATACTCTACGTGTCACAGGAGGTAGCGCCATCGACCGACAGGGTCATCGATGTCGTGTTGTCGGCCAATGAGGACTATGTCAGGCTCACCACTGCAGAGCACGCCATCAAGGCTGCCATAGATCTCCTTGAAGAACATCTAATGCGTCTTCGTAGTGCCTCTCATGGGAGCTCTTCTCTTAAGTCCGAACATTCCGCTTCTCGCACGTTGAAAGGCTTGCTTCCAGAGCATGTCTTGACTGAGCTTAATGCTAGCATTTTTCCAAGCATAAGTGTGGATACTTCCGCCGCACTTAATGCTTCTGCGACAGAGGCGCTTTTGGACAATCTCGGGGTAGCTCTCCAGCAGCGATACGACGAGATGGAGGCAGCTGATCTGTTCAGTGCACAGGCACGTGCATCGCAGATATTGGCGGGGTTGCAATTTACACCAGCAATGCAACTCAGACGCACCAAGGAGTTTTCAGGTGGTTGGCTCATGCGTGTAAGCCTTGCTAAAGCACTTTTTGTAGCTCCAGACATACTCTTCCTTGATGAACCAGACAACCACCTGGACACAGATGCCATAATGTGGTTGGAGAACTGGTTAGTCAACTTCCCCCAGGATAAGCTTGTTATAGTCGTCTCGCACGATACAGACTTTCTTAATCAGTTCACTACAGACATCGTCTTTTTAAATAACCGAAGGCTCACGAAATACTCTGGAAATTACAGTGCATTCATCGAGCTTCGGGAGAGTGAGCTCAAAAATCAGCAACGGCAAGTAGAGAAGCAGGAGGCTCTACAGGCGCGTGTGCAGACTTTCATTGATAGGTTCCGATATAACGCTGCGCGGGCAAGCCTGGTGCAGAGTCGCATTAAGATGCTGAATAAAATGGAGCGGCTGTTCGTTTCAGAAGACTACGCGGTCCCACCATTTATTTTTCCTGGGCCCGAGGTGTCTGGCGCCCAGTTTGAATTGCTATCACTCAAGGACGTGGAGTTTAGCTATGTGCAGCAGAAGTTAGGAGGATTCTGTCTCAAGGACATCAATCTGACTATTTACAATGATAGTAGAATAGCAATCTGTGGCGCAAATGGTAGCGGAAAGTCAACCATTCTCAAGCTACTGAGTGGAATGGAAAAGCCTGACTCTGGCGTCTTCATTCGTAATAGCAAATGTACACCCGCAATATTTTGGCAGCACCACACGGATCTCCTGGATTTGGATAAGACACCACTCCAAACAATCAATGAATTTGCCCCTGGAGAGACCAACAACAAGTACCTGTCCCACCTGGGAGCATTTGGAATAACTGACGACCTGGTGTTCCAAACCAATCGCACGCTTTCTGGCGGGCAGCGGTCTCGACTGAACTTCGCTCTGCTCACGTTCCAAACCCTGCCATCCCTCCTGATCCTGGATGAACCAACCAATCACCTGGATATAGAAACACGTCTTGCACTAGCAGAAGGTCTAAACCAGTATACTGGAGCGGTACTGATAGTGTCTCACGACGCACAGATGATCCAGAGCGTCACAGACGAACTCTATGTTGTGAAAGACGGGACACTGTCTAAGTTCGATGGCGGCTTCCTTGAGTACAAGGAGCACCTCCGCGGTAGTAGAAAATAAAGACCAGTAAATTAATGCCAGTGTATTCTTAATCTTTACAGTCTGAAAAATGTTCATTTTCCTCGTCTGTTCACTAGCGGGCGGGGCTTTGGCGGTATCTGTCGCGATTGACGGATGCGACGTGTCGGTGACTAGCATGGGAGCAGAGTACTGCATACATTGTAGCGACTCTAACATGCTCCCCACTCCCGACGGAACTGCCTGTGCTCTTAGCTGCGGAACCAATGAGGGTATTAAGGACTGCGTAGCCTGCGGAACGGGTAAGTGCTCGAAGTGCGCTACCTCGGGTAGTTCTACTCTAGTGCCTACATCCGATGGGCTGAAGTGCGTTTCCAAGTGCAATACTAGCCGTTCAACTGGGATAGAACACTGTCAGACTTGTACCGGGATTCTTCAGCAACTTCAGTGCACCACGTGTAACAGTCCTTATACTCCGTCGTCAGACAAGAAGTCCTGCGTGCTCCTTTGTAGTGGTGTCACGGTAGACAATTGTCAGGAGTGTGACAGCGGTGCTACCACATGCAAGACATGCCAGCCCGGCTATGCCCTCTCTGCCGATAGAAAGTTCTGTTATCGGACCTGTGGCACAAGTGGACCCATTCAGTATTGCACAGGGTGCAGAGAGCAGGTGTGTACAGCGTGCAATAGTCTCACATATCTTAAGAATAACCACTGCGTCTTGCGAAGAGGTTTGGAAGAACCCTGCTCTGCCGACGACCCCTGTCACGTTTCCCTAAGGTGTCTCTTTTCGGGGCTGGGGCTAGAGAATGGGACAAAAAAGTGCTTTCCAGCCTCCTGTGCTCCCGCGTCATCTGATCCTGGAGTGCACTCTGTCTGTCACGGTCAAGGGACGTGCAGGGACACAAGTTTCAATCTGGAAAGCCAGTCCTCTGCAGGCACGTGTGCTTGCCTATCAGCAGACTTGTCTTCTGGCGATAACTGCGGAGTCTGTATCAATTCCACTCTTACACCGAGCTATATCGCAGTTGGGACTTGTGTGGCAAAGCAGGGCCCGTACGAAAGCTGCTCTTCGTCACTTACCTGCCAGCCCGGTCTTTCATGTTACATGAACTATCAGTGTGTCCCAGACGACTGTATTTCTGGTAATATTCTCAATAAACTTGTATGCGGTAAGGCTGGAAGTTGCGGAGAGGCAAGCTTTGATTTTAGCTCAAATAAGTGGACTGCAACCTGTGTATGCTTTGACCCTAGACGGAAACCGAGTGAAAAGTGTACTAAATGTACAACTGGAGACCCTGTTGGGATAACCTGTGCCAATACAAATTGCGTCGAAAACAAGATTGTCTGTAGTGGCCACGGTTCCTGTAAGGAAGATGGATCAGGATGCGACTGCGACGAAGGATTTGCGCCTGTCACTGTCACTGCCAAGCATCGCTGCTATCCTTCCACTTGTGGCGGAACCCCGTCTGACTCCGGTACCTACTGCAACAATGGACTGGGAACCTGCTTGCAGCAGTTAGATAACAGTTATCTCTGCGCGTGCCCTGCCGGCTATAGAGGCGTGGAGACCCACGGGAACACAAGAGCCGCCGCTGGCTTGGACGGGTGCGTACCGTGGTCATGTTACCCGATGCTTAACGGGAGTATTTGTGGTCCATTCGATGGAGGAACATGTGGGACCACTGCAGCTAGAAGTCACGCATGCACCTGTCACTCAGGCTTTAAGCTGACAGACAAGGGCTGCCTTCCGGAGAAGTGTGGTCCAAAACAGGACGGTAGTGTCTGCCTATCCAAGGGGATATGCAAGAGCAACGGCGGCATTTGGACCTGCGAATGCCTCGACGGCTATCGCGTGACAGACGCTGGCTGCCTTAATCACCGCTGCAAGGCCACAAGCGCTGGAATCCCTTGCAATGGCCACGGTGTCTGCCAGGATAATGTCAGATGCAAGTGCTCGTCAGGCTACGCAGGCCCCACCTGTTCCATCACAACAGTCGCACTCGCCGCGGCAATAACGGTTCCGATTCTGGTCCTGTTTGTGGTCGGGTTTCTGACATACATCCTTGTGAAGCGAGCGATTGCAAAGCGCGAACAAGCCAAAGTCATGAACCGAATGTTCCCTGTTATCCCCAGCAGGAAGAAATGATGACTATGTATCCATACATTTACTAGGGCTCCTCCTCTTCTTCGGCTTCCTCTTGCTCCTCCTGTGCAGCAAGCTCTCGGGCACGTTCCTCTTCCCTTGCGCGTTTTTCGGCCAAGCGGGCCTCCTTCCTTTCTAGACGTTCTCTAATAAGCCTGTCAAGCTCGTCCTTATCACGACGCTCAATGTCCTCCACCCGCTCACGACACTCAGTTTCTATCTCCAAGACGGGGTCGTCTTCCTCTAATATGTCTGCAGGAGGGAGTTGCATTGGGGCAGGCACCACCGCGCGATACTTGTCAAGGGCATTGATACTCTCTGTCTGTCGACCATCGCCTATGTAAATAGAGGTATAGACCAGGGGGTCGCCGTTGCTGTGGTTGAAGCAGACATTGAGCATTCCTGGCCAACGGTTGCTGCGGACGACGACGGGAGAGTGGCGGTTCAGGGTCTTGTTGAAGATGACGGTATACGCAGGGACGACCTTCTGCCCATCGACCTCCTCTGCGTTGACATCGACAGAGCCCATTGGCCCTGCATGAAGGACAAGTGGAGCATCTGTATCTGCAGGAGAGAGCATCTCTGGTCTGTCCTTTTGGAGGACTTCCTTTTCTTCATCATAGTAATCGCCCTCCAAAAGCTGCTCATCCTGCTCCTTCAGAGTGTCCTCTATCTCCTGTTCCTTATCCCAATATTCGCGCTCCTTGTCATCAAGCTCCTGCTCTTTACAGTTAATGTCAACGGGGGCAATCTCAAGTCCAAAGTACCTGCTGGTCTGGTAAACAGAGCGGTTCTCCTTGAACACAGGGTCCCATGGATCTCGAACCGCCTCCCAGAACGCTCGGGGGACCGTAAAGCGGCACTTTTGCCGGGCAATCTGCTTATAAGTATCGATAGCCTCAGTTAATATGCGGAGCTGATCAGACTCGGCGTATGCAGCATCAAGCCGCTCCTGTACAGGCTTTTTAGGAGGAGGAAGGGGCTCCTCTGGTTCCTCTTCTTCTGGCTCTTCTTCTCCTTCGTCTTTATCTTCGCCATCTTCACCCTTTTCTTCGCCATTGGCATCCTCCTCCTCTTCAACCTTCTCCTCAACTGGAGGTTCATCCTCAGGTTCTTCCTTTTCTTCCTCTTCGGGCTCTTCTTCCTCCGCCTCTTCTTCAGGTTCCTCTTCGTCCTCTGGATAAGTCCACGGAAGAACCTTTCCTCTGTGCGACAGGATCGGACATGCATGCACCCAGTTTGCCAGCTCTAATAGCTCAACAAATTCAACGTTAGCTATCTCTCTATTGCGCTCGGGCCATGGAAGAATGCTTTTCCCAGCCATCTTAGAGTCTACTGGCTCGTCTGGCTCACATGAATCCTTGGAAAAGTCTGCAACTACAGTAGGATCTGCAAATAATAGGGCCTTCTGCCTCGCTTGTTCCTCTTCCGTTATATCTTCCTCTGTCTCTTCAGGCTCAGGGCCTGGCACTAAGCATGCAGCAGGAGCTAGCTCTGCACCATGCTTGATGCGCGTGATAATGCACCGCAGATAGTGAGCCTCACATCCTGGAAAGGGAGGAATTCTGTCATAGATACGCCTGGATAAATTCCCTGAGAGGCGAACATTAATGAACCGCGACAGCTTTAGTTGACGGGCCTCCAAGTCCGGCAAACGGACCCACTTGACAACCTGGTTCACATCGGCAACGAGCAAGTCTGCCGTGACAAAATACACGAAGCGGTTGGCCCCCTCTGGGTGCACCCCATCGCCAGCAGGCTCAACGTGTGGATAGAGGCGCCGAGGCTTAGGAGCTATCGTTCTCAGATCAAATTCTAGGTCATCTGGGTCCAGATAGAGCTTTTCCTCGTCAGTAAGCTTCTTAATCTTTCTATCTGTGAGGTAGGTGTAATTAGCAGGCTTTCCATCTTTGGCAAGTGCAGATGGTGGAGGAGCTATCGTTTCTGCTGTAGGTGCTGTATCTAGATCTTTGTTTAGATCTAAAATATCCGAATTGACTGAGGCAGGTCCCGGCCCCTGAAAGCGGAACATCTTCTTGCGCGGCTTGAAAGGGAGGCACTCCAGGACATAGTAGTGTCCAGATGTTGTGGTAAACCGGCCGAAGAAGGAGATAACAGAAAAGTAGCCCCGCCGCTCTACCTCAAATTGAGAAATCCTCTTTTGTAAGATAGATGCGGTAACGTCGTCAAATCCCTGCCCAACTAACTTAAGCTGCTCATTGAGGCGAAGGATATTGGGAACGATTGTTTTGCACGGCTTAAGGACAGAGACAGCATGATCTGTCGACAGAGCTGACTTGAGAACCTCCTCCAATCGTGCAAAATCATCATCAGAAAGGACTGGTTCATAGGTTTTTCCAGCCGTCTCGTTATCATAGCAACCAACAGACGCCTTGATTTCCCTGGAAATAGAGGCAATGGCTGCTGCGGCGTCTTCAGGATGGTCATCCAGTAGTTTTGCAATGATCTGGGCAAGGTGGCCATATATGGTCTGTCCGAACTCATTGCACACCTGCAGGTAGTCAACGAACTCAGAAATGCGATCCATTGTGCGTGCTTGAACCTCTGACCTTCTTTTTCTGTGGCTCGATTTTTAAATTAAAACCTGCCAGATTTTGCAATGAGCCAGACCCTCTATCGTCAATCCCATTGGAATGGTGAGAGGTGGGTTCACGTGCATATATATACTAATGGCCGGGAAAAAAGACTCACACTTTACGGCCTGGACACTGTAATTAACACATCGACATTTCTGGCGATTTGTTCGCTTCAAAACAGCTCCTATATGTATGACTATGGCACGGATACACTTTACGAGTGTAGTGTTTATGACCCTCTCACATCTGACGAAAGTCTTTCTTCTCAGCTGCATGCTGTTCGCTTGACTAAGGTCCTCCTATTACGACAGCTACGCCTCAAGGTATTTAGCGACAGACACACATTGTCTACACCTCCCTGTTCACCTGGTGCTATGCGGAAGCCACAAACTCCTCTTCTTAAGCTTATGCGCAACATAGACACACTTCAGCCTTACGATCATCTCGCATCCAGGCTACAACCACGCAGTCTCACAGCCACACCGGTTGTTTCAGCGGCCATCTGCGCTATCAGCCAAGACACCCTTATGATCTTTTGCGTTCAACGAGGATTTGCTTGTGGTAACAGCACGCCCATCTACACTAACCATCTCCTCAAAGTGAGCCTTTCTGGCAACGACTCTGAAAGGCTGAAGCTTCAATCGCAATTTGAGCGTGTGCATAGCTTGATTTACTATAACGGTAGCCTATTTACGATAGTAGAGCAGAGTGTTGCCCTACCCAAGACAGAGGAAGATTTGGAAGAAGAAAAGCGGCGGGATGAAGAGCTTGCAAAATTGATGAGGCGGCTTTCCAAGATGGATCCGGAAGACGAGGAATATAAAAGATTGGAGCCATATTACCGATCATCTGTTGAGCCATTCGAGACAATCTATGCTCTATGTCGAATAGATATAAACACCTTCTCTGTGGAGATCCTTATGAAGAAAAGGAGCTTTATGAAGGCCTTTGCAGGCGACTCGGAAGATACTGTCACGGTCGTTATGCCAACATACGACCTATCCTCTACTATAACTGTGGCATCCTATAATACCGTATCAAGGGAGCTTACTCTGTCTCATCCCGCATTGGATCCTTGGTTTGTAATTGACAGGACGCTACTAGAGTCATCCTACTTACAGAAGAGTATTCTTCGGAACCCAGCCCTTTCCCTAGAACTAGAGTTATCCTCAGCTAAAGTGTGTGTGCGCCCAACAGATTTGACCACTGAGCACGCAACTCAATGACTCGTTGTTGTTTCTCTTCTGATTTCCATGGCTCGCAACCCCATCAGCAAAAGGTGGCAAGGTGCACCAAGAGCTCCGTCTTCTTGTCATCATCTATGCCCAATTTATTGTTGAGCAGCATTGCTCTCACATCTTCTCCGTGGATTGATGCTTCGTATTGTGCTACCGCATGGAAAGACGGAACATGTCCGACTCTCGCTGCTATATGAAGAGCCGATTGACCATCTGCATCTACCATTCCTCTCTCCTTATCCCAAAGGCAATCGATACACGAGTAGTTCGAGTGCTCCACTGCGTACATTAAGGCGGTCTTCCCATTTCTATCTTGCAGTCCACCCTCTTTGTCAACTAATAGTGTGACACAGTTCACAGCCCCCACGATTGCAGCTATCATTAGGGCAGTAAGAAAGCACCGTGTCTCCCTCAATCTACTTTCATACTCTGCTAGAAGCTCTACAGCAGCTGTCGCGTTGTTTGCCGCAGCTATCATTAAAGCTGTTACATTAGCTAAGACGTAGCCAGAGATAATAACGGGGCATCTCATCTTCATCTGCCTTTCGTCGATGATCAGCACCTTTATCACATCCGGCCAGTTGCCCGCAGCGGCATACATCAGCGCAGTGCAGCCCATCATGTCGAACTGCTGAACATACCCTCGTCTATTACGGGCCTCTCTCACATCTCCTTTAATAGCTGCGTGCATTAAGGGCGTACGACCGCCATACCCACGGCCGTGATCTGTAAAGGCCGACCTGAGCTCATCCAATCGATACACATGCCCAATTGTAAACATACCAATCACGATTTAGATAGATGAATATTTGATAAATGAAAGGTTCGGCTTTACAGGCGTTTAAAGGTTTTATAGGTATGTTGCTATCACACACGGAGGTCTATTGCTGCAGTGTGGGGCTACCGGGACGGCAAGGCATGCAGCTAGGATTTGAGCTTAGCAGCAGAAGAGGATTGACTTTGTGTATAAGGGCATTCTTCATCCACCAACTGTCTGGTCTTCTTAGAACTGGTTTCTGTGGGGAAAGTCCAGCCTGCAATGTCTCATTTCTGTAGAAAGAGTATTTACTAGTTCAATCCACAAGATAGTGTAGAAAATGTTTTGTAGCACGATAAAAATAAAAGAGATAAACAATCTGCTTCTCAATCCTCACAAGAACGCAGATCACCCGCCCATTAGAATATTGTTTATCTCTGAAACCAACTGCAGACACTTCTTCTTTGGCTCGTCGTAGCAGCTCTCAATGGTTTTTTGCACAATGAAGAGCTCTACCGCATACTTCTTCTGTAGGTTCGCTGAGAGCTGGTCCAATAGATTTCTTAGCAACTGCGCATTCTCGTTTGCTGCAATTTGATCTTCTATGAGCCGCAGCGCACCCTTGCTCTTTTCGAGGGTTTTCGTTTCTTCCTCATGCATGGCTTTTAAACTAGTAAGCTTCGTCTTAAGGGTGCTTTCCTCTGCCTCGACATTTTCAATTGACTCTGCATCGCGTAGGTCTGCTCTAAGGCGTTCAAGGGAGTCAGTTAAAGCTGAAACCTTGTCACCATAGGTCCGCAATTCAGCGTTGACCCGCATCTCCGTATCAGTTGTACGGTCAAGCTCGCGCGACTTTTGCTGTAGTTGTGCCTCAATTGCACCAGGGTTCTCCTCTCCAGGCACTGAGACGGTACCCTGAGGAATGGGCAAGCGGGAAATAAGATTGACAACTTCTGCCTGAGCTTGCTTAATACTCGTTTGAAGGGCCAGCTTTTTGTTGGGAAATTCAACGAGAAACGCTTCTGCTTTGATGACGGACTTCAACAGATCCTTCTGCTCCTTGGTGATGGTCACAGTTGCGTCAGGGGTGATCTCTTCCAAAAGCTTCTTGCGTTGTTGAACGCCGCTTTCTGTTATCTTGATCTCTTCTACTAAGCTCTGCGTCTCCATTTGCTCTACACGAAAGCGATTCCTAAGCTGCTGCTTAAGTGATTGCTCCGGATCATGACTTTCCGCAGCCTTAATTTTTGCCTTGTATGCATCAAGCTCTCGTTTTGCCGCTCTGATCTGTCTATGGAGCGTAATAGCCTTTTGGATGTTTGTATCCACTCCGCTTATGCGTTCGTCCATTGCTATGTGACCCGGTTGTCCAGAAATAGAACCACCCGAGGTGTAGTTGGAAAGGATAGTGCAGAAACTGTATGCATTCGCCGCCACTGCTGCTGCCTCCTGAAGCTCCTTGCGTAGTTCGCTTTCCTTTTGCTTCAGTGTTATATTCTCGTCATTTAGAGACCTATATCGTTCTGCAGCTTGTAAACCGAGCGTTGATTCTATTTGAGCCTCCATTTCCGTGCGCAGATGCACCGCAGACGCCTCGTTCTTGCGAAGACGCTCCTCGGCATCGACCCTGGCCTTGTAGGCTATGTTCGCCTCGTTTCTAGTTTTCGACGCGGCCGACTCTGCTTCTGTTGCCTCTGCACGAAGATCCTCGAGCGTTGCATTCTCACTGAGTCTGCTCTGGGAGTAAAGAATGTCTTGAAGCTCTCCCTGAAGCTCGTCAACCTCACGTTGGATAGCATGAAGAGATTCCTGCTGGCGTTGGAGCTGGCCTTCACGCTTCTGTAACTCTATGGTCTGCTTTGAAAGCGCTTCTGCCTCCTTGTTTGTGGCTGTGATCAAATTGCGGAGCTCACTGGTATAATATCCCAAGTCCAGGACTTGCCGCTGGCCGCCAACGGCCCGGGTTCCTGGCATGCCCATGTTTGTTATAGGTCTGGCGGTGAGAGCTACTTGCGTCATAGCAGCCGTACCTCCAACTGCTTGTTGAACCGAACCCCGCGTAACAGTACGGGCGGTCATAGCCGGGTGCATTGCTGTCCCAGTAGCAAGTCTGTTCATTTAATAAAATTTGGCCACCCTGTGATCACGAATGGGAACCAAATCCAAAAAGATACAGAACACAGAGACAGTCGTAGAGCAGCGTGGTAGTACACAGCAGAAAAAGACGGAGGCTAACCTTATTGGTGGCCCGTCAACCTCCAAGCAAGAGCCACACAATAAACCAAAGAGGATGCAGGAGATACCTGTCCAACAGTTTCGCGGCCTGGACCCTCTCTATGACTCTTATGTGCGCAACCCATCTGGGGAACAAGTTGTTGAGCCCGAGGACTCATCCGATTTAGAAATGTCCACAGAGGGATACCTCGTGCAGATTCCCTTTGCGCCAGGATCTGAGCCCTGTACTGGTCCCAATGACCCAAATTATCGGAAGCTGAAGCAGAAGGATGTAACTCTAGGGGACCTACAGACCCCGAGAAGGCACCCTATAATTATATTTGACTCTCCAAACGATTTACTGGACTTTCTACATCGATTTAATCGCTTCCACATCCCCGAAGACAATCTCAATCTTCTGCTAAAGGAGATTGAATTTGTCGTAGAAAGAGGCGGCGATTGCAGGTTGATGCCCGATGGCAGGTTTGTGATGTACACCCGTGAGATAGAGGAGATGATTTCTAAGCGGAGAGATATGGCGGGTAAAATTTCTACAGAGCATATACAGCTGAGAAAGCTCTGCTTCTACTTTTTTGCTCTACTCCTATTGTCAGCGATTGTCATAGGCGGCCTTGCCTTCATCATGAACTTCCTGTTTCCGTCGCTCTTTAAATTCGGGTCATCTAGCTCCGAATCGCTCTCCCCAGAGGAAAAGATGCGCGAGAGCTACAAAGCTCTGGACCTAGCCCCTGATTCCTCTGTAGAGGAGATTAAGAAACAGTACAAGAAGCTTGCCGTTAAGTGGCATCCAGATAGGAATCCCAATTGTGTGGATTGTGAAGCCAAGTTTATGGTCATTGCCGATGCATACAAAGCATTACTCGATATTCTAGCTGGTGGAGATGGAGAGCCAACCCAGCAGCGCGAGGGATCCGACCCTGATAGAGAATTTGTTGTTCGGCCGATGCGCTATAGGTGAATGTAGGACCACACGACTGACTGAATTAAGCAGGTTACAAGTACTTCAAGAAGTTAACTAAGTCACTACGGTCCAATCCCTCGCACTCATGAACCTGTTTAATTGTAAATGATGTTCCAGTACTAGTGGGGAGGGGGGACCCTATGGATGTGTGTAAATTGCTATGGTTACTCGGAGTTAACTGCCTGAATTGGTCCATGTTTCGTGCATCATCTATCGGTTTGGGTTGATCTGATGACCTTACCTGGGTGTCGCGACGAAAGGTTCTAGAGGCAGCACGGGAGCTAGGCCTGGATGATGTGTTACTAGTAGAGACGAAAGAATCTGCCTTTTGGAAGGCTGGAGATGCCACAATACTAGGTCTGGAAGCTTCTGGAACCACAGGGCCATAGGTGATCTCGAATTCTAGAAGCTCCATGGACGCTTGAGCAAGAATCTCAGTCAGCGGTAAGTCAAATTGATCCTCGATATAAGAAAGACGCTTTTGAGACGCTTCGATGAACTTCGCTGGGCATGCGTTGAGGGCTGCGCTTGCAAGATCTTCTGGGTGTTGGGCCTGTTGCTTGTTTAACCTTGAGCGGCTTCTGCTTCGGGGCTCAGAGTGAGATTCCGAAGAGTGAACATTACCGACATTGAGCAGACGTAAGAAGGTAGGATAAGAAGACCGCTCTTCTTGTAAGATAGCCAGCCGAAGAACCGAGTGCTCCAGCACAAGACCTAGAACACTCGACAGGGGCTTTTTAAACGAGTGACCAGAATTCGAGCCAAGGACTTGTCTCGAAACTGGTTCTAGATAGTTGCTAGTGTATCTATAGCAAGGATAGAGGTATTGTGGTATTGTATCAGGCTCCTTTACCCATGCCGGCTGATAAGGAAAGCTACCCAAGTCTTCTAAGTAGCTGCTGGCGTGCTTCCAAAGATTCTCAGGTATACCTGGGTATCGTACCTTTGAAGAACTATAAGAGTTGCCCATAAACTCTTCATAGATTTCTAGCAAAGGAATCCAAAGCGTAGGAGCAGCAGAGAATGCTTGAGAAATAACTTTGTACATGCAGGCCTGAACCCTGGCGAGATAGTTCCCGATCTTGTGGGTGAATGCTCCTGCGTCTACTTCGGCAATATACGCATCCATTGATCCAGTGAATTGCTGAAAGGAAGGACGTGTTAGGAGCTTTATCTGGCGGGGCCAATCTCTTACAGAGGACCTGTGATATATGTAATAATCACGTAGACAAGGGTAGGCACTGCTCATGTATGTAACGTGGTTGCTCAGTGGATGGAGACAAGCAGAATTGTCCAGTCTGCCGGCAGAAAGTATGCAGGGGTTGAAGGCATGAAGATTATTCTTTAATAGTACATCAGATATCTGCATGCCTGTCTCGTCCATCTGAGCAAACGATTGAAGATAGGAAAATTGGATATCAAGTAGGTTACATACAGGCTGTATGCACCTATAAAATTGCCGAATTGATCGTAAGCTCAGAAGGTTCTTTCGCATCAACTTGCGGTAGTAGCAAGCAGCAAATGCAGAGCAAGTTAGCTCCTTAGATAGCCAGTCGTAATCGCTTGAAGCAAACATGTGCACGGCACACAGGTATAAGACCGAAAAGAGTGCAAGAGGACTTTCAGACTCTAGTTTAGTGTTCGCCTCGTTACAAACAAGTAACAATTTAGATGAGCTAAGGATACCCAGACACTTCTCAATAAGCTGCGACTGTGTAGAGTTACAAGTGGTTTCCTTTCCACGGAAGTTGGCAGGAACAGAGAAGGTTGGCCCCAAAATGTCAGACATTACGTTGGACAGGAGATAGCCTTGCATGAAACATGTACCACAAGTAAAGACCAAAGTAGAAAGGAAATAGAAGAACGAATATATCTGTACGGATAGCAGTGCATGCAAGAGAAGCTGGTTCGTTCGCAAACCTAAGGAGCTAGTAAAGTTGCTCTCTGAGGGATGCTCCACTTCGTAGGCAGGGTCACCTGGTATCAGAAGTTTCATCTTCTGAAGCTCGTTGTGAAGATACTTTGCTTGTTCTTCTGATACGAGATAAGATAGAATTGCTGAATAATCAACCTCTACTGCAAGAAGCTGGCAAAGATAGGTGTCATAGAGGTATATTGTTTGAAATCGTTTCCGAACCTCTGCACACCCGTTTGCCCACAGCTTCTCCAACTGAACTTCTTGGTCACAAAGATTAATGGCAAGGAACGCACAGTCGCAAATGTATATGCCCTGATCTGCTGTAGGGAGCTGTACAAATCGCTTCGACGAGCAATCAAGCAGTGTCCCAGATCTGTGTAGGTTCAATTCCTTGAGAATAGTAATATATGCCACTTTCTCCGTCGTTACTGGAATCAAGTGAGTTAATTCGGAAAAAAGTCCTGTAATGGTACAACCATCTGAAGCTTCAGTGTCCCAACTTGTGAGTTGAGATAAAGTTAGACATGAGGACAAATCAGGATTATTGGTTGAATGTGTGTTCTCACAAGAATGAGTACTATGTTCTATCGATACAGTGCCAGCGTCATAGGACAAGACCCGTGACTTTGCTTTAAAGATAGACTTGGGAATAAAGCGCTCTGTGGTATGACGGAGTAATTGTCTGGACTGATAGATAAGGGCATCAGATGAGGAGCATGAGATCACTGGGGGATCATCGTTTGAGTTGGAGTTAGCACAGATAATGTCAAACAAAGACGACTGGACCGGATATGCGCGGTCAGAGCCGGTGTTGCTATCTACTTCATCGGTACCCGTGCAGGTAGGTGTAGGAATTCGATGCACGGCTCCAGAGCGGAACAATGTCGCCATGTCAATACTCAGAAGCGTGTCTGTGCCCATGAATACCGTGGTGAAGCCTCCCACTTGAGTACATGAAACTAGCGTTGTCTTGGCCACACCTGCTACAGGGTCAGGGACTACCCAAATGACTAGGTTAGACGTGAAAAATAACTGAGTAGAGCACACCGAAAAGAAAGAATGACGGTAAGTGTTTCGAACCGCAACTTTAAACGTGAGAGAGTCGAGGAGAACAGAGGAGTTTAGCTCGCTAGGTGAAAGACCATGCAAGATGTGACTAGAAATAGCAGCTGCAAACAGGCGGAAGTTAGTGGTGTCGACACGCTTCGTGACACCAGCTTCTAGCTTGTCCTCGTCGCGCCCTGTCATCTTGAGTCCTTCCATATTCGTGTCTATCCGTGCACTTGTGTGATATATTGCTTCCGTAAATGGTGAAACAAGAGTAAGCATAGCTGTCATTGATGCCCCGCTATCTGCTGCAATGTCTGTGGGCACAGTTGAAGAAAGAAAGTACTCAAATGCAATAATTGGAAGTGCTGATGAAATGCTACCGAACGAGACAGCTATTGTGCATGGAATCAATGCACTAAATGCTTCTGCCACAATGAGGGGATAGTCTGGGAATGGTCCCACGCAAAGGGATGTGATATGTCTTAAACTGTGTGTAGATGGGCCAGGAACTTGTGGGACAGAAAGATTACTTGGCTGGGAAGTGCTTAGACCAGAATGCCGACTAACTGCCTTGCGAAAGTCTTTATAAATGGACACCGTCAGGTTTGCTGTTCCAATGCTGGCCATTTGAGAGGCAATCCGTTGCCTCGTTATAACAACCAAGTCCCCGGTTGTGGGAAGAAACTGCCTAAAGGCCACAGGCTCTCGCATGTGTGAAGCCAGCGTGCCTAGGTGCTTGGCCTCGTGCCAGATAATGAATGACTTCACCTGATCAGTAAAGGATTTATTGAAGCGAATATTTATTTGCTCGATTGTCGTCCGAGATACTGTCGTGTCTGTTGGCCTGTGATAAATACAGTTAGTGAAGGGCAGAGTATATTCATCTAAAATGGCTCCTGATACATAAGATATCAAAAAGTATGAAAGTGAACTCTTCTCCATGGTAATGCTGATGTTATCAATTTGAAGGACAGAAGAGTGGTACGGAGTTGGGACATCAGAGACAAGATCTGGACTGTGCTTCTGTTCACCAGACAAAAAGTACCCTATCACGGGGTCTGGGGCATTGGACACCAAACGGTGCATCCCATACATGCCCATGATTGGCTCAACATCACAACCTGCCACAAAAGACGGCCACGAGCCACCATCTTGATAGCTTTGTGACGCAAGAGAGACTAGTATAGTGTCATGCAAGCGACGGGAGCGCTTGATTGGTTGATTGGTAAAGGGAGAGACAATAGACACAAACGTCATCAATAAGAAGGCCCCGGAACCAGGCGAAAGAGCACAGTGATAGACGATGGCAGCCGCCGATATTTTAAAGATGGGAATAGAGCTTTGAATTGCATCGTTTGTGGAATCTGAAATGGATTGCAGGTAGATCTCTGAAAGAACAGACGAAGGCCCACTGAGTGTCTCCAGAACAACCAGCATCCTTCCATCTGGTGCCTGTCCGACAAGGCGGCAGGAAGAGGCCGACTTGGAACGAGTTGGAGACGGCAAACACCAATTGGCGCCACCGGTCTCTATATGCTTTATGGCTTCATTGTGAACAAATCTTTTCAATGTGCTGCGTTTCAACAGCATCGTGTGCAGCTGGACGACCCCGCGCCGTATCCGGAAGGGCTAGTTTTAAAATTATGTGGCTAGTCTGGCTCGGACAGCTCATAAGTCTCAGTTATTCTTTTTGTCCCCTGCGCAATTGCATAAAGTGTCCAGTCACTGATGCTGATAAGCTTTGCGAAGTTTGTAAGCTTGGATATTATCTCGATTCCACAGATAACGTTTGCTTGCCTTGCTCCACGACCGTAACACACTGTAGCAGGTGTAGCGCTGACGGCAAAAGCTGCTATTCATGTGCTGATGGTCGTGTACTGAAAACAGTTTCTACAGGGCAGTCGACCACACAGGAATGTTTCCTTAGTCAGGAACAGCTCTGTAGTGCAGTGTCCAACTGTGGTCTTTGCACCGTCACTGATAGCACTACTACTTGTGATGCATGTCTGCCAGGATACTTCCTGCAAAGCTCTTCAAATGCTTGTGTGAAATGCGCTGAGAATTGCGTCTATTGTTCAGCAGAGTCCACCTGCACATCTTGTAAGGATAACTATACACTTTCATCACCGCTGCCTTCTACCTGCACTGCATGCACTCTTCAGAACTGTGACCTGTGCTATGATGGTTCTATTTGTGACACTTGCTCTAGTGGATTCCACCACAACGATGCTGGAACTTGTGTGCAGAATACTAACTGTGATGATGTTGGATGTAAGGAATGCAACGGTGGACATGCTCCGTGTACGAAGTGCTACAAAGGATATTACCTTACAGGTCAGACCTGCACTCTATGCAGCGTCGACATCTCCAACTGTATCCTCTGCGATTCTCCATCTGCAGGAGCCTCTTCCCGTGCTACTCTGTCATGCACTCGGTGCCAACAGGGTTATCACTTGAGGGATAATGCCTGTGAGTCCTGCTCAGATATAACTAATCACTGCCAGAGCTGCCCTAGTGGAATTTGTACGTCCTGTGAGCCAGGGTACCAGTTGATGAACTACCCGCGCTACTGCAAAGAGAAAACAACAACAGATTGCTCAAATCTCAGCAACTGCCTGGCTTGCACGTCTGATTCTCGATGCATTAGCTGTGCGCCTGGGTACTCACCAACAAATGGTGTTTGTGAGCTTTACACTGGCTGCGCCGTTGCCAACTGCGGGATCTGCAGGAGCGATCAATACACCTGTGACTTCTGCGTTCGTGGATACAGACTAGAGAATAACCAGTGTATATCGAAGTGTACAGATAGAAACTGTCATACCTGTAGCCCTGGGGCAGACGGACAGGAGGTCTGCAAACAGTGCATGCCTGGATACATCCTTGATACAGACAGTAGCGTGTGCACCTCATGCGGCGTTGAAAAGTGCGTTTCGTGTTCTGTATCAACAGAAGCAAAGAAGGCGTCAACTAGCCATGCCTATAGGAGCTTCTCTAGGTGGTTACAGCAGTTCCAATCCAAGAGAGCTGCAACCGCTCCATCTAACCGGATAGAGGATTGGGAACATAAGTTGAAAGCAATAGCACAGTATTATAGACTCACTGATATCCAATTGAATAACCTGCGGGTTGTTCTCTATGATTACTTTACAAATGGATCCATTTCTATGCATTTATTCAACGACTCCGACCTTATTTTGAAAGAAATATCTAAGGTATATACCAGCGGCAAACAAGGAGTAACGGAGGCCAGCCTATCTAGTGCCAAGCTGTTTGTCTGCTCAAAGTGTGAAGACGGGTATACCCTAACGCACAATACCTGTGTGAAGCAAACCCTGACTGCAAGTAATATTGTGGGCATAAGTGCCGGTGTCATTTTAGCAGTCGGGATAATTGCTGGGGCAATAGTCATGACAGTAACTTCAAAGAAGCACAAGTAGGTGGATGGTTGCACTCTACTCTCTAGCCCCTGTGCGTCTGATTTTTGTGGGTATAGGGCTCATGAATATGTGAATGTATAAGTTTGTACTAAATGTTCACTGAGTAACCATGCAAAGTTCTAATGCAAAACCTGACTATAAGCGATCTGAACTCCTCCTCAGTAGCAGCCAGAACGTCCATTATCACTAAGAGAAGGGACAATGATGTAGGAACTTCAGGCTCAAGGTCTCGACAGAATCCACGAAAGAGCACAAATGTGCCCCTATACAATTCCAAGTCGTACATACGGCGAACACATCCTGATGACCCCGCAGAAAATAGCATCCTGGCTGATCTATCCTATATACCTGAGCCTCTTAGCGTCTCCGCGGGCCCAACAGTCGCGTCAAAGGGCTCCATTTTTTCATCTACCGGTGTGACGTCAATTCGCTTTGACACGGCTGCAGAGCGGTCACGGACAGACGAGGAGCTACAGGACTTGGTACAAAGGCTTCAAACCGAAGTTCGAGATCTTAAGAAAGCGCATGCAGATTGCGACAAAGAGCTTGAGGACCTCACGCAGCAGATGCAACAGATTAGAGAGGTCATGGTCAGATCAAATGAGAGCATGGTGCGTGCGTTGGACAGCTCGTGCTTTGTTGTCTTGCCATGCCGTCATTATGTAATGGTTGATAAAAAGATTTCAACGCTCACTAACTCTAAGTGTCCAAAGTGCAATATCCACGTCACAGAATCATATTTAGTAAAGCATAAGTGACTGCTCTTTTTGAAGTGCTGCTAGGTATTGACACAGGATTTACTTTCTTCAAGTAAACACACGGTTTGAAGGATAGCAGATAGTAGGAAAAATAGATCACAAAGGTAAATCTAGATATACAATCAATCCATTAATCGTAGCATAATGTAACAATAAGCTTTTCAGACAATAGGCGGAGTGACTCCTACGCTTATCAAGGGGCTGGAGAAGTGGTACATATTAACTCTCCAGTTGCGTCATGCTCGACCTACCAAGAGCTGACTGACTAATTCATAGTCTTCCAAAGTTTCTATGCCTACTCTGTCGGCTTCTCAGGTACCAGAACAACTGCAGATGATATTGCTCTAAAGGATGCCATTTATGGGAGCTATCAGGACCAAAGGAACCTTAGGTGATGAGGCCGAGGGGCGCGTCTATATTCCTGGTGAGTGATGATGACTAGAACGTGCACAGATAATGCGTGTATCTTCACGTTATAAGATAGTTTGTTAGCATCATCTGAATAAGAGCTTTTGAAGCAGGAACAAGCTCACATATTAAGAGCCGTGGTTTTTGAGAATTGCAATCTCATCCACGAGAGTGCGCAGCTCCCTCTCACGATTTATGATCTCCTGCTTCAGACTGTTGTACTCCTGCCGTACAAGCTCCTGTTTGTTATCGCTGCACCATGCCTTGGGAGCCTTTCGTTGCCTATCAAGAATCGCCCTGTCAAGTTCTAAACTTTCTCTTTCTAATCTTGCTAGCTCAAGCACCAGCTCTGTGTTCTTGTCAAGAGCATATTTCAGCTGATCGCGGCCACGCTCCAGAATCGTCTCTTTGTAGAGCTGATCTTGCTTGAACTCTAATTCTTCCTGATTCAGAATTCTGGTAAGCTCTTCTGCTTGTTCGTTTATGCACGCGCTGTCTAACTTGGCTATGTCAATCAGCTGGCCGAATTTGAGCATCTGGACCGCTTCAAGCTTTTCACTATAGATTTTGTAGTCTTTTTGTGCTTGCTTTTCCTTCTGCAGCAGCTCGTAGTGCGTGTCTTTGAGAGACTCTCCAATCTGTGCAAAGTGTCGCAGCTGCTTCTTCCTGAGATCTATTCTAGCTTTGAGGTTCTGTATTTCCTTTGCGTCAAAGAGAAGAGCGTTACTAAGATCTTCAATAATAGTATCATCCTCGCTCATGTATGCATACTGGCCCATAGTAACGAGTGCCGCCGTCTGCACGCTGTTCAGCTCCTTCTGTTTGCCAGCGCGGAACTGTGTTAGCTCTCTGTTTGCTGCATCCGTGGCAGAGACTGCTGCCTTTTCCCTTTTCTGAAGGACTAAATACTGCTGCTTCAGTTGATCTGCCTCTTGGTGGATAGCTGCCAACTGTGCGTCATAGTCTCGCTTCTTTGATCGCAAATTGAGAACGAAATTAAAGAGCTCGTTGCTAACGCCCTCCGGGGCAACTGTTTCATCTACAGGCTCATCATCATCCTCGACCCCTCCCTCAGAAAGATTAGAAAGCTCCGACGACTCATCCGATTCGTCCATATAATCGTCTGGGTTTGTTGACCCGAGAGCCTTCTTGGTCGCTCCGCCTCCGACTAGCGTTGCCTCGAGGCCAGCTGGCTCGGCGTCTGCCTGCGGCTTGATAGGCTTGGGGGCCCTGTACTTTTTGTTATAGATTTTGATCAACTTCGTTCTGAATGGAGCATCAGTGCTAATAGAATTGTTGAATTCACGAAGAAGCTTTTGGAGGTTAGTCCCGACGGCCATCGCCTCCTCAGTCTTTTGGGAGATCTGCTTCCGGAGATGCTCCAATTGTATGGTTATTTGTCGGTGCTCATTTTTGCAGTTCTCGAGGTGTTCCATGGATTTAGCATCCCTAGTAATATAGAGATGATGGATTTCTGTTTGCTGGAACAGGCTTATGATGCGAATGCGCATACGAGCAAAGTCCATTTTTAGTTGAACGCTTGAGTACTGAAGCTCTCGAACAGCATTATCAAACGCAGTTGCCAAGGATAGCATCTTATTCAGGATTTGGCTTCTACAATACAGAGCAAGCGAAATCCAGTAGTGAGCTTTCTGAGCGTAGTCCTGACTAACCTGCATCTTGCTGAACACAGAGATGGCCTTGGTGGAGTCATAACTTTGCGTCCCCTGGAAGACATTCATTTGCAGGTTGTTATGCTGAGCCAGAGTCGAGGTGATATCGTATGTATCGTGTCTGTTATATAGAGATGGCGCATGCTGAGCGTTTTGTGCCGCTAACGCTGCAGTGGGGCGAACACAAGTAGCTTCTTGAATTTGATATCCAGAATAAAGGAGTACGTCTTTGGCTAGAGGATGCTTTTTAGCTCTTGCACCATGTGGTACACTCCCAACCGGGAAGTGCTGTGCGTTAGCGTTAGTATCAGGGTCTTTTAAGTCATTGATTGCGAGGATAGAGGAAGACTTGTTGACAGAAGAGTCGAGCCCCTGAACGCCCATGAATATGGCTGTGTTAATATAGGGTCGACACATATTAACCAGCTCGTCCTCATCCTCATTCTCTTCATCCTCGTTAACCTTGTCAGACTCACTGCTTGACTCGTCATTTGAGTCGTTAGCGTCATTACTTAAGGGGTAGTTCAGTTTCGGAAGCGTACCATATCTAAGCCCACCCAAGGCCTCGCTGGATGATAAAACAATTTCCTGCACGGCACTTTGGATACCAGTTGGCGGAACATCCAGAAGCTTCTGTAGTCGATCAGCTTCGTCGCTAGAAATAATCTTATTAGAGACACAAAACTCCAGATATTGTAGCGCTAGCGGATCACTACCAGCAGGATCACTTTCGTTGAAGAACTCCCCTGGGGCGTGAGAATAACACGACTGTAGCTGAAGACAGAGAGTCGTATTGTCAATCTGGTCTAGTGGTGTGTCTGCCAGCTTGCTGGAAGCCCAGTTACGAATATATCTATCGTGCACCTCCATGCGTCGAATGTGTGCTATTTCATCAGGATGAATGGATATCATGCTCAAAAGCTTGTCAGGGTCGGCGCTAAACTCGTACTTGGCCAGTCTTGCGTCTATGTCTGCCGCTATTAGGTGGCCGGCCATGTGCTTTATTGAAGCAGTGATTCGAAGAGCCTCTTTCTTAAGCGTGTTGACGCATTCGACCACAGCCTGCTTGCAGGCAAACAGAACGGCCACACGTTCGTTAAAATCTTTTTGCGCGTCATGAAGACCCTTTATAGCTAGCAGGAACTGTAGCCAGCGACCCTCTTTATTTTCATAGACGTTCACGGGAGGCACATTCTTACCTGCTCCGGTCGCGTCTTCGTGTTGCTGCGCTAATTGTCCAACCTTGAAGACATAGTCCTCCGTAGTTTTAAGTGGGAATTGCCCGAATGTTTCGAGGCTGAAATCATATGCTTTTTCGTCCTCTGGGGAAATCTTACTGGGATCGGGCTTCTCGGCTAAAAGGGCGCGGAGCTCCTCTTTTCGCTTCTGCCGTGCTTCTACCCGCTGCAAAACTCGTTGCTGCTTTATTTGGGCGTCAGAAATGGTGTCCTCAAGCTCATCTTGCTTGATTGTTGCCTCACCCAACTTATTTGAAAGGGTCTGTGCAATGATCTTGTCAATAGCTTTAATGGTCCGGGTGCCCGCCACTGAACCAAGCCTACTACCACCCGTGGTCCTCGACGATCTTAAGGGAGCAAGAGCGCTCTTAGTCGCACTAGTGTTAGACTCTGCTAAAGACTTTTTGGTGGTGCTCAAGGAAGTGAGGGTCACTGCACCCAGCCTACTAACTGACGTTTGGTTGAGAGACCCGCGCTGATCATTATCTATGATGGAGTGGTCACTGACATCACTAGTTTCCATAGTATCATTAGGATTCATTATGTTAGCGTCAGCCCTCATAGTAGATGTTGTAGTTAAGTTGTTTGCAACCTCTGAATCACTACGATGGTCATAAGCAATCTGGTCTAGCTCATCAAGAGATTCTATGCCCAGAGCCTCACAAAGTGCGCTTTCGAACTTCTCACTAAACGGATACAACTTGAATGTGGTAACTTGAAAGGCAGGATTTGCAAAGGCACGTACGGTGTAGGTAAACTCCGTCACAGGAAAATTGGCGAGGACGCTCTGAATCTTCGCAGTAACACCCCGAAGAATATCTCCTAGTTCGTCATATATAATTGTATGGGCCCTGCGCTCTTCTCTGCCAACCCAATCATGAGCTAATAGTAGATCTGGTGAGATCTCATGTGGATAGAGACGTTTCTCTAAAGGTAGTGACGCATTCTCCTTGACCAAGGTGTCATAGAGGGCTCTGAGACCTTGTATTTTTAATAGAACAGCATGCTTTCCATCCTGCCCAAGCTTATTTGCCGCTGAATCCAGTTCTGACAGCCTGGCCTGCTCTAGGGTCAAAAATTTGCTCGCTCCTTCTACCTCGGTCTGCTCTTCTGCAGTGGTATAGTCATGGACAACGGCCTGCTGATCTAAATCATCGCCCTCAAGGGGGATAGTGTCTGGCTGCTGTTTTAAGATGTCTGCCCCCTTTTCTTTGAAAACAGCCTTTGAAATTAGGGAGAAGACCTTTTCATGGAAAACAAGAGAGACAGACGGCTTGAACCCTTTAATCCCAGTGGAGTAAATATTATCTCGCACATAGCGCGTACAAAGGCCGTTATCAAAGGTCTGTATGTTATTTGCTGATAAGTATGCTGCTTGGAGTCTAGCTAAGAGAACCTTCACTTCATGAGTTCCATACACGAGTATGTTTCCAGATCTGTCTCCGATGACGCAGACATGCCCGCCAAATCCCACGTTCATGTAGCATAGGCCGTTAGCTGGAACTGCCTGAGCACAGTACGCAGTCCACCACTCAGACTTCTGCTCTAAAAGCTGCATGGCAACGAGGGGATTTAGGTTTGACGCTTCTCCTTTTAAAACATTCTGAGTGAGCGATGCAAATTCGTCTTCAGTTCTGTATGGTTCGATGGTCACAGAGCCACCAGCCTGGATAGTAAAGAGAGTACCAAAAACCTTTCCGGCCGGACCAGAGCGTTCGGCAGACAGCAGCTCCTTATTCAGTGCGTCCTCCATGACACAGTCCCTGAGGGGCTGAAGCATAGCAGGAAATGACATGATAGGGGTTCGCATCAACAGGCTAATAGACTTATTATTCTGAGGTTCAAACTCCACATCATCCAGCTCTGCCTCCTTGAGAGCAGGCGCATCCATGAGGGGTCCCCGATGAGCCGCCGGGGAGATTACTTCTGGCCGTATAAAGATCTTCTTTGATGACTCTTTGCTTGACTCTTCTCTGTTGTCATCTGCTGCCGGCGTAAGCCCCGAATTCATGAGGAGGCTCCGTGACCCGATGGAATTGGCATTAATAAGCGAGAAAAAGGATTTCTTGATGACTGCATAATCAAATAGGTATATTAAGCTGCTCCTATATGCTGCACGAGCTTCGGCAACGGCTAAGGCAGCACAGAAGAGAGCGGGGTCTCCTGCAGCGATGTTGGATGCAGTGGCGCCACTTGCCTCAGCACGGGCTCGAACGCTCGCCATCGCCGAGTCAGCCCTATTCCGGATTTCCTCATCAATAAAAATCTTGACAAGGATGGCTAGCTTTCCAGGCGTAGCTATATCTGACACATCACTGATATGAGTCTGTCCAGCAAGGTCTTTGGATCTAACAAGCCCTGTCCCGTTAACAAGGCTGAACTGAACAAAGTCAAATTTCTGGGGCTGATTCATGTCTTCATAAAGAGGGTCATTGGGGTTGAGCTTCTTCTTCTTTTTTCCCTCTATCTTGTTCCCATCCTCATCGTATTCTTCTTCAGACTCTGTCGACTCCTCCTCTTGTTTTTCTTCCGTTATTTCCATGGCCAGTAGGGCGTCCATTGCCGACTCCATGGCCCCACGACTAGGGAGCATCGCGCTGATTTTCCGCTGCACGACTGCCTGCTCTACTTTGGCGATCGTCCCTTCACAGGTCCCCGGTAGGGGGGTTACGGGGATTGCTATTGACAAGAAGTACGGAACAGAATTAAACATATGCATTAAATTATATGACACTGAAGATGGTTCTCCTGGTAAGTTAGGTTCTGTGCTCGGAGCTGATAAATTCATGGTGGTGGAAGATAGGCTGTCTGTCATACTAGATCCTGATTTGAGCCTGTACTGTATTAGATCATTTGCTGGCGGAAGGGTGATCGCCACAAGCCTGTCTTCTGGAGAGGTGCAGTTCAGTACGGCCATGGCCAATACATTGGGTTCTAGGTAGAAGAGATGGCCTAGCCGCTGTGAGAGTTTATCGGGCGACTCTTTAAAGATAGCGTAGTATACATCAAACTCTCCAAGTGGTAGAATGTCCTTCCCAGTCATTCCAAAGATACCATTAGAAGCCATTACTGCCAATTCAAATGCCTTCTTTTGCGACTCATCCTCCGCAGCATCACGCACGTTAAGAAGGCCCTTTGCGAGGGATGACATGTGTTCCTGACCAGTTTGTGCAAGGGCGACGTCGTTTCTTAAGCCACGTCTGATCAATGAGAGGGTTGTCTGGATCAAAAACAGATGGCCGGAAGCGCTTAGCACAGCGACCACACCTTCTTGAGAGCAAGTTATATCCACAACGGCATCCGAAAAGCACTTGTACGCTGCAATTAGAAAGAGACAGTCATTAGCATCAAGTATACCTGCCGGAACCTCCTCAGAGACAGAGTCCTTTCCGGAATAATCCTGGGCATCATAGTAAACAGAGAAGAACCTAACAGAACCATCGGAGTATCCAGCAACCAAACACACTCCGTTATGAATGAACAATACTTTAGTACCCTTTCCCGAAGCTGATCTTTTTGCCGAAACAATTCTCCGCGAAGCCAAGTCGTGCATAAATATAACGCCAGAGTCCCCGACAGTAGCCACAAGCGGAGAGCGGATGTTCAGATTATTGATGTCGTTGTTTATGCCAGATAAAAGGAGCGAGGAGCTGCTATTAACACAGGCAATGCTCCGAACAGGCCCTCCATGACTATAGCAAATACGTCTGATGCTCCGAGATGCTATATCCATAAGAGTTATCCCTCCGATTCCCGCGTCCTGCATAGCCATCGAGGTAGAATCAGAAGAAAGGACCATATTCCTTATACAAGCCCCATGGCCTATGTAAATCTCCTCTACCGGAGTGATTTCGAAGAATACCGAATCGTTGTTGTCCACAAATTGTGCTTGGAGAAGCTGATGACCTGACCAGAGTCTTATGTATCCGTCAGATCCAGCCGTGACAACCACAGGAAGAAGTGTTAGTGGACTATCTTCATCCGAGTCAGGCTTTCGGGGGGTTGCAGACGCCCCTGCATTCAAATTTGCCTCTTGTTGCTCGCCCGCAGTTGTGAATGGGCCTTGCACCAATGAGTTATTTGCTTCTGATACTCGAGGAGACCAATTGTCGCTTAACGGTGGTACCCCTCGCTGCAGGAGTGTGTGGTAAAGCAGAGTCGGAGGGTGGGTTGTCAGTGGTTGACCAAGGACAGTGTCATCATCTCGCTTGGCAGAAACGGCCCCACGCGTAAACAATCCGTCCAGATCGCAGCTCATATACTCTATTCTTCCCTCGTGGCACTTCTTCCCCCCAGGCCGTTGAAAGACTAACCGAACCGTGCTAGAATCCCAAAGAACAATTTCGCCTGTGCCACACCCAGAAAGGATATTCCCTGAAGGAAGCTCTATAAACGCCGTGCAGTCAGAAGAGTCCAGTATACCAAACTTGGCCAACTCGCCTTGCAACTTAACTCCTGTAAACGTCTGAGCCATCTTCCAAAACTTCAAATGTGTGCGCCCACCCGTTATCAATCTATCAGTTGTATACTTGCAGAAGCTCACTCTGTAAACAGGGCTGGTAAACGCCGGGGCCTTGAGGAGGAGACGCCGCTGAGCCCAGTTGAGAACCGACAGCAGATAGTCTGGCCCACAGGACACCGCAGCCAAGAGAGTCGAATCATGATTGAAGGCCAGGGACTCTATTCCTAGCCTTCCTATATTGGAAAGAGTGACTTTGTGGACCAGGAAGAGCTTGTTATTCACCTCGATGGGCGGTAGAAGTGGTTCTTCATCTGCTGCATCAGTCTGGCTCTGGTCCACACTCGTACCCTTTACTGTCGTTTCAACATGCTCCAAAAGCTGAGGGTCTTCAATAGGACGGGCAGGGCCTTCGGGCCGGTCGATAGCGATGCTGAAGATAAGCACTCTAGCGCCTATGCCCTCGCTAGCCAGGCCAACTGCAAGGTGGCTGCCGTCCCCAGTTGTTGCTACACACGTAACGCCACCCATTGTGAATGAAGGGATAGTGGTCTTTGTACCTGTCGCCGAGTCGATAATATGTAGAGCACTAGCACTCGCAAAGCACAGGTGCTTGGTGCTTAGATATGCAAGATTAGAAAAGTGGTTTGAGTCGCTTCCAAAAGAATATATCTCTGTATATGAGTCTGCAGGGATGTTTTGGGAGCAGATTATGGAGTTCCCAACTCGTGTTGGGGCTATAAAGGGGCCAGTGCTCATGAGCAAATTTTCTTTTTCGGTGTGCAAAATATGACTGTCAATGCCTAAAACCACACGACCCGCTGGGGCCAAAGCGTTTTCAAGAAAAGCGAAAATTCATCTACCGAGAACAAGAGCCTTTTTGCCAACGAGACCCCAGCAAGTGCGCGAGGAAGATCGTTGCTGTTTATCGTCTCCGTCAGTTTAGCTATCAGCTCTGGGCTCGGCACGTGGTTCTGCACGGCGCCCAACAGTGCTGCGACTCTCACTGCTATGTCACGTCCCTCGCCATTGAGTGCATGTATGATAATATTGTCTAGAGATTCCCCAGTGTAAGTTGAGTTAGAATAGGCCAACAGTTGACATACTTGGCCATCATCCAGTCCTGATATCATAGGCAATGTCATTGTGATCTCCTTTGTACTTACGTCGTGGGCAAGCCGCCTGAGAACTTCCATTGACAAGTCTGTAGAGAGTTCAGTATGCCTGGGAGACGTGGCATCTAGTAGCAACCGTGAGCTCAAGCTTATAGCGTTCTCTAATACCCTGGTGGCTACTTCGGCCTCCTCTATCAATGCTATCAGGCGATGCAGCGTTATGATGGTCGTTTCCCATGGCCTCCGCGATCGAATGATGATGATTGCAAGAGCAAGCTTCGTCGGTTCACCGTGCATAAGCCGGCAGTGAGGCAAATAAAAATCAAAATTACTGCATACCCTCCCATGGCTACAACTTTTCAAACTGCCTATGAATTGATAGACAAGATTGGGCAGGGCGGATTTGGGTCCGTCTATAAGGTACGGCGGCGCTCAGATGGGGCTATTTTTGCTTCTAAGGAAATAGATTATGCAAACTTCTCCGAGGCCAAACACAAATTAGTAACTTTTGAGACAGAGTTGTTAAGTACTCTACACCACCCAGCCATTGCTGGGCTTGTGGAGCTATATGACGACACAGAACGAGACGTCCTCTATATCATCATGGAGCTTTTCGAGAGGGGAGATCTAAAGAACTTCATTAAGAATTTAAGGATCCAACTTCTTTGTGTGTCTGAGGCGCAGGTGTGGTTCTTTCTTGAGCAGATCCTTGCAGCACTCTGTTACATGCATGATAATCAGACGGACCCTCAGCGTCCAAAAAAGATCATACATAGGGATATAAAGCCAGAGAATATTGTTATCACGCAAGATGGCCGCGTTAAGCTAATTGACTTTGGTATCTGTAAGGAGCTTGTTGATTGCTCAGTCACCCACACGCGTTGTGGAACATCTCAGTATGCTGCACCCGAGGTATTTGTTAAGAAACCGTCCTATGATGAACGGATAGATATTTGGGCTCTGGGCTGTGTTGCGTATGAGCTCGCCTCTAGCAAGTCTCTTTTCCCGGCTGACAAGGCTCCTACAGTTGCCATAAAAGAAGTACCGCCGATAAGCCTTCCAGGATTTAGCCCACTGCTTGCCGAATTTATCTCATCCATGGTGGTTATTAACCCCGAGGCGCGCCACTCGGCCAAACAGTTGTTGAAACATCTCCAGAATTTGCGTCTGGAGAAGCAAGCTCTTTCATCTAGCAAATTTGCATTATCCCTCAGTGTGTCGCCACTTTTTTATGATCCTCGTCAACGCCTAGACGCCCGTCTCAATCGCCAGGACAAGACAGAACTGCAGCTCTTTGCAATAGGCGGGCAGACAACGACTCTGAAGGACACGCTTATAACCGCAGTGTGCTGCGTAAATAATGAAGGCAAGACTGCTCTGCACCTTGCAGCTAAAGCCAATAAGAAGTTTGTGGCCAAGACATTGATTCCGCATGAAGCAGGATTAATAGATAATGCTGGAAGCACAGCTTTTTCAATTGCGGTGAAGATGGGGCACACAGACATCGCCGAGATGTTGGCGCCCTTTGAGGCTTTCGCCTGCATTTCGAAAGGTGCAGGCCCCAACGACACCGATGAATTTGGAATGACTCCCTTGATGTGGGCAGCCATTACAAACGATGTGGGATCTGTCAGTGTATGTTTAGCCAAGGGGCTATACGTCGGACTTCAAGATCACGATGGTATGACTGCCCTTATGCATGCCGCGCAAAATGGAAACACTGACTGCTGCAAAATGCTTCTAGAAGCAGAATCTGGCGTTGCCAATCGTCGCGGTGAAACTGCGCTCTTCTTTGCTGTTGCTGCTGATCACGTTGATATCATCGACCTACTCTTTGAAAAGGAAGCCACTATCTCAGTTAGAGCCGCAGTAAAAGGTCACAGAACCATATTGGAGGCGGCTTCGTTTGTAGGAAATATGGACGTCATCTCAAGGCTGCTTCCGCTCTGTGCCCCGTCTACCTCAGGTGACCCTATGTTTTGGAGCACTCTTGCTCAAAACGTTACGGCTACTGCTTCTCTCCAGTATAAAAAGTACGGAAGCCTAACAGACAATCTCCGCTACCTTAGTGCTATCTTAAGCCACCTCACTTGCATGGACTCTATGCACAATTCTACAGCATGAGTGTCTGGTTGTACCGCACTCCCTCCCCCGCATTTCTTCAACTTGTACGCTGCCTTCCGGCCAGCAGAAACGCTTTTGTTTACTCTACGTCTGTGCCACTACACCTTTACGTATTCTAATTAGATATCTTCGCGTGTTAGCGCAACAGTCCATATCCACGCTAGCTTTTCTGCCTCCAACGGGTCGTGACGGTACAGTGAAGGCATAAACCTAGCTGTCATGATTCTGCGCCACCCGCTGTGCTTACACCTGAATGACTTGTTCCTTTTTATTTCTGCTACAACAGAGTTATATTCTGTGTCCTCAATGTCCTGCACAACGCGCAAGTTTTGATCTACGGGGTCTTCGCGTTGCTTGAATGCCTGGATCACTATGTCCGCTGGGGTTTGCGTTTTCTTGAGTTTTGCACGCGTTGTGGTATCCATTGCAATCATACCGCAGTGAGATGCACTCATCATTGACCCGAAGAACATCCCGAACATGCTCCCCATGATGCAGAGCACAACAGGAATGATTACGGTGAAGAAATCTGTGTCGCTCTTTTGTATGCATACTATAATTGCGGTGATAGACATCACGAAGACCCAAGTACAGTATAGGCCAATGCCCGCTGTCCCGAGTATAAAATAGAAGTGGTTCCTAAACCCCACGTCTGTTCCAACCCATGGACAATGATGATCAAGGTACATGACACAGTGGCCACATGTGTTGCAGTGAGAGGCTCCGGGTGGACGGACAATATTGCATGTCTTGCAGAGAACGGCCGGGATGTTAGCTCCTGCAATAGAATAAATAACATTTTGCTGTGCCTCTCCAGGCTTAGCAGTGGATGGGGCATCTGCTTCCGGCACCGGGACTGTGTCTGAGGGGTCCGGGGGGAAGCGTGGTACGGGGCTTCGGGGGAGGTAGCCTGGATCTACCCAAGCAGGAAGACTGAAGACCATCACACAGAAAATGGAGAGTATGGGCCCAAGAGAGTAGGCAATGTAGGGGGTAAATGTTGAAGACACAAAGGGAGCGACATAAGCAGTGGAAAGAATTGCATAAAATACATAGACAATACATGTGACAAAGTAGCATGCGAAGTTCGTGCCAACCATCATGGTGCCGGAACAGCACAAACGAGGCTCGCGACACATAAAAATTTTTCTTTAAGCCCCTGGCACGGCCCTCAACATCCCTGCTTTGCACGTTTTTCTGACATCTTTACCACATAAATCGTCACGAGCTTCAGTTGGCTGGCGCTGAGCCTGTTGAGGTATGGAGTGAAGTCTTCCCCAACCAGGTAATACAGGTCCACCAAGCAATAAACAACTGCCTTTCTGATGTCTGGGTTTTCATTTGAAAAGGCTCGCATCAGACCAGGAAACACGCTATCGATATCTTCAAGCAGAAGTGCGTTATCTTTGTAAAAGTGGCTAGTCTTGGCAAGGAGCCGCAAACTTCCGTGCAGGACCACGTCGGCTGCAGTATTGACAATAGAGGAGTATCCCTTGAATACATTTCGCACTGGAAGGACGGTTGGTAGGAGGAGAAGGACCGCGTCGGCAGCACGTCTTACGATCAATTCAGGATCCTTGTAGATCTCTAATATGGGTAGAAGAAACACGTCTAGGATGTCTTCGAGTAGCGCCCCGTCAGAAACAACGATCAGTCTGATTATGCCAAGTGCCTCTAGCCTTACGGCAAGAGACGAATGCTTGGTTAGGTCCAGCAGCACCAATATAGCCTGTGCATAAGACCTTCTTAGCTCAGATTGTAGCTCTGGAAAACTGTTAGTCCACTGCTTCATAAGGCTCAGAAGCACATTGTCTGGTTGAGTGCTTAACGCTAAATTGCTCAAGATCCCATTAAGACGCGTTGCTGTCTGAGTGTTCGTTACCAGCTCATCTACGTCGTCTAGGTCATCGTATGCTATGGTACTAGCTTGTTTTGCTGCAGTGTGCACAGGACCGTTGTGCTCTGGCCGTGCCGTAGCAGACACTGTCTTTCCCCGCTCTGAAGATGCAGTAGCACTGATTGGCGTTTTGCGCGATATCCTCGAGCTTTGCTGCGAGCTTGACGCGTGTGGTAGCGCTCCAGTGGATGTGCTGGACACCTGCTCTACTGCTACATCTTGGCAACCCAAGGCGTCGGTGAAGCCACTTGGAAGTCCTCCCACAGAGCTCCAGCCTATGAACTTGTCGATAGTCTCAATCAATAAGACCTTCCAATTGAAATCTATATCCATACATTTGACATAAGCGAAACGACTAGCTGACCGGAGCCACTCCATTAAAAAGTCATCTGATGCTAGCGGTACACGTTTAGTTTTGTGGGTTTTCCCAGAGATATAGTAATAGCTAAGACAGGTTTCTCGTACAGATGCCTCTATTTTCGGTGCCTTGGAGCCTAGAAGCTGAGACGATTTCGACCAAAAGCTCAGCCGTAAGATCCGCATCACCAGCAAGGCACACTTAGCTGTGATCCGTGTGCGCTGTAGCGCGTCGTCTGCCAACTTGCAAAAAAGTTGAATTATATCTGCCTCGTGTCGCAACCAGAAGTCTATCTCAGAACAGAACCCTCTTCCGGCTAGATACCCTTCTGAATGCAGGCACGCTGAAATAAATAGTAGCAAGATATACTCTATTACGTGTGCCCGTACGTGCGATGACTTATCTGCCTGCCCGTGCTTCACAAGTCTAGCAAGTGCCATTTTTGGATTGCAGTATACAATGATTGCCCGCATGGTAGCGTCAGCGGATGTCTCATAACAGGCACCCTTTTGGTTCAAGAGTCTAATAAGTGGGTCTATCAGATCTACTACAAAACGGGTGCCATACGTGCCGTACCTCTGGGCATATAACTCAAGGAAGATGCACATCTCTCGAGATAGTATGCTTCGTCGAGACATGACACACGCGACTATCTGTGCGAGGTTTTGTGAAAGAAAATCAGTGAATGTCTGTGCAAATATCTGCGTGCTGAGCGTTACACCTGCTTCTGAGTCAATAATTATCAAAGATATTAGGGCTTTCACCGTGTCCAGTTGTATGGTCCAATTTGCTTCATTCTTAAGGTTTGCAGAGAATACAGAGAAGATGGCGTTCAGCTCATCTACCATTTTTTGCTCCTCGAGCCGTAGGATGCTGTGAAACTTCTTCTGAGTAAGATCTGTGCCAGCAGACACAAGTGAATTGGGCGAAAAAAGGAGATCATAAGAATAGAGTGGCCGATAGGGATAGTACGAAGCTTGCTGTGTCGGTGGAACAATAGAAAGAGGGTTTGATTGTCCGTCTGGATCTTGGGTTGACGGGGGCGGAAATAAGCTGATGGCTGTGTCTGTGGCCGATGGTATTGACCCTCCTGTGCCTCCAATACCAGATCTCCCAGGGATGTTGGAAGCACTGGTCTCGCGCCTCACTCCGCTTCTGTTTACGCCACTGCTGGTTGGCTTCTGTATGCCGTGGTCTCGCGACTCCTTGTCTTTATCTCCCCCCGACTGACCTGCCAGTCGTGCTAGGCTGTCTGGATACTCTTCTGTCAAATTTGCAAGTGCTACCGTCGCCTGTGACCGAACAACAGGGGAACTATCCTTCGTCAACTCTGTAAATCGAGGAACGACCTTTGCCAGTGCCTTTACGTCAGGCTTTCCAAGCTCCAGGAGAATAGTAGACAGCAGCTGAATGGTCGTCTCTCGAACGCCCGCGTTCTTGTGTGCCAGTGCAGTCATGCAAACCCCAAGGTTGATATCGAAATCGGACACAACCGTGCTCTTCATCAGAAAATATGCAAGACTGTATGCACACTCTTTGACGCTTGGCCGCACATGGCCAAATTTGTCTAGGGTAGAGGATAGGAGTCTCTGGCCGTAAGTCTTGGTCAAGAAGGCTGTGTTACGCGATAAGATTATCTGTACAGCCTCCAATGAGTATGTAACAACTTTGAAATTTGTATCATCGAAGTTTCCCGTTAAGGCGTCGACAAACACAGAAACATTATCTGGGGCCACTGTTTCGCCCGACTTAAGCATCCCAATAAATTTCTCTAGTGCCTTGAATCTTTCGGCCGTTGGGCCCACTGAAAGGGATTCTGCTACCTGTGGATCTAGTGGCATTAGCCCAGTTAATAAAATTTTAGAGCAAGATTTACTGCACTCACGTACTCGTCTGTCCGATGCACTCTGAAAGATGAAGAGTAAGCGATGCTGTAGGATACTGCAAGAGAGCTATAGCTGTATTTTCCTGTCTTTGGGATCTGCTGGACGTGTTAGTCTAAAGTTGCATAAGTTGCTCCACCTCAGAGTTCTTGAAGCGCATGTAGTCAAGCATGTCTCTGCGGCTCATTTCCTGGTTCAGAACTTGCGGCTGCCCGGCACCTTTATCTTTCTTGAAGCCGGAATCGTACTTTCGAGGGCTTGTTTCTTTCTTCCCAACGGCCTTCGGTTTGATGCAGCAGATAATAACATTGATAAAGACGAGGATGAGAATAAAGATTGGTAGAGCGAACATTTGTGAATTGGTCTGCCCTGATTGGTGCACCCCCGAGATAATGTCCTGGAACGACTCTTGCTTCACCACTGTTCCATTATACTGTCTGAAGTAGCGAAGCGCTCCAGAAATCAAATTGATGCTTACATTTTGCGCACTATTGACCTGAAAGATCCCCGCGATGACAGGGTTGGCATACATGGACACCTCTACCGCCAGGAATATCTGCTCCTGTGGGTCCAGGACGGTCCACTCCTGGCACGATGGATCCGAGAGAACCCAGCGCCTGCAAATTCTGATCTCCGTCACTTCACATCTCGAGACGTTGTGAGTGAATATGGCGCCGGCTATCTGGGGGAACACCCCGTTGTCAGGCAAAGATGAGCACACAGAGCTAGCCATATACGCCTCTAGAAGGGATTTGAGAGCATTTCCCCTCAGATAGGTGAGTGTAAATTGGTCTGTGGGAACCTTGTTGCCTACTATGGTCTGTAAGAGCATTGGGGCTGTGACCTTTCCAGCTGGGATATCACCCGTGAAGCTCAGTGACTGGGCCAATACCACTGTCACGCCACTGGCAAGCCGTACTCCATCCAGAGTTATTTCTGCTATCTTGCTGGGCTGCACCTGAGACATGTTCATGGCCTCTTGGAAGGTAACGTAAAATTGGTTATCAATGTTGCCTATTTGGGCTGTTATGGCAACAAAACTAGCCAGCCAGAGATACACGATCATCCCTATCTTTGGCTAGTATTTTGGCTTTGCCTCAGATTCCCACACTAGCTCCGGAAAGAATTTTGATCGATGCAAGTATGCAATCGAAGTGAAGAGTAATGATATGCAGCTACATTAGAGGGCCATCTAGTCCATGTATTAGGGGGAATTCAGCGGCAAGAGAGAAATATTCACTCTATCTTACAAGATAGCATGTAGTAGACCTGGATTTCTGGGCGTTGTCCTGCTCACGAACAAAAATAGAGAAGACATGCATCATGTGCCACTATCACGATTGTAGGGAGCCCCACCTTTGTGAAGAAACTCTTACGTCATTCGGGGGCAAATCGGGATACTGATAGCAAGCTATGGAAGACAGGACACCCGTTGGCTAAAGCAATAGTGACCATACCTTACCGTTACCAATATTACTAAGTCGGTACCTGAAACACGCGAGCTCGGTGTCCTGCTGATAGATGCTGATTCTGGCGTAGATCGGTGTTGACTCCAGTGGCGCTGCTCGCTTGGTATTTCTTGCCCCGATCCTGCGAGTTGAATATGTACTCCCCCGTGCTCATGATGCTCTCGTCATGCTTTTCAGAAGGCCGATCGAGAATGAGAGTGTTTGCTCTGTTAACTGTGTTGGCCTCCCCGACGAGGCCTCTATACCGATTTAGCGTAATCGCTTTGGCCGACTCGGGCCGGAAACCAGATGCAATTGTCAGATATTCTGCCGATAGAGCAGATTGCCCAGTGGCTTTAGCCAGGCGTGCCAGGCCTTCAAAGCATGATCGAAGAGCCCGGATGTGCTCCTCCTCGAAGTCTGTGCATGTCGATATGATCTCGCTGGCTTGCTCTGCTGACGCTGTGCCGTGTAATTTTGTGGCAGTCTTAAATCCAGCCATGGCGCGCTTAATCACTGACTTTGAGATTTGTAAGAATGCAAGTCTCCCGGCATTCAAACTAATTGCTACCTCACTAAAGAGATCCTCAAAGTGACGGGCATTAGCTGCGCCATTCAGTGCTAAAGATCTGTAGTCCAACGGTTCTGTGGAAGCCATGCAGTGGAGTGCCCTTGCAAGCGCACCAAAACTCCTTGAAGTGTCCTGGAGACACTTCATGGTGTTCCCGAGCGCCACAACAAGCTTCTTTTCCGCAGCCAGGCGGATCGGCAGGCTCTCGGCCTTCATAGTTTTAAAATCACAAAGGCACTTGGACACCGTGAGCCCGGAGTCATGAAATGTTGTACTTGGACGAGCTTAAAACCAAGCCCAATACGCTAATTAGTGACGTGATGACGTTATATACCCCCAATTCCTGGATAAGAGAAAACTTAAACCTCGGGCTCCTACTTGCGGAAAAGGTGAGCATAGAGCAGAAGAAAAAGCGACCGAGTGACAGAAGGTATATGCTTATAGTCTTTTGGTCCATCAATAGGTGTGTTACCAATAGAATATGTGCACCTATGAAGAGATTACTAACATAGCGCACTATTGAGGTGCCAGAGTCATTATAAATGCTATCTATCCACAACTTTTCTATCTGAGTGAGCCACTTATAGTTAAATTGCTTGAAAATAGGTACAAGTCCGTTCAATTTAGCCATTACTGGATAGGACACTGCAGAACATGCAATGCACAGGAACACGACGTGCCGCTTGATGAGCACCTCCTTTTTGTAAGCGCGTTCAGCGTGTGCTCTTACTATTGCAGCCGTAAACAAATCCACAATGGAGATGCTTAGCGAGTTGAATGTGTCATACAAAAAGCGGAAAAGCGTTAATTGCATTATTTTAAGTGTAGAGCGTTCGGTGGCCATTATCTGTAGTCTAGAAAATACGCACATGGTGAGCAGGGGCACTAAGATGCTGATTCGGTCCAGGTAGACAGGTATCCACGAAACCAGAAAGTGCTTCACGATCTCTGCAAGGCCTCTCTTGTCAGTCAGAAGAACTAGGAGGCCGTAGGCAAATGGAATGCACGAGACGGCAATAGGATCCCTCTTGTGGTTTGCCCATCCCATCTCTCGTGTTCTGCAGGCGACCAAGCAGGCGGCGATGACTATGAACATGCAGCTCGATAATAGAATGCTAAGGTGGTAGCTGTACAAATGCACCCTCATAACCAGTGATTTGGATGACTCCTTACTCACCTGTGGAATGTTGTGCGGGCTAAGTAGCGAAATAAGCTCCTGGATGGTCGTTGCAGTTGACACACTGTGTGGTTTAGTTGAATACAACATTCCCTCGTGGTAGAACTCACTGGTTGGGAGCTTGACAGATTCATTGAACTCTCCTGTCCAGTAGCTGGCCTTGCGGACCATCGGCATGCTCAGGTAGAAGATAGACACCATGAACACAAGCAACTTAGTGAACTCTCTGGCAGCAAGTGCCCCTAGCAAGATGACTGATCTCTCCTCGGCCATGAGAATGTGTTGCATGCAGGTCGATATGGTAACGATGGTTGCATTGATCCAGGTGGAGACCGTGTAGGCACGCATGCACCAGGGCGCCAAGTCCCCAAGCAAGCGAGTGATGAGGGTGTTTTGAAGTAAGGTGCACAAGAATGCTACTGAAAGGGTCATGAAAAGACTAAGCAATATGTATGCCCATGCGTAAGCAACAAAACTCAGTGCTTTATCCTGCTGAACCAGCTGTGTTAGGGAAACGTGTGCAACGCGTGACATCGCATAAACGGGCGCCAATATGACAATCTCTTGAAAACAGTACAGGATGCCAAAAATATTGACCATTTGTATCCCCAAATATTGTACAAGTATTAAGAATATTAAGAAGTTGACAATGTGGTGAAGATAGTTTAACAAGATATACAGGCCCTCATAACACTTATTACTTACGTGAGAGCCATGAGAAATCGTGTTAAAGAGTGCCGGGCGTTTGTACTGCCTCTCTGTGTCTTTTTGGACATTGGAGGCCTTAGAGTTAACCTCGAATAAATAGTATTCATCTGCAACCGCGACAACGTACGACAAAAGAGTATTCATTGCAACGCTCAAAATACCGCGGGAGGTTGTCTATGCAGCAAACGAAGGCAGTGACAAGTAAGTAGCAAGACCTTGCCCAAATTTTAAAGTTCTGCTAGGAAAGTATTTGTAAATAGAACAATTGTCCAATCAAATGTTTTATTGTACAAACTATTAGATGGCTTCTCAGCGGCCTAAGCAAGGGGGTCCGTGTTGGTATTACTGCCACCTCACGATGTCCCTCTTCTTCTAGTAAACCCTGAATGAGCGAGAGGTCAACAAGATGTTGACCCGTTAATCCCTGCCTGTGACAATGAATTCACTTAAACGGCGCCCAGTGCACATTCAATACTTAGGAGACCACTGGGTATCCCTCAGCTGGGCTAGCAGCTCAGTGTCAGAGGACGGAAGTATGCGACGGGACTGTCCCTGCTTTTCGGCGATACGGATAAGTCCAAGGGCGCACTGGCACGAAATCTCGCGGATTTCATCCAAATCTGGAAGAAGCTCGCCTCTGCGGAGCTTTTCTTCTGGGACCATTTGCGCTAGAGCCCCAGAAACCCCGGTAATCATCTCGTCAGTGATCTTCTTTGCCCTACAGACATATGCCCCCAAGCCGATCCCTGGGAAGACATAGAAGTTGTTGCACTGCGCAGGCTGGATTGTGGTACCGTTCGGAAGTGTGAGGCTCGGCATAGGGCTGCCAGATGCATAGTATGCAGTGTTGTTGGTGTACTCCATGCACTCTGCAAAAGTGCACTCACACTTCTCAGTAGGGTTAGAAAGCGCAAGAACGATTGGCGGCTGGCCAGTTGGGAGGCCCTCACACATTGTCTCAAGAATCTCACGTGTGAAGGATTTCCCCACTGTCGAGAGCCCTAGAAGGCACGTGGGCTTGACTGCCTTGATGACACTCAGCAAAGTTGTGTGGCCCTTGATAGAAAGGTCGTGACGCACATACGGAAGCTTATG